>NC_092514.1:75203217-75866134 GCF_047511675.1 Marmota flaviventris
AATGGACCACAGTCGGGTGCCACCGCGGGAGGTTTCCCGCCCACCAGGAACAGCCAAGCGGGGTGACTCCTGATTCCAGGCGCGTGGACCCCAGCTCCCCGAGAGGGTGAGGGGTGACGCTGCTGACAGCCAAAGCAGAGAGGCTCTGCCCCTGTGGGCTCACTGGGACCCCCAACAGTCACCTCTTCCCAGAGGACTCTCTCAGTACTGGAGGGGAAGGGTCTTGCCCCAAGCCTTTGCCAAAAGCACCATGGCCTTGGATGAGCTGTGACTCCATGTCCCCTGAACTGAATGCTGGAGGACACCCACTGAGCACTCCCGTTGGTCAGGAGGAAGCCTGCAGCCCTCTGCCTACCACATGCCCACCCAAGAGGACCAGGGTGGCTATTGTTGCATGGTGATCAGCCAAACCTGTTGGGATTCCGTCCACTGGCCCAACAGGTGGTAAATTACAACCATCTTCGTGGGCCAGTGGCTGAAGGACTCTGGTTCCTGAGGCTGGGCTGGTATGGACACCACGGTGCACGGTGGTGTTTCAACCCCAGCCCGCTGGGCTGAGGCTCCAGTGGCAGAGCGCCCGTGTGCCTGTGAGTGTGCCCGTGTGTGGGTGTGAGCACATGCGAGTGTGCGTGAGTTAGTATAAGCACATGAGTGTGTGTGTGCACCTGCCCAGAGGAGCACCATGTTCCTGGTGACGTGGGGCTGGGGAGCCTCAGGTTTCTGGGCTCTCCTTTTGTGGAGCGCCTTCCTAACCTGGTGCTGTCCCCATGTGTCTCTTCCCACCAGGGTCAGCAGGAAGATGGGCTCCCAGGGACAGGGACTTGTGCTGGGATGCTGCCTGCTTCTGGCCTTCACCTGTGGCCTGGTCCTGAGCCACGTGCCACGTGACCAGCGGGAGCAGCAGGAGCAGGAGGAGGCCCAGGAGCTGCTGCCCCCGCTGGACCATGACAAGAGGTGAGGGACTGTGGCCCAGAAGCCATTGCAGGAGTTCCAGCTCTGGCTGAGCGAGCCCGGCCTCCCTGGGACATAGGAAGGGTGAACGCTGAGGCAGAGGAGTGGCTCCTGGGGAGGCCGGACCTGGAAGACAGACAGGCCGTTTGTCTCCAGTGGCTCGGGCTCTGTCTGGAGGCGAGGTCGCAGTCCAGCTCTGAAGGGTTTGGAGTTTTGGAGCCACATCCTTAGATTAAGAGCAAGCCAGGCCCGGCCTGGCCCCTAAGTGGGTCGTGGCCTTCTTGCTTGGCCCTGAGGATGTGTGCTGGAGTCCAGGTACTGCTTGGAGGCAGGAGGCCCCAGCAGAGAGCGAGGGACCAAGAGCAGGTCCTGTGACCCTGACGTCTTGTCCAGTTGCAAGATGGCAGCCGGCGGGCGAGCACCCGCAGGTCAGGCACTGGCTTTCTGCAGGCCGTGAGCGCTTTTCTCTCATGTCTGTGACCCTCAGCCACACACAGACTCCAGATCACTGCGGAGGGTTTTAAAGAACTCACCAATGCTCAGGACTGCTCCTAGACTGCCTCCCATCGAGCACGAGGTCCTAGAGGCCTGGGCATGGCGCCATGCTGGGGCTGGGCTTCTTTGTTACCCTGAGTACCAGGCTGTCTTTACCGGGCAGGATTTGGGGACAAGGAGCCTAGTTCCTTTCTTCTTCCTTTGCTATTTTTTTCATTCCACAAATCCTTATTGCCTGCTGCCGTCATGCCGCCCTCAGGTCTGTGGAAGCCGTGAACCCTGGCCTCCAGGGACTCTAAGGGTGTGGGGAGACAGAGGCCCAGGGTAACAGTGCCACAGGCAGGCAGTGGAGCAGCGGTGGGTCTACAGCGCTGGGGAGAGGGCAGAAGGGAAGGGTGAGACTCAGGAAGCCCAAGCAGAGGTGGAATGCGGTCTCAAAGGACACGGAGCCTCCCAGGTGCGGGAGGGAGGAGCTGCCCGGCAGCCTGCAGGGTGTGTACCAACGTGTGACTGGCAGGGGAGACAGGCAGGTGGGGGGCGCTGGGGCCCCGGGAGAGGATGGGAAAGGGGCGAACCCGGGTCGCTGAGTCTGTGGGGAAGGGTCTCACCTGAACTTCATCCTATAGGGAGTAGGGCTCGCGGGGAGGTCTGCATAGGACTGGGTTCCAGAAGGCATGCTGGAGGAGGTATCAGGACGATGGCTGGCTGCTGGAGGGACAGTTCCAGGAGAACTGTCCACGTGGTGCTGGTGCAGGAGACCCCAGCCCCAGCCCTGGGCACTGGGGCGGGGGCTGAGTGTGATGGTGCAGCCAGGGGCCACCTGCGGGGCTGATGGTGCTGGAAACAGAATTTGGGAATAAAGAGTTCCAGGGCAGAGGGACACAGACAGGGGCTTCAGACTTGGCCAGCTCTGGATGGAATCTTCGGGCCTTTCTGGATTCTGGGTGGGTTCTGAACTGAGGGCCTGTGGACCCACTTCTAATATTATCTGGGGTTCAAGGTGGGAGCAGAGTTAGACAGAAGCTGGCTGCTCAGAGGCACCCCCCAGAGAGGGCTCAGCCTGGGCCAACGGAGCTGGAGCCGGAGCCAGAGCCCAGTGCAGTGCCAGAGGTGCCACAAGGTGGCAGCATGGAGCCACCACCACCCACCAGCGGCCCAGCAGGTCCTTACGGAGGTCAGGAGGGAAACCGCACCTCGGCTGCTGCTGCCCAGGGTCATCCTGAGCATCAATTGAACCCTCTTGCTTACAAACGCAAGCAGATTATCTTCTTCGATCATAGATATGTGACAAGGACTCCTAGAGTGGGCCTGCGTCACTGGAGGACCGAGTCCTGCAGGCGTGGCGTTCTCTGGTCACCCCTGTCCGTGTGTCGCCCTGCTGCTCTCATGACCTCTGCCAGCAAGGGTGGGGCTCCCTGTGGAGTTCAGTCCGGGATCCCAGAATCCACCCTGTGCCGCTGGGACCCCGAGACTTGAACATCCAAGTGAGGGAGGGGCAGGGCAAGTCCAGGCCCCCAGACCCCTGACAGCAGGAGAGAGGCCAGGGCCCAGCCCTGAGTTCATGCCTTTCACCCTGATGCTTTGTTCCCACAGGAATGAAGAGAAACATGAAAAATATAGCCCCAGCCAGGGCGGGGAGCCCCCAGCCTCTAGGTGCTTCCGCTGCTGCGACCCTGGGACCCCTGTGTACCAGGCAATCCCCGCGCCCCAGATCAACATCACCATCCTGAAAGGTCAGGGCTGCAGAGACAGGGCATCTCCTGGGGGCTGCCGTGGGCAGAGAGGGAGGAAGACTGTGGGGTCATTAGTCGGGGCTGGGCGGGAGCAGAAGGGCCCCTGGGACAGAAGCGGAGGAGGGTTGTCATCGGCAGGGACAGGAAGACATCCTAGTTTTGAGGGTCTGGCTTGTTTCCAAGAGGAGCTGGCAGGACCAAGACCAGGAGAGGGAGCCTCAGGCTGCTGGGGCCCCGGCACCTGCCCGGACCGCAGGCTTCCAGACTCTGTTTGAGGCTTGGTGTCCCCAGCCTGCTTTCTGAAATTCTGTCCACCCTCCTCCCCCATGACCTTGCACCGCGGCTGGGAACACTTGCAACTGGGTTCTGAGCTGAGCCCTGACATCTGCAGTTCATTTGCTCAGAGCGAGCCTGGGCCTGGCCCCGGAGCCTGTTGCTGGTGGACAAACCCATATGTTCCTTTATCCGTGCCAGGGCTTTCCAGAAGGAAAAAAATATTGCTTCTGGATTAAAATAGAGCAACCCTTGAAATGGTGCCTGTTGGTCTAACTGATCTGAGAATCGAAGCCCCCCCCCCAGAGCAGAGGATCGGGCCTCACCGGGT
The DNA here is from genome assembly GCF_047511675.1 of Marmota flaviventris. Classification (NCBI taxonomy): domain Eukaryota; kingdom Metazoa; phylum Chordata; class Mammalia; order Rodentia; family Sciuridae; genus Marmota; species Marmota flaviventris. Next base: position 75,207,001 of record NC_092514.1, read on the forward strand.
GGGGCAGGAGCGAAGCCCTCGGGTCAGGGTGTGAGGTCCAATCAGGAAGGAGCCCCAAGCTGAGGTGCAGGCCCACAGTGGAGTGGCTTCCTCGATACCCCGTGTCTTCCTGTCCTTTCAGGTGAGAAGGGTGACCGAGGTGATCGTGGCCTACAGGGGAAATATGGCAAAACAGGCTCCGTGGGCGCCAGGGGCCACATGGGACCCAAAGGGCAGAAGGGCTCCGTGGGCGCCCCCGGGGACCGGTGCAAGAACCACTACGCGGCCTTCTCGGTGGGCCGGAAGAAGCCCCTGCACAGCAGCGACTACTACCAGACGGTGGTCTTCGACACGGAGTTTGTGAACCTCTACGGCCACTTCAACATGTTCACGGGCAGGTTCTACTGCTACGTGCCCGGCATCTACTTCTTCAGCCTCAACGTGCACACCTGGAACCAGAAGGAGACCTACCTGCACATCATGCGGAACGCGGAGGAGGTGGTGATCCTGTACGCCCAGGTGAGCGACCGCAGCATCATGCAGAGCCAGAGCCTGATGCTGCAGCTGCAGGAGCAGGACGAGGTGTGGGTGCGCCTCTTCAAGGGCGAGCGCGAGAACGCCATCTTCAGCGACGAGTTCGACACCTACATCACCTTCAGCGGCTATCTGGTCAAGCACGCCTCGGAGCCCTAGTGGCCACCCCGGGGAGACCTCCAGCCTCCTTCCCTCCCGCCCTGCTCCGCGCCCTGCGGGCCCCGGGTCTGACCCCATGGCCTCTCACCCCAGTCCCTGCTTCCTTGGCTTCTGCTCCCCGGGTTTGGCCCTCAACAAGGCGCCCTTGACGGGTGGGAAGCCAGCACCCCGTGGCCGCCTCTGTCGGAGGAGGTCTGCCGCGGATGAGATCACAGGGTGGGGCGCCTGCTGGAACTGGGGGCCTCCAGTTCCCCTCTGCACTCAGCCTCAAGTGACCCGAGGTGCACTGTCCAAGACCACAGCACCCTGCTCCCGTTCCGGGAAGTGACTGAGCAAATGCTTGAGTCGCCAGAGGAGCGCAGCAGGCCCTGGAGGGGAAGGCCAGCTCTGCCACGGCAGCCTTTCCAGCAGGCTGGCTCCCCCTGAGACCCAGGGAGCAGAGCTAACGGAGGAGCAAGGGTGGGGAGCCTGGACGAGGCCGGGGGTCGGGAGGCCACACCTGGCTTCATTCCACTAGGTCACCAATGAACCTTCCTGGGGGACAGCGGGACTGACCTCCATGTCTTGCTAACATTGCTGTAGCCTTGCCCGAGGGCTCAGCGGGACCTCCTGAGCCACAGCGGTGAGGACCAGGGCAGCTCACGTCAGCTCCCCAGAGGGGCAGCCACGCCCTCTTCTGTTGGCTCTGGGCTGGTAGAAGCTGACGGCTTGCTGCAGGCCATGGGCTCCTGACAGTGGCTGGGGACCTCAGGGACCCCTAGACCTGCAGATGTGGCTGTGAAGCCCAGGTATATCCAGGCACCACTCCCCTCCCCCAGGCCACTCTGCGCCCTGCTGGGTCTCCCTGCCCCTGCGCCGACACTGCTTCCTGTCCCTGCTCCCAGATGGGTCAGCTGTGGGAAGTACCAGGCCTGTGGTTTGTCCCCATCAAACCATCTTGTACCACCTCAGAGTCCTGTCTCCTCCCGGGTCCAGGATCCTCTCCAGCATCCACTATGAGGCCAGGCTGATGGTCCATCTAGACGTGTCCATACCCAGGCCTCTTTGACCTGCAGCCTAAGGCCACGTGGGAGGGGCGTCCTCTGAGCCCCAGAGCAGGGGAGAGCAGGAAGGGGCTGGAGGGCTGCCCCCACCTGCTTCCGGAGCTCCATTGGGTCAGTCTTGAGACCAGGGTAGAAGAGAACCCCTGGACCAACCATGGGGCTCAGACTCACACCCTGGAAGGTGGGAGGTCCCCTGAGGCAGGAGCCCCTGCAGCTCTCTGGGACCACCTGGTGTAGGGCAGCTGCCTCCATGGGTGCTCTGGAAGTCCTTGACGTTGGCCCTGCGTCCTGGCTGCAGGGTTGCATTCTCTGATCTTGGGGAACCCGTCAGTCCTCCCTGCTCACGTCCCATTGACCCCCAGCCCCGGCACTCTCTCTGCCTGCTTTAGCCCTGACTTGCTGACCAGGCCTTCCTCCCACCACGGGTGCTTCTTGGTTGTGAACCATCCTTCTTTCCCCTGGAGCCTGACTGCTGGTGTCCAGGGTCTGCAAGTGCCGGCTTTGGAAGGACTTGTGCTAGTCAGAGTCCACAAGGCGCATTGCTTTGGGCGTGGCGGGGCGAGGGCCGCCTGGCCTTACCCCACAGCTCTCAGACCATCAACCATTAAACTTGGAACCATGTTTTTCAGCACCCTGCCTCCTGCGTTTGCTCGATGCACCAAATCCTCCTCCTGTTTTCCCCACCCCAGGTCCACCTCTGGCCTGTTGCAGGACTGGGGTCCTTGGCTTTGCACCCGGAGCCTGCCACACTCCAGATGGCCTTGTTCTTTGCAGGGAGATGTGGTCCCCACAGGTGGGCCCCAGAGCAATTCCCAGAGTGTGGGAAGCTCTGGGGACTTGTGTGAGGTGGCCAGAGGCATGGGCTGCTCTTCCTGACTGGGGCAGTGTCCAGAAAAAGCAGAAGACAGGGAGGTGTCCCCTGACCATGGCTACAACCTGGACAACCGTACATCTGTCCTGGGGCTGCGGAAACACAAGAGCACAAACTGGGTGGCTGGAGAGAACGGAAATGTGATCCCTCAGTTCCTGAGGCCGGCTAGAAGTCCAAGATCAAGGGGCTGCAGGTCTGCCTCCTTCAAGGGCTCTAGGGGAGGCTCCCTCCTGCCTCTTCGGCTTCTGGTGGCCCCAGGCATCCCTTGGCTGGCAGCATCGGCCCCCTTTCCTGAGTCTCCGCTCTCCTCCCCTCCACCCTGTGAGACACATCACTGTTGGACTCAGGGCCCACCCTAAATCCCGGATGATCTTCCCTTGACATCTTTAAGTTAATTATATCTACAAAACCTGTTTCCCATGAGGGCACCTTCTAGGTGCCGGAGATTGGGACTTGCGTGTACCTCTATTAGGGATGCAGTGCTACGCTCTGCAGCAGGCTGAGGGCTCGACACGCCCCTCAACAGCCCCCAGTAGCCCTGTGGTACCCGAGCAGTGGAGGACAGAGGCTTCTCCTTCTTCTTTTCATCGCTGGCCAAATGGGTGAGCGGCCAGGCCCTTCCCCAACTGCCAGTGGCCAGTGCCGAGGCTGGAGCCAGCCGGCTGGCAAAAGGCTGGCCTCCCGCCTGTGCTCAGTCCTGGGTGAGGCCACGTGGTCATGCCCAGCCTTGGGCTGTGGCCAGAAGGGAACAGGCAGACACTGCAATCCTGCTCTCTGTGGGACAAAGGGCAGGCCCCACCTCTACAGAGCTGGGGCAACTTGGCAGAGACGTCCTTTCTGTGAAGCTGGGAGTGGGGGCTGAGTGCCTGGAAGGGATGAGTCAGCTCCGTCCAGGGGCCACTGACCACCTTCACCCTTGCCAGGGACAGTCACGGGCCCATGCACATGTGTTCCACGCTGGCTTGGTTTCCATGGGAAAGGAGGTGGCATCTGCCCCGAGCCCACCTTAGGCCTCTTCTGGCCCCTCCTACTTCACCCCACCCCAGTCCTTTACTTATATGGTGCTTCCATTGGTCCTCCCGCTCTCTGAACATTTATTTAATTTGTTTCTGCTTTGGGGCACCCTGTGTGCTAGGCATTGGGGACATAAGGGCAAATAAGGTATGGTCCTTGCCTTCCGGAGGACTTGCCCAGAGTTGTGACTATAGTGGGACACAGAGGCCAACCTTCTCAGAATTGCACACTCAGTTCCAATACCCTCCCTAGGCAATTTACTTTGACCGGGTCCTGTCCCCATTTCCTGTCACCAGCCAGTGAGAAACTGGCTAACCGTTTCTGCAGAAGACCTGATAACCCAGGCGCAATACAAATATTAGTGTTTTAGCGAAAGGACTGAGACTGAGGAGGGGGCAGAAGAAAGAGCTGCTGACAGGAGGACTTCCCTGAGTCTTGGCAGCCAGGGCTGGGCCGAGGGGGTGATTTTCTGTGGGTTCACCTCGACGATACGCTGAATGATGGGAGGCTGGATAAAGTGAGCCATTTTCCCCCCAGATCGTGGTGGAGGGAGATGACCCAGGACGTTACAGAAAATCATACATAAAGCCAGAAGTCTCTACGTGCACAGAACAGAGCTGGGGCTCTGCCTCACCCCAGGTACAACAGTCACGTCACAATGAACCAAGGCCTACACGTGAGAGCTGGATCCTGAGTGCTGACGTCCTTAGACGTGAACCTAGGCTCCAATCACTCTTCATGACCTCGGGTTAGGCAGCCGTTTCTCAGACATGACTCCAAAAGCACAGAGAAAAGAAGAAAAAAGATGAACCGCGTGTCATCCAAATGGAGAACGCGGCTGTTTCAAAGGGTTCCATCCAGAAAGCGAGGACAGGCCGCGGACGGCAGCAAGTGCTTTCAAGTCACATCTGATCAGAGACTTACATGTAGATACACAAGGAACTCTTGCCGCTCAGTAATGGAGGGACATGATCCAGTTAGAAATGGGCAAAGATCCGAGGGAACGTTTCTCCAGGGAAGTTTGCAGGAAGCCAACAGGCAGTGAGCATGAGCAGCCCTTGGGGACACCGAGGAGCCACAGTGTGAGCCGTGAGTCCACCACCAAGAGGGTGGCTGCCGCCAAGAAGCAGATGTTAACAAGTGCTGACGAGGCTGGGGAGATGGGAACCCTGGTCCACTGCTGCCACAAGGGAAAGGAGTCGGAAAGTGCCTCACAGTTCAACGTGGGTTCCAGCCGACCCAGCAATTCCGCTTCTAGCTACATACTCCTAAAAAGTAAAACACATGTCCGCGTAAAAACCTGTAGATGGATGTTCCAAGTAGAGTTGCTTGTAATAAGAAAAAAGTGGATCTGACCCAGTGTTCGCCAGCCCGGGAATGGATAAACCAGATGCGCTACATCTACGAAAAGAATATTACTCAGCAATAAAGAGGAGTGACGTGCCTATCCTGCTGGAACACGGACGCACCTCAGAAACATTATCTGGAGGGAAAGAAGCCAGACACAGAAGGCCACCTCCTGTGTGATCCCACTTACCCAGCACACTCAGCGGAGGCAAATCCGTAGACACAGGAGGCGGATTACGAGGCCCCTGGAGCTGGGGGTGGGGAGAAGGGGAGGAGTGGGGAGTGAGCTAGTGATTTGTGGTTTCTTTTTGGAATGATGAAGTGTGCTGAAATTGATCATCATAGTGGTCGCACAACTCGGTGATCATACTAAAAACCCTCGGATCGTTGTGCCGTATGTGAAAATGGTTATAAACACGAAACAAAACAACAAAACCCCACGTAAAAAGAGGAACAAAACATCAGGTCACCCCACCCTTGCCGACTGAGTCTGGGACGTCCTGGAGTTCCCGGGTTAGACCCTGCAGTGTCAGTCCCATGACTCAGGCCTTGGCTCCGGACGGGCTGGAGGGCAGGGACCCGTGAGGTAGAAAGGGAGAGTCAGGGCCAGTTCTTCCAAGAACATGGTTGAACAATCATTTTGAGTCAACTGATGGGTGAGATCACTCAAGTGCAAGAGGCTGACCGCGGTGCCAGGGGGAACATTCCAGAAGGAAGGAGTAACGAGGACCACGCCTTTCTCTCCAAAATCCTTACACAGCTGGGAGAGACACGGTGACCTCGAGTGCCCCTGCCTCCCCAGGCCTCAGAATCCAGCCCTCCTGGGGCAGGAGGGAGCCCAGCCCATACGCACAAGAGTTTCCATTTTAGAGACTGCTACAAACAGCGTTAGAAGTCCATATGCTCTGGGTGATTAGGAAGGCTTCCTGCCTCCACAAAGTGTCCCTCCAACTGGTCAGTCGAGATGCCGCTAGGTCAGCTGTGCACGCGGCTCGAGATCTGCTGACTAAAGACACCCAGCAAGAGCGTGCCAGCGCTCCACGAGGGATAGAGCTCACAGGAGAGGAGCCCCCACCCACTCAAATGGCCACGCTCCTGACGTCCAGAGAGATCAGAGAACACAAGCCTCATAATTGTAGCAGAGGACTTTAACAACGATAAAGAACCGAGTGGAGAACGCTAGGAGTGAAAAATCAACAAATAAAACTAAGAACTCGATGGGTAAAGGTGGCCGCTGATCTTACAGAGCTGCAGAGAAAAATCAGTGAATTAGAAGAGGATCCAAAGAAAATACCGGGAAAGATGTGTGGAGGAAGAAAAGGCTGGAGAACACAGAACAGGGGACACATCTCAGCCCAAGTAATGCAGGGAAACCAGGCTGGTGTGTGGGGGCTGACACCAAGGCCAGAGGCACCGGCAGGCCAAGGAAGAGGCCGGCGGACTCAGGACTGCACCCAGGACTGCACCGAGTGCAGGGGACGGGAACTCACAGAGAGGAGCACCTCTGGAGCAGCAGTGAGACAGGTGGACCCTGTACCCCGAAGCTGGAGGAAAGCGTTTATTCGGTAAGCTAGACCAAGGGGGACTGCGGCCAGCCGGAAGGCACCTGGCCTTTCTCAAAAACCAGCCAGCCCAATGTCAGCCAGAGACAGTGGGGGCACCCATGGCTGGCACCCATGGCTGGCACATCACACTTGGCTGACCGTCTTAACCGTTTAGTTCCCTTGTGGGGTTTGGGACGTGTGCCACAGTCACCTGGCTGGCAAAGTGGCGGCCATAACCAAGGTGACTGGGGTCAGGTCAAGCTGGATGTTCACAAATGTCAATCACAAAGTCCAAAACTTGTGTGAGTGGAGAAAACCGAGAGAAAAGGCAACAGAAACAACATTTGAAGATAAAACAGCCGACAAGTTCCTCACATGGAACAAACTCACCAAGGGACAGGTTCCGGAAGCCCAGAGAACCCCAAGCAGGATGAATAAAGCAAGTTCACACCCAGCGTGGCCTGGGTGTGACCCAGGTGTGACCGTCAAGATCACAGGCAAAAACAGGCTCTCGTTCTTAAAAACAAAACGGGGGGACTCTTTCTTTTCAAGGGATCTATGACAAGTATATGACCATGGACCCCTCGACAGGAGGGAAAGAGCCAAGAGAGGGAGGAATGGCAAATTGAAAGGCTGAAAAATAAGAGCCACCGTCTACAGTTCTGTTCCCAACTGAAACATAAAGACATTTGCAAACCAGCAAAAAGCGGAGGAATTTTTCACCAAGAGAAATTGGTCCCAGAGGGAAGGTCAGAGACGCAGGAACGAATGAGAAGCCACAAAAGCAGTCGACTTGTCGACGTGGGGTCTTCTCAGTGAGCCTTGCCCGTAAAGAAATAATAGTCTTGGAAAGCAGTTTGGAAGTTCCTCGGTTAAATATCGAGTCACCACGACTCAGGAACCCCGCTCCCGGGGACATACCCGAGAGAAACACAAACATGCCCCCAAGAACCTGTACAGAAGCGTCCCCAGCCGCGGCCTCCGTAAGAGTGAAGAGCTGGAAACGCCTCACGTGTCCCTCAGTGGACACTGTGAATCAGGCAGAAGTGCCTGTACAAGGGTCATGACTCATTCAGTCGTGCTACTGCTCAGATGAGCCACAAGGCACGAAGCTGGTGAAGGAGTCCCGTCACAGGACACCAGGTATGGTATGATTTCTCACATGCAGAATGTCCAAACAGGCAGACCCACAGGAAGTCGATGGGAGGTTGCACTGGGGGGGGGGGGGGGTTGGAGGGGACAGACGAGGAGTGGCTACTAGTAGGTTCTTTTCTGGTTGTGCTCATAGTCACACAACTCTGTGGCTATACACGCCCACTGAACTGTGCACTTCACCTGGATAAAATATATTTTATGCAGATTGTATCTCAATAATTGCATAAAAATAATGACTCTGGGGGTTAGAATAGACACAGTAGAGGATTCTGGCAAGTCGGCCTGGTGAGAAGCACTTGGGCTCTGCCCCTGCACTTTGTCACTGCCCTGGCAGAGTCTGTCTGAGGCCACCATGTGGAGGGCTCCAGGGGAGGCTTGGGCGGAAGTTGTGGTTAACTGGGGTCCATTTCAGCTCTGAGCGCAGCAGCGGCTACCCACCCCTACTCCCATCTCCATGACAGGCCGCGGTGCACAAGCTGCTGGAACAGACTGCGTGTGGCCAGGGTGGGCAGAGGACCTTGCCCTCCCAATATCAGCCATCTGAGCTCCGACCGCTCCTCCCTGTGCCTCGTGCGCTGTCTCAAGCCCTCTCCTTGCCGAAGGACTTCCAGGGAACTCAGAGGGCCTTTACCCCTTCCTCCATTTTCCCTCTTGAGATCAGACATCAAAGACCAGGCCACTCAAAAGCAGCTGCATACACAGGGAAAATGGCAAAGTGGTCACACATGCCCAAGGAAGGCGCAGGCTCAGAAGACGTCCGAGAAGTCCCCGAGTTTACACCTCAGTCTGCCCAGCACAGAGCCGATACTTACTTAGCACTTTATTAAAACAACAAACCCAGACAACCTTGGAGAAGGGGAAGAATCAGATTCCCAGGGTCACCACACTATTGGACTCATGTGTCCCATTTTAAATGAAAATCACAAGGCGTAGGGAGAAACAGAGAAAGTATGGCACGTCAAAGGGGGAAAGAAATCAACTGACGCTGTTTTTGAAAATAAAAACAAAAATGAAAAACACCTGATTGTGGTTCTACTAGATACAGACTTTAAAACAACTGTGTTGACAGGCACAGTGACCCTCACCTGTAATCCCAGAGCTTGGGAGGCTGAGGCAGGAGGATCGTGAGTTCATAGCCAGCCTCAGCAAGGGCGAGGTGCTAAGCACCTCAGTGAGACCCTGTCTCTAAATAAAATACAAAATAGGGCTGGGGAGGAGGCTCAGTTGGTAGAGTGCTTGCCCTGCATGTACAAGGCCCTGGGTGAGATATATATTTTTATATATATATAATTTTAAAAAGGTAAATAGGAAATAAGGTACTAATATATTTTTAAAAAAATCACTAGCTTAAAACTTAGCAAGATTATAACTTTGGTAACTGCACACCTTACTTCTCACATAATCTAAGACACCAATGCACCTGAAAGAATTATAAGTCCATGTTTTGGGGCACACACTGTATAAGCATGCAGTTTTGTGACATCAACAACTGAAAGGGGTAGGGACAGAGACATGAAAAGGCTGAGTTTTTATATGATATTCAAGTTAAACTGTTATAAAGTCAAATTAGAGTGTTGTAACTTTGGTATTTTATATGTGATCCCCTTAACCATAAAGCAAACAGCTATAGAATATCCCCAAAAGAAGATGAGAAAGGAATTTAAACATTTCACTACAAATATCCAACGAAACACAAAAAGAAGGCGGTGGTGGGGGAGATGAGGGACAAAGCAGTAAGTCAGAAGGGAAGCAGATCCCGCCTTTTGGATTAATTACTTTGAATATAAGTGGATTAAAGTCTCCAAAAGACAGTGCTTAGCAGGAAGGATAAAACCTGAGATCCAAGCCCGTGCTGTGCACAGGAGACTCACTTGAGATCCAAGGACACGAGTGGTTGAAAGGGAAAGGGTGCAAAAAGATATTCCTTGAAAATAGAAACCAAAAGAGGGCAGGGTGGCCGTCCTCATACCAGAAAAACAGACTTTAATGAGAAGAGTTTATGAGAGACAGAAAGACATGATGGGTTACAAAATGTCGATACAGCAAAAGAGTAGACCCATGAGGAACATTCACACACCCAGAAATAGGCCGCCACAATACCTGGGGCAGAACCTAGAGAACTGGGGAGACCTGGAGACGCGATACCCTCCTGCTGATAGTGGAAGAGGAGCCAGAGAGGAGGTGAGCAAGGAGCGGGGGACCCGGGCAGCAGACCACGGAGGTCTGAGAGCACACAGCACACCTCAAACTCCAGCACACACCTTCTCCTGTCCAGCGGGCAAGGACTTCTCCAGGACAGATCATGCATCGGGCCACGATGAAGTCTAAGTGGGCTTAAAAAGATGGCTGTAAGCACCGTCTTTGACCTCCACAGGATGAAGTAGGAATCACTAACAGAAGTTAAGACTGGGTATGTCACAAAGGTGGAAATTTAACAACACTTAACAACCAATGGATCAAAGAAGAGAAACTGTAAAACACTCAGAGGCAAATGCAAATAAAAACACAACATACTCAAACATACAGAATGCAGCAAACACGGGTGCCAATAGGGAAATTTATATGAATGTTTATGTAAAAAACAAACAAACAAACAAACACAACCAGCAGAGATGGGCCGGAGATGGAACTCCGGGGTAGAGAGCTTACCTAGCAAGTGCGAGGCCCTGGGCTCCACCCCTGACGCTGGGGTCAAAATGGCCTGCTCAGGAAAGGTTGCAGACCAGCAGCCACCGTGTCATTCAGCTTCCCGTGACCATAACCAGAACCTGAGACCATCAAGTTATAAAGAGGAAGGGTTTGTTTGGCCCCAGTTTTTGAGGTGTCCTCTGTGATTGTTGTCTCCATTGCTTTTGGGCCACAGCAGCAGGAGGAGGGCAGGGCTGGGGCCCCTCTGTTCCCTTCTAGGGTACACCCGGTGACCTGAGGGCCTCCCGCTGGGCCACCTCCTGAAGGCCCCACCATCTCCCAGCGTAGTCAGGGGCTGGGGCCACCATGGCTTGAGCACAGGGACTTTGGGGGACATTTCCGGTGCAGACCACAGCACTGACTTGACAATGAGAGGAGCCAGAGCAGGGTGCCCTCGACCACAATGACAGAGACGACAGCGACAGGCCACGCAGAGGAGGGGGACAGCGGGGGAATCAGCAGGACCCAAGTCGGCTCTTGGAAAAGGTCCGCAGAACACTTTCCTGGATGGACTCAGGACAAAGGTGGAGGATTCCAGATGCTGGAGTCAGGGGTGAAATGGGAACCTGACCCCCAGTCCCATGGAAAGGAAGAGGGTCACTGGCAGCCGGCTGGAGGGCAGGATTCCCGGCAGCACCAACACACAGGACCCAGGCAGACAGAAAGTGTGAACACACCATAATCAGTGAGGAGACTGAATCAGGAAGAAAACCAACAGACCCAGGGGGTAACAAGGCCCGGCAGAGACACCAGAGTCCCTGTGGGCGTGGGGGAAGGCCGTGGTGGTGGGGTGCACAGTGTGGGAGCCTCAGAAAGTCACACCGAACTACCAAGTGACCCAAGCAGGGTCTCCAAGGGATACGTGTGCACCCTGGTTCACGCCAGCACCATTCGCAGTAGCTGAATGATCAGCAAGCCTTGGCCTCTCCGTGCCGGAGCAGGTCAGCTTGAGAAGGAAGGGGCTGCTGCTGTGCGCACAGCCCAGGGAGTGGGGAGGGCACTCTGCTGAGAGAGGGAAGCCACAGTGTGGGTCAGAATGGCACAGTCCCACTAAGGCTGCGGCCCGGCGGGGCCGGCGGCGTTTAATGCGCGCAGAGTTTCCCTCTTACAGGAGGGAAAGGGTTTTGAAGGGCGGTGAGGGCGCCCGTGCTCCAGTGGGATTAATGCCCCTTGGTGCGCATTTGTGAATGTAGCTGCCGCCTGACGCAAGTTGTCCCAGACCCAGTCCTACCCTGTCCCCTTTGGCTGGTTGGAACTTCCCTTCCCCACGTGGTTGTTTATGACAGAACCTGTTGTTCCTCATCCCACTGATCCAAATCTCAACCACCACCGTGTGGTGAAACCACAGGGTCAGGAGCGGAGTTCCCCCGTGTGTGCTTTTAAACCGCCACCCACAGCCCCGCTGGAGGACACAGGAGCAGCCCTGGGGCCTCAGAGGCTCTGTCCACAGGGCCTCTCTCTGGTTCCTGCTGGCCGAGCACCCTGCTGTCCTGGACTTCTGCCAGCCCTCCCGGGCACCCCTCCTCTCTGGGATCTGCAGGGGACACCTGCTTCTGTTACTTCCTGTGATGTCCTGTCACCTTCTGGGGTCTCCCCTGACCATGAGCCCCAGCCTGCCTCTCCTCCCAGGCAGGACCCCCAGAGAGGGGTCATTTTTTAAAATTATTTTTTAGTGGTAGTTGGACACAATACCTTTATTTTATTTATTTTTATATGGTGCTGAGGATCGAACCCAGGACTTCGCACGTGCTAGGCGAGCACTCTGTCACTGAGCCACAACCCCAGCGCCCCGCCCCCCCCCCCAGAGGGGCCAACTTTCTAGGAAAAAAGTGGGTGCAGCTCTGAGGAGAGCACAGGAGTCTGCTGTTTCCTGTGACAGGCACCCTGGGTCCCAGGCCATCACTTAGGCCTCAGGCCACCACCAAGATAAAGAATCCCAGGTAAGCCACCTCCCCTGGAGCCCCACCCGGGCATGGCTAGGTCAGAGTCACGTTCCAGAGAGAGAAAGAGAGGCAAATTAGAAGAGAGTCACACCACCGAGTGAAGGTGGTACATTTTATGTATATTTTATCACAATGAAACATTTGAAGAAAATAACACAGGAGGGAGGGTCAGAAGTGAGTGATTGCTGGCCCCGCAAGGAGCGCCCTTGTGTTTTGAATTCTACTAAGGCTTTGCCGGGAGGCGCGTTTATAAACCTTCTCATCTAAAACAGCTCGGAAAGCTGTACCTGTTGATTATCCCAGAAAATATATTCAAATAGTGAAAGACCCGCCGATTCCCTGTCCAAGAAAGACGCACGAGGCACTGGCTGCAAAAGCAAGAGGCGATTTATTGATACACAGGCGCCTGCGGGTGCTCAGTGAAACCTCAGCCGGAGCTTCGGTGAACTGGCACACCGGGCTTTGGGGCACAGATCTTTTATAGGGAATAAGTGGGTTAGTTCTTAGCATAGCACAGCGACAGTCTTCCTGTTGGACCTTCTGAATCCAGTCAGTGGGTCACCTAGGGGGTAAACTTGTTTTTCAACTTATTGTTCTTGGGAAAACCATAGAATGGCATCCTGTCTTTTTAATTCCTATTTTAAACCTGCATCCTATCCTTTTAGTTCCTGTTTTTAAACCTGCATCCTCAAGTTTGACCGTTAGGGTTATCTATATGGAACATCTTGTGGTAGCATTGTGCAGGACTTGAAATGCTACGTGCTGCTGGAGGGGTCTTGACATGGGGGTTGTATAAGGGAGCATCTTGCAGCTTCAGGGCCCAGGGGTTAGATTTCCTAATGTTGGGCCTGGAGCCTTGAAGTCCTTCATTCCCCCCTTTTCTTTATCCCGGATATAATCCTATATCCATTGATCTATCTGCTCAGAATTCAGCATTTGCTCAGTTGATGGCTCAGCGTGTTGTTGGAGTACTTGATATTGCTGTGCGAGGACCATAGTTTGGATTACGGACAGTCTTTCTTTCATAAATTGCATTAATTTGTTAAATATGCAGGGTCCAAATGTTAAAATTAACAGTAATATAATCAAGGGGCCAGCTACAGTAGATAATATAGTAGTTAGCCAAGGGGATTTATTATACCAGCTTTCAAACCAACTTTGGGAGCCTCACAGGGATTTTTCCCTTGCATCCAGTCTTTCTCTAAGCTTTGTCATGGACTCCCTTACTACCCCTGTGTGATCTGTGTAAAAGCAACAGTTTTCCTTTAAGGCCGCACAAAGTCCTCCTTCCTTCAAGAATAATAGGTCCAGACCTCGTCTATTCTGCAAAACAACCTCTGATAAGGAGGTTAGGGATTTTTCTAAAGCAGTTTTATATTGCTCTTAGGTCTTGTTGGATTGCAGTCTCCAGAATCCCTAGCTGTCGAGGGCCCTCAATCAGAGCTGCAGCCCCAGTCCCAACCCCTGCCAATACTCCTGCTCCTAACAAGACTGCCAGGGTAATGCTGATAGGCTCTCGGGTGAATCGAGTCCTGCTCATGAAATGTCCCTCAAATTCTTCTGTGGAATAATAGAGTAGCCGTGGATAGATCTGGACTAACACACAAAAATCTTTAGACTGGTTGAAATTGGCTATCGCAACACAGGGTGTAATCCCAGTGTTACATGCCCAGTAGAGTCCTGTTGGAGGCACTAAGTAGCTGGATGTGTCAGAGGATGACACGGTTGCAGTACGTGCACAGAGCTCTTTTAACATAGAGGAGCCTCCTATGCATGTTCCTGAACCGGTTACTTCAGGCAGTGTCAACCTGTGTCTTGTTTCCCAGTTGCAGCTGGTGAAGGTGCCATAGGTGAAATTCCCATTAATAGCTACTCCTTCATAGTAGGGGGGGCTTGCCTGGAGGCAAATCCAGCAGGACTCAGTGAGATTGGGCTGGGTGGAATTGAGGGCTTGGTATCCCCCTTCAACTAGGTCCATTAGTCTTTCTCCTGACCCTGGTAAAGTAGGATTAGTGACAACTGCCATGGTCGGAGGAGTGGAGGGGGTTGGACGGATGGTATTAGATGGGGACGTTGGTCTTGAGGGTGCCTGTTTATATATTTTTTTTTTTTTTTGGAGGAGGAGCCTTTTGGTCTTGGAGTATCTTGTTAGGGCCTATCGGCTGGGGGTCAACTTTTATAGTTAACCTGATTTTGAATAGGACCCCCGGGTCATATGCAGTCTGATGATATACCCGTAGTCCCCATAGCTTCCCTTGTAACCAATCTTTTGATGTTCTGCCTGCCTTAGTAAAGGTAATGTTTAAGGGGTTGCAGGCAAACATGGTGCATGGCCCGTCCCCATACCATAAGGTGTTGACTGTCCCAGGTGTACTTTTACAATAGTCTGTAGAGAGTGGGGGCTCATTTTGCTTTTCTCTTTTCACTTGGATCAAATCCCTGGATGAGCTAGGGTTCCAGTATGCATCCCCCGTAGTTTCACATCCCCAAGCCTTACAATAATAACTTTCATGTTGCCCACATTTACGTGCTTGCGACTTAGTTCTCCCGTCCCTGGGGCATACATAGAATGATTTTTTTTTTTTCTTAGAGCTGCCCGAGCCCTTGGGTCCCTACATCCTGCCGGATAGCGTGAGCAAGGGCAGCCCCCGCTGGAGATGCACACTTCTGGCCCACTCGGTTTAGCTGGGTCAGTAGTTGGAATATCAAAGTCTTCTGACCCGGCCAGTATGTGACAAAGATCTGGCTCCAGGTTAGGCCACCAAGCCCAGAGGGGGTACTTTGTGGATGTTTTTTCCCAAATTATGTCTCCCACCCCCGATAGTATTTGCCATGTCTGGCGTATAGGCCGATTGGGATCATAGAGTTGGTGCCTAGCAACTGATATGGGGAAGATAGAGCACAGAGCAAGAAAAATCAACAGCGGGTAAGTCTTATCTTTAGCGGGTTCTGGGTGCGTTGCAATTTCCATTCAGGCTCTGGAGTGGCGTCTGTGGGCTCCTGTGGATGTGCAGCTTTCACGTGGGAGGCGTGGATCCAAGCGGTGATGCCGTCCACTTTGATTGCAGTGGGAGTGGTCAGCAGAATGGTGTAGGGTCCTTTCCACCGCGGTTCGAGGTTCTTGCTCTGGTGCCTGCGTACCCAGACGGTGTCTCCGACCTTGAAGGGATGTGGCAGCAAGGGGGTTTTAAGTTCCTCTTTGTATGCTGCTGCTAGAGGCTTCCAGACCTCGTTCTGGACCAATTGCAAAGCATGCAAATGAGTCTGCATAGATGGGGTGAGGGAGGCATAGGTTTCAGTTTCATAAAAGTTAACAGCGGGAGGTGGGGCACCGTACAGGATTTCAAATGGGGTTAGTCCATGTGGGCCTGGGGTGTTTCGGGCCCGATACAAGGCTAAAGGTAGGAGTTGTACCCAGTCTCTAGTGCCAGTTTCAAGTGTCAATTTAGTTAAAGTCTCCTTAATGGTTCTATTCATCCTTTTTACCTGTCCTGAACTTTGGGGTCTATAAGCACAGTGTAATTTCCAATTAATCCCCAATGTATTGGCCACCGCCTGACTTACCTGGGAGATGAAGGCAGGCCCATTAAATGTTTCCTTTCTGGTCCTCACTATCAGGATCAAAGGGAGTAAACCTCCGATAAGCCTCTTTTAATCTCTTTAAGAAGGCTGTCGGAGTTTCCTCTGACCCCTGGATAGTCTGTCTTACCTGAGCCAAATTGGTGGGCCGTCGCCCTGCTCCATGGAGACCCGCTATGAGTAACTGGCGATAGAGACGTAGGTGGTTCCTACCTGCTTCAGTCGCATAGTCCCAGTTTGGCCGGGTTAAAGGAAAAGCTTCCTTAATCAAATTTGTGAGTTGGGTGGGGCGCCCGTCGTCCCCTGGCACATTTTTTTTTTTTTTTTTTTTGCGAGCTTCCAAGAGAACCTTTTGTTTCTCCTCTGTGTCTAATAGAGAAATCTTTAATTCTGCTACTTAGGGCTGGATAACCATATTAGCAAACATCAAGTCTACCTGCGTTGGCTAGAAATAAAAGCCTTAGACTAAAACTACTCTAGCAGTCCCTTTAACAGTTATCAGGCATTTCTGTCTAAGAATCTCTCTTGTAGCCTCCAGTCTACTTATTTATGGAAGTTACATTTAACTATTATTATTATTTAAGATGTCCAGGAACAGCTGTGCTTTGGCTTTTACTGTCTTTGCTAAGTGTTTAAGATGAAGCAAGTCAAACTGACTTTTGTTTCTACCTATTGTTTACAGTCAGCTGAGTTATCCTGGGAGTCCTCGGGAACTTCATAGCAGCTTTTCAGTTCTGCTAGTGCCATTTGCGCTAGGATGGGCCCAGGCCTTGCTTGACCATGTAGCTTCCCTCAGAAGCATCAGGGACGTCTCCCTTTTTTAATGACCCTCCTCTTTACAGCAAATGCACCGATTGGCTTTCTGTCCTCCACTGGTCTCATTAATCTCCCTGCTCAGGAGGTTATGTGGCCTAGAGTTGCTGAGCCCTTTGGAGAAGTCCCCTATTCCCTGATTCAGACTGACTCAGAGGGCAAGAGCCGAATATTGGTTTTCTTGGCCCTTTTAATTTAACTAATTTTAAAACTTGATCTTAAACATCCAGCAAATAAGTTAACAGCCTTATATTAAGAGCACTGGGCTTTAATGTTTATCTCTCTATCCTGTAGGTGATAACTCCTTATCTTATGTTGGCCCAGGTTGTGTTCTTAAAGCAATACCTCTTTAAAACATTAACAGGCAATCCTTAAACCATCTATAAGTAAACTACAAAACAAAACTAACTAGGGTAGAAACATATTTAGCTTATATAATAGCTACCTTTAATTCTAGCAGGGTTATACATCATAATTTTCTGTTTGAGATCCTAGTAATCTTGGCACAAACCTATTTTTGGACACAACTTTAACTGTACTGAAATCTTGCTTACTTTTTTATAGCCACTTTCACATGTAGTGAGATGGGACAGAGCCTTATCTCAAGTAAGGCAGGGCTCTTTATAAATCTCAAGTACTATAGTTCTGAAGCTGATCGTTTTACAAAGTTTACATAAATTGTTGTTCAAGTTTACATGAACATTAGCTAACACAACATAATATCATACCTAAAACATGAATTAGAGGCTGAAAGCTTTTAACCTTTTATAGAAAAGTAGTAATGTACTTTTGTGTTTTGCAATAAAACCTTTACATAGATTAGGCTCTCATTAACTTAAAAATACATAAATTGTATCTCAGAGTAGAAAGTAACATGGAACTGTACATATCTTATTGATAACGAGTTCAGTTATAGAACACAAATGATATAATTGAATCTCTAACATGCTTTTTTTTTTTTTTTTTTAACCTAAAATTACCATACAACTTTAGAACACCAGCTTGATATAATGTTCTTTCGAAGCTTCTACCTTACAGACTTGTATACCTGGAAGATATGAACACATTAATAACACCATAATTATATAAACCTCTTTTTGTTCACATTTTGAAACAATACTTGTAAACTTTTAAATTTAAGCAGAGTTAACATTTTATTAGGGCCTTTTTGAACACCTAGAGAAACTTATAAGCTTAATTTTGAGGACAGGAACTGCTATTTTGAGCAGACACTTTAGGCCTAAGGCATTTTAACCTTAAGTTATATTTCCAGGTTTAGATGTTGAAAATTATGATACAAATTTAAGAAGCAATTTTTAAAATTTTATATCTTTTTACATTAGAAAAACTTGTTCACATAAAACTGGAAATAGGATCTCTACCATCAGAAGAAATTTCTTTGGTACCTCTAAACCACTTTGCTTGTTCTGAAGTTTCTAAAGTAGCATTGAGTTACATTAAATTTGCCCACACACTACCATATATATCTGAAATTAAGCTTTGAAAATTTCTAAGACTATTGCTATTTAATTATCTAATGTCATTTTTATGAGCCAGGCCAACGTTTTAATTGCTCTTCAGGCTACCCAGTTCAAAATTGAAATTTTTTAATTAATTTTTTTTTTTTTATCCCAAGTATTTAAGTTTTCTAGCATGAACTATCTGAAATCAAACTAAACAATTGCTTAAACCCAACTTTTAACTGCAAGATAGTGCAATGCTTTAGAAACCCATTCAGATACCAGATTGTTACAATAAAAATTATTATTATTATTATTATTATTATTTTTTTTTTTAGACACACATTTAACCTAGATTATCTTTAAGAAACAATCAGACAACCAGATAAGAAAATATCTCTCCAGGTTTTGAACTTTCATTTAATTATGACTCCTATCAGTGGCACCATAGACTTTCCCATGAGTGGACCAGATGTTTTCACGTAGGGGCAACTGTAGGTGTAAAATCAAGGGTCTCAGCGTGACTGGCTTTACTGCATTCAGTGTCCCTTCTTTTTAAGTAAACAGAGGTGGCGTAATCCTTAAGATGTAGATAAGGACCCAGGGAACTCCCCAGAGCTAAATGGCTCTGGCAGCTGCTGGGAGTCCCTTAATCTTATCTTTCACCCATAGGATCAGTTCCTCCAGTTTGGTTTGACCTTAGGCATTAGGCATTTTTTTTTTTTTTCCTAACTTTTTAGTAGCCAGCTCCCAAAAAGTCCATCCTCTGCTTGCAGTTGTTTCGAGTGCTAGGCTTCCCCAAGAAAGCAGAGTGGGAACTCCTTAAAAGTCCCCTTGAGAGTGTCAAAATTTGTGACTGAAAATTTGGTTCCCATTTCTAAAGCCAATTAACACTAATTTAATAATGAGGACAGGGCTTTGAGAAAAGTCAAAGCGAGATGTCAACGTTGTTAAATCCCCAGCAGGCATCTCTATTTGCACTCAAGCCGGTTATGGGGGGGGGAAGAAAACATTGCTTCCCTAGTCTCAGTATTCAGCCTTAGATGGAATTTATCATCCGCCTTGGGCTGCATTTCCAAGCAGCCTGACTCCAGGAAGACCCGTTCGCTTCCTGGGGTGGAGGGGCCGGGAGGAACAGGGACGGGACAGATCCGCCATACCGCCGGGTGGAATCCTCCCGGCGGACTGCGCGGACCCCACCCATGCAGGAGGAGATTCGCAGAGGTCCTGAAAGGTTAAAAGCCATGATCTGGATGGCCATGCGGCCCCGGCTGAAAGACAATCTCTGACTTTGCAGATTAGAGAGAGAGATGGAGGGACTCTCCTGGGGGCCATTCAACTCCGAGGGTGGGCCAATATTGGCCACTCCGTGGTACAGAGTGTTACCAATTTTTTTTCTTCTTAACTGCCACGGACAAGTTGTTTGCCCGCTCTTGAATGTCTTGCCAATGATCTAGAGTGAGGCTCAAAGGGGTTGTTAGTGATTGTCCCATGTTATTCTCAGAGAGGAAATAGAGAGACAGACACAACGACACAAAAACGAAACCAAACAGTGAGATCGCTGCGCGGCTTCGGTGGAAACCGAAAAAAATCAGATGGCCTGGGAGAAGTTTGTACTTCTCCATCGCCTACAAAGATGGTGTAATCCTCGGAAACACCGGGGGCCCCAAAGAAATGGACCCCTCTGATCCCTGGGACGTCTCCCAGGGTGGCAGGGGAGAAGTCCGAGTTCGTCAACTCCTTCTCAAACTGCCTCAGAATACAAATCGACTACAGAACTGCCTCAGAATACTAAATGACTATGCCTAGGATCATATAGTCTTACAGACGCTGCGCGGAACAAAGAACAGATAGCCAACAGGACAACAAGACAGAAAGTTTGAGCTGGCCAGCTTACCTCCCAGTGATGTCGGGAGTTCCTCGGGCAGGGATCCGGATGGGGTTACAGGAGTTCTCCTGGCTGGCTCGCCAAATGAAAGACCCGCCGATTCCCTGTCCAAGAAAGACGCACGAGGCACTGGCTGCAAAAGCAAGAGGCGATTTATTGATACACAGGCGCCTGCGGGTGCTCAGTGAAACCTCAGCCGGAGCTTCGGTGAACTGGCACACCGGGCTTTGGGGCACAGATCTTTTATAGGGAATAAGTGGGTTAGTTCTTAGCATAGCACAGCGACAGTCTTCCTGTTGGACCTTCTGAATCCAGTCAGTGGGTCACCTAGGGGGTAAACTTGTTTTTCAACTTATTGTTCTTGGGAAAACCATAGAATGGCATCCTGTCTTTTTAATTCCTATTTTAAACCTGCATCCTATCCTTTTAGTTCCTGTTTTTAAACCTGCATCCTCAAGTTTGACCGTTAGGGTTATCTATATGGAACATCTTGTGGTAGCATTGTGCAGGACTTGAAATGCTACGTGCTGCTGGAGGGGTCTTGACATGGGGGTTGTATAAGGGAGCATCTTGCAGCTTCAGGGCCCAGGGGTTAGATTTCCTAATGTTGGGCCTGGGGCCTTGAAGTCCTTCAATAGGAGCTGGTTGTTTTAGTTTAAAACTCTGTGTGTGTGTGTGTGTGTGTGTGTGTATGTGTTACACATTCACAGCAACTCTGATGTAGTTCCTAAGCTGGAGGAGCACATGGCAGACTGTGTTTTCTAAAGGTGACCACAAAGATGTCTCCCACTCGACGTGTTCCTCTTACAGTGTGATTCTGACACTTGTCCCATCCCCAGGTGGGCCTCAGTGCGCCCTCTTGAGCCCGAGTGCCTCATGGTGCAGAGGGGGATGCTGTGTGACTTCCAAAGTCAGGGCGTGAGGGGCAGCAAAGCTTCCGCTGTGTCTTGGGACACTGCTCTTGCAACCCAGCCCCCAAGTTATGAGGAAGCGAGAAACCCCCCGGGAAGCCCGTGCTCCAGGTGACAGCCCAGCGTGGCTTCCCGTCAAGGCAGCCCAGGGACCAGGCTCGTGTGTGCCTAGCAGTGAGGTGACTCCAGCCCCCAGCTGGAACACACTGTCCCAGCCTTGGGTTCCTCCTGGTGCCCTTTCCAAGTTCCTAACCCACAGAACCTGTGCACAGTGGAAGCTCGTGGCTTTAACCCCTGGGTAGATTGTTTAATATGTGAAAGTAACTGATACAGGGGTGTATGGAGCTCCAGCGTTCAGGACCCAGGCACGTGTCGGGAATAAGTAAAAATACCAAACGATACTCAGCTGGCTTTGATACTCATGCTGTCGCCTGTAGGGCAACCCTGAAATAGCAGCAGAGGAGCGCATTCTGTGTGTGGGGGGTGTGGGGGTGTGGGGGATGGGGGGTCATGAAGAGCGTCCGGTCAACACCGGATAAAGGAAGAGTGGAGTGGAACAGGAAGGCAGATGGGGAGGAACAGCAAAGCAGCTGGATGCCGCAGTCTGGCTGGGCACACAATCACGAGCCACCACACAGCTTGTAGATTCGAACAGCAACTCTTTATTCCCGAACTCACACCAGCCGTCTACAATCACGTTCTGGGGAAATCCACGTTCTCTGCCCAAATTCACCTCCACTGGGCTTCTGTCTCCCAAAATATACTCTGAATCCCGTGAGAACTCAAGGGGAACTCAGGCAGCAGGATACGCCCTATTCCCAGCAGGAATAATCTTAAACCTTAAACCTGGAACCTAAACTGGGAACGCCCTAATCCGCCTTGGTCCTTGAGCAAGGTCACCTACATTCAATGTCACTGCAACATGGGGTACGCTGGCAAGGAAATTGTCATACCTACTTGGCTAATGGCTCCCAGCAGCTGGTGAGACGTGTTTCTTCGTGATTATGTTAAGGGCACAGGGACTAATTGCTCCAATTAAAAGGCAAAGATTGTCACACCAGATACAAAGCCAAGCCCAGCTGTGCGTTTTTCCTAGAGGACATCAAAGATGAAGTATGACCCCAGGCTGGGCTCACTGGGGCCCCGCCGCACACGTCAAGCGCGAGGCAGCTGAGGCGGCAGCCCTGGTGAAGGCGAGGCCGGGCCCCGTGAGAGCCCAGAGAGAAGCCAAGGAGAGGGAAACCGTGACACATTGCTGGGTGACCGACGGAATGACCAGAATGCAAAGAAAAAAAGCCCACGCATACGTGAAAGATTTGAATGATCTCATTAGAATGTAACGGGGACACACAGAACACGGAGTGCAGAACACACTGTCTTTTGGGGTGAGCATGGAATCGTTTTAAAAATTGACCAGGTTCTACCATTAAATAAGACTGAATTTCAAAGGATCGATGTGGCTGTAATGATGTAATTTCAAAAACTTGATGTGGGCTGTATACTTGTAATTCTAGCTACTCGGGTGGGTGAGGCAGGAGGATCGCAAGTTCAAGGCCAGCCTGGGCAGTTGAACAAGACCTGTCTCAAATAAAATATAAAATAATGAAATGGAGTAAAATGGGCCCGAGTGTAGCTCTGTGGTACAGCTCTTGCCTAGAGACCAATAATCCCCAGCACTGCAAAAGAAAAGGGCTGAATAAAGTAAATTCTCTGACCATAATCAAACTTGCTAAAAATCAATCACAAAAAATAATTTGGATATTTTCTCTTTTTAAAAATATTTTTTAGCTGTTGATGGACCAATATTTTATTTATTTATATGTGGTGTTGAGAATCGAACCCAGTGCCTCACACATGCCAGGAGGGCCCTCTACCTCTGAGCTACAACCCAGCCCCATCTGGATATTCTTATGTGTTCAGAAGTTAAGAAATATACTTCTAGGGCTGGGGTCATAGCTCAGTGGTAGAATGCTTGCCTTGCACGGGGTTCGATCCTCAGTACCACATAAAAATAAAATAAAAAGTATTGTGTCCATCTATAACTGAAAAAAGAAAAAATAATAAATATACTTCTAAATGACCTATAGATTAAAAAATAATCACAAAAAATCAGAAACTATTTTGAAGTTGATTATAATGAAAACTTTCAGGATGTAACCAAAGCCAGGCTTTGATTCTATTCAAAGAAGACAGTCTTAGAGTCAAAGAACAAAGTATCTATCTAAAGAGATTAGTGAAAAAACAAGGAATTAAACCTCAAGAATTTAAAATAAAAGAAACAGAGATTAAAGGAAAAATTAGTAAAATATAAAAATAACTGTAAAATAAGCATCATTACAGATTTTTGTGGACATGGAAAACAAGTGAATAACAGGAATAATTTTACAGCAATAAATTTGGAAAATTAGATAAAGTAGACATTCTTTTAAACTTCAGATATTAATACAGGAGGAGAGGAAAGATCTGAATCTGAAGAGTCTTAAAAGCATTCAGTGGAAGCTGTAATGAAAAGCTTTCCCCAGGAGACATCTCTCATCTCAGATTAAAAGTAAATTTTACAAAATGTTTATGGAAGAATCACCCCTAACTATTCCAGAAGAGGAAAAGGGCATATTTCCCAACTTTTAAAATGAGGCAATCAAAACCTTGATTCTAAAACCTGATAAGAAAATTGCAAAAAAAAGGAAAAGAGTAGGTCAGTTTCACTCACTGACATAGAGAATCCTAAAAACCACAGTAGCTAATGGAAGCCAGTACTAATAGGAATAAAACATTGGGAATAAATGACGTTTATTCCAAGAATACAGGTTTGTATATCATCAAACAAATAAGGAATGAAAATCATAGCATCGTCTCAAGACAAATTGAGAAAAGTGTTGGGTGAAAGTCATTTCCAATTAGGATTGAAAACCCTTAGTAAACTCGGCGTAGAATGGGGTCTCCTTTGTTTGATAAAGCCTACCCACAAAACCTCACAATCAACGTAACTAATGGTGCAGTGTTGCGACCTTTCCCTCGGAGACAGGAACCAACGCAAGGACTCTGGATCATCTTTGAAGAAAGGGGACAGCAAACCCCCATGTCCCCGAGTGCCCCTTCTCTGTTTCCAAAAACCCAGCCACGTTCAGGTGACACTGAGAGCAAGGCTGGGCACAAAGTCCAGACTCCTGTGATCTTGGAGGAGCTGGCTTTCTCTCGTGCTCGATGGGAACAAGTCAGTGTTATCTGCAGAAGGTTGTTTCTGCCCGTGCACCTGGACATTTCTCTTTGCTATTCAGACGAGCTAACTAAGCAAGCTACTCCTGATGATGTCCGTGCTTCTGCAGCCTGACGCATAAACCCCTCCCTGAATGGGACAGGTGCAGACCTGAGGGCACAGTGGGAAAGATTCACATTCACTCGTCCAGCGGCCACCACTGGACAAAACTCTGGGAGGGACGGAGGTGCTGCTTGGTGAAGCACTGTGGGGGACAGAGGGGCTGTGTGTCAGCCTGTGGCCACTGAACTCTTCTTGGAGTGGCCTCTGATTTCACGTGAGCTTTCCCCAAGAACCCACATATCTCGATAGCTGTCCCCAGGGTCATTTCCTTTGGCCTCTCCATACTATGTGCCACCACCCTGGCACACCTGGGCTGTGGACGTGACAGAGTCCCCTGGGCACTTTGATTCAGCACTGGCTTGGAAATCAGAGCCAGTGCGCTAAGGAAAGAGGTTTGGTTTTGAGATGTGCCCGAAGCTCCTGTGTTAATGTGGACATGTCCAGAGGTAAAATGGTTCGGTATCGAGAGCCGTGATTTCATGAGTGGATTAATCTACTTGATGGATTAATAATCTGAATAGGTCACTGGGTGGCCCCTGGGGGCAGGTGGGGAGTGGCTGGAGGAAGCAGGTCACTGGGTCCCATGTCCTTGGGAATTTCCCTTGGCTCCTTTCCAGCTCTCTCTGCTTCCTGGCTGCCAAGAACAGAGCAGCCCTCCTCCCCGGGGCCCTCCCACCAGGCCAGAGCAGAGGAGCCAGCCACCGTGCACTGAGCCTCTGGAACCACAAGCTCCAAATCCACTTTTTCCTCCTTGAAGTTGTAACTGTCAGGTGTTTCAGTGTCCTGGTGCTGAATGAAGGGTGGACTAACCCAGAAGGAGGCACGGATAAATGGTATGAGGGTTGGGAAGGAAGAAAGAGACCTTGTCATTATGTACAGTCAGTATGTACCAGGGAGGATCCGTAAGAACCTACAGGTGGGTTAATAGCATGAGCAGTCGATGAATGCAAGGTCAAAAGATTAAAGACCACCGTATCAACGTCAAGCAGAACACGACATTAAAAACAGACACTGGACTCCTTAGCGACGGCATGATGAAGCCCTTGAAAATCTCAGCAGCGTGGAGAAGGCCAGCTCACTGCTGCTCTTGACCTGGGCAGCTGGTGGCTCCTCTCTGGCTGCAGACTTGCTCGCTGGCTCCAGGCTGCTGGCAGCTCTGCTGGCACAAGGAGGTCTAGGACGGGCTCAGCTGAGATGTATGGTTTGTTGGGGCCTCTGTCCATGCTGTCCTTCGCCCCAGCTTCCTCACTGCAGGGCAATCTCGGCACAGAGGCCCAAGACCTCCGCCACCGAGGCCAGACTCCACTGGTCAACGCAAGACACAGGGCCTCCCAGAAACCTGGTGTGGAATAGACTTCACCTTTCGATGGTGACTAAGATAGGACAGTTAATGGGTCCCAATTAAGGTCTTTTTTTTTTTTTTTTTTAATGTAAAGGCCACTCCATGAGGTTAAACTGTGGAGACATTTCCAAACATTCCAGCCAACTCCTTGTCCCTGGGGGAATGGGGACAGCCGAGCACACTTCAGTGAAAACTCGCCATCAGGTCCCTCTCACTGTGCAGGAGGGGTCTCTCTTTTCTTCTCCCTTAACTCTCCTCCTTTCACTGTTGCCTTCCTTGGGTTTTATACTTGGAATCTGCAAGAGAAGAACCCGGAAAGAAATGGGCAGTGAGCTTCTGGGGTGTGCAGAGACAGCTTACACAGACCCCGCCCGCCCGCCAGCGGAAGCACAGAATCTAGTGCCATCTCAAACTTTGGTTTCCATGGGAGAAGATGCAAAGGATTTGCAGTCATCTTTAATGCATCAGAGGTGAGACTTAAAAGTTCGTTCCTCTAGAGACAGATCTAACAATAACAACTCTAAAAGGCTCTAAACTCTAAATCTATGCGTGGTATGTTCTTGCTCGCTGAGAAGCAGAAGCCAAGAGGAGATTGGTGCTCCATGAGACTTACTGGGTGGACATTGATGAAGGAGAAAGGGAGGAGCCAGAGTGAGCCGCGAACATGGATCGGAGCCCTGGGGAGCGGGAAGGAGGCAGGGTGGGGTGCAGACTGACTGCCCCACAGCTCCTGTAGCAAGGACTTGGACTCTTGGTTTTTGCCTACAAGTGGGTGGTTACAGGCAAGAGTAAAGACTTGGCATCTCGGCCTCCATTTTGTATCCATCTTCTTTGCTCTGAGTCGCTGTGGATTCCAGGGAAAAGGTCTGACCTGACGAACGTCTTGTGATGAGTGGACACCTCCCCCAGGCGACAGCTACCTTCTTATCTGGGATGAGGGCCCACCTGACAGATCCTGAGATAATGCTGGGCAGACCACACCTGATCAAGGTCTCCAGCTTTACAAATCCACAGCCCTTGCTCGCTGTCCCCTTTCTATAAGACCTCAAGGTCATAGGACGTGGTGCCCTTGTCTTCCCAGCGTAGCTGCACTGATTGAAGTTCCTTCTGTGCCTTTCACCAGGACCTTTTCTGCTTGGTGTTTGAAGTGAGTGGTGGTTGGTTGGATCCCCAGAGTCGGCCTCTGACCTGGGGCTCCAGGAACTCTCCGAGGGAGGTCTGGTCAGGCCGCCTGCAGGGCAGCCCGGGGGCTCAAGGCCTCCCAAAGGCAGCCCCTAGCTCAGCCAGGGGCTGGCGCAGCCTATGGAAGCACAGGCTCAGCAAGCTTTGCACTGGATCCCCAGCTGGACCCAGCAGGAGGTCACAGGGGTGAGGCTTCACACCCTCCCAGGAGAACGCAGCAGACCCCAGACTGTAAAGCCCACTGTGCATACCTGTGGTCCCAGCTACCAGGGAGGCCCAGGCAGAAGGAGCACAGGTGCTAGGCCAACCTGGGTGACTTAGTGAGACCCCGTCTCAAAATAAGATAAAATAAAAGAGGGCTGTGCACGTAACTCAGTCATGGAGCTCCCCGGGTTCAATCCCAGCATCACGTGCACACAAATGCAGAACCCCAATCATGTAAGGATGTCATTTTCCCAGGCTGCAACTCCAGTGACATCAACAGAATTCCAGAATCCCACCAGAAGCTGACAGTCTAACTCTAAATGTCATATGAAAGACCAAGAATAGCCCCACGAATCGTGGAGAGGATCAAAGCGGGAGGTCTTGCTCTACTGAACCTCAAGGTTTATTTGGAAGCTACAACATGAAGATTGTGGGATTTGCACAAAGATAAACGCACAGAGAAATGGAATCAAAAAGAGAACCCCCAAAGAGACTCAGGCATGTGCAGACATTTGATTTTCCAGAAGGGAGCACTGTAGAGCCACAGCGGAAGGACAGCCGTTTCAAAGCCTTGTGGGATGAGTGACAGTCAAAAATAAGTTCAAACAACCCCTCCTTTCACATAAGAACCAAAAACCCTTGCAGAGCGGGGTGCAGCTCAGGGGTGGAGTACTCGCCTGGCAGGCTCCACCCCGGCCCCGCAAAAGTAAAAATAAAATAAAACAGTAGAGTAAAAAATGAAAGGACATCTCCTGTGAGCTGTGGGTTTGAAGGTGAAAGGCTAGATGGTCCTCTGTAGGGGACAGGGACGGCCGCGCCAGGTGTTCACGCCTCTGTTCGGGAGGAGCGTGGAGAGACCGGGAAGGAGAAATCCTGACAGAAAGCCCCAGGGCTTCCACTGCAGAGGGAGTGAGGGCTGCCTGGGAGGTGGGGCAGAGTGGGCATCGCCAGGCCTTAGGGTGGGTGAAGGGAAAGCGCCACACATGGGAACACGGAGAGCAGCTCTCGGGGTGACGGCCCCTCGCTCAGCGCCCGAGAACGAGAGAGACTGACCGGGGCACCAAGCTTCCCACCAAGCCGTCCACCGCGCAGACCAGAGAGAGAACAAATAAGCCAAAGAAAATAGCAGGAAAGAGAACAAAATCAGAAAAGAGCCAAACAGAAGACAAAGTGGGACAAAGCAGAGATGGCTTTTGAAAAGGTGGACAGCGGAGCCCCTTGGTGAGATGCAGGGACAAGGAAGGAGAGGACACAGCAACGTGGGGACAACCTAGTGCCCCCAAACTGAGGATCTCCGTGAAACAGACACTTTTCTAAGAAAACACTGATTAGCAAAATTGGCCCAGAAAGAAAGAGAAAAATCGGAAGCGGTAAACAGCCAAGCAGGAAGATGAAGGTCACCTCCCAAGTGGCCTCTGAAGACAGCCGGGCAGCCAAGTGGACGCTCAAGATGCAGGAGACGACGTGCGTGACCCTGAAGTAGGGACACGGCCACGCAGAGAAAACGGGAAGCCTTAGGGACAATATCAAGACATGTCACCCAAAGTGAGACGTCAAAGTCCTGGACCTCGAGAGCCCCACCAGGAGTCCAAAGACAGGCAACACACGTGTGCTCCATTGTGTGCAGAGGAGGCACAAGGGTGGCATCCATGACACGTCCAGCTCGGCACACCAGTGAGGAAAGACATCTCCGTGGAAGACCAGAGGACCTGGCCATCATCATGGAAGACAGAACTGCCCACCAGGTCCTTTGGCATTACAAGCTAAACCAGCAGTGAAACCCATGGTGCACCCATCCCGTGAGCAAAAGGTCTTAGGCTGGACATAGTGCTGGAGAGGCTGGGGGGCGACCCATCCTGTCCCTCGCTGGGGAGAACACCACAGGCAGAGCCACTGTGGACGGCAACTTGGTAGTGAGTGTTAAAACATGTACCTTCTACCATTAGCAAGTTTTCTGGAATGTTTTTATCATAGGAAGAAAAAACTACATGTGCTCCTAAGAAGGTTTATGCAAAGATTTTCATTTTAACTTCAAAAAAAAAAATAATAGCAGACAAGCTGGGTGCCATGGCACACGCCTGTAATCCTAGCAACTCCAGAGGCTGAGGCAGGAGGATCCCGAGTTCAAAGCTAGCCTCGGCAACAGCAAGGCCCTCAGCAAATCAGTGAGACCCTGTGTCTAAGTAAAATACAAAATAGGGTTGGGGGTGTGGTTCAGTGGTCGAGTGCCCCTGAGTTCAACCCCCAGTACCTGCCCTCCCAATAAAATAAAATAAATGACAGCAGACAGATGTTTGCTGTTTAAGTGTCCAGTGATAGGTGGATGTGTGGGTAGATCAGGATGTCTTAGAATTATAGTGTATTAAGTAGCAGTCAAAATGACAAATCAGAGTTCTAGAAACCAGTATTCCTTGATTTCAAAAACATTACTGGGTGAAAAATAATTATTCTGAGTGCAGAATACTTTTTACAATACTCATTTTTATAAAACATAAACAATATCATACAGGTACCTGTATTTTGAAACATGTATTTTATTTTTAGAGAGAGAGAGAATTTTTTAATATTTATTTTTTAGCTTTCGGTGGACACAACATCTTTATTTGTATGTGGTGCTGAGGATCGACCCAGTGCCCCGCGCATGCCAGACGAGCGCACTACCGCTGGAGCCACATCCCCAGCCCACATGTATGTTTTTAACATGTACGAATGCATGGAAAAGTCTTTTTAAATGTCTGGAAGAATAGAGGCCAAACTGATAATATTGGTGAAACATTGAGGGGTCTTTGGAGGAGAGGGGAAGTGGATGAAAGAACTTCACTTCTATCCTCAGTGCTCTAAAAGAATGTGATGTGTCAAAAGACAGAATGACAACAAACTCAGTTACAGATTGAATGGGCTTGGTGTTTCGCTTTAGCAGTGCTGGGGACTGAGTCCGCAACCTTGTGCGCGCTAGGCCTGCACTCCGCCCCAGCCCCTTGCCTTGCCTTTCACTCCCTCACGAATCAGAGCGTCCTGCACTGCACAGCGTGGAGTGAGAGCCCTGCTGCATGGTGGCCTGACGGTGGTTTAGGAAGGTGGGAGAGAGCCGGCTGGTTGACCTCAGGCAGCTTCAGGTGCTCTTCCTCCTACGTTGACTCCGGTGGACTGGAATCCTCTGGGTTTTTTTTTTTTTGGAAACTGGCCTGTCTGGGGATTTGCCTGCTTCCTTAAAAGTACCAGATTGCTTCTGTGGCACTTATCGTGAGTGACTCCATTCTGGTTTGGGGAGGTCTGTTGGGGTCCAGGCCCCAGGATGGCATCCTATCATTTTGTTCCACAAATGCTCCTGTGGTTGCAATAAAACAGGGGGAGTGGCAGGGCAGCGTCCCAGGTGGTGGCCTCCTGTTGTGGAGCAGTGGAATGGTGTCACAGGTGGAGGCGTGGGGGCAGGTGATGGGCAGGCCGAGGCTCTGGTGGGTGTGAGGCTGGGCAGGGCAGCTGGGGTCTGAGGTCAGCCCCAGTTGGTCATTCAGAAGCCTTTTCTGAGCAGCTAGGGGGACTCTAGGAGGGAAGCAACATTTTGAAAGTGTTTAAGATGCTCGTTGCTTTTGCCCCAGCAGTTGTGAGGCGTCACCCTGAGTGGACAGAAGGAGGACAAGGAGGACTAACAAGGTCATGGGATTCACAGGAGACCCGGCAGCCTCGAGCGGCAGGCTGCTGCTCTGAACTTCCAACTTCCTGGGCAGTCAGTCCCCGACTTACGGTGGTTGGACTTCATGTTCTTTAGCATTAGGGAGGTGTGAAAGCTCATCCGCACAATCATTCTGTGCAGGGTTCAACAGATTACGAGAGCTACTTGAACGCTTTATTGTACAACAGGCTCTGAGCCAAATGGCTTTGCCCAGTGTTGCCAGGCTGGGTGTTCGGAGCACGTTTGAGGGAGGCCGGGCTCAGCCTTGACGATTGCGACTTGCTGTGGTTTCATCAGGATGAAAAGCGATTGTAGTGGGGGAGTACCTGTATCTAGCCTCACCTTCGTGAGATTCAGCCCCTGTAATAAATACTGAAACGGGCCGGCTAAACCACACAGATCTTACTTCTCTCCTATAAAACCTGGATTGGACACTCCAGGAAGACACTGGTCTGGGCTGTTGGGTCCCCAGGCCACTTCTGTCCTTCTGCTTGGTATGCCCTGAGTGTGGATCCATCTGTCTCAGATGGCTGGTGCAGTGCCCACGTATATGGGCACCCCTGCCAGGCAGCTGGCAGGAAGCAGGGAGTGGGGGGGTGCTGGGAGCCATTAGCCAAGTAGGTATGACAATTTCCTTGCCAGCGTACCCCATGTTGCTGACATGTTGCAGCGACATTGAATGTAGGTGACCTTGCTCAAGGACCAAGGCAGATTAGGGTGTTCCCGGTTTTAAGATAATCGTGTTTAGGGCGTTCCCAGTTTAGGTTCCAGGTTTAAGGTTTAAGATTATTCCTGCTGGGAATAGGGCGTATCCTGCTGCCTGAGTTCCCCTTGAGTTCTCACGGGATTCAGACAGTATGTTTTGGAGATAGAAGCCCAGTGGAGGTGGATTTGGGCAGAGAAGGTGAATTTGGGCAGAGAACGTGAATTTTGGGCAGAGAACGTGAATTTGGGCAGAGAAGGTGGATTTGGGCAGAGAACGTGGATTTCCCCAGAACGTGATTGTAGACGGCTGGTGTGAGTTCGGGAATAAAGAGTTGCTGTTTGAATCTACAAGCTGTGTGGTGGCTCGTGATTGTGTGCCCAGCCAGACTGCGGCATTTGTGCCCAGCCAGACTGTGGCAGGGGGGGAGGGCTTGCCTTTGTTTTGCAGGCACAACCAGAGTGAGCCTTGCCACTGCCCTTGTCACCTGGACTTACTCTCATGGCTTCGGGAAGGCTGGGCTGACGCTGGCAGTCAGGCAGCTGGCTGAGACACAGGCTCCTGGTCCTACAGGACAAGGGAGAAGGGGTGCTGGGAACCATCAGCAGCTCCTGCCATACTCCTCTGCACGCTGGCGGCCAAGATTGGGGGGCTCTCTTCCCGGGAACTGCAGGAGGGGTCAGGGAGAGGGAGCAGGAGAGAAAGCACGCAGACAGAAGCCCAGTTCTCCCACTCTGGGCTCAGAAGAGGGGCAACTGTGGTGGCCAACGTGGCTGGCAAAAGGCCACCTGCTCCACAAAGTGGATGGCCCAGTAGGGTCAGGCAGGGCAGTTCCTGAGGCCCAGCTGACCAAACCCACCGGCTTCCTGTTCTAGTGTGGACAGAGCCCAGGGCAGTTGAGAGCCCACCAGGAATGTCAGAGGGGTGCACAGCACAGCCAGGTGCCTCTGTGGCAAGGCAGAAAAGTGTAAACTCAAAGCCAAAGCCGGCTGCCGGACTTGCCAAACAAACACGCAGGATCCCAGCTTGATCTGAGTTTCAGATAAACAATTTCAGATAAACAAGGCGTGATTTTTTTAGTACAAGCATGTCCCATGTCCCATTCATCATTTATTTGGAATTCAAATTTACTTGGGCACTCTGTGTTTTATCTGGAAACCGTATAAGGTTAGGGGTTCAGAGGGCCCATCCAGGCCTTAGAGGAGTCTGGAGCCTTGAAGGGAGCCAACACAAGCTCCCCGCAGACACCAGCACCTCCAGTCTTGGCCGGCACCACGATCGAGGCCCATATTCAACAACCTTAGTCACTGTCCCCACCCTCGGCATTTATGGAAGCTTGGGGCCTCGTAAAGCTCAAAGTTTGCAACGATAATAAATAGGCCCAGTTAACTTGGCTGGGCAGCAGCTTCAGGCCTGACCCTGGACGCTCCAGGCGCAGAGGGAGGCCTCGTCCTCACACTGGCCCCTTCTCCCCCGCTCAGAGCACTCTCTGCCAGTTTCCGGTGAGCTTCTGTGCCCGGGACCCTGAGGAGGACCCTTTGGCAGATGCCCTCTCTGGGTCCTGCAGGGATAGGGGGTGTGGTTCCTGCAGAGCCCAGCCTTGGGGTTCAACTTGGTCAGTGCTCTGCATCTAGAAACCCTGCCGAGACCGGACTCCAGCCTTTCCACCCCACTGTCTTTTCCACAGCTCCCTTTAAGTTGCAGGAACTGAGAAAAGCAAACGGTCTTGACCATAGGCCACCCTGCCCCTGAGAGGACTCTTCTGTCTCCACTTCCTGTCGTGAGGGGCCATGCCAGTAGCACAGACCTCACATGCCCGTGTCTCTCCACAATGTCGGAATTATTAAATAATAAATTCATAAGCTGTACCCCTCTCAGTGGTGGCAATTCACTAAATACTCTTGGGCCACCCAAGAGTCATAAGTCAGATAATCACAAGTTCTCTTATCCCCTCCAATCTTAATTTCTAATATCTATAATACTCAAGTTACACACCATACTTCACACAATGATATATATATATATATATATATATACTTGTATATATGGTTATTATATATATATATACACACACACACACACACACACATAATGTTATATATTCACAGAAAGACTAAAAAAGAGTTAAGGTTGGGCTGGGGATGTGGCTCAAGCGGTAGTGCGCTTGCCTGGCATGCGTGCGGCCTGGGTTCGATCCTCAGCACCACATACAAAGATGTTGTGTCCACCGAAAAACTAAAAAATAAATATTAAAAAATTCTCTCTCTCTCTTAAAAAAAAAAAGAGTTAAGGTAGTTGGTATCTTTGGGTTTACAGGATGCTGTTCCAAGAGCCCAGGCAGAAATATGAAGTAGTCATCAGAGTTACCGTAGATGATTAGATAAGGATCTCAATGAGCCAGTTCTGCAGAGCTGTCAAGGCAGGCAGACAGGAGGTTTCAGAGTGTCAGCTTGAAGTGCCTGATTGAGGTGTCAGCTTGGAGTGGGCCATGCGTGGTCATCATGGGCTGAAGAAACCGCTGTGTGAAGCCTGAAGGGACAGAAAGTCAGAGGTGCATTGCTCTAGCAATCTTCTTGGGCAAGGCTTGTGATGAGTGACCAGATGACGGGGCCAGGGTGCTGCCGTGTGCAGTCTCAGGGGGCTTCTCTTCTACAGGTCTTAGGTGAGGGGTTGCGCCTGGTGAGGGTGATAAGCTCCTGTGTCTGGTGTCTCTGATGTGAACCTGGAAGCCCTCATGTGCAGGTGCTCCCTGATTCAGTTAGACAAGTTGGCACAGATAAGTTGTTTATCAGTTTGTGCCTGATGGTGGTGCTGGGCAGATGGTGGTTGTTAACTTGTACAAACAAGGTGTGGAGTCATTCTACCTTGGCACCTGAACTCAAAAGGGAGCGGAAAAGGCAAACTCCTGCCTTGCAGAACGGAAGGCTGGGCAAGCCTGAAAACTGCGGCTCTGCAGGTCACAGAGTCACTGGGCGGGGCACAGCCTGCTCTCCACACTTACCTGTTCCCTTCCAGATTCCTCATTGCAACTGGACTCTTTTCCAGGTGCTTCTGAACAGGTTTCTGCCTCATTCCTTTATTGATTAACGAGCAGAACACAATCTTTAGCAGTGGTTGATATTTACACACGAATGAGAATCAGGATTTTACCTTTTTCTGAAAATTATCTTTTAATAGGGGCCGGTAGATCCGAATTAAAATCCCGTTTCTACCATTTGCTGACCCTGTGACTTCTGCTAGATTCCATTTATCTCAGAAAAGCCTCGGTTTGCACACAGCGCGCGAAGACGCGGAGAAACCTCCAAATCTCCTGCAAGGGGGCTCAGAACCCTCCTACGCCCCGCCCACAGGCCCCGCCCGCCCACAGGCCCCGCCCCCAGCCCTTCTCGGACTACTTATTCCCCGCCTGCCCGGCGGCCTACAGCCCTAGCGCGCGGAGTCCCGCGGGGCCCAATCGCAGCGCGCTCCCGCGCTACGCACTTCCCATTGGCTGAGGGCGGGAGCGAGGGCGGGCCCGCGCCTGCGATTGGCTCTCGGAGCCGGTGTCGCGGCGGCCAGAGCGCCAGACCATGGAGGCTTCCACGGTGCTGACCCGGGCCACCGTGCGGCGGCTGCGGCAGGGACCAGCGGCCCCGGAGGCGATGGCGCGGAAGGAGCCGGATCGGTTGCCCAGGCGGCAGCGGCGGCCGGGGCGTAGGTGGGCACGGCGGGGTCCGGCGGAGGGGCGGCGGCATCTGGGCCCAGGTCCCCACGGACCACCAGGGCTGCGGGTGCGTCCCACCGCCCGGCCCGCCGCTGCGAGGGACAGACCCCCAAGCGAGCCGCAGGGCCCGTCCCCTCCTCAGAGCTGGGTGCCACGGCCGCTACCCACATCCCGCGTGGCATTTGCAATGGCCCAGCAGTTGCAGCTGGTGGAAGGGGTTGGCTTTCTGAAGGGGTGACGCTTGAACTGAGGCTTTAGGGAGCAGCACAAAGGTCAAAGGTCAGATAAAGGGCCCCCTCTGGGGCCATTTGCCCACCTGGAAGCCCCTGGTCAGTAGGCCACTGGGGGGGAAGTTAGGACCACGTGGTGGCAGACCCCGCTTGGTTTTCAAGCCCGAAGCAATGAGGCCGATGAGCGCGGGGACTGGAGGTGGGCAGCCAATGGCTGTTGGCTGGTGGGAAGGCTTTTGGGATAGGAGGAAAGTTGGGATGCCCCTTTCCTCCTCCTGGAGGAATAAAGGTGACAAAGGCAGCAATGTTCCGAGAGGCCCTTCAGGGAGCAGCTGAAGGGTGGACAAATCAGCCCGAAAGGGGGCTCTGGAAGAGGAACCTGGGGGAATGAAACTTGAAAAGAAGCATTTTCCTTGGCACCTCCACTTTCACCTCAGACACTTTTGCAGTTCCCAGAGGTTCTCTGCCTCAGGGTCCTGCAGAGGGAGTAGTGACAATAGGCCTTTGGCCAGAAGTGGAGTGCTGGCAGGTGACACCCCAGTGGACAGAGGGGCAGCCTCAGGCATTGAAAGATTTAGAGAATTCAGACACTGATTCCCGTGGTCCTAAATGGCTGTTGCAGGATCTCTTTCACTGTTCTTAAAATCATATATATATATATATATATATATATATATATATATATGATCATATTTTTAATGTGATATATATTTTAAGCATATGAGTTTATATTTTTAAGTGTAGGCATGTGTATATATATTTATATTGAATCAGAGCTTTCCGTCTTAGTGTACCAAAGGCACTGTTTCTTGTGTTATCCGTTCATGAAGGCTAAAGAGTTAGTTCTGTGGAATACACTTAGGGGAAGGAGGATAGGAGGGGATAGGCCAGGAAGCCTGGCCCTTGCTCTCTTAAGACAGTACTTTGTTGGTACCTTGAGTAGCCCTTACCCCTCGTCCCTGTGGACCTGTGAAGAACGTCTTTGGTCTTTGGCGTGTGTCTAGCTGTTCTGGTGGGTGAGGTGTTTATTTACAGGAGTGATGTTTGGCATCTGTGTCCAAGCGGAAGCCTGTCCTATTGCTAACACAGTCACCTGGAAGATCAGACAGAGCTCCTTAACTACTGTGCTTCAGCACCTGTTTCCATAGCTTGTGTTAAATACCTATCATTTACTTCCAAGCATTTTTTTTTTTACCCTTTTATTAAAAAAAATTTTTTTTAAACTTACTCTTTGCCTAGAATCAAAGAGGACCAAGAAGCAGCAGCAGTCTTTCGAGAAGTGGTCAGTTTCACTCCGGATCCTTTGCCAGGTAAGAGGATCTGGGCTCTGAATAATCTTCTGCATTATTCTGGAGGGTGGCTCCCCACCCTCTTAGGTTCTCCCAGTCATCATGAAAACATTTCCACTATCCAGAATTTTCCATTGATTCCTCACTGCTTCCTCCTCGGACCAGTTAGATATTATGACAAGGACACCACAGAACCTATCAGCTTTTACTTTTCTTCGCTGGAGGAACTCCTGGCCTGGACGCCCCACATGGAAGATGGCTTCAATGTGGCCCTGGAGCCCTTGGGGTGTCGTCAGCCCCCACTGAGCAGCCGTAGGCCCCGGACCCTTCTGTGCCATGACATGATGGGCGGGTACCTGGAAGACAGGTGAGGACGAGCTTGAGTTGACCCTACTGCTGGTCATCCTCTGGTGGGCCGCGGGCGGGAGAATATCATGCAGTAAATAGAAGAAGCCCTGGACTGCAGTCGGGAGGCGGGCTCTGGACCGGCCGGTGAGGGGGCCTTCATCTGTGAGAAGATGTGAGAAGGTGTGGTTGGGTGATCTCCTCTCCTCAGCTCCAGAGTCATCTGGTTCCTTGAAACCTGGTGGACTTGAGGGGACACAGTAGGGATGCCCTTCTGTCTGCCTGGCCACTTGGTTGATCTTTGTAGCTCTTCCCCACACCCTGTACTGGTCTGGGTCTGTTGGCTGTGGCTTCTGGTGCGCAGCTGTGCCCATCCCATTCCGGCGAGATCTGATATGTCCATCAAACAGTCTTGGATGTGGTGATTGGAAGGAGGCTTGAGTAGAGCTAGCCTGTACCCTGACAGGCAGGCCACGAAGCCTCACCTTCACACCAGGGAGACTGTCCAGGGCACAGCTGACCTCTGCAGAGAGGAGGTCACAGCCATGGAGAGCCTGTTTCCTCTCCTTTGTTCATCGGCTCACAGCAGCCAGAAGTGCCCAGTCCACACAGATTGAGTGGCAGGTGCCGAACACCCCGCAGAGACCCTTCTCTCCCGGCTGCCTTGACAGCAGGAGTGCAGCCTGTTCCTGCTTCTGGCTCTCCCTGCGTGGGCTGCCCACAGCAGGCTGTCCGCCAGTGCTGACCGAGGAGAGCCTAGGAGAGACCTTGCTCAGGGCTGCCTCTGTTCCCCTGAGCCCGCTGTGTCCTCATTCTGTCTCCTGGGACCTGAGTTTGTTCTGTTTCTTCACCAGGTTTATTCAGGGCTCAGCGGTGCAGAATCCCTACTCCTTCTACCACTGGCAGTACATTGACATCTTTGTGTACTTCAGCCATCACACGGTCACCATCCCCCCCGTGGGCTGGACCAATGCTGCCCACAGGCACGGGGTCTGTGTGCTGGGTAAGAGCCAGGCTCATTGGCACAATGCTGGGTGACCCAGCAACTAGAGGTGGGGCTTTGTCTGCGTCCTGATAGGGGCTGGCTCAGTGGCCAGGACAGGTATTTGCACCCTTCTGGAGACGACCAGACATTCACTGTTCCCACTGGGCAGTTGGTCACTGCTAATGGCTAGCATGAAAGCTGCTGTACACAACAGATGGGTAAACAGGCCAGTGCTGCCTTGCTCGCAAGTGCGGGGTGCCTGACTCTCCCGGTTAGGCAGTTCCTCTCCAGGTGGGAGCCGAATCCAGGTACTGGTGTGCACATAACCATACTGCTGGGCCCACCGGGTGTCTCCGGCACTAGCTGAATTTGATGGTCTAGCAGGTTTTCCAGTGCTGCTTATGCTAGCATGTTGCAGCCCCCTGGGTGGAAGGTAAGGCCTGACTCATTCCTCTGCTTTCCCACAGGGACTTTCATCACGGAGTGGAATGATGGGGCCCGGCTCTGCGAAGCCTTCCTGGCGGGGGAGGAGCGCTCCTACCAGGCGGTGGCCGACCGGCTGGTCCAGATTGCTCAGTTTTTTCATTTCGATGGCTGGCTGATCAACATAGAAAACCCTCTGAGTGTGAGTACGGCCTGCGGCCTGTGCCTCTGCCACCAGCCCCATGTGTTGCCACCCCTCCCACCCCAGTCACAGCAGCAGAAGCCATTTTTTATCAGGCAGAGCTGGCTCTGCCACCTGTGCCACCTCTGTGACCGTGGACCAGGATGGGTCTTCCCCAGGAGCCCTCAGTGTGCTGACTGCACCCTCTCGCTCCCCCAGGGTGGCCAGGCCCGTGCTCTGCCCTGCTCTGCTTGGGCTGGGTGGAGCTTCCCTTCCATGGCTGCCCTCCCCTTCCTCTGTGTTGGTCTTTTCCTGAGTTCTGACCCATATCCTTCCTGTCCAGCAAGGAAGGAGTCGAACATCTGGCTGGATCCTTCTCTTTCCTTCTGTGAGGTTGAGGGGATTTGGGGACGGTGGCTTTTTTTTCTTTTCTCGTCCTGGTACCGCCGTCTGGACTCAGTGGACCTTTATCACTGAGTGACATCCCCAGCCCTTTTTATTTGCAGACAGGGTCTTGCTAAGCTGCCCATGTCTGGTCTTGACTTGTGGTCCTCCTGCCTCAGCCTCCTGGGTAGTGGGGATCAGAGGCCTGCATCACCATGCCCCAGGACCCTGCCTTTTTTGCATGATCTTTGCTCCTCTGTGCTCCTGTCTGCCCTGGCAGGCGTTCTTTTCCTGACCAACACACCTGGCCTGCCCAAGGGTCTGCCCTCTGTCTCCCCAGCTGGCCGCTGTGAGGAACACACCTCTTTTCCTGCGATACCTGACCACTCAGCTGCACCGTCAGGTCCCAGGGAGCCTGGTGCTCTGGTACGACAGTGTGCTGCAAAGTGGGAGCCTCAAATGGCAGGATGAGCTCAATGAGCACAACAGGTGAGCCCGTGGGCAGTGCCTAGAGGAGCAGCCGCGGGCCTGTCCATGGGGCATCCCACATAGGTCTGCTTGGGCAGAAAGAGTGGGAGGGCCCAGGTCCTGCATTGCCCTGATGCTCAGCAGGCGGAATCAGTGCACAGCTACCCTGGCGCTGTGCGAGGGCTGCGGGTGGCAACTTGTAGCTGGGCTCTGCTGTTTGGGAGCAGACTCTGTCCAGGGCAGCCTGGATAGACAGCCCGTGAGCCAGGAGCGGCCACCAGTATGGAGCAGGCTGAGTGCGACAGAGGGCCTAGGCCTCAGAAGATCCCTGCCACCTCCAGGGTCTTCTTTGATTCTTGTGACGGCTTCTTCACCAACTACAACTGGCGGGAAGAACACCTGGAGCGGATGCTGGGCCAGGCAGGGGAGCGCCTGGCCGACGTGTACGTGGGTGTGGACGTGTTTGCCCGCGGGAATGTGGTCGGAGGCCGATTTGACACGGACAAGGTGGGTGGCGGCCTTTGGGCCAGAGGGCCGGAGGCTTGCAGGCCCTTCCTGGGCCTCCTCTTGCTGTGGACCTTCAGACCCCACCTGTACTTCAAGGGAAAGCACAGTGGCAGCTGATTCTTCCCAGAGTGGGGGCAACTGAGCACTGAGGAATGGCAGCAGCCTTCCCTGGGACTGAACTGTCCCAACTGGAGCAGTCCCTGGTTTCGTGCGGGTGTCAGTGGGCAGAAGCCTCCTGTCCCAAGCTTGTCTGGGCTCTCACCAGCCCTGACGTCCTTTCTGGATCGCATGCTCTGAAGAGCGTTGCTCCAGCCACCCCCTCCCCAGGTAGACTTAGGGTCACGGAGGGCTGCAGCCTTCCCACGACATCTTGGGTTCAGGACTGCAGCAGAGCGCCGCGGTTGGGGAACAGCTGTGTAAAACGAGCGTGATTTCCTGGCAAGGGGACGGGCACTGGGGCCTTCGCCTGTCGGTCCTGCCCCTTCCTGGCCATAGGATGCTCAGGTGTTAGGTGAGCTTGAAGGGAACGGACCCCATAGCTGGAGTCCCCTGTGCTGCTCTAGTCTCAGGGCCACCCGTGTGAGTGGGAGGGAGGAGGCAGTGCACCCTCTGTACCTTCCTCTCGCCTGGCCAGCCTGTGGACCCACAGGATGAAGCCCCAGAGCCCCCAGGCAGCGTTGGAAGGAGGGCTGTGGCCTTAGAGAACTGTCCCTGTGACCTGTGCCCAGCAGGTGTATCTGGATTCTCAGATCCCCGTCTCTGACTTCTGTCCCCTCAGTCGCTGGAGCTGATCCGAAAGCATGGCTTCTCCGCAGCTCTGTTTGCCCCTGGCTGGGTGTATGAGTGTCTGGAGAAGGCGGATTTCTTCCAGAACCAGGACAAGTGAGCCCTCTCCCAGGGCTTCTCATGGGCTGGCAGGGGGGAGGCATCTAGGTGTTCTCCAGGTGTCCTGCTCTGGGGTGGCTACAGGAGGACAAGGGGACAACCTTGGCTGTCTCCTGGAGGGCTTAGGCCAGCTGGGCTGGGGGACCAAAGACTGGGGAGCCTGAGTGGCCACTTCCTGCAGCTGCGCCCCTCTGGCCTGTCCTTAGCTGGGAGCGGCAGTCGCTCTCGAAGGCTTGTCTTGGAGTTTGCGGGAGAACCCCGAGGCTTGACCATGGGCCCAGGCATGTTGCAGGGTCCTTGTAAGTGGACCGAGCTGTCCCTCCCTGTGTTTCTGTAGGTTCTGGAGTTTGCTGCAACGCTTCCTGCCCACACATAGCATCTGCTCCCTGCCCTTCATCACGTCTTTCTGTCTGGGCATGGGGACACGGAGAGTCTGCTATGGCCAGGTACGTGGGCCATGTGCTGGGTGGACACTGTGGGGAAGGTGCCCTCCTCCCCACCTCCTGGCTCAGCTGGGCAGGAGGGAGCAGTGGTGGGCCGCCTACGGCACCTGCACCCTCCTGCTTGTGCGAGGAGGAGTGCACGCTTCTCCCTTTCTCTGTGTGCCCTTCATGCAGGAGCAGGCCGTGGGGCCCTGGTACCACCCGAGTGCCCAGGAGACACAGCCCCTGTTTGGGGAACACAAGCTACCCGGGGACGGCGGGGGCTGGGTGAAGATGCACTGCTGCCTGGCAGATGCCTGGCACGGGGGCAGCTCCCTGCTGCTCCAGGGGGTGATCCCGCCTGAAGTTAGCAATGTGGCTGTGAGGTGGGTGAGTGATGGGTGAGGCGAGTGGCCATCGGCTTCATTCTCTGTGTTGACTAATAAATGATAGTGGAGCAGCGGAGGCCAGAATGAGGATGGTGGACAGGCCTAGTTTATTTTTTAAAAAAAATTGGGGTCAATTGGGAGGCTAAGGAAGGAAGACTGCAGGTGTGAGGCCGTTTTGGCAACTTGGTGAGCATCTGTCTCAAAATGAAAGTTGAGCTGGGTGTGATGGTGCACACATGTGATCCCAGCAACTCAGGAGGCTGAGGCAGGAGGTTGCAAGTTCAGGCTTGCCTCAACAACTTAGCGAGGCCCTGCCTCAAAATAAAAAATGGAAAGGCCTGGGGAAGTAGCTCAGTGATAGAGCACTCTGAGTTTAGCCCCAGTACCACACACACACAAATTGCGGTTCAGAGAGCATGGCGTGAAACCACTTCAGCCGTTCCCTTAAGCTGTGTGCACGTTGTCATGCAAGAGATCTCCAGGCTTTGCCACCTTGCAGAAACACCCCGCGGGGCTCCCACACTCCCTGCAGCCCTGGAAGCCACCCTTCTTTCTGCCCCTGTGTGTGCGACTCCTGAGTTCATGCCAGTGGAGTCAGCTATTTAGAACCAGGACTTTTCAGCCCACAAGAGAATCTGGCCATGGGGAAGACTGTCCCCTAGTGGCGGCAGGACTGGAGTGTAGGGCTCCTGCTGACGGGCCTCCCTCTTCCTGGTGGATGCCGTGGGATTGCCCAGCTCACCACAGAACGCCCTGCCACCTCTCACAGGGTCTTCCTCTCTCAGGTTGTTTTCCCTGCAGGTCCCCGTGCCACCCAGAATATTTCTGTCCTTGGTGTATAAGCTCGAAGGGCCCTCGGATGTCGGGGTCGCTTTGGAGCTCACTACAGGGGATGCTGGTGGCTGTCACATTGGCAGCATCTCAGTGCTGAATGGTGAGTTGCTGGGGAGATCCCAGGAGGTGGGCATCTAGAAAGGCCACGGCTGTGGGGAGCAGCTGGGGTGGACGGTGTTGGCAAGTCCTGCCTTCACTGTAGTGAGGACAGCTGGGACAGGGAGGACTCACTTCCTAGCCATAACCTGAACCTTGGTGAGCAGCAGCAGATTCCTGGCTGGGTGGACTTGGGCCCCCTGCTGGCTGAGGCACTGAGAGGGGCCTGTCAGTGGGACAGGGAGATGGCACATTGGGAGAAGCTGGCATGGGCGACACTGGCCAAGCCCAGACATGCATCCCATTTGTTCTTTTCCAAAGCCCTTCCTGGTGGTCCCCCAGTGCCTGCACCTCCAGGGGTCTTATCTGGCCTATGGGAGATAAGGCCCCTGCCAGTGGACGTCTTACTCCCTCTGGTCTCCCCTACCCTGTGTTATTTGGGAGGGATTCTTCTTTCTCAAGCCTATGCCTCCTTCTCCAGCAGAGACAGGTTCCAGGCAGAGCCTCCAACCCCTCCAGGTACCCCCCACCAAGCTGGCCAGATGGGCAGGCCGCTGTGGCCAGCCACTCAGCGGGGGCTGGATCCAGCGGTAAGTCCCTCTATTTTGTGCAAGAACACAGGAGGGGGTGGCTGCACATTGGGGGACTTGTGGAGTCACAGTCCCCAGTGAGAATATCCAGGACTTTCGTATAGAGACCTTGGACTGTTCCTCTGTGTTTGGGGCAGCCCTAAGATACAAGCCCAGGACTCTTGCTCAAGGTCATTGCAGGGACCTGCCATAGTTCTGGGGTCCCCACAACCTGGAGTACACCCTGTGTGCTTCTCCCCCTTGTGGCTTGAGCCTCTGCCCAGCTGGCCTGGGAGCGTTGCGCTGAGCCAGCCTGACCAGCCCATGCATCTCCCCCAGCTGCTACGAGGTGAGCCTACGTGGGTGCCTCCTGCAGGACCTCTTCGTGAACTTCTCACGGCCTCCGGGAAGCCGGAAGGAGGAGCGCTTCGCATGCCGCCTTGGCGAGATCCAGGTGCACATCCGGGAGGGTCCCAGCCGAGGTGTCTGTCTCCTGTCCTGGGGAGGGCTGCCTGGGGCTCTCCCTGGTCCTGCAGGGAGGTGGGCAGGCAGCCTCTCCTTCCCGGGGCCCAGCTGGCTGAGCCTTCTCTCCTGCCAGGTGGTGGATGCTGACAGCCTGCTGGCCCCTCTGCACCAGGTGCAGGACGTCACTGTCTCCCAGGTCCGCTGGCAGCAGCCCGCCCCTGTACTGGAGGGCCGACCGGTCCGGCTCAGGCTCAGCTGCCTGCTGCACTGGTCCTACCTCCTCCTCCAGGTGCGGTGCTTCCGAGTCCACTGCTGGGAAGGAACTAGAAGTGACTCTCCCAGCAGAGAGCCTGCAGGGCCAGAGAAGCCCACATTCCTGGGCCTGGCTTTTGCCAACCAGTACCGGGTGGTGGACTTGGTGGTGGAGGCTGCTGGACCCGGCCAGGATGGCCGTGTGGAGTTCCTGGTGGAGCCTGTCCCCAGGGAGGGCTTCCTGGTGCCTCAGGCGGAGTGGGGCAGGGCGGCCCTGCTCTATTCCTCCCCACGGTGAGCCAACCCAAGGCAGACTCCTCCTCACTCAAGACTCCAGGTTTTTTGGTGGCTGCTTCAAGCTGCCCTAGGTCCCACTAAGGAGGGTCAGGGCCTTAGAGGATTGCTCCCCAGCTCCGGCTGTGGCCTTTGGTGGGGCATTGGTTGTAGGAAGCAGATTGCTGACTGATGGTTCTGCTGTTTGTGGGACCCCTCTCCACAGTGCGCAGTTCCCAGGGAAAAAGGACAGGATCTGGGGAGGTTTTGTCTAGAAAATTACATAAAGGATGTTCCCTAACAGGCTGAAAGGCTTTGATGCTGAGAACAGTGACCTTTTGTTCCTGAAGACCCAACTGCAATGGTGGCAGGGAGGCTCTGCAGCAGAGCAAGGGCCCATGGGAGGTCTTCTGAGGTGGCCCTCAGGGTGGTGGGCAGGAACCAGGGCTGTCTGCAGGTGTCTTGGGTGATGGAGCTCAGGGCTGGCTGCACTGCGTCATGCCCCCAGCTGGGGAAGGCGGGCTGCCACTGACCAGACCACTGTGGGAGCCAGCAGGCCTTAGCCTCTGCTGAGTCTCCTCCAGGTGACAGGCTCGCAGGGGGCTTCCACTTAGGCAGTGTGGCCCGGGGCGCCTGCCGCCCCTTTCCCTCTGCTCTCTGCCTTCCCCCTCCCTGGCGGCTGTGGCCCGTTGACACCGTCTTTCGGCCTCAGTGGTGCAGCCTGGCCCCTGCTCTCCTTCGTGTGCCTGCGTGGAGTCTGCTGTGATCATGGACAGGGTCAGAGGTTTGCAGGGGTGTCGCCCCCAGGCCACATAGGGCCACTGTTGGGGCTCACCTTCTCTGCCCCTGTCCTCTTTCTATGCTGGGGGCTGGGATACTCTGAGCCCAGCTGGAGGTCTTACCTGGGGCGGGATCTGTGGTAAGGGAAGAGGCCACCA
Organism: Marmota flaviventris; assembly: GCF_047511675.1. NCBI lineage: Eukaryota > Metazoa > Chordata > Mammalia > Rodentia > Sciuridae > Marmota > Marmota flaviventris. The sequence goes on from NC_092514.1 coordinate 75,251,990, forward strand.
GGTGGCCAGTGTAGGGGACTGACCAGCTGGACCAGGCCAGGAACCTAGAGGGCAGGGGCTCAGCTCTGCCCCTCTCCCTCCCCGTGTTCCCTGGTCCTCTCTGGAGTGGAGTTCCATGCTCCTTCCTGACTGAATGTTCTTCCGTGTCTCCCAAGGGCTACCCAGCCCTCAGGTGGACAAGTGAGGACCCAGGGCATGGGGCAGGGCCATGTCTTCCCCAGCTGGGGGTATGACACGGTGCCAGCCAGCCGTGTCTCTCTGGCTACTCCAAAACTGAGCTCACCAGTGCTGGCCTTCCTGCGTTCTAGACAGCTTCGACGGTCTGTTCTGGGACCGGGAGACCATGGCCGCTCCTGCCGGCCTGCCATGTGCTCTGCTCGCCGCTTTCTCTAATTTGGATCTCCAGTTTGCCATTCCCCGGAGCGCGCTCAGCCTGGGTGCCCAGAGGAGGCGTTGGGGTGCAGGGCTGGCCGGGCTGCCCACCTGGCCTTGGGGCCCTGGCTGCCAGATGCCCAACAGCCACGTCAGTGCCCCGTTTCCCCCGTTTCCTGAGGCCTGGCTTTACTTATTTATTTTTAAGTGCTGGTTCTTCCAAATATTTTATGTAGAGAAGAAGGGAAAATTTATAGTGGCAGTTATTTTCTCACAGTCTGGTGAGCAAGCAATTAGAAGTGAGGGGGCTTAGTGGAGCATGGCATGTGGCAGAGCCATGCAACCCCGCTCCCCAGGAGCACGGTCCCCAGTCCCAGCAATACAAACTTCTATGCAAGAAAATTAATCTGCCGGCATTTAAGCCTGGGCCCCTTTGGTGGGTGTAATCACTCTGAAATAAATGATCCAATGTGATGAAAAACGAGAGCTCGTGTCTTGGTGAGAGATCTGGCTCCTTCCCTGGTCCCAGCCCGTGGCGTTTAAGCTCTTGGTTTGGATTCTGCTGCTTCCCCTCCCCTTCTCCATCCTTACTTGCCTCTGGCCACTCTCCCAGCTCTGCTCTGGCCCTGTCCACCCTTGCAGGAGCGAGGGCTCAGAACCTGGAGGTGGGAGAAGCGTGGCAGCTCCTCATGGGTCACAGTTCAGGGCTGACCACGCCAGAGAGGCCGAGTCTTTGGGAGTCCTGGAGGGTCGTCAGCCACAGATGTGCCACGTCCACCCCAGCTCTGTGCCCTCTCTGCATCAGCTGACTAGCACAGCTGTGGCTGTGCCCAGGCTGACCCTCCCATCTCTAGGCTGCATTCTGCCCCAGTGAGGTCACGCTGCCCGGGAGAGGAGACCATGCCACTCCTCCCTTTGCTGGTTCAGTCTGTCCCCGATTAGGGTGCAGAAGGCCAGCCTGGAGAAGAGGGTTGGGACTTTAAAATCTCTTGCCCAGAGGGTCTTTCCCCTCCCCATTGCCTCCTGGTGGGGAAAAGGTGCCTGTTCTGGGTGTAGCCTGCACCCCAGTCCTGTGTGTCCCCCGGTGCCCAGAGCTGCTAAATCAGAAAGAGCTGTCCTGGCTTGCAGAAAGAAATCTTTATTAATAATAATAATAATAATACTGTTAATTTGAATGGTCACACCTTGGAAGCATACAGAATGGTAAGAAAGGAAGCCTGGGGCTCGGCTGCAGTCCTGGGGTGGGGGCCGGGGCGAGGGGTCTGAGCTGCTGCGAGAAAAGGGTCCAGAACAGCCGAGGGCGGGGGCTCTGCGGAGGGCGGAGCCGAGGGCGGGCTGTGCACAAGGGGAATAGAAAAGGAGGGTCGTCCCAGAGCTTCGGTACTGACGCTGAATAGAAAGTGAGGTGTCATTTATTTTTGAAGTTTCATGAGACAGTGGAGCTGTGTGGGGAGCCCGTGTGGGGTTTTTTTGCTGCTTCCCTACTCCAGCTATCCCTGCCTTGCCGGGGCTCCTCGCTGCCACCGCCACCTGCTCTCTGCACCACCGGCCTCCGTCCCACGTCTCACCTGCCAGGAGCCTGGAGGGGTGTGGCCCAGCTGGCCTCCCGCCTCCCTCCCCCTTCTGTGGGCCCTGCCCTGGCTTGTTCGTCTGTACCCTAGCACCGTGACTCCCCACCTGGCAACACAGCTGGGTGCTGGCCCGCCCTGGCCCCTCAGCTCCCTGGCTGGGGAGGGGTGGGGAGGGCTGGGTTCCAACAGGTTGGCCTCAGTCCCATAGGCCGGGCCCAGGGCCCCTCCAAGAAAGGACAGAGATGGCCACTAGGTGCAAGTGCTCTGCCTCAGGGCCCACCAGTCCACCCTCCTTGGCGGGAGTGGCCCCCGCCGCTGGGCTTCGTCTGCTCTGCTCTGCTCTGCTCTGCTCTGGCGCTGGGGCACTCTCAACATGGGGCGGAGGGCGAGGGGCACCCAGAGTTCTGGAGCCACATGGGCCCTTGCGTTGGAGTTGGACCCCAGGGCTGCTGGTCGGACAGCTAAGGACACGGACGGCACCGCAGGGCCTGCGGGGAGCAACGTAGGTGATGGGGCCATGCTGGAGCCCCAGGGATGACAAGCCACCGGCCCTCCCTGCACCCGCACCCAGCCCCGCCAGGGCACAGCTGGCAACAGACTGCGTCCTGCTGGCTGCTCTTCTGGCTCAGGCCAGGCCTGCTCCGCCGCGGAGCCCCACGCCTGTGGAGCAGGAGCCGGGGAAGGCAGACGGGCTAGAGCCCCTGCTGGCCGCCATCAGGCCTTTCCCCTCCAACTCTCCCACTGCGCCCGCTGGGAAGGACACGTCCCCACAGCGCCGCCAGCTGGGCAGGGCCGCTCTCCACGTGCCCTGTGGGCCGTGCTCCTCGGTGCGGTGTGCGACAGACGCGGACTTGGACTCGGTTGGATGCCTCTGGGTTGGTTGGTTGGTTTTTTTGTTGCTTGGATCTTAACATCTTTTTTTTTTTGTTTTGTTTTTTGTTTTGTGATTTTTTTTGTTTTTTTGTTTTTGCCCTTCATGGTCCGAGAAGGAAACGGTGGAAGGTTTCACTACAACAGAAACAGAAAGGCGCCACTTGCAGTTTCTCAGGAGCAGCCAGGCTAGGGGTCCCAGCACCTGCCCCTGCCCCTGGCCGCCGGCCCCCACCCTCCTGCACGCTAGACCTCAGCAGACCTGTCTCCTGGGGCCAGTCAGGCTGCTGGTGGGTGTGCGGGGCCAGGACAGGGCTGTGGGAGGGCAGAGCCTGGCTGGAAGGAGCTGCCTGGGAGCTGGGATGGGGAGAGCGGAGGCCAGGTCTGGCCACCAGGCAGGAGGCTGGGCAGCAGCAGGGCGTAAGAGGGAGGTGGCAGCACAGGCTGAGCAGGGGCCCTGGGTGAGAAGGCAGAGTGGGAGGGGGGGTGGGGCAGGGTGCCACTGCGGAGTGGGACAGGTGCGCCCCGCAGCCCTGTAGTCCAGAGGGAGGCGCTCCTTCCACCTGGGGAGGTGCAGACACATGTGCCCTGGGGCCAGCACCTGGAACAGCCCTTCCTGTCTTGGCGGCTCACTAGGCTCCCTGCCTGACTTCAGGCCCAGCCTGCATCCCCAGGACTGCCCACAGTGGGACAAGGCGGGTCCCTGCAGGCCACGAAGCTGTGCACACAGTCCAAGTGAGGCTGGAGTGGCCATGGGAGACCTGGGGAAGGGTACCCTGTGCTCCTTGCCTGCCTCTGGTGGAGGAATTTCCCCTTCCGGATGGACCCTGGGGACAGTGAGGGTGGTGCTGCAGCTCAGGGACAATCACCCGGAGGCCGGCTAACAGGGCCCACTGCAGAGCTAAAGCGCCACCTATGGAGCAGGGGGGGATTTGCCCCATGTCAGGCACGGGTCCTGGGGAGGCCCAGGGCTCAGCAGGGAAGGTGGCCCTGGGCCTGGGGTACTCTCTACATCTCCTTTCCTCACGGCAGCACCGAGGAGTCCCGGGGAGTGGTGTGGCGTCGGTAGCCTACACACAGAGCAATGTGCTTGTGACCATGTCATCATTAAAAATTTAATTAGAAACATCAGCCTCAACTGAGTGGGGACAGGGAGGGTGTAGCGGAGCCAGGTGGACCCTGGGGGAGGCCGGCTGTGCAGGGGGCTGGCTGTGGCAGCTGTGAGAGAGGCCTGACCCAGTGTTTCTGGAGCTGTGTGGAGCAGGCCATCCTCTGGGTGCTACTGCTAATGGTGGGGGCTGCCTGTGCTCCCCAGCTGGCCCCCGCCGTGTGCATACTGTACCTGCAGTGGCTTGGGCAGCACAACATCAACAAAGTCAAGATAGGAACCAAGGTTCAGACATACGGAAAACCAGGTCAAAGACACACACACCGTCATGGGCAGGGTGGGGAGCCCAGCTGGCTGGAGGTAAAATCTATGGGCTTTAGAGTCGCGGAGGGCCAGCGGCGCGGTCGCTGACCGGGAGGGGCGCACTGTCCTCCTGGTGGCTGTGCCTGGTGTTTGGGCTGTAGGGTTTGGTTTGGAATAGGCAGTAGTGTGAATGCTGTTAGGGGCGGGTCTCTTGCTAGTAGGGGGTGAAGCGGCTGTACCCTCCTCGGCAGAGGCTAGCCTGCAACATCAAAGATGGAGAACAGCCAATCAGTACCGTCCTTGGGTAAGGGGAGAAAAAGCAAAAAGAAAAAAAATAAGGAAAAACAAAAAGAGAAATTGCTAAATCCCGTTTTCTTTCCCCTTTTTAGTTGTCCTTGGGAAGAGTGGGTGTCATGTTGTCATGGCAACAGGGGGCAGGGGCCTGGTCCTTATGTGGAGTGGCTGGGGCCGGGAGGGGCACTCCTGACTCACAGGCTTTTGAACCATCCCCTTGTCTTCCGGCAGAGGGAGGTCCCAAGGACAGCCCCACTTTCTCAGCTCCTGACGGGGTTTCCTGATGGCCCAGCTTCAGAGGGCCTCTCTGGGGACTGGCAAGGTCATGGTGTGGGGGGCTTGCTGGGCTGCGCTGTGTCCTGCCAGGGAGGTCTGGTCTCGGGGGCTCCTGCCTTTGCTATCCTGGGCCTCCCCACCCCCCACCAGTTTTGCCAGAAAAGGGAAGAAAATGGCAAATACGAGAGGAGAAAAACTGGGGGGAAAATAGAAAAATCTCAGAAGTAAAAAAGTGAAAATACAAGAGGAACCCTCTGAGAATCAATGAACGCTTTTAGCTAGCAGCTGCGTTGAGGGCCCCTGTGCCGGAAGCCCAGGGCTGCAGCCACAGGTCAGGGCCTCGTCCAGGGGGCCATGGCAGCCTCTCCAGAGCCTGCCCTCCTTGGCTGCTCACAGCTGCTCCGATGTCCGAGGTTTGTTAAAATTAAAAAAAGGCCAAGCAAAAACTGGGAGGGAGTAATCACAACCAGGGAGGGGGGTGCCCAGCTCTCCTTCCCCTGGACGCCTCCCTCGACTCCCCCAGGATGTTTTCATCTTTGATGCAGGTGGCCAGGCTGGCTACAGACATATCAGCACCCTGCCGGGGCCGGGGCACAGGAGGTGGGTGTGCACTGGAAGCAGATTTGGGGCACAGAGGGAGCTGGACCACACGTGGACAGCTGGCCACACACACACACACACACACACTGGCCACACGCCTCTGGTAGCAGAGGTGTCCACCCTGCACTGCCCTCTCCACCCCTCAGGGATGAGCCACTGGGAAGTGGATGCCATTTCCTCAGAAGCCCTGCAGCCCTGGAAAGTCCAGGAGGAGGGGCCTGGTGAGGGACAGTGGGTGGTCTCTGTCCCCTCCCCTATGAGCTGGAGGAGGGGCTGGGCTCAAACACCCCCCAGGGGAAGCCAGTCTGCCCCCCAGCAGCAAGCAGCCCCACCTCTGGAACCTCTGTGAAGGGCAGGGGCTGTGGACAGGTCTTTGGCTTTCCTGGTGGTGGGAAACGAGGGGCCTTGACAGGACTTTGGTTATGGGCTCAGGAAAACAGGTCCAGAGGGGTGCTTCCCATCTGGTCAGACCTGCCTCCCTCAACGGGGAGAGGGTGCCAAGGGGCAAGCCCTCTCCCACCCCAACTCGAGTCCGTGCTGCAGTCCTTCCAAGGTCACAGGATGAGGCACTGGCTGGAGGTCTTGGCCTCTCAGAAGGGCCCTTCCCCACCCGCCTGGCCACACCGATGTGGCCTCCTTGCCATGACTGGTGCCAGGGGCCAGGTGGACCCAGACTTCTTACCATGGTTCCGATGCTGTAGGTCGCCGCAGGGCCGATGGTGTGATGGTAGGGGTCAGCAGCTGCGTAGACTCTGCCGTAACTAGGGGAAGGCACCGCAGGGAGGGGGCAGGGGAGGGGCAGGTGAGGGGCAGCAGGCCTCCCATAGCCTCCAAACCAGTTACTGAATGAACCTCCTTCTGTGGGTCCCAGCCACAGGCCCCCACCTCTCCCACAAGGCCCTCACGGTTCATCCTTCCTCCCTGTTGGAAGGAAGTTTCTGGAACCCAACAGGACACCCTTTCAATACGCCCAGTGTACGCTGACCTGACCACAGGCAACGTGTCCTACGTAGCGCTACCTGGAGCGGGGAAAAGAGTCCTCCCTGAGCTTGTCTGGAAGGAAAATAGACTTCATTCCCCCAAAGAACAGGAACCAAGTGCTGGGAAACGGTTCCAGAGAGGGACCTGGGGCAACCAGAGTCACGGCCACCAAGGAGGTGGCAGTGTGTCCCCAGATGACCTTCCTTCACCCCATTTATCTGTAGTGACTTCTTAGCTTCTTTCAGGACAGGCTGGGCCACGGGGCCCTGCATGCCATGATGCAAGGAGGGCCAGGCTGCCCCAGGTCAGAGTGGGTGTGTGGACAAGAGCCACAGCAGCCCTCGATGAAGTGCTCCTGTATGGTCCCAACAGGAACTCTGTGTCCACCAGGCCCAGTGACCAAGGGAAGAGGCCCTGGGCACAGCCACTCCACGGGGGAAGTACTTGAGACCCTGCCCCCTGAAACAAAGCCTGGCATCTACAGCCTTCTCCCTGGGCATGCTCACTGAGGGGTGGAGGGCTGGCTGCTCCCAGAGGGTGCACACTGCCTACCTGATCTCATCCCATTCCGCGGGGGAGGGGGCTGGGCACCTGCCCTTCTCTGAGCTAGAGCGTTTCAGTCCTAAAAGTGCTAATGAAGACCAGAGCTGTCTCCAGGGGCCAATCTGAGGCTCCAAATTATCTTCACTGGGGCCTTGAGAGCTGCAGGGGGGGTCAGACCTCAGGGATGGGAATCTGCTACCTGAGGTGTTAACTGCTGCCTAAGAACTGGGGGTTTCCCCCATTTCCCCAGTGTACAAATAGGAAGCGACTAAAGTCAAGGGCTCACTGGCTCCAGGGTCTCTGAGCCACACTGGGACCTGCTCTCCTGCAATCTTGCACCCATGAGGCACAAGTACCCCAGCCCCTGAGTGGCACCGAGTCTTCCTGTGTGTCTGGGCCCAGCCTTCCGGGACCCTGTACTGTCGTCTCCCCATGCCTCACCTGTCACTGTAGGCTGCTGCTGCTGCTGCTGGCTGAGCATATCTGTAGGCTGCGTAGCCTCCCTGCGGGGAGGAAGGAGGAAGAGATGGCAGAGGCACTTAGTGAGGCTCACCCAGGGATAGGCCCAGCCAGGGCCTTTCCTGGGGCAGACACACACCCTGTGGGGCTGGGCCCTAGGGCGGGGCTATGGACCTCCTCAGTCCCCAGCCTTTCAACTTCCACCTTGGCCTGGGGCAGCGTAGGTGGTGCCTGGCCTGGGCACCTGGCTTCTGGTCTAATGGAGATCTGAGGATTGTCAAGTGGATGGTTCCAGATGAAGCAGGGCTATCTGTTCATGCCATTCATTCATCCATTCTTGCACATGGTAGTGCATTCAGTACACTAGCGGGTATCTGCCTCTGGCCGTGTGCTGGCCTATGGCACATCTCAGGTGTCCATAGATCTACCAACAGGCCACCTCCTGACTTGGGTGCAGAAAGAGAACCCTGGGGAGCTCTGGATGCTAACCTAGGCCCTAGGAATGGACAAGGGCAAAGGGTTCAAGAAGGCATTAATTCAGAGATGTCTTGGGCTCAGATGAGCAGGTAACGCAATAATGGACGACTGCTCAGGGCAGGGGCAGGGACAGATGAGAGGGCTCCAAGCCAGAGGAAGCAGTACGTGCAGCCCCAAGAAGGGAGAGAGAAGCCATAGGACTCCAGGGGATATAGGCTCAAGAACAAAGGCAACTTGTGGCCCTGCTTCCTGGCCTCTTTGGGGCCTCCACACTGGACAGGGGTGTTCCTGGGGGCTCACTCACTGACCACAGTGTGCTTAGAAGTGGAAGAGCTGCTACTGCCCCATCCATCACAGTCCTTGCCAAACAGACAAAATGCCTTTAGCTTATAGGGCTGCTGGGAGACCCAATACCACTCCCTCGATGCAAACTGACAACCCAGACTGGGCCTGGCTGGACTCCCCAGGGGTGCCAGGTTGTGCCGATCAGTGCCCTCGCCCTCTTAAGGATGGGAGGGGGCCAGGAGGAGTGGGGCCACTAGAGGGGATACACTGCTCACAGAGACAAACAGAACAGCCTACCCCACCCTCCCCTTCCAGGGCTGCACTTACATAAATCTCAGCACCATAAAATCCATCCTGATACACGACCCTGGAAGCAAACGGACAAGAGAGTGGTGGGAACGCTGGAGAGGTGGGGTAGGCCGGCTCCGGTGTCTGCTGAGGAGGGAGGGGGCACGGTGCCAGCCCCGCCCACGGGACTGGCATTTTAACAAGCGTTTGCTCCAGTGCCCTGTTTGGTATAACAATAGAGTAACACCCTTGCTGGTCAGCTCCTTTCTCCCAAAAACCCAGGGGCCCATCGGCCCAGTCAGGCTTGCCCTCCCCCCCTCCCCCAGGCAGTCCTTCAGCGGGGAGGACACTGGACCACGGGGAAGGACCAGAGAGGGCTCGAAGAAGTGCCTCGCTGTGGACCCAAGGGCTCACAACTCCCCCCTTGAAAGCATCCGGAACAGGTTCCGGCGCTAAGCGACCCCTAAATGCCAGTGACCCTTGGCGGTATCCCCGTGGGGGAGGTGGGGTAGTGGGGATGCGGGCGGTTGCAGCGCTACCTTCTGGGGCTCCCGCCACCCCGCATCCCCAGTTCTGTTAAGGCTGCGGAGACCCCCCAGCCGCTGCACAGGCCGCCCCCGCGCGCCCCGCCGTCCCCCGGCCTCCCGCTCCGGGTACTCACGCTCCGTAAGTCGGGATCGGGGGCGGAGGCGGCGCGGCCCGAAACGTGTTATACACGGCCCTGCCCCGGCCCCGTAGGTGCGCGCCCCGGTAGGCAACGGCTGTGCCCGTGGTGGGGTAGGGGAAGCCGGTCACTGCAGGAAAGGGGCGCGAGAGAAGAGTGGCCGCGGGAAGGCGCACCTGCGCCCGGCTCCGCCCACCCGCGCCCGGCTCCGCCCACCCGAGCAAGGCCTCCCGGCCCCGCCCCTCTCCCCCGCCTTTACCTGCATAGAATTCGGGTCCGTAGACTGCACCTACCACGGGGTTGAGCTTCCAGCCTAGAACAGAGACAGGGCCCAGTCACTGTCTTCCCAAGCCCGTCCCGCCTCACCTTAGGACAGAGTCGCGGGGACGTCCCAGGGCTGGCCGGGTCGCTCGCTCTGCCCCAACACCCCCCAGTGCGGCTCTGCCGACCCTGCACCCACTTCCCTCCGGACGTTTTTCCCACATGTCACACCGGCGCCCAGGACACCAGCCCCAGCAGTTTCCGGTTCAAGGGAGAGTGGAGCGCAGCCTCGGCTGCAAGGAGGGATTCTGTCTTGGGGCTCTTTCCCCACCTCCTGTCCCCAAATCTCCCTTCTGCTCCGCAGCTCCCTTTCCCAGTGCCAAGTCTTGGGCTCTGCCCTCTTATCCTCCTGTCCACAGCAGGACCCCTGAAGGAGGGAGAGGAAGGGCCACTGGCTCCGGACCAAGGGTGATGACGTCTGCAGTTCCTGCCAGGTCTGGTGCCCATGGGGTCCTTACCACCCACGAGGTGGATGGCACACCCTTCCCACTTTGCAGAAGATATGGAGGCTGAGGGAGGTGCAGGAAGACTGGCCATGAAGGAGGTGTGAGGCCTCTCCCAGGATCCCCAGCTGGAACCTGCATGCCAGTCCTCCCCTTCCCAGGTGGGCCCGTCCTCTCACAGAGGACCAAGGCACAAAGGTCTGACTCCACCTGGAGCCTCTGGGAGTGGAGATCGGTTGGCTCTGAGCAGCACCAGCCAGGCACAGGACAGGGCCAGGCCCAACCTCAGCACTGTGAGGAGGGACAGGAGGGACCTCAACCTGCCAGCCAGCTGGTGAGATACATCCTGGAGAGGGTGGCTCTTCTCCACATGGACTGCATGTGACAGCCCCTCACCCAGATTCTAACAGCCTCATCACAGGGCAGGTAGATGAGAGCCATCCAGGGACCCCTCTCCAGCCCCTCCAGGAGACTGAGCTGCCTGCCATGCCCAGTCCACCATCTCTCCACCTAGACTGGATGTCAGGGCTGGGACTCTGGAGTCTTCCAGAAATCAAAGTTTAGAAAAGGAGAGTGCGCTTTTCTTAGTGAAACCCCCATGATGGAGTGAGCCCTGAGGCTAACCCAGGTGCACCTTCCCCCAGCGCCACCCTAGATGAGGGAGACTCTGAGGCGAATGTCTGCTTCAGGGGCCCTGGGGCCTTGACTCTGGCTTCCTGGATGCCCCTGTCAGTTCTGGCTGTCCAGGTACCTCCACCTCTCTCTGCTGGCCCCACTTTAGTCTGGAGCCCCACAGCTCACAGAGGCATCTTGAGACCCACGGGGTGGCCCCTGTTTCAGTTGTAAATAGGAACACCTGGTCAAAGCTGGTGTGTTTGTCATCTGCGGAGGGAACTTCTGCCCTCTCCTGAAGTTCAGCGTGCTCAGAGTGGTGAGCATGCTCAGACTACTCTGGGCCAGCCTGCCGGGGTCTAGGCACCCCCCTGCAGCCCTGTGATTCTTGCCCAGCTCTGTGAAGGCATTTCAGTGAGACTGCTCTTGCAGCCAGGTACACAAAGGTTCTGCCACTCTCCATTTCCCAACATCTGGCCAGCACTGGTGACAGACCCTTAGGAACCACACAGCTGGCTGGGGATGAATTCCACTCGACATTCCTCACTGTCGGCATTCGGGTGCTGCCCAGAGAGCAGTGGCAGGCTCTTGAGTGAAGGGTGGGCAGTGTTCCAGTAGTGTCACGGCACCCTGCTGATCAGCCTAACCCTGTGAACATGTCTACTGTTCTCTGCAGCCAATTAAGTCAATGGGGCTCCTTTCCTTGTGGGGGCCCAGTGTTTGCAATGGCTGCAAACAGCAGCCTCCTTGGTAATATATGCAGCTGTTGCTTGGATGGCTGGCCTAAGGGACCTTGGAGGCAGAATTTGCACTGCATGCCCTTGACTCTGCCCTGTGCTCCCAGTTTGAGCTTCAGTCAGTTATTTGGGGTGCAAGTGTCTAGCACTGACATTGGCCCATTGCCATGTCCACCTGCACCAGCTGCAGAACAAGGAGCATGTGATTGACACCCTATGCAGGGCCAAGTTCAAATCCTCTCAAGTTCTTTGATCGCCACATTGCAATGAAGTGGGGCTTTACCAGGTTTAAAGTGGATGAATTTGGAAATGTAGTGACTGAGAAGCAACTTGTCCCAGGGTGGTTGTGGGGTCAGATGCACCCCCTAGTCATGGGCCCCTAAACAAATGTGGGTCCTTGCACTCATGAGGGCTTCTACTATGCTGCCCACTCATCATGCCCACGAGTAAATCCTACTTCCTGTGTCAACACTTTTACTTCTCCTGCCTAGCACCAGATCACAGAAGTCTCAGCCATAATGTACTGGGGACACTTGCAAAGCTGGGGTACTGCTAGTTTTTAGAAAGAACTTGAAATTTGAGTCTTCAAAAAATCTGGGAGGAAGGACACAATATTCAACTCTAATTGGGCCTGGCCAGAGCCCCTTTCCTCCTCTAGGACCTGACACATGCATCAGATTGGCCCATGCCCCGGGGCAGGCTTCTGTGCTGGTTGGTCACCTGACTCCATGTGGGGCAGATCACATGGGGACAGGAGTGGCTGGATGTGATGTGGTGCACCCTGTCCCTATGCAGGGGTAGGTGGCTTGCAGAGAGACCTGTCCTGACTATGGGCAGCAGGATCTAGAAAAGGCCTTGGCGTGTGGCTGCAGTGTTCGAAGCAGTCCCCTGGCCTTGTGGAACTAAGGCGTGCAGTGGCCACCAGCCATCCCTCCAAGGGTTTCCATGGCCAGCTCTTAACATCGGCCGATGTTCAAAGGAAAGGTGCTTAAAGGAAAACCCTGCACCCTGCTGCAGTCAGGTGCACACATGTGACCAGGCAGTTAACTCGGGGACCGCGGGGTCAACCTGGTGCTCACAGCATCGTCAACACTTCTAAAGCCCAAGGGGCACAGCTCCTTCCACAGCGTCGCACTTGATCCCGAGCACTTCTGCCCCTGGACCCTAGGCTGCACTTAGAGCATTATTTGCCCTTTAACAGCCCTGGGCAATGGATATCACTAATTCCTGCTTTGCAGATGAGGAGACTGCAGCTCAGAGAGGTCTAGAAGCTTGTCCAGGATCATCCAGCATGCCTCGAGTTCTTCCTGAGCGTGTGCATACTATGTCAGGGCAGCAGGTCTGACCAAGAACCCTTCCAATGTGAGCCCCTGGGTGAACTTATGCCAGCACCCCGGAGGCCATGGCTGATTCCACGGTGCCCAAAGACTATTCACATGGCCTCTGGGGTACCAGGGGCTCCGTTCTGATGCACGGGTGGAGGTGGTCACCCCAGAACTCTTGCCTCAGTTGACCACCCCTTCTAGCTGGACAGAAGCAGGAGAGCTGGGTCACCAGCAGTGGAGGACGGCACCTAGGAGGGCTGGCCTGCAGCAGTCTTGGCTCCCTGGGGCCAAGAGTCCTAGGGCCTCTGCCTGGCCCCTGCAGCCTGCCGGGGACCCTGTGCCCCTTACCATTGGTGTAGGGATTCCCGGTCTTCTTGTTAGTCATGACTCGGGCTGTGGCATTATTGACCTGCCAGAGAGGGAGAGAGGAGGGGAGGGAGTGTCAGCCTCCGCGCAGGCCCACTGTCTACCCCAGTCCTGCCCATGCTGCTCCTGCCTCCCCATGGTTTCCGGGGAGGGGGCTGGGAGCTGGAGGGAGGCCCCAGGGCGCCCAGGCTGCCACCTGGCCTGGCCCAAGGCCCCTGGTCCAGACCTGCACCTCCTGCTCTTCGTGGGCTCTTCCAGTAAGGAGCCTGGCCTCTCTGGCAGCCCAGGACTGTAGGAGAAGCTCGCTGCCAGCTCCCCAAGTGCCCCCGGAGCAGCCGCCCGTGGCCTCCAAGACCTTTTCTCCCTGGAAGCTGCTGAGGCCCTCCTAGGTACAATGGCCACTCCCTGCCCCCAGAAGGATCACCCCTCCCCCTCAGGTCAGGGTCCTCAACTGGTCTGGGCCCCCAGTTTTCTGCTGGGGTCTGTGTGCACGGGGTGGGCAAGGCAGGTGGGAGCTCTGGACAGGAGGGCACCCAGGGGCCTGTCAGACTGCTCAGGGGGACACAGTGGACAGGAGCCTGTGTGGAAGGGAGTAGGGAAAAGGGCAGGCGGTGCCCATGGAAGGATTCGGGCCACACGGCCTGCTCCCACATCCTTGGTGTGAGCCAACAGGGCCTGGGCTGTGTCCCCTGGAGCCCACTGGGCACTGCTGGTTCAGGGCCCACTGAACACCTTTGGCTTCTGAAACCTCCCTCCTCTTGCCCGCGGGCTCCTCCTTAGCTGCCTCCGGCCTCCAGCCTCTCCTGGAGGCCCTGCCTGTCTGGAACCCAGCTGGGGTCCACCAGAGCCACTGAGGCAGGGGGAGTGGGGTTGGGAGGCCCTTGGCTGCCCTTCGGGTCACTTGATGCTGCCTCTGCCTGTATCCAGCAGGAGCTGGGAGTGAAGGCCGAGGGACCCAGGGGCACAGTACAGGGCCTGTGTGTGGGGGGGTGGGCAGGGGCAGCTCTGCTCCCTGCGGAGAAGGGCCTGGAGTCAGCTCCTGGTGGAGTCAGCCGCCTGCCAATGGGGACAGACGGGCAGCCACTCTGCTTCAAGTTGCTAAGCCTCAAACACAGTTTCTGGGGCTTCCTGGAGTCTGGCTGGGGACAGGGCTCTCCTGGGAAGTGGAAGGAGGGGGAGGGGAGGGACCTTGGGGAGCCTGAAGCCCAGGCAGTGGGCTCAGCCAGAGGCCAGCCATGGGGCTCTGGCCTCAGTGTGGCCCTGGCTCCTGCCGCAGAGGACCCTGGCGGGGTTCTGCTGGGCGGCCAGCGGCGGGCTGGCGGGGCCCCAGAGCGACCTCCCTGGCGCAGCACACTTATCTGAGCACCTCAATTTTTCGTCCCTCTACGATCGTCCCATTCAGCTTCTCCCGGGCTCGGTCAGCATCTGAGCTAGTTTCAAAAGTTACAAACCCAAAACCCTGTGAGCAGAGGAGGACAGACACGGAGAGAAGACAGGATGAGAAAAGGGGGAAGAGAGGAGTGGGGAGGGGGCACGGGAGAGGGCGAGGGGGAGGGGGAGAGAGGGCCGAGTCAGGAGAGTCGGAGAGCCTCGGGCAGCCCAGAGGTCTGTCCTGGTGCCACCGCGGGATGCACGGGGCGTGTGGGCCCTGAGCGGGGGCAGCTGCTGCCCGGCCTGAGCTGATCGCCTGCCCCTCTAAGGGGAGAGGCCAGAGCTACAAGAGATGCTGACCTGGCCAGGGGCCAGGCCTGCACCCCAACCCCTCCTCAGGCGGGGGCCAGGGCTGGGCTTCAGGACACACGGGGAAGCAGCCCCACCCACCCCTGCCCTAGGAGCCTGGGGTGGGGGTCTCGCCTTCCTGGAGGGGCGACAGGGCTTGTCTTTGCCGGGCACCCTCCCAGCCGGCCCACCCTGCAGCCCCTTCCCCCAGCCTCCAGGCCATCTCCAAGGGCAGGCCTGCGGCCCTGGGGGTGAGTGGGGGGTGGGGGGACCCAGGCCCAGGGTGGGGCGCTGGGGTACAGGCAAGGGTCCTGGCAGCTCAGAGAGAAACAGCAGCAACAACACAGACAGCTGGGGGCGGGCGGGAGCGCGGGGAGACAAGCACCCTGTCGCCCGGGGTCCTCGGGCGCGAAGCTCTCCAGAAGGAAACGCACATTTCACAGTTAGCCTGGCAGGACCTACAGCTGGCGCGGTAATGGTGGCGGCCTCTGCGTGGCACCCACCTTGGAGCCCCGCTCGTTAAAAATGATCTCCACGTCTAGAATTTTCCCGAATTGCTGCAGAGACAGAAGCAGAGGGGAGGGCAGGGACACAGGAGAGAGGGTTAGGACAGGACCCAACCATTCCGCTCCAGAGACGCCCCCCAGGCTGCGAAACCAGAGCCCCAGGGCCCCTCCCCCTCCACAGTAGGGCTGGCAGGGACGCCCACACCCTCTCCCGGAGGCCTGGGTCTTCCTCTTGAGGGGCAGTGCAGGATACTGGCCCCACTGCTGGCTGGACTGGGGATGGGGGGTGCTGTATCAGCAGGGTCCTCTGGGACATGGCCATGTGGGGAGGGACGCCCAAGGCATCACTTGTCATAAAGGGTGAAGGTCACTGGGGCCCCTCTCCACAGGTGGGATGGGGAGGGGGGTGGCATGAGCTGGGGCTAGGAATGGGGGTGAGGTGACAGCGTCAGGACCCTTGGTTGGGAAAGGGACCCTCAGGCTTCCCTGAGATGGGGAGGAGGAGAGGAGGGGTGGTGGGAGGAGGAGGAGGCTAAGGAGGAGAAGATGAGGGGAGAGAGGGCAGAGGGAGCAGGGAGGGTGTCCAGGGCCTCACGCTGGGGCCTTGCAGGACCCTGCGCTGCCTGCGCTGGGTGGGCCGGGCTATGTCAGGTGCAGAGCAGCAGGGACCAGAGCCCAGGCCCCTGGGTAGGACACACTGCAGTAGGCCAGGACACTCTGGCTGCCCCTTCCTGCACCATCACCAGCTAAAGTCCCTGTGGGCGCCTGTCTCTCACTGGTAGGTGAGGCCATGGGCCTGTGAGCCAGGTCCCTGAATAAGCCCACCAGGTCCTTGGGGGCTCAACCTGTATCCCATGCCGGCAACTGACGCGGTCCCCTTCCCCTTGAGCAGCCCCAGGGGCCGGACAAGAGCCTTGGAGGCCCAGTGAGCCAGCGCAGCAAGCCCCCAATTTCTCAGGTTCTGAAAAGTGCAGGACATTGTCTCTGCACTAAAGGGACCCAGCAAGCAGACGCCGGCCAAGGGCCTGGGCTGGGGAGAGCTCAGAACTGTCAGTGGCTCTACCCAGGCACAGGCTCAGAGAAGAGCCCTAGGCCCCAAGGTGGGAGGATGCAGGGTGCTCATCACCCCCAATTCTGAATCATTTTAGCCCTCAGCAAGTCTGGGCTCCAAGTCAAGGAGGGAGTGGACTTCCATGATCACCTTGGGCTGGGGACTGGGATTTGACCATCTCTGGGCTGCTGGGAGGCACCTCCGGTTTACCTGACAGGCTCAGAGAGAGGGGGCACCCTGTCCCCAGGCACCCAGGGGAGGTCTTGCTTGGGGCTGCTGCTCTGTGTGAGGCCAGAGGCCAGGCTGGCCTGCAGGTGCCAGGTGCTAGGGGACAGCAGTTAGATGGCAGAGAATGACCAAACCCGCTGCCACGACCAGGGGACTCCACAAGTTCCTGAAGACAGGTGGTATGGGTGGAAGGCGGACTTCTGGTGGGGAATGGGGACGGTGGGGGACAGGGGTAGTCACAAAAGACCCTCTTCCTGCCCTGCCCCACAGCTCCAGCCAGCTGGACCTACGCAGGAAGGACTCTTGGAACCTCTCCACCCGCACCGGGAAGCTGCTCTGGCACCCGGGCTGAGTGCAGGCTGGCAGGGATAGATGGGCCCTGGCACACTCACCCCGAACATTTGCCGCAGGTCGGGGTCCCTGAACCGGAAGGGGATGTTGGAGACGTGTAGCCGCTTGGGCTGCTGCTTCTCTGTGGGGTCGGAGGGGTGGAGTGGCTGGCTGTCCGTCTGTGCCGCCTCATCTGCCTGCTGCGGGGAGAGGACCTGGCTGTGGAGGGGCCTGCTCACCCCGTCTGCAGCAGGCGGTCCCGGGCCTGGGCCCAGACCGAGGATCTGGGCCGAGTTCCCACACTTCGGCGTCTCCACGTCGAGGACCCACCTCTGAGACTCTGCCCAGATGCACAGGCGAGGCCAGCTCCCTCCTGCCATCCCAGCACCAGGCCTCCTCGGCCGCCTGCTGTGAGCTCGTCTGCTCAGGCCTGACCACAGAGGGGAAACCTCAAGGGCCACTCAGTCCCAGTGAGCACTGTTGCTCTCAAGGATGTTTTGGGGGTGTAGAGACCCTGGTGTTGTCTCGGCCAGATAGACTTCAGAACCAGGCCTCTGGGCACATGCATCTGTAAAGGCCTCTCATGGCGAGCTCCTGCAGAGGTTCCCTCTTATTCTAGCCCTGCTACTGCCACTCAGGACCCCGGGGGCCCTCTAGGAACCCATCTGAAAGCCTGACAGCAGAGTCTGTCCCATACAGCTGGTCCTCATGTAGGTCCAAATGCTGGCCAGCACAGGGGCTCCGAAGGGACTGAGTTTCAGAAAACAAGCTGCCCATGCGCCAGCCCTCCCCTCACAGTTCCCAGTTAGAAGCCCAGGCGTCCTGAGGCAGCATGAAAGAGGCCTTGCCTGCATCTGGTGGTCAGGCCACGAGCTCACCACAAGGCTGGCCTCCAACCTGGCTCAGTGCTGATGCATCCACCACAGCAAGGGCAGATAGTGAGCTCCGGTCCTGGACACCAGGCCTGAGGCCTCACCTGCCAGTCACGCTCACACCCCAGGCCACAGAGAGCCAGCCAGCCTTGCACCTTGCTCTGCTCAGGTGGTGGGCAGCACTGCCGCGGAGTGTCCACAGTGGTGGCCAACGTCGGGCGTGGGCACCCAGCCATGGGGGCGTTCCCTTCCTGCCTCAACTCCCTGCTGGTCATTGCGATTTTGAGGGACCCCCTCCAGACACATGGCTTGCACTTGGATCTCTGACTTGCTTCTGGGACAGGTACCAGCTGATGGCACTGGGTGGGGGTGTCTGGCTCCAGCCACCCTGGGCCTCTTGGGCACAGACAGAGGGTGCCAGGAGGTCTGTGCTGCAGTTGGGACAAGTGGAGGAGCTGGTGGCCGTGGTCTCCCGGGTGGCCCTAGGAGCAGAGGCAGCCAGCCTGGCAGAGCAGGGGAAGCTGGCCAGAGACACCCAGAGCGGGTCCCCAGGAAGCGCCTGGTTGGCTCAGGCCATTTCAGGATGGCTGCCTCCTGGAGTGGACGGTGAGTGGGGCTGAGGCCTTACACCACAGTCAGGGAAATGGAGCCCAGGAGGTGGCCCCCCTCAGGCCACAGGGCAGCTAAGGGGCAATGGACTCGAGTGGCCATCTGGCTTTCTCTGTCCCCTTTCTGGAAGGTTGGGCCACTCGCTCCTACTCCTGAGCTCAACAGGAGGCCTCTGACCAGGCTTCAGGGCAGCTGGAGGCCTTAGGTGACCAGGAGCCTGCACCTCCTAAGCTGCAGAG
Source organism: Marmota flaviventris (assembly GCF_047511675.1). NCBI lineage: Eukaryota > Metazoa > Chordata > Mammalia > Rodentia > Sciuridae > Marmota > Marmota flaviventris. The sequence goes on from NC_092514.1 coordinate 75,270,439, forward strand.
GGCCCTGGTGATGGCCCCTGGAGCCCAGGCAGGAGCCGGGAGCCTGCAGGGTATGGAGCACATTGTCCCCTGTACACAATGCCTTCCTGCGCGGGCAGATGAGCACGCGGCACACACACAGGTCAGGGCGGCTGCAGCCAGGCGCCCCCACCCCCAGGGCCATCAGCTTATACCCTGGTCTCATGTCACCTGGACTGCTGCCCCTGAGGGGCTGAGTGGCCAGGTTCTTGGAGTGGGCAGGGCTTTGGCAAGCTGGGCCAAAGGTCAACCCAGGAGCTCATCCATGGGGGCTGCACGTGGGGTGGACGGCTTCGTGGCAGGAAGAGTTGGTGGGGGAGGGGGTGGACAAGCCTCTGGAGACTGCCAGCCTGGCCTGCGTGACAGCCCCACTTCTGTGGGGCAATGCAGGGCAGCAGGCTTGGGCTCTGAGGGCACACGGGGCTCCTCCTGAAGGCCTGGAAGGCCCACACCCAGCTTCCGGTGCTGCTGCCCCGCCGACGCAGGCCTTGCCCAGGAAGCAGCACTGCCCAAGCATGCCAGGGCCTTGCATAGGTCTGAGCTCACTGTGTGGCCACGGCAGGTGTTGTACAGGGGCCTGTCATGGAGTGCACCACTCCCCGTGCATTCCATGCACCCATGTCTTCCACAGCAGCTCTTGGTACCCGTGTCCTGGATGTGGGAATCCAGCCTGGATAGGGACATGCAGTGCTGGCTTTGGACCACCAGAGGGCATTGGTCAGCGCAGCCATGTGCTACCAGGAGGATTGAGGAAGCCCTCCCCAGAGAAGGCCAGTGGGGAGGGGGCCTGGGACTGGTGCTGATGAAGTTGGGGTGACCGGACCACCACTCCCCACCTCAAAGGCTCTAAAGGGGCACAGGTCAGGAGAAAAGGGGTGAGGGGCATGCACATGGTGTGAGCCGTGAGGTGTCGGGGCTCAGGAAGAGCCCCCCTGCCTGCCCCACCCTTAGCTAAGCTGTGGACAGGCAGATGGATGGGCCCAGGGACTGTAAACTGTAAGGGGTGCTGAGAAGCCCGGGCGTAACTGCACGCTGCCCCTGCCCCTGCGCGGGATGGAGGCCTGCCCACCATTTATCACAGCGGCTCAGCCGCCTCCTCCCCGCGGCTTTCTGAGGCTCCCCGACTTGTTTTTAAAGCAGTCTGTGCTTCCAGTTCTCCAACGTAGGGAGAACGGAGACTACAGCAGTGTCCCCCCGGGAGTGTGGTGGCTTTGCTTCAGGGTCGCCTCATCACTGGGTCTCGCCCCAGCAATTATGGAGCCTCCCCCTCCAGCCTCCACCCCCTTGAGGCCAGGAGTCAGCTCCTATCGGCTGGGCAGGGTCTGGACTCTGTGCAGTGCATCTCCCACACTCCGAGGAGTCTGCACCCCCTTGGCCTGGGCCTCACTGAGCTCGGCACAGAGAGAGGCAGTCAGAGAAAGAAGGCTATGTGGCTTTCTCTGTCCCCTTCTGGACCCCGCAGCCCCTACATGGGGACAGAGCCAAGCTCTGCTGACGCGGCACAGGATGAACCGGCTCTTGGAGAGCTTCCTCTGCAGCCCCATCTCCGTCACCCTGTTCCCCCAGGGACCTCCTGGGCCCTTGTCAACCACCCTGCCATCGGCTCCGGTGGACGGCCTGGCTCTCCCTGGTGGGCCCCAGTCGCTGAGGAGGAGGGGCCCTCTGCACGTGGCCTCCAGCCGTCGGCCAGGAGCGCCTTCTTCAGCACGGGGAGCTGGGCAGCCCCTCCTCTGGCAGCGCCCGGTGCTCCTGCTTGGCCTTTGAACGACCACCTCTTCCCAGCGCCGCTGCTGGCCTCTGCACTTGTGGCATCGTGGTGGTGGCTGCGTCGCCCGCCCCGCCCGCTCCAGCCTGGAGAGTGGCTTCGTGGCTGAGCCACCGTGGGGTGGTGTGGGGCCGACTCCTCCTGCCATTCTCAACCACCCTCCTGCCAACGTCCACCCCTGCCCTGGAGCGGAGAAGGCAGGGACCCAAGGCTGCAGCTCCTGGAGGAGAGGCCCATTGTCCACCTTCCTCCACCTTCCTCCACCCGGCCAGCCCCAGCCCTCTGGTGCAGGTGCACTCTTCCGGCATGTTCTATCCGCACATCAGTTTCTCTGACATGCTGAGGTGCCCTTAAGCACAAAGATGGGGGGACCCCTGTAGGTCCCCCTGCGCTGCCACACTCACATGACCTTGAGTGAATGAATGAGTGATCCTGGGGGCACCTGCCATCTAGACCCTTAGGGTGCTGCAGAGTAGTAATGTAAGGTCCCCAGGTCCCCCTGCAGCACCCCTCTGCACCCCGGGCTGCCCTCTGTCCACAGAGCGCCACCGTGTCCTGGTGATAACAGTGTGAGATGCGGACCCAGGCGCAGGAGCTCCGGGTGCGGGACTTCCAGACAGACGGCCTACTCCACAGGAAGAAGAGGGGCTCTGCCAGAGCGGAGGTCCCCTGGCGGAGGTCCCCTTGCAGAGAAGAGGAGCTGTCACAGGGAAGGACCTGTTGGGCCCACTGAGACTTTGGAAATCAGCACAAGCTCTGCCCTGGGGACCCTTGGAGCCAAGGCTGCTGGCAATCACAACTGGTCATCTGATGGGGTTCCTGGCCTCTGCCCCCTCCATGGGATTAGACTGGGGTCTTTGTGCCTCTCTCCTGGGTGGTGGAGGTGTCCGGAGGGCCTTGAGTTGGCTGGAACATGGACCCCAATTCCCAGCAGGAAGCCTCTTGAGAGAAGGGGAGGAGGAGCCCTGGTGGGGCCAGAAACCCTAGGAAAGCCTTCCCTGAGCCTCAGCCCGTGGTACCCTTGGGGTGCTGGCGTGGGGAGCGGCAGGAGAGGAACTGCACACTGAGTGAGCCTCTGTACCCACACGCTCATCGGTCTCGGGCCACAACAGGTCTCCTGCGTCACCCTGGGTCTGGGCAGGTCCGGACTTCCAGAGGCCACCTTTTCAGGGGCTCTGGGTGGCTGACTGATGGGTACCTGGAAGCCCTGCAGAACGCGCCTCCCTCCTGGCCCTGGACAGCCCAAGGCAAGGTGCTCTCACCAGCAGGAGGAAATTCCTCCAGGGAAGGGCAGGGAGGCCCTGGTGCCTTTGCGACATCTGGGCTTGTGGCAGGGCCAGGGGCTGAGTGTCCTGACCTGGCACTGAGAGCAGGCACCTAAGAGGGGACCCCGGGGAGCACTGAGTGGAGGGAAAGAAGAGACCAGGGCACAGGGTGGCCCCCTCCCAGGAGCTCAAGGGAAGCGGGACCTGGTGGGAGAAATGAGGTTCAGGCCAAGGTTTGGCACCCGCCCCTGCGGCCAGCCCTGTAGCCCTGCACCCTAAAATCAGGCTTGGGGAAGCCAAGAGGAGGCTCAGATGAGCTGAAAGAGTGTCCCCACATCTGCAAGGACAGGATGCAGGCAGATGCTGCCAGCACCAGGCAGCTTCCCTGGGAGGGAGCCGCTCCTCGAACCCTGGGCCAGCAGAGACGGCATCTGCCGTCCTCTCAGGCTCCCTCCCAAGGTGGCAGGCTTCTCCTGCATGAGTGCTCCAAGGTCAAGGGCTCAGGCCCCCAGAGGCTCCCTGTCTTCGTGGGGTATCCCTGATGTTTCCAAGAACTCCTTCCTAGGGTGGTCCAGTCCCTCCCACCTGCAGCCTGCATTTGGCCCCAGGTCACAGAATAACTCTCTCCTTTGCATCCCAGCATGAAAGACCCGTGCATCTCCACCCTGACCCCTTTGTAGGACCCGAAGAGACCCAGCCCCAGGGAAGGAAGGCCAAGGCTGCCCGCTCATCTGGCTCCTGTCTTCTCTGGCCCAGGTGTGTTCCTCAGGAGGCACTTCAACCCCTGAGCAGCGAGGCTGGCCTTTCTTGGCTGGAATACTACTCTGGATGTAGTAGGATCCTTGTGGGCCATCGTTGCTGGCTCTGGGGTCCTCCCATGCAGCCAGGCCCCTTTCTGATGTTTTTGTCCTTGTCTGGTGGTAGCCAGAGGACAGGGCTGGTCATTTTTTCTCTGTACCCCAGAGTTGATTCAGAGACTGGCATACAGTGGTGCTCAGCAAATGTCTGGGTGAATGTGCAATGACAGAGGCCTCTACGTAGGTCCTGGTGGTGGTGTCTGTGGTGGCCCCAGGCTGTCCCGAGGCTGCAGGGCTCCGTTAGTCCCCACTTGGTGTCACCTGTAACCCCTCCTGTCTCAGCCCCGGCTTTCTTCCAGGCAAAGCTGAGGCTCAGCACGAGAGGCTCCCATTTGTTCATAAGGAGAAGTGGCGATTCAGCCAGGTAGGCCTTGTCTGCGGGTCCATCAGAAGAAAGCTGGGCCACCTGGCCACGACTTGCTCTTGGTGGATCTCTCTGGCTCGGGGGCCACCTCTCTGAGCACGCGTAGGTGGTGGGTGGGATGGATCGGGCCAGGGCGTCCCAGGAGGTATGGTCTGGCTCCCAGTTCTAGGAGCCCAGGGGTCTGGCCTTCTGTGTCTGTGGCTTACAGCTGGAGGAACTCTGGGGAGTCTGCCAGGGAGGCACAGAAAGGCCTGACAGCCCAGGGGGCAGCTGCGTGGGCTCTGTCCACAGAGAGCTGGGGTGACACTGGAGGCCTTCGCGGGCAGGAGAGGGTGACACTGGATGTGCACAGCATCCTGGGAGCCAGCCCAGGAGGGGGAAGGGCCGAGGAGTGCAGCTGGGGGCCGTCGGAGGCGCCAGGGCTGGGCCGCTCTGCTCTGGCCCGGCCCCCGCCAGCTCACAGGGCCAGCTGCTGGGAGGGAGCAGTCGGGTGAACCCACAGCCCTGAGCAGAATGCTGTCCAGAAGGCCAGTGAAGGATGGAGCCGGCGGGGCCTGGGGGGCCTGGCCTGCGGGAGGGGCTGCCCGGACAGGGAGCCCACGGGGTGGGACTGCTCCTCACCAGCTCCTGCTCCATCAGGAAATCTGAGAAGTGCAGGGATCAGCACTTTTGCTCCAGCTGCATTACAACCACATAATTGAAGCTATCTGATTGGCGGGCGGCCAAGCAGGTAGATTACAAGTGATTAGAAATGATAGGAGGGGCCTGCGCGCCAGACAGCCCCGCCGCCTCCCCTCACCCACGCTGGCGTGCCCCTGAGACCCCACGGGCCAGGCCTCTGGCCCCCGCCATCTCCCTCGCTTTCCATTAACAGGTCTCTGGTCGCCGAGGATAGGCTTCCCACCTCCCAGGTGAGCTGAGAGGTTTGTGGAGGCCAGAGACAGCTGGAGGTGGGCAGGGGGGCCACTGTCCCTCCATGCCCACCACTTGTCTCCTGGTGCCGGCTGATGATTGTGAAGTCCAGGCTGGGAGTATCTTGGCTGGGATGAGGACCCCTGGACAAGGGCCTGGACAAGTGTCCCCTCCTAGACCCCCCACCCGTTTGCCTCAGGCCCTCCTGAGCCACCCTCCTGCTACTCCTGGGCTGAGCCCCAGGGTGGTGAAGGACACTTACCGGCACTGTCTGGGTCCCAGTGATGGGCTGTGTGCTGGCCTCTGTGCCCGGCTGCTCTGGGTGGGTCTGTGCTGGTGTGTACAGGGTCATGCCATGCTCTGGGGGCACCGGGGTCTGGCCCGAGTAGTCCTGCGTGGGGTGCGGTGGGGGTGGGGCGTACTCAGCGGGGATACCATTCTGCGGCGGAGGAGGGTACTGGGCAGGGGGGTAGGGCTGGGCCATCGCTTCAGGCGGAGCCGTGGCGTCCTGATTACCCTGCAGAAGGAGAGAGAAGGCCTGTTTAGTCTTACCCTGTCCCCGAGCCCTCGGGGATGGGGATGGTGACTTTCAGGTGAGCCGAGATTTTCCAGAAGCCCTGGTGGTAGCCACCTAGTACTTTCAGATGCATTTTCCTGGTCCCCCAGCAGGGGCCCAGCTGAGAGCAGGAGGTGGTGCTGGACTGGGGGGGCACCGGGAGTCCAGGTGCAGAACGAGACACCCCTGAGCACGGGCAGCTTGGAGTCCTCAGAACGCACTTCAGGTGCTTTTTCCCCCTTTACAACCCTCCTAACTTAAAAAGACCATTTTAGGTTGAGATGACTACAGACTCACATGCAGTTGTAAGAATAAGAGTGACGCCGTGTGCTTTTGACCCAGTGTCCCCAGTAGCAATGCCCTGTAAGACCAACACCACTAAGATACCATTGATTTGGTCAAGATGTGCAATGTCCCCGCAGCGCGAGGACCCTTCCTGTCCTCTGGCTGGCGCACGTGCCTGGCCTCCCTGCAGGGCTGAGCCCTGCTTTCCCAGCCGCAAAGCTTCCCGTCCAGCCTGGATCCCTGGAGGCAGAGCAGCCCAAGTCCCAGAGATGGCCATCACGCGGGAGCCTCACCAACCAGAAGCTTCTACCTCCATCTCCAGGTCCTCAGGGAGGTCCCGAGGACCCCTCCCTGCCCTTGCAAAGGCCTGCTGCGCGGGGAGGGGACGTGCGCTCCCTGAATGCCAGCCCTAGCCCCTCCTGGGGGCTTCTAGTAGCCAGCACCGGCAGAGGGGGAGGACAGGCCCTCAGAGTGGCGTGCAGGGCCCGCGGCGCAGCAGTCCCCCCAGGAGCAGATCCTTGGCCCCATCCAGGCTTCTGCTTGTGAGGACCACTGAATGAGGCCTATAAGAAGCCTGGCGGAGTCCTGCCCCAGACAAGAGCTTGGGCCTTCAAGCCCTCAGAGTGAGGGCCAGTGGAGGCAGGAGAGGGGGCCTCTGCTTTGCTTCCTCCCCACTGCACACACGCCCTGAGCAGAGAGGCATGGACCCAGGGCGTGCGTGGTGGGAGGTCTATCTCCTGGAAGGACAGGTGCCATCTCCTACAGGAACAGCCCAACGGGAAGGGCTGCACATGGCCCAGCTCCCGAGGGACCAGGCGCGAGCGCCAGTCCCTGCTGCGCTGGCTTTGCTGGAGGAGGAGGGCTGTGCAGCGGGGCGGCCGCCACCCGCACCTCGCACCTGCCGCTCCCCTGCAGCCGTCGACCACAGGCGTCCCTCATTATGCTGACGCCAGTGCGCAACCACTGGGTGCCAGGCCTGGGCTCCCCGTGGGAGGGTCTTCTCCTTGCTCCCCTGCACGTCTGCAGGGTCCCTTGGCCTGGCTCTTCACTGTCCTCTCAACCCACCTCCCTCCGCCACAGCCTCAGGGTTGCAGGCCAAGGGCCTTCGCCTGCCAAGGGGGACCCCTCATGTGCCCCGTGTCCCCCCCAGGCCCACCCTACGTGCTTTAATGTCTCGTCTGTCTTCACCTCAGGACGGGTGTCCCGCAGAGAGTGGCCAGGCCTTGTTCTCCGTCACATCTCTTGCTAGGTGACTACTTGTCCCCCAACGCTGATTCTCCAGCATCTGGGGTGTGTCAGACTTGAACCGGGCTCAGCTTGATCAGCAGGAAGGGAAACTCGCACCACAGCTGCCCTGATGCCAAATTAGCTGTGAGAGTACCGAGCACCCCAAGGAGCCTGGCTGCCACTGGGGCCGTGGTGAGCAAGGCCAGGGCCGGAGGCTGGGCCCTCCCCAGTGCTGGCCCCGCCCATGTCTGCCTGGCCACCAGTTGGGAGGGGGCAGGGTGGACAGTCGGCCCTGCCCTGCTCCCCTTAGTGCCCACTGTCACCTCTGCTGGGCTCTGCAGTGGCGGCTGTCCCCTCTCTGTCACCCTAGGACACACCAAGCGAGGGCTTCAGCCACAAATCCTCTCCTCTTCCCTTCTTTCTCCATAGCAAAGCCACCTGGTCTCTCCCTCCCTCCATAGACACTGGGAACTGGGGCAGCACCGGCCCTCTGAGGGAAGGACAGCCGGGCACAGGCACACACTCACTCAACGCCTGCGCCTGGAGGGTCCTGCCTACTGCTACAAAGCGGCCGGGAGGCCACGCCACCCACTGCTGGCTGGCACACTGGCGTCCAGCCTGGGAAGTGGGGACCTAGGACAGGGAGGTGGGAGCAAGGGAGTGTCCAGCGCAGTGGGAGAGGACCCAGCACCTGGGATGGCCCCGGGGGGCGGGGGCAAGGCCAAAGGGTGGACAGGAAGCAGGGAGCGTGCAGGGCGCAGGGCCGGGAGGGCGCGGGCCTGTCAGTGGGCCTTGGCAGACACTGGGGAGATCGATTCACTGATGAATATTTGATTAGCGCCTTCACTAACTTACACCATCTTTCCCGCCCCCCCCTCCTCCAAGGCCAGAGGAAGGATGGGCGCCCCACCCATCCCTCTCTCCCCCCCAGGGCCCCTCCCTGGGTTGCATTTGGGACTGTGTGATAGCTGCCAATCAAGCCTACTGTGGTGGTTCCTGCAGGGCTGAGCCCAGAGCTAAAGAGCACAGTCACGGGGACCTGCCAATACAGAGGCACCAGGCAGTGTGCTGTGCAGCAGGAACGTGACAAACACGTCCCCGTGGATGAATGGCTGCACGTGAAGAAAGAGGGACAGTCCTGTGGACACGGTCACCGACTGAGCCCTACACGCCATCTCACTGAGTCCCCACACCACGCCAGTAAGGCAGGGTGGGTGTCACTCTGCTCTGCAGGCAGGAACAGGAGGCTCAGGGCCGAGTCCCCCCTGCTCCTGCCCTGTGGCTGGGGAGGTTGGCCAACACCCTCGGGTTGGGGGATTCAGACTGAGCAGGTCTCTCCGGAACCCCGCTGCGCTGGCCTGCCCTGTGCTGCCCTCTGCCTCCTTGTCTCATGTTTGTCCACCCATTCCCCACGTGGGAGGGCTCAAGATCACCACTTTTTTTGTCATTGTAGATGGACAGAATTCCTTTTTTATTTGTTAATTTTCGCGTGGTGCCGAGGATTGAATGCAGTGTCTCACTCATGCTGTGCAGCAGCTCTGCCACTGAGCCCCCGCCCAGCCCGCAGTCACCAGTTCTACTGAGGCGCTCGAGTGCCTGGCCAGGCTCACAGAGCAGGTGAGCCCAGAGCTCTGAGGCCCACAGGACTGACCTACTGCATGCACTCTCTGCCTGTGTCCCCAGGGGGCTGGGGAGGAGGGGGATGGGTCAGCGAGGGCACGTTCCAGCTCCCTGGAGCCACCTGGGAGCTTCTCCTGCCACTCCAGGCTAGTGACCCCACCTTCCCAGCCGGAAGCAGATCACGGGAGTGTTGACCCCACAGCAGTCAGTGAAGGTGGCACTCGGGCCTGGATCAGTCCCAGGAGAGGGTCACATTCGCTAGCACCTGCTGCCTGGTCCTTCAGACCCCACCCCAGCTGTCCCCTGGGCTGACCCAGGCCTAATGCTGGGGCAGACGAGGGCACTGACCAAGGAGGTTTGCAACGAGCTCAACATTTGAAAACGGAGCATGGTTCCGGCAGCATTCACAGGGGCCCTGAGTGCGCAGGAAGGGGACTGAGGCACACTGTGTCCAGGAGGAGGCTCTGGTCGGGTGGGGCTGCTCCTGGGTGGCAGCATGGTGGCTGGCAGGCAGCGAGCTCCCGGGAGGGTGGTGTTCGTCCTGGCAGGGGGACCCGGGCCATGAACAGAGATCTGGAACCAGCTCAGGTGTGGGGCAAGGAAGTCAGTGAGGGAGGGCAGCTGTGCCGGCCCTGAGGCTGGGCCCAGTGCTCCAAGAGACTGCCTCGCGTCTGGCATCTGCCCAGCAGGCTTCTGTCCACCTGTCACCCTGTCCCTGTTCTGAGAGGCTGAGACTGGACTCCACGCTCTCTGGCTTCCGGGGGCTGGAGGGAAGCATGATCTGGGGTGCTGGTTCCCTGACTGGGGAGGCCGTCTCAGGCTAGCTCCATCTTGGACCAAGGGGGGCCTGGCCTCCTCTGATGAGGCCCTGCTCTGACCCCCTTCCATCACGGGTTCTGGCTCCTGTGCTGTCCCTGGTGATCCCTCCTCCTGCCCTCTGGACACTTCTGTAAATGGTCTTGAAGCAAACTTGCCTCAAATTATTCTAGACAAGCCACCTGCTGCCTGCTGGGTCCTGACGTCCCCATGCTGGATGAAAGGGCTCCTCTGGCCTGAGAAATGGGCAGTGAGGCTCTGAGACAGGCAGGGCCCTGCAGCTGATGGCCTAGTTGGCCTGGCCTTGGCTCCTGCACTTGGGGTGGAACTGCTTGGTCCCTGGACCCCAAGCACTGGCCTACCATCGCCATTGCTGAGTGAACCTGGGCATGGCCTTCACCTATTGGACCTCAGCAACCCAGTCTGTGGAATGGGGACGGGGAGCTGTCCACCTGCAGGCAGAGGCTGGGTGGCAGGGCCCATCATCCCCAAGACCTAGGCCTGAGGGAAGGGCTTCTGCTCACGCTGCTGGCCGGGTGCCTCCTTGTCCGGCCTATGTCCTGCAAGCCTGTGTGCGGTGCTGGACAGGACACAGTGCTCTGGAAGCCTGGCAGCGGCCAGAGCCCTCCCTGCACAGCCTGGCCTCCCTCCCTCTGCACAGTCCCTTCCTGGCGCCGTCCACTCCTAGGCCCTCCAGGCCAATTAAGCTAATTGCTCTCCGACTCCTCACCCCTGGAGAGAGGGCGCTGCGTGCCCGAGGTCTGCAGGCCAGGCTGCAGTGGGAAGCCGGGCACTGGGCCATTTCTCCCCACCTCTGGGCAGAGCTGGCTTCGAGGCGGGAGTGAGAAAAGAGCAGGGGGTGGGAGCCCCGTGACCACCTGGCGTGTACACCAGCCTGTCTGTCCTGAGAGGCAGTCCACCCACCCGCATCTGAGCCTGCCCAGGAGTGGACCTCACCCCCACAGCCACCCCCAACCATCTATCTCCCCCTGACCTTTGGAGGTGGACACCGAGACCAGGGCCTACTGGGTCAGTGGGCAGGAAAGCTCCCCAGCCCCAGTCCAAAGTCCGAGGTGCTCCAAAGTCTTCCTGCCTCCATCCTGCCCTCTTGCCACGTGGGTGTGGTTGGTACATGGATGTGGAGGGATGACAGATGGAGGAGGGGCTTGGCCTGGATCCTCAGGCTGTCAGTCACACCTGCCTGTGGCGGGGACCTGGATAGGATGGCTGCGGGTCAACTTCCGAAGCCTCAGGCAGAGTCGGGCCAGAGCCCTGTAGCAGGCAGCAATCCCTGCAGAACGGGAGGTGCCTGCTGTAAGCCTCCCTGGTCCATCTGGTGGTCCTCCCTGACCCTCTGCAGAGGCCAGTGTCTGGGGGAGGCTGGCTCTCCTGGGGGATAACTGAAGGTAGCCTGGAAGTCTGGGCTCAGTCCCCAGGACCCCATGACTAAGGTGACCTCAGTGCTCTGATCTCCCCAACCTGGAGACAGGATGGTCCTTCCCCTGCCCCCCACCTGGGGGTTGCATGTGTGGGGCTGGGCCTGTCTCTCTGGGTGCTGGGGACTCTGCAGCCACAACTGGCTGAAGTTTGAGCAAACCAAAACCTCCTTCAGTTCCCAAGTCCTAGAATAGAGGTGAGTGCAGGGGACAACCCAGCCTGCCATGCTGTCCCTGACAGGTACCCTCCGTCATTACCAAGGAGGAGGCTCCTTTGGTTGGTCTCAGAAGAGCTCTGCCAGAAAGCTGTGCCACTTGTGGAGATGAAACCTGGCTTCTGGAAATCTCCACCAGATACCCAGCTCTACGTGTGGTCCATGGGCAGGTCCTGGGCAGGCTGACTCTCCAAGGATTCAAAGAATCCACAAGGCTTCACCGTCCTGGCTCTCCCAGTCCAGGAAGTGTAGGCCATGCCCGCCTTGCCCCCACTGACAGGGGAAGACTCAGGTGAGTGGCTCGGTGGGTCTGAGCCTGGGCAGGCCTTCAGAATTGGCACCACCGTCACTAGACAGTGGCGGCGTGTGCCTGCACTCTGGCACAGTCCCTTCCCCAGGGCTGAGTCTTCCTGATGCCCACCTGCAGAGAGCATGGCTCTGGGCCAGGCTGCCCAGGTGGCCTGTTGGAGAGCAGATGGAGGTGATTCCAGGGAGCAAGAGGGCTGCCCAGGGTGTGTGAACAGGATCAAGGAGAGGAGAATCCATGTCCAGGAGGTGATGGAGGGGAGCAGGTGGGGGCACAGGGGGAGCGGCAGACGGTCTCAGGGAACACACTGGGTTGTGTTTTCCTGGAGGTGACGTCCCCATCCCAGGAGAGCGAGGTGCTGGGAGTGGAGATCAGGCTAGGAAACGGCATTTGGGAAGAGGCCTGATATCCACTGGTGGTCGGTCGTTGTCCCCCATCAGAAGAGTCTGCCACCCCTGGGGGAGACACCCCACCAGGATCACTGGCACCCACCAGGGTGAGCAGGGGCCGTCTGAGTATCCACAGAGGGTGGAGGTGGAGGTGGCCCTTCTCAAAGAAGGCTGTGGCCACCCGTTCCAGCAGGCGCGAGCTGGAAGGGCTTAGAGCACCTTCTGTGGACTTCGTGGAGAGGAAGGGGCAGCTGGAGCGGCTCTCGGCCACTCTGCCAGGGAGTGCTGCAGGGCCTGTGTCCTCTGTGTCTGCGGTGGCTGGAGAGCGAGCAGTGGTGTGCATGGGCTTGCTCACCAAATAGGTGCCATGTGCCCGCTTGGTGCCAAGTGCCTGTCCTTGGGGAGTGGTCACCTTGGCAGAGGCCCCACCAGCATTAACTACCGCAGGATCCCACGGGTGTCCAGGGCCAGCCGATGAGCCTGTCATGCCGGGGTCTGGGTAACATTGGGCCTTCCTGGGTGGCCCACTGGCAGAGGATGCTCTGGCCTTAGCATCAAGCGCAGCTCCATGACTCAGAGAGGCCCGGCCCGCAGGAGGGGGGCTGATTTCCCAGGTGCATGGTCACAGACTAAACCACCACAGGAGAGTGTGAAGGACCTGCTGAGGAGCTAGAGGCGGGCTCCCCAGCGCTCTGTGGACCCAGGGTCCAGCCGGGGCCACCCTAGGCTGGAGCAGCCAGCGGGAGGGGAGGTAGGGCCCGGTTCGGCCACAGCTCGCTCTCCCTCTGCAGCCTGCTGCCCTGACTCAGTTGCTTCCTGAGCCCAGGAGCGGGCCATCTTCACGGCTCATGGGCTCCTGAACCCCAACTTCAGGGTTCAGAAGGGACAGGGAGGGTGAACAGAGCGCCCAGCCAGCCCGGGCACCCCTAGAAAGCCAAGTTGCTGAGGCTCAGAAGGCAGGGCCACACCCTCTGCATTGGAGGCCCCTCTGTGTCCCTCGAAGCCAGCAGCTCCAGAGGGTGAGCTGTGGAAAGTCCCTGCCCCAGGACAAATGGCCACTGCAGGACAAAATGTGCCTCCTTTCCCAGACTTCTTCAGGGGCATCTGGAAGCACTACTCCTGCAGGTCAGCGCTTTGAGGCCAGAGACTCGGCAGTGGCCCTGTCTAAGTAGGGGGTGCTGCTCAAATGGCTCAGCACAGCAAGGCTGCTGCCCAGGTGCAGGGACCCCAGCGGAACATTCCAGAACTCTGGACGAGGAGACCCTGAGCACAAGGCTTGAGCCTCTACCACCAGCCATCACAGACTGACCTGGCTCAGGCACACTTCAGGTGCTCCAGACATGCTAAGTGATGCTGGTGACGGTGATGACTGTGGTGACACCGTTGGCCGAGGGCTTCCAAGTGCTCCCCACTGGCTCAAGCAATAAAAACACTTTGTTTCTGTTAATCATCAAACAACCCACTGAACTGTCATCTCCACACCAGGAAAGAAACTGAGCGGGAAAGTAACCTGCCCAAGGACACACAGCCAGGACGCGGCCGACCAGAGTGAAGCCAGGCCTGACAACTCTGGCCCTCCTGATGCTGCCCCACAGGGGTGGGCTGTTGTCCCGCGAGGGTTAACAGGGCGTGCCCTCCTCCCCAGGCCGGAGGGAGGGTCTGCAGCAGTGGTACCTCAGGCCCAGCACCTGACTGACGGGGTTCCCCAAGTCCCTGGTCAGGTCCTCACCTGTGCGGGGCACTTCCCAGTGAGCACAGGATGCCCCGGCCTCTGCGTGGGCTGACCAGTCTCTCCCTGGCCCCCACCGGGGAGGTCTAGGGGAGAGCCCGCTCTGCAGCACGGCCATTTCCTTGGTGTCAACACTTCCAGCCTCGCCAATTTCAAGCTGCTGGCCTGAAGTCACCGCGGCTGCAGCCAGGGAGAGATGCAGCATCGGGGCTGGTACCCAGGACACCCGTGCCCAGGGGTGGGAGGACCTGCTTCAGGGGCCCAGCGCACCTTCCTCAGCCCCACCAGAGGAGGTACGGGGACCTGGACATGGGGGCCGTAGCAAGACTGGGCCTCTGTGGGAGGCCGGGGCAGTGCTGCGTCAGAGGTGGGAGAGTAGGGCTGGGGGCCAGGAGAGGGGAGCTGGGCAGTGCTGCCCACGAAGCGGGCTCATGGGGCTGCACGGCTGGGGCAGGAATCCACCTGAGTGACTGGCTCCTCCCGCCCCCTCTAATCCGTCCTGTCCCGACAGCCAGTCTAATATCTCCTGTTAATTAGGGCTGTCGGATGGCCCGTCACACCGCGTATTACTTCATTCAGGGACCATTAGGTCCCCGTGTTCCGCAGCCACCGGCCCTCGGGCCTCTCTCCTCTCTCCCTCCCACCTTCCCGTGAGGGCCTGGCACCCAGGCTGTCCTGACATCCCAGAGGGCCTGGGTGGGATGAGAATCTTCTCGTACCCCTTGGACATACAGGCCCTTCAGGGCTGACCTCGGCAGGGCCCAACATAAGTGAGCAGGTCTGAAGCCCAGGGCCACCCAGCAAGTCCACCTGCCTGGAGCCCCACGCTCTGCACTAGCTGCTGGCAACGAGGAGCAGGTGCGAGCTGGGTCCTGGGTCGCGGCCACCGCCCTGTGCAGAGCCCTGCCTCTCCCAGCCCCTCTCTTCCTCTGCTCCACAGCTGCCCAGCCTTCCAGGAGGGCCTGGGGCCCCAGGGCTCTCCACAGAGGCAGGAGGGCCGACGGCAGTGTGGAGGCCACGGGGTGGGCCACGGGGCCCTGGCAAATGTGAGGCCTGAGTGTGGAGCCTGTCGGCCACCCCAGGGGACCAGCCTGGGTCCCCCCTGAGCCAACACTGGGCTAGACCTTGGGCACTGCTCCCTGGACAGTGTCAGCTGCCCTGCCCTCAGCCCAGGCTTGGCGTGGGGTGGGGTCACCACCCCCAGCTCTAGCCTCTGCGCCCAGAGGTGGGGCTGCTTCAAACCTTTTGGCTCCTGGTTCAGTTTGCTCACCTGCAGGGTGAAGGCCGATAGCCACGACCCAGGTCGGCCACCAAGCCAGAACGACGCGGTGGCCCAAAGGAGCACAGGGTGTCCATGCACTTTGTATGCTGTGCTCCGTGGACTCTTGGGGAGAACTCAGGATGACCGTGCCTCCCTCTGCACCCACGTGTGGCTGCAAGCCCTGGGTGAGAGAGCAGGACCCGACCCTGACCGCAGCAGAGACCTCAGCGTCTTCCCAGCTTGCCGCAGCCACTCTGCCAGTGCGTTTCCCACCAACTTTCACATCACCCACCACCCAGCCTGGACACCGCCAGACCAGCCCCAGGCCTGGAGACTCCGGCACTAGTTGAATTAGTTGAGCACTGCAGCCTGTGACGTCACACAGCTGTGTGGTTAATTCTCTTGGTTACTGAGTTTCGATATCGCTGGTTTCCTTCACATCCCAGGTACTTTATCTTGGGCTTTTAAGACTGTTATTCAGAGAAAGGGTCCTGTGCTTCACCAGCGGCTAGGGGTTCAAGGCACAAGTCCAGATGCAAACTGGACCCACAGACCCCCGGGAACCTCCCCCTTCTAGTGACTGAAAGACACCCGGAATGGAGCCTGCCACCCGTCCACGGCCCACCCCAGCCCTTAGCCCAGACTCAGCCCCGTCCTGCTCAGGCCGGGCTCAGCTCTCAGCTGGAAAGCCCCAGGCGAGCCGGCGGATTTTCACACGATTAAGCAGTAATTCCCTCTAAGCTCACTGCAGACCAGTCATAAATAACGGGGTTCCATAAACCGTCTTCCACCAGCCTCACCTCTACCCCAACGCTCCATTCCACTGGGGAAGCGAGCAAGGAGCCGTCACCTCCTGGGAATGGGGTTCACCCCCACTGTCAACCAAGCTGATGGAACGCCATGGGCAGGTCCCACCTGACCACACCCACATGACATGGGCTGCTGGGCTGGGCTGGGCCAGCTAGGACTGGGGCCAGCACAGGCACGAGCATGGGTGGGGTCCCTGAAGGGGGCCGACAGATGCTGCATCTGGGGTCAGCGAGGGTGGCAAGAGAGCTGGGCCAGTCCCTGGCCCCTGTGACCCTATTCCATGCCTGTCCCTTGGGCTCGGCCCAGGTCTGAATCTGAGGCTCTGTACATGTGCAGGCACCACGTGCAGTCAGTTCCAGGCACGGGTCACTGCCCTCTGGGGACAGGTGGGGCCTGGTCAGCAGACACGGTGCCCGTTGCTGGTCTGACTGGTGAGATGGCCAGGAACGTCAGAGCTGTTGGGGGCAGAATTGGGGGTGAGGGTTGTGTCCACCCTTCCCCAGGCAGTGCCAACACCGTGGCTGCTCACTGTCCTTCTCTCTGGGGGCACACAAAGCTTGCAAAGAGGTGACACAGGAGGGAAGGAAGGGGCCTGGGGACATGGAAGGGAGGACCCCCAGCACCAGGAAGTGCCTGGGCACGGCCCTCTTCACCACGGCGGACGTGGGGGGCCGGCCATGGTGGCTCTCATGACGGGGCCTGCCCCCCTGCCCAGGGAAGCTCCGGGCTCAACACCTGGCCTGAGCCATGCTGGGAGGGTGGGCAGCCCAGGCTCGGGGGTCCACAGACCCCAGTGCATGGGTAACCAAAGGTCTCCCACCCCCGGGGCCCTCTGCCTCCAGGGACGGGTGGGGCTCCTCCACCAGCAACTGGAAGCCGCGCCCTGTGCCAGGCCAGGGACTGCGAGTCAGTGTTCTGGCACCTGTGGGCCACCAGTGGTAGGGCTGTGAGAGAAGCCAGAGGTGGCAGTAGCATTTGAGGAGAGGGACGAGAAGCCAGAGGGCAGGGTCCCCAACGAGGGCCCAGCCCCAGGCCCAGGCTCAACCAACCAGCCACCGGCACCCCCGCAGCTCTGCGTGACACATGCTGTCCCACGTCTGCTCGCGCTGTGCAGCCCCACACCATGGTGAAACCCCCGCTGCGGGGCCATGCCCTGGTCAGGCTCTGCAGGTCCCCCACAGTGACCCAGGCCTCCCTCCTCCTCCCCCACTGGAGCCCCAAGCCGTCTCGCCCCAGCTGTGATCTCCACTTTGTCCTCTCCCTCCTCCTTCGAGGTGCCACCATGACCCATAGGGCAGCTGGCTTGTGCATACACGGCATCCCGCAGAGGGTCTGGGGTGGATGACCAGCAGACACCTGGTCTACTGAGGGACAGGGAGAATGTCATCTGGGCCACAACTCCCTTGAGGGTGGCCTTGTGAGCACAAGGCTGAGGGTCAGCTGTCAAGGTGGCCCACTCAGAGAACCCACTTGGCCCCTGGGCCCCTCTTTTATTCTGCACCCCAGGATGAGCCCTCTGCCAGCCACGGTGGCATCCCAGCTGCTCCTGCACACGCATTAAGCAATATTAGCATTATTAATGGCCCGTGCTCTTCATTTAGCAAATGGAACAGGATATTAAGCACGGTGCCCAGGACATGAGGTGGGCGAGCGGGTGGCCCTGGCGGGTGGGTGGGGTGACCAGGGCAGGCAGGACCAGTCCTGGTGTAGCCCACGGTTTGCGCCCCGCAGCCCCAAAGGCCCAGACAGTTCCCTCTCCCTCCGTGGTGCCCTCAGACTTCCCGCAGCCACCTCCTGGTGACCGTGAGCTCTGGGAAGGCACCCTCACATGAGAATTGCAAAATGCGATTAGGAAGGTAAATTTCCTGGCAGCAAAGGTTACATAATGCCTCCCATGCCAGCAGCCACCGCTGGAGTTGGGCTCCGGGACCGTTTGGGACAAAGCCCTGAAGGTCCCTTTTCTCACAGGGACCTGCTGGAGGAGCCTTCACGCCCTGTCACAAGTATCTCCACAGCAGTATTCAGGCTGGGACACAGGAAGGTCCTGTCACGTGGTGAGCTCAGCTCCTGAGTGCAGCCCCAGGACCAACAGCGTCACATCCCCCCAAACTGTCAAAACCACGATTCTCCAACCACAACCTGACCTGCCAACACAGCCTGTGGCCCCCAACAACTAGGCTCACACATCACAGATGCCCAGAGGGCAGGGCCTGGACCCTGGGGACCCCAGACCCAGCTGAGGCCACTGTGCTATGAACCAACAACTGCGGGGCAGGCAGGAGCTCATGCACAGGACCAGGGCCTGGGCTGGGGACACTCGATCAGGAGCACCAGGTGACAGTGGGCACAGCATTTCCATCAGCAGTGCCAGAGAAGAGGGTGGGCCTCGAAGAGGGGTCCAGGGGAAGAACACAGACTGCTTCTGAGTCTGCAAAGGAATCCTGGGCACCCCCAGTGTCAGAAAGAGCTTGAAGGTCCCTGAATGTCCCTGATGCTGGAGGGACTCTAAGTCACTTCTTCGGGGAATAACAGAGGTGGCCCATCTGATGCTGTAGGCAGTGAGGTTTGGGGCACTGGGCATGCCTTGTAGTGCCACCTGACCTAGGATCCAAGCCCCTGGGTTCTGTTCCTTGGCCTGTTTGTACCTGAATGCCACAGGGGAGACTGAGCCGGCTCAGAGGTGGTGCACAGGGGTGTCCAGCTTGGAGCAGGGACAGGCAGAGGGTAGAGATTATGAGAAAGCAGGAAGGTGGTGGTGGGACCCCTGGGCAAGGACCAGGCCACGTGAGCACTGTCTCAGGCCACCTTTCCTCCAGCAGGGACGCCCTGCCTCAAGCAGTCCCCATGAGGTCCAGGGCTCTCTTTTGGAGGGAGGCGGTCAGTCTGGGCACACGGGAAGCTCTTGGGAGGCCCGAGCCCCCACACTTACAAAGGGCCCCTTCCCAACAGCAGGAGCAGTCCCCACGGCGGTGGGAGTTGGGGAGGGTCCATGTTATGTCCCTCTCCTGTCCAGATCTGCCATTGGCCATACTTGCCACCCTTTCCCCAAGGCTTGGTCCTCCCATGTCCCCACCACCTTGAGTGGCTTGACGTCCCAGAGTTCCCACTGCCCTCCCATGACCAAGCAGAAGCCTTAGAGATGGAGGCACCTGGGCTGGAACCCACCACGTGGCAGCCCACCCTCTGCCTCCAGAGGGGACGGCACCATGGCCCACCCAGGGCTGTCGGCCTGCAGATTGCACACAGCCCTGGCCTCCTGCTGGTGGGGCCACAGTTCCCCGTGTCAAAACCAAGCCCCCGCTGCTGTGGGCGGAGCCCTTTCCTCTTGCCCCAAGGTGGAGGCTTGGGCCTTCCTCCTGCCACCCAGAGGGTCTAGAGCCAGGGCCGCCCACCTCCAGGGACACCTGCAGGTCCACCCTCCCCAGAGCCCCGACTGGGACCTGGTTCTCCCCAGCTGGGACCTGGTGGTCCCTGCAGCATACACACTGCCACCCTCCCTCCCCAGCCCTCCCCCGGCAGGGCTGCCCTCCCCCAGGGCCCCTCCTACTAGGAAGGAGGGTCTCCTGCAGTGGGAGGAGGGTCACTGGCCAGCCCATGCCCAGGCTGGGAGGTTGCTGGAGGCGGGCCTGGGAGGTGGACCCAGGGGTTGGCCCTGCCGGCTGTCCATCTGGTGCAAGGAGTGGCCATGGCTGGAACACTGGGGCCTGATGTGGGCAGGGACTGGGCCCCTGTCAAGAAGATGCCCTGGGCCCAAGCAGGACCACCTGTCGGGCAGAGACGGCGGCCCCCCTGCCATGCTGCTGACCTGTCCAGGCACGTGGGCCCTGGGCCCCTCTTGCTGTGTTCTGTTCCAGGGCTCAGTGCCCTGGGTGGTGGGAGACAGAAGGACAGACAAGCACAGGGAAACCCCACGCCTGTCTGGGAAAGGCGCTGTCAGCTGGCCCCCGCAGATGTGCTGGTGGCTGCCACCCCATGACTGTGTCCCCAAACAGCCTATCCCAGAGACTTGTGGCAGCCCTGTGAATCAGGAACCAGCTCTTCCTAGGTTGGACATTTCCCAGGAGACAGCTGGGCAGGGCTGCAGCTCACAGCCTTAAACCCGAGTGGCCAGTCCTCCACGCTCTGCTATGGTTTAGGCCTGGATGTCCCCCAGGGGCCTGGCCCAGCCTGTGGTGCTGCC
Organism: Marmota flaviventris; assembly: GCF_047511675.1. Classification (NCBI taxonomy): domain Eukaryota; kingdom Metazoa; phylum Chordata; class Mammalia; order Rodentia; family Sciuridae; genus Marmota; species Marmota flaviventris. The sequence continues at coordinate 75,290,451 of NC_092514.1, forward strand.
CGAGACGGTGGAGCCTCCGGGAAGTGGGGCCTGAGGGAGGAAGTTAGGTTGTTGGGGGAGGCCCTCAGAGGGGGTGCTGGGACCCGCCCCTCTCCCTCTCTGCTTCCTGCCACAGTGAGGTAAGGGCTCTGCTCCATCACACGCCCCTGCTGCCTCACCACAGCCCAACACAACAGAGCCAAGCGGCCACCGCCAAACCTCTGGAACAGAGCCAAAATAAACCCTCCTTCCTTCTGAGATGTTGACCTCAGGCATTTTGTCATAGTGAGAGAAAACTCACACACACACCGCGAAACAAGGTCTTCCCAGGGACTCAGGGACACCTGTGCGGCCTGGGGCTCTGCACACTCACCACATGCCTCTGACCTTGTGATCCTGGCCAGCCCAGGTCTGTGGGCCTCCAGTTCTCATGCCCCTCGGAGGCCCTTTTGTTCAGCTCACCACAGGCGCCCTGAGCTGTGTCCTGAACAAGGGCCCAGGGTGCATTTATCACATTTATCACACACGGGCTCACACTTGGGCATTCCTCATGCACACACTAGATGCTAGTAGCCCTGCCCCCGTCCTGACACTGTGACAACTCAGGAGTGTCTGCACACACTGCTGATTGTCCCAGATGGGGACGGGTGGTCCCAGGAACTGCCAACCTGGGTGCCCCCCACACCCTTTGCAGACATGCCTCCTGGCCAGGCACCTGTCACCCACACACCTGCACACTGGTTTCCCGCCCACCCTGAGGGCCCGCCACGCAGCTCCTCCCCCCCCAGCGAGGCCATGCCCGGCTGCGGGCGGGGCGTGGGGGAGGCGCCCTCTCTCCCGCTAGGCGCCTGGCTCGGGAAGAGGCGAGTGTGGATCCAGTCTTCAGCTGATTAAATGTCCCTCATTAATGAGTTTCTTTAATTAATGAAGTTTTGGGTCTGCTCCACTTGCTTCATTCCAGCCACACTGCCTCCTCAGCACAAAGCGGGGCCATTTCCTCCCTGGTAATCGAGGAGCCGCGGCGATCCTGCCGACGCTGCACTTTGCCGATTGCGCCTGTCAACCCGGGGCTGACAACTCCATTTTTAAACATTTTCTTCTCCAGAAGCCATGCGCACATGCGTGCTTGCACACACCAGGGGGCTGGGTCCCAGGCACCCCACACGTGCACCGCCTGGGTCACACGCACGCTCACACTCACCTGGACAGGGACATGCCGAGCGCCTGCTCTCGCTAGTGTGCGAGGCTTGCTCCTGATGGAGCACACGGGTGGGCACCTGCACACTCTCTTGCAGCATGTATGTGTGTGCAACACCCAGGCACATTTGCACCCAGCACACATGTGCAATGCGTCACCCTCAGGCCACGCAAGCAGACACGCCCTGCACTGCCCGTGTGCATGCGCACCACACACACTCACACGACGCACATTCACTCCTGGTGTGCCTACCCACGTGCCCATGTCATCCACACACACAGTGCACGCCGTCAGTGCTCACGCTCACCCCGGAGCTCATGCACACGCACACCATGCCCTACCACGTGCCGGTGACATGTGCACCTCCACTCTGCATCCACACACACACACACACACGCTGCTCATGCAAGTGCACACAGACACGCACACCACACTGCACCTGTGTCCAGTCACATGCACCCCCACACCTGGCATTGGCACAGAGCACAGGCTCAGTCCTGCCTGGTGTGCTCACACCTGTTGCACGCCCACATGCAGCTCACACACCAACAGACAGGCATCCCACACCCGGACACAGCACCACCCCAAGCCCGGAGGACACAAATGACCCAATTAGGCAGGGCAGCCCCCACGCCCAGTGGAAGCAGAGCTCACTGTGGACATTCGACACACCAGGCGACCATAGTGCCAGGCCCACTGTTGTCCACAGGGCTGCCCCTCAGGGGCAGCTCTGGGCTCCAGTCTGGAGGGATGGCGTACTCCTTGGTTGGTGGCAAAGAGCTCCCTGAATTAAAAGCGTTCATCTTCTCTGGCTGATGAGGATCTGGGGTCCCTCCCCACGGGGCTGGCCAGAGCTTGGCGATCAAGGCCGCTACCACCATGAGGCCAGGGAGGGCAACTCTGAAGCAGGGGCACGCACTGTGCTGGACGGCGGGGGTGGACGGGACAGGACAACTCTTTAGGATCAGGGATGGCAGTGGGGCCCACAAGGCCAACATGGGCCCTGACTGCAGAAGTCGGCCGGGAAGACGGCAGCAAGTGGGTGTGCCCACAATGTGCACCAGGAGAGCAGTGGGGCCTCCGAGAGGCCGTTCTGCCCTCTCACATGCCCATCGGGTCAGGGGGCATCGCCATCCCCAGTCCATGGCAAGCTGCAAGTGGCGAGGCCAGCCTCTGAGCACAGCCCTGCTGCCCCCCAGCCCTCGCCCCTCACTCCACCTCCCACCAGGCTGCTCCACCTGGGCCTCCTCAGGGCCACACGTCACTTACAGAGCCTGGGCCCAGCGTGGTCACAGACTCCTCGGCATACCTGACAGGCACCTGCTCCGGCTGCACCGTACAGGAGGGACACGGAGGCCAAGGCGCTCGCCTGCAGCTCACGGGGCAGATCGGAGCCCGACTCTGGGCCCAGGCTATTTTCCTTCTCTGAGCCCAAGGAATGCCACGCTGAGCCCTGCCAGGGCAGCTCCAGGTAGCCTCGGGCCAGGCGGCCACCTGCCTGCCGGGCACCTGTGTCTCCAGGTGCCATGTGTGAATCCGACACAATCAACAAGTGCTGAGCGCCTACTGCATGCAGCACTGTCGCCTGCCCGAGCTGCAGAGTGCACCATAGCTCAGGGAGGAGGACACTCCTCAGTTTTGCAGACAGGGAAACAGACTCAAAGAAAGGGAAGGGACTGTGACACGGACACGACGAGGGAGGTGCAGTCCACTCCAGCTTTCCCCTGGACTGGCGCTTCCCAAAGTGTGTGCCACGGAGCTCCGCCCGTCTGAAATGTTCTAGAAGATTACCCATGGACACCTGGTGTCCCTAGAAAAGGCCCTAGAAGTACTGCCATCAAGAGCTGGGCCTAACGGCGCCCAGTCTGCCTCTCGCACCCGGCTCTGGCCTGGAAGTGGAGTTTTGCCAAAGGCCCTGAGACACGGAGGTCTCTGGGAAAGAGCTAGATTAGGGCCGATTCCTTGAACAACCACTGGCCACTGCTCTCAGCTGGTGACGTGCACAACCCACACCGCAGCCCCCCCTCCACTGCTCACACGCAAGTGCACAGACACGCACCCCACCCCTCCCAGGCAACTGAGGGCCTCTGCCAGATGAAGAAAGGCCGGCCTTGGGGGTGCCTCCCCCAGAAGCTCAGGGGCACAGGAGGGGATGAAGCCAGAGAAGGGGCCTCGGTGGGTGCTGGCTCCCTAGGTGGGTCCTGAGCACCGAATGCAGCGACCATGTCCCGAGGACCCGCTGGGGACAAAGCTCTGTACTTGGAGGGTGTGTACAGCAGGGGCCAGGCAAATAGGACACACCGCAGCTCACAGCGCCACCCACTCAGGCGGAGGTGCAGGCTTGAGGCCAGAGGGTGCATCTGAGAGCCCCCAGAGAGGCGGCCACTGCAGGCCGAGCGGCCCGGGGAGGGGCCTCGGTCCAGACCTCCTCTAGTGAGCGGGAAGGAGGAGTCTATTACTCCTGCAACCAGAGTCAGGTGAAACCAGGAAGCCGCAGTGGGCCTGAACACGCAGGTGCCGCTGTTGGAGGCCTGCCAGAGCCCCCAGGCTTACCAGAAGGACAGGAGGGGCTGTGGAGCGGCAAGGGCAGAAGGCAGAGGACCCACCTGGGGTCTGGGAGGGGGTCTCTCCTGTGCATCTGATCCTGAAGTTATAGCATGAGAAGTTATATCACAGAGAAGCCAGGGTTAGAGCTCTCTTTCTACAGATGATCAGAGAGGGTGAGTAGAGGGCCTGAGGCCACACAGAAAATCAGCAGGTAAGGGTCAGGTGGTTGGGATGGGGTTGAACATTCTGATGTTCAGATTGTCACAAATAGCTACAGCCTCTGTGCCTGAGTCAGGCTGGCCTGAGTCTGAGTCTTGAGTAGTCGGGGGTCCCTTGGTGAGACCCTTACCTCCCGGAGTGGTCTTCTCACCTGTGAAGCAGGGTCGTAACAGTCCACCTGGGCTTGGCGAGGACTGGTGGAGTGGACACAGGTGAGCAGAGGGCCCAGGGCCGGTCCACAACACCTCAAACTGTGAGCAATGCTGGGAATGGGCATGTTTGTAATGATCCCGAGGCCCAGACACCCCAGGTGGCTCAGAGACCTCACAGGGAGAGGGAGAGGGGCACAGAGCCCCCGGGAGCCAGGGCCAGGCTGAGGGGCCCAGCCGGGCGCCTCCAGAAGCCTTGGAGTCTGTGGGTGAGGGAGGGTGACGTGCGAGCCCATCTCACTGGGTGATGTTTTGAAATACCGTCTGGATCAAGGGAAATTAAATACTGCAGCTTTTAACCGGAGCTACGCCGAAAACGCACCCTCGCAGTAAATAAAAATACGATTTACCACGGTGACACTTTCATTTAACAAAACCCCCTGTGTGGCTCATTTGTAATGATTCCCAAACTCGGTGAGGGAGGGGCCACCGCCCCTCACTACATCATCCCTCCCCTCCCAGGGCGGGGAGCTGGCCGGGTGGCACAGGGCTGGCCAGTGGGCCAGCGTGGCACTGTCCAGGGAGGCAGACGGGGTCTGAATGTGGCTCATTATGGTTGAGATAAAACTGAAAAATCAATTTTTAATTGGATGTTCTCTCTGAACAGCCCCCGCTGCCCATGGCTGAACACTAATGGAATTTCCATCTGAGCTGCCCCTGCTCCTGCAGGACCCTCCCTACCCTGCTGACCCCAGCAGCACTGACCAGGTGGCTGATCACTTCCTCCTGAGGCTGCCACAGAACTCAGTGGTGGGCTATGGGGCAAGAAGGCTGGAGACCACCCGTCAGTGTGCAGGTGGGCAAGGGACGGGCTGGCGGACAGCCGGCTTCCCAGCATGCACATGGCTGAGCTACCCACTCCCTGCCATCTCTGCATGTGGCCCCTCCTAGAAGACTAAGGGGAAGGGTCCCTGGGGAGGGGCTCCTGGAGCCAGGGCTGCAGAGGGAAGAGGAGCTGGCCTCGTCTCCTGGAGCCCGCAGCCCTGTCCCCAGGAAGTGAGTCCAGCGTGTCCTGGGCCTGGGCTGACGGCAGGCATGGAACCCTTCACTCTCCATCTCCTCAGGGGAGCACCTCCCCGCGAGGCCGGCTCCCACCTGTGGGTCCCTGTGCCATCCTGACAGCACATCTGGGGGTGAGGCGCCCTGGGTGTCTGCTGGACAGCCCCACCTCTCTGCTCACCAGGCCTCCTCCCTCTGCACAGGCCTCCTGGGAGCTCCAAGCCCCTTCCTGGGTAACTCAGGGTGCGGGCGGGTGGTGAGGCAGCTGTGCTGTGGCCAGAGGCCAATCCTACAGATCACGGGTCGGTCTCGTGTGACTCTGCCCATCTCCCAGGCCTCCATGTCTGGTCTGTTCTCTCCACTGCCCACTGCGGCCAGCTCCTGGGCTGGCCCCCTACAGCGGGGGCTCTCCACAGGTTCAAGGCCACTCTCCACCACGCAGAGCCCTGGCCCCATGCAGGCAGGGCCTTGGCCACAGGAGCTAGGGCTCCTTCCCAGCAGGACCCTCTGCTGTGGCCACAGGGGACTCTCTTAGCGCAAACACTGGCTCAACACCACTCAGGGGGTCTCGCCAGGGTGGGTGCCCATCCACACAGTCTCCTGGGGATGCCACTGTGCATCCGAGGGCTGGGCTTGTTTTCAGTGAAGGCGGACAGCACTAACAGGACAGGAAGCACTAACCTACGAAGACCCCACCTTTACTGTGAGGACCCTGACCCAGGGGGCTCCTCTTGGCCCACCATTCCTATTAACTGCCCACCACCCACAGCTCAAGGATGGCCCCAAGGGGACGCTGGCCACTCAGCAGGGGCTCTGCAGCCAGGTCTGCCAGTCTCACCCCTGCAGAGGAGCAACCTAAGAGTGGGCCAGGCGCTGGCTGCAAGGGGCCCAGAGGTCTCCCTGGGGTGACACTGGCACGCGTGGTGGAGGGACACCGAGCCGGCAGTAGACTGCGGCCCACCCTCCCCTGCCTGTTGACCGGCCCAGCCCAGTCAGGTCAGTGCGTAGAGAACGGCCTGCCCTTAAGACAGGCCCTCGGCGGCCTGAGAATGGCCCCTCTGTCCCTGCCCCTTCTTTAAAACAGCAGCTATTACAGGAAGGCAGGGCGGGTGGGCGGGTGGAGCTGCCTTTGCAGGCCCTGGAGCCCCCAAGGTCCCTACTACCTGTCTTTGGAAGGCAGAGCCTGGGAGCCTAAGGCTGGCTCCAGGACCGGTGAGTCTGGGCAGGCGAGCGCGGTCCGCCCACGTGCCAGTTGTCACCGGGCCCCAGGTCAGAAGAGCAGAGCCATCCGCATCTCCTGGAGCAGTGCCCGCCCAGCTGAGGCGAGGTGCCGAGGACCTGCGCTAACGGCCTCTGGCGCCCTCAGTGGGCACCGTCAACACCACAGCCCAGGAAACAGCAGGGCGGAGGACGCTGTCGGGGGCCTGGAGCCCCCACCTGTGGGGCAGACCCTGTCCTGGGTGTGGGCTCCCGTGGGCTGCAGCAGGAGCCTGTGCCCCCCCACCTGGAGGAGATTCTGATCCAGCTGCCTGGCCGGCTGGGTGTCTGCATTCAAACAGGCTCCCAGGGACCCCTCCATGACGATGGCTCTCAAGTGTGACCACACTGAAGTCTCCTGGGAAGATTCAAAAGCTCCTGGTGCCTGGATCCTCCCCAGAGGGACTGACGTCCTTGGTCTGGGGGAAAAGCCAGGGCCCAGGTGATTCTGAACTAAGCAGGGCCCAGCGGCTGCTGGAGGGGGCACCCTGCCCCGCCCTGCATCCTGCCTTGCATGAGCCCTGCATCCCTGGTGGGTCCAGGCTCTGGGCCAGGTCCTCTCGGGGGCTCAGGAGGCTCTGCCTGCCCCTCCCCAGCTTCTTTTGGATGCTCCTGGCCCCTGGAAGCCTGCTGGGCCCTGTGGCTGGGGCAGCCCACCTTCTGGGAAGCTCTGCCCTCCCCTGGGCCTCTGCGGACAGGCTGGGGTGCGGGGCCATTCTCTGTGGTGGGACTGGCTTGGGTGCTACAGGTGGTGCAGTGGCACCCTTGACTTCCAGCTGTGACAACCCACACCGTGCCCTGGGGCACAATCGCCCAGCTGAGCGCCCGCTGTCGCTCAGGCCCCACCGTGTGGACTCGTTGACCTGTATGGAGGCTGGGTGGTTCATGCTGCGTCTGCTCCCTGCTGGCCATGGGCAAGCCACTCAGTGAGAGCAGGTCCCCAGGCCCCGTCAGGCCTGCTGAGTGAGTGGGGAGGGTGAGTGGCCAGGGCCTCAACAGGCACTGCAGGACTTGGGCTGGGGGCTTGGCCTCCGCTCCTCCTGACTGTGAACCCTCTGGTTCGACATCACGGGCTAGAAGACGCACAGCCAGTCAGTTCCCAGGGGCTTGCAGGGCAGCCGACGGGGCCGTGTGTCACAGCTGGGGGTAGCTGAGGGGCTGGTTTGTGTGGAGTGTGTCTGGCACAGCGCATGGGCAGGACCAAGGGCCACGGCTGTCCCCGAGTCTCAGCTCGACCTGGAGGTGAGCTGCATCCCCAGCCTCCAGAGCAGCCCTGGTGTCCATGAAAGCTGTCCACAGCAGGTCTGCACCTGCACTTGCTGGCCAGGTAGGCCACGTGCTGGGAGACCCCACAAAGGCCGTGCCAGTAGATGGCAGGGGTGGGGTGGGTGGGTAACCACTGGGCAGGGGTCCCTCCAGCTGTAGCAAAGCAGTCAACCTCCACAGGTTTGTGGGCACAGGAGCCAGACCCCTGGCTTCTGATCTTACCAAGACAGAAAACCCACGTGTATATGCCTCTGGGACTGGCCGCTCCTGGTCCCCAGCCCACTCTGCTCCATCTGGACACAACCCTAAGCTGGCCTCTTCCTGTCCTGTCTACATTCCCCCTGGGGATAGCACATCCCGAGTCAGCGGGATGCTGTGGTCATGGGAAGTGGCTGGCTGCACCTGTACTGGAGTCTGGCTGCAGGGAAGGGTGGCACGTGGCCTTCTGTCACCTCAGTGTCCCTCTGCAGATGCCTCGGGTGCACACACAACCCATGCCCGCCTGTGAAGCCCAGGACCGAGGTGCAAAGACAATAAATAGGCGGGAACGTCAGCTGGGGTTTGAGCCCAAGGCCTGGGAGAGGCTGTGGAGGCAGAGAGGCTGCCCTGGCCCACCCGCTGACCCTCAGAGCCTCCTCTGTGCCCTGCCCAGGAGAGCCTGGGGAGTCCCTACTGCCCTGAGACCTGGCAGAGCTCACCCGAAGAGGGTGGGACGCACCTTTCAGGAGAGGCTCCCGGGGCCTCAGCAAGGTCCTGAGCAGGTGGCCGGCAAACCCAGGAGGGCAGGGCACCGGGGCCAACTGGGGGCTGTCCACGCGCCTGGGTCTGGGCCTGCCACTCACAGGTGTCCATGCCCCATGTGCCCAGGCCTGGCCAGGGCCGCCTGTGAGAAGGCGGCTGCTCGTGGGGGCCCTGACGAGCGCCTTCGATCCAGCCTCTCTCATGCTAATGGCTGTCAACATGAAACAGAGGCTGTGAAGGGGAGAAAATCACTCCCTGAGAAGGAATTGACTGATCCCATCATTTCTCAGGGAATCACTGACCTGTGAATATTTCATTACCCAAAATGCCGCACCATCCATACCAAGCAGCCTCCGCCGCACGGCCGGGAGCAGGGTGGACGCAGAGGGCCCGCAGGTGCAGGGCAGGTGAGGCACGTGCAGCTGGGGACCTGGGCGCCACCGGGGGGTGACGTGGCCAGAGAATGCACTCCTGAGGCTGGCCTGCCCGCACCTCCCTCAGTCCTGCAGGCTGTGGACCGGCCTGCTTCCCCCACGTGGGAACCCGGGCTGGGCCCTAGAGACAGGCACCCACAGAGGGCACACGCGTCCAGGGAGCACTCTAAGGTCTTGGGATGGTGCTGGCTGACCTCCCTGGACGCGCCATCTGGCACCTTCCAAACTTCCAGAGGGACTCGGTGGAGTCCTGTTCCCCACCCAGGTCCCTCCAGATCCCCCAGCTCCCTCCTGCAGTCTCACTCAAGCCCTCCTGATCTTGGGTGGGTGCAAGTCGAGGTGGCCCTGGAAGCTCATGCTGCCCCCTCCCCACTGCGGTGGCCCAGGGGACGGGCGGGGGAGGCAGTGCAGACACCACAAACACCACAGCCCAGGTCCAGATCCTGCCCAGTCCAGCCTGCTGGAAGCCCCCACCCCAACAGGCTACTGGACCTCCCTGGGTTTCTGCTTCCTGGGCCAAAAACAAGGCTGGTATCAGAGTCCCGCAGGGTTGCCAAGGGTGAAGGACGAGATCTGGTCATGATTCTGAGCATGAGGTTTACCATCTGGAAGGGAGAGTCCAGCAGACTACTGGGGGTACAGTCCTTGGGGACTGAGTCTCAGAGAGGAAGCCCACCCCTCCCATGCTCCCGGCAGCCTCTGAAGGCCTCTGCCGGCCTGGCTGGGGTCCAGTGCAGGCCAAGTTCCCCAGATGACGGGAAAGGCCTGGGAGCCTGTGGGTGTGCGGACAGCTCCCGAGCTGCAGGCCCCGGGGTGGGCAGGGAAGTCCGAGGCTCTTCTTGGGCCAGGGAAGCAGTCATTGCAGAAACTCCAACAGTGAACCCGGGCTGAGCCGGGCGTGGACTGGTGGGATCCAGACACCCATCCTCTGGCAAGGACAGGGCACCCTTAAGAGCTTAAGACCCCCTTCAGGGCCGGGGGGCTTCCTCAGCCCCTGGGGACAGAGCCCTGCGGCTGCAGGGAGATGTGCGGCTGTGTTATTACTGCTGTGGTTACATCGGGATGGTGTTTCCAAATTAGCACACGCTGGGGAAGGCGCGGGCATCCATCTGGGGATTAGTAGAGCGTGGGAGGCAGCGTCTCATGACCCCTCCCTGGCACCGCGCAGCTGCAGAGCGGGATGCTTGGCTGGGGGAGGGGGAGGGAGGGGCAGGGAGGGGACCCGGGCCCAGCCCATGCCCTGCTGCGACCCTCCCTGGTCTTGGAGGCTCTCCTTGTCCAGGGAGGAGGGTCTGGGTGCTGGGTCTGGGCCTGGGGCTGCAGCAGGAGAGACTTAGGCTGGCTACCTGGAGGCGCTCTGGGCAGCGAGGCGTGTGAGACACTGGGAAGCGTGCCTTGGGGGTGTCTGTGGAAAATTCCCCCCTCAGGCCAGGAGGGCTCACCCACCCCGAGCAGCCGGTGGCCTGAACTCACCCTAGGCTACTCAGCCTTCTCCCACCCTGCCAGACCCTGACCCTGACCCAGCCCCTACCCTGGGTCTGTGGCTCCTGGACAACGGGGAGGATGGCAGCCATCTGTCAGGGTGCACCGAGGGTGAGAGGAACAAGGTGGGTGGCGGCCCCTCCTCCCTGGGGAGTGGGGACAGGAGGGGTAGACAGTGCCATGTTAGGAGTCGAGCTGTGTCAGCTGGGCATGGGGTGGGCTGCGCTTAGTGGGGGAGTCAAGCAGGGGTCTTAGGGGCACAGGTCCCTGGGGAGAGGGGAAGCCAGGTGGCCTGTGGGGTCAGGATAAGAGTCCACTGCCCGGGTGAGGCATGCTGGCTGGCTGCTGGCCAGTGTGGAGTGGTGGCCACACCTGCCTCCGAGGCATGAGGTCTGGAGGCTCCGGCTGGTGCCCAGGGCAGGTCATGCAGCCTCCCCACAACTGGGCACCATGGGTGCAGGCTGTAGCCCAGGGCAGAGTGGAGAGAGGCCCAGGAGGGAGGGAGGCCCAGAGGAGGAGGACGAGGGGCGGAGGACGGGTGGTTCCAGCCTCCCTGCCTCCACTGGCTCCCTGCACGGCCAGGCCCAGCTCAGGTCCTCTGCACCCCTCCCCACGGCCAGCCCCAGCCCACGTGGGCAGCCTGCTGGTGGCTTCATAGCTCCAATCCCTGAACCATCCCCGAGGTGGGCAGGTCAGCTCGCCTAAGCACTGGGCAGGGAGTGGGAGGCCCAGGGCCATCAAGGCTGTCACTGAGTGGGGGGCACCTGGCCACCTCCAGAGCAGGCGTGATTCCAGCCCAGGATCAGTGCTCCCATCTGCGCAGTGGGGAAAACAGTGGCCCTTATGCTGCCCGGTGCTGGGCAGTCACAGTGGCCCCCAGGACTGCAGGGCTCTCCCCAGGGCAGGGTCACCTAGGCCGCAGTGGGCATATTCAGTGTATACGGGTCCCTTGCCCAGCTGGGCACCTGGACCCTTGGTATGGATGCTACTTGATTCTTACACTGCCCGGGCCCCAAGTAACCTGATCCCAGCTGCCACTCAGCCACATGCCGGGAGGGGCCTGGGGACATGAGAGAAGGGCAAGGAGTGTCCTCCAAGAGTGGTGGAGCAGGGTGGAAGGCTCTGGACAGAGGCCCGTGCAGACAGGACTTGGGCCTGGAAAGAGATGAGGCGCCCGTTTGGGAGGGGCTCCAACGGCACCACCCTGCAGGGGACCACAGCGACGGGAGGACTGGATTCAGGGCAGCCACTATGGACACCTGATGGACGAGAGCCACGCTGGGCCCAGAGTCTGGAGCATGCAGAGGGGCAGGAGGTGGGGGCGCCCCAGAGAGCTCCGTCTCTGCAGGGACGGAAGCCATGTCAAAGTCGGTCACAGTGGCACTAAGAAGTGGCTGATTGGGCTCAGCAAATGTGGACGCGGCCTTCCAGATAAATCAACTGCTGCTGCCCCAGCGGCTGGCCAGTGAGAGCAGCCAGGGCTGAGGCAGCGGCAGGAGCGGCCGGCCCAACAGTGGGGGTGGGAGCCCCTTCTTGGGGGAGCCATGGCGGGCTGCACTTCCCAGCGTGGCCGGGGACCACCCCAAAGGGGGCACCAAGGTGCTCATTCTGTGAGCACCCCCACCCACCCAGTTTATGCCCCATTAGGACCCTGGGTCCCCTACTGACCAGTCTGCAGGCTACACGGGAGGGACAGGGCCTGACGCAGCAGAGGGACCCCATGGGCAGGGAATGGGGGAAGTGTGCTGGCCTCGCACAGGACAGAACAGGGGCCCCGCAGAGGACAGGATCTGCATCATGCGGGGGCAGGACAGAGGACACAGGGGGGAGGAGAGTGGGCCCACCTGGGGCTCCCACTGTCCCCGCAGCATGAGGCAGACCCCTTCTGGACATCAGGTCCCTTCCCAACGGAGCGGGCATGTGGCTTTCTACCCGGCAGCTCCTGCAGAGGGGGCGGGTGGCCTCTGGTGTCTGGGGTTGGAGCACAACTGTCCACACACCCACCCGCCTTGCTCCCAGAAGCGTACAAAGCACGGTGCCCATCACCCAGACCTTCCCTCCTGTCCCCGCCTCGCCCCTGATGGCTCTGAACAGCTCACTCTCCTGCTCGCCCTGGCCGGCTGGGTCTGGCCCTGCCCAGCCCTGTGGTCCCTCCCCAGGTGTCAACCCCAGGTCCCTGGCGAGGTGGGTGTTGGGCACAGGGGCAAGCAGAGGGCTGGACGCCATGGTCACTCCACTTTCCTGAGCCCATTTCTGATGGACGCGTGCACAGAGTTTGGCCAGGGGCAGCTGGCCTTCTGGAACATGTTGAAGGACCTTCAGGCCTAATTGAAGGAAATTCCAAGCTCTCTCCATTGGGTGGTGGCGTGGCTCCAGGACAAGCCCAGTTTGGGAGCTGGTGGGACGGCGGCGGGATGAGACCAGCCAAGCCCCAGGGCCCACTGGGGGCTTCAGAGGAACAGCTGTAGCTGAAGCCGACAGCCCCCGTGAGTCACATGCCTGAGAAAGGCAAAGGCCATGCCCCAGGGCACACAGCACTGGGAGCATCACACTGCCCAGTCCCCGCCCTGGTCTTTCTCAGTGTCCTTCCTGGTCACAGACGTCACACACAGGGGAAAACAAGCTCCCGCCATCCCACAGCCTCCACTCGGCACCTGTTCCCACCCCCCCACCCTGCCACGACCTATGCACTTCACCTGCTGGGACGACGTGGTGGCATTCTGCACCTGCAGAGGCAGCCCAGCCCTCTCCTGCGATGTCCCTGCCCAGCCTGACCCCAGGCTGCTGGCCTCCGGGCCCCAGGGTCAATTCCTGCCTCCGGTGACGGACCTGGCCCTGGCTCCTACAGCGGCCAGGGAGATGGCTTGGGCCTTCTCGTCCTAAAGCCTCAATCGTTGAAGAACAAGCACCCTCTTGCTCCTGGTCTGCAAGGCCCTGCTGGTCATGCCCTTGTCTTGTTCTCTGACACCATCCAGCTCGCCTGGCCTGGCCTGGCCACCAGCTGCTTTCAAGTCCTTAACACACCAAGCTCATTTGCCTCAGGGCCTTCATGCATGCCATTCCTTGAGCCTGCAATGCTGTTCCCCTCCATCTTTCTGCCCAGGTCCGTCCAGTCCTTCTGCTTAAATCAGAGATGTCCTTCTCAGTCACCCTGCCTGGACTTGGGCTCATCCTTCACTGCCATCTCAAGGTCCAGTTTCCACAGCACTGAGACCAACTCGTATTTCCTTAGTTTACCAGTCTCTGTGCCCTGGGTGACAGCGCGCACCAGGGCAGGCAGTGTGCCTCTCTTGTCCTCCACTGCTTCAGGATGCCTGGCACGAAGTGGGTGCTCAACAAGCGAGTGGGTGGGCAATGGCCAGGCAGCGGGAGGCAGAGTGGACGGAGGAAGCCAAGTGCCTGCATCAAGGGTGCAGGATCTGACCCTGGAGGTGGGCCTCAGCTGCTGCAGGGCAGAGGCCCGCGCCTCTCCCAGAGTGAGCCCCGTGACCGGGCTGCCACATGCCGGGAGACGGGGATGGGGTCAGATGGCCACGCCGAGGGCCTGGGCACCTAACTGCTGGCACACGTCCCGTCCACCTATTCTTGCTTTGATGAGGCAGGGGAGGCCATGGCAGGGGCCACCCTCGGGAGTGAGGGCTTCACACTGTGCGGTGGCCCAGTATCAGGCCCTCTGAGAAGCAAGAGCCCTTCAGTGGCACCCACATCGGGTGCACCTTGGCACAGACGTGCAGTGGGCAGTGCCTCCCCGTCTGCCCTTCCTGCCCCCTACAGGCCCCAGGGTCCTCCTCTTCCAGGACTCAGCCCTCAGTGGCCGTGGCCTGCCTCATGGTCTGAGGAGGCATGCAGTGGCCTGTGCGACATCCCAAGGGCCAGACAGGCAGGTGGCAGCGGGCCGAGGTGACACAGCAGCCTCCCTGTCAGGGCACCTGAGCTCCGTCCTGGAGACCCCCAGCCAGTTGCAGCCGCTCTCAGGCATTATGGGAAAGCAGCCAGCCGGGCCTTGCCCCCGCCCACCCGGGCTCTCTGCCTTGGACCCACTGAATTCCCAGCCCACAAGGTCGGGTGTGGCTGCCGGGGAGCGGCTCAGAGGCCATCCGGCCCCGACCTCGATGGTGCCCCGAAGACTGCTCACGCCTCTCAATACCCGTCTCCTCCCGCTTCCTCAGGCAGCCCCAGCCCAGCAGCAGCGCCGGGCACTGCCCTCTGTCGGGCAGGAAGCCAGTGGGCAGGGACGGCCAGGGCAGCGGGCTGCACTCCCTCCGACCGAAGCCTGAGCGAAGCCAGCATGAAATATTCATGCAGTAAATGGTGCAGTTTTGTCTGCGTTCAGCCAGCTTCATGTATATTTCAGAGTATTATGAAATGATGATGTGTGCCACAGAGACGACGAGACAGCGGGCCGGGCCCGGAACCTCGGGTGAAGACGGAGGCAGTGGGGAGGGGGCCCTCTCCCTCAGACTGGGGCAGGACGGCGGGCTCTCAGGCAGAGTGGGCATGCTGAGCGGGGCGCGGCCAGCCCCTGGGGGGCTGTGAGGGCTGGCAGGTGGTGAGGGGACCAGGCCAGACGCAGCCTGGCGCTCTTCCCCGGGGCAGAGGGTCCTGCTTTCCGCAGTGGAGGGGCAGAGCTGCGTCGCCTGCCCACCCGCCTGCCCACCTGCTCCTCTCTAAGGGCCACAGGGCTCGGGTTTCAGGCCAAGGCCAGGTGCTGATTCAGCAGATGCCGGGGCCTCTGGGGCATTTCCAGCCGTCCTGCGAGGAGGCTGCAGGCGCAGGGCATCAGGGCCCGGGTTTGCAGGAGGGTCACTGTCCAACCAGGAGGAGTTCTCCTCTGGCCCCTGGGGCAGTTGGGGGCTGCAGTGAGACCTCCCAGGAGTCCTGCTGGCCCATCTGCGGGCCTCTGGGCCATCTCCCAGGGGGGCTCAGGTGCGGGAGAGGCCACCAGTGGGAGAATGTGTTCCTCAGCCTCTGACACCCAGGGGTCTATCGACTGGGCCAGGGCTCAGGTTTGGGGGCTCCACTATGGTCACCCAGTCCTCAATTCTTGGTCCACCAAGACCTCAACCCTGGCTTTTCTGGAGCAGCCTCTCTGGGTCCCACAGCAGAAGAAGCACCCCTGGCTGGGGACTCCCCCTCCCGAGCACAGTGTCCCCCAGGCCTGGCAGCCCCACCTGGTGCTGCTGGGAGCAGGGGAGCGCTGTCCTGTGCTGCGAGGGCTGGTGCCCGGGTGTCCACAGCACACTCCACCCTCTATAGCTGGGCAGGCCTAGGGTCCCCACGGTCAGCTCCACCTGGAGTAGGTCAACTAGGGTCCGTGGGGAAAACCCGACCCCTGGCTTGCTGGGCTGAGGAAAGTTTTGCAGGATCCTGGACATGCTCAAGACACACTGCCCGGCTGCGTCTGCCGCCACAGCTGGGCTAGAGGCTGTCCCCCTTAGGGCCCGGGGGTGCCGGTCCCTGAGCTAGGCAGCGGGGCATGTGGGCTTGCTGGAGCCATCACGGCTTCTGCCACCGGAGCTGGCCCTGCTACAGGAGACTGAGAGAAAACGGGGCATGTGGATGGAGCAGGGACTCCGTGCCCTTGGCTGGCGGTGCAGCCTGTGCTGTGGTCACTGGGCGAGAATGAGTTTCATCCCTGGCAAACCACAGAGCCACACTGTCTGGTCTGCAGCCTCCCTGCCAAGGGTGGTGTCCTCCTCTCCCTCTGCCAGCGTGGGCCAGGGAGGGGGGCAGGGACCCAAGGGCAGGTGCCCCTTGGAGCGTCCCAGGTACCTGAGAGACCCTGCATGGCGCACGGACGCCTCCTCTGCTCCCCTCACTCCTCCAGCCTGGGTCTCGGGCTCTCCTCTGCCCCTTGCCCCAGTCTGTCCTCGCTTTCCGTGTCCTCCCCGGGCTTGCGTGCCCCAGCACCATCAGCACCTGGGCACTGTCCAGTCTGCAGCTGGCCCCTGCAGCGTGCGCACTGACCGACTCCTGGCTGGCAGCCTTCTGGCTGGAGCTCTGCCACAGCCACCCATCCCCTCTGCCACAAGCCTGCCCCTTCTCCAGGCTCTGAGAGGCCACTGTGCCTGCCTATCCTCCACCCACCTCTCCCATGAACATAACTGTGACCTTCCTCCCCGAGGAAGCGCATCAGGGCCTCTGGGTGGGCACCGAGGGCTCTGGCCCCACCTGGGCCACTCTGAGAGCAAGAACTGGCCATGCCATCCCTGAGGGGTTTGGCGCAGTGGCTTGAGGACTGGGTGGGTGAGGGAGGCTGAGAGGGGCCAGCTGAGCTCCCAGCCCAGGAGAGGCTCTGTGGAAGACCACCACACAGGAGGCAGACACGGAGGAGGCCCAGGCCCACCGTCCACTCCCACGGCCCTGGAGGCGGAGGCAGCTGCCTTCTGCCCAGGGCGGCACACTGCAGCACGGCGACCAGGCGACCAACAGATGTGCTCTTGTGAAACTCCTACGCCTGGAGAGGCCGGTCCAGGCTCAGATGGGCTGGACAGCAGGAGTGCGGCCTCTGCCATGTGGTCGGCTGTGCCCCGAATGTGCATCTGCATCTCAGGATGCAGCTGTGCTTGGAGATGGGTCTTCACCGAGGCTACTGGGGCACACTGAGATCACTAGGGTGGCCTTGGTCCAGTCTGACCGGTGCTCTTATGAGAAGGGCGTTCAGGATACGGACACAGACGGACAACCACGTGATGACCCAGGGAAGAGATGCCCGTCTGCAAGCCAAGGAGGGAGGCCTAGGAGGAACCTGCCCGACCCACACCTGCTCCCAGCCTCCAGGACTGGGGGGGAATGAATTCCTGACGTTGGAGCTGCCCGCCCTGCCTGTGGCAGACCAGTCCATGGACCCGTGCCCTCCACACCCGTTTCCTCCCCTGTAAAATCAGATAACCATGCACCCACCTCACGGGCTGCAGTGGGGACGAGAGAGTGGAAAGACCCGAGGGCCCAGGCAGGCTGGTCCCAGGCTCTGCACACGGCTCCTCCCCGTCCGTGTACCGTCCGTGTACTCCCTCACTGCCAAGGCCAGCAGAGCTCCTCCCAGCTCACGGTCACTGCTTTCAGCCGCGCCCAAGTGTCCCCAACCAGAGCCCCAGCTCAAGCAGCCCAGAAGAGGGGGAGAAGAGGGCCCTGGGAAGCCTGTCCAGCCATGGCGGTGAGCAGGCGAAGCCCAGGGCCACAGCTTTCTGGCAGGAGGAATGAAGCAGGTGAATACAACACTCCAGGACTGAACAGGAGTCCCGCTCAGGCAGGGCACCGTTTATGTGACCACTGTGGGTCCTGGCCTAGCTGTGCCACGTCACTGATGGCCATAGGGCCTCTCCAGGGCTCCTGCGATGGGCACCATGGCGTCTGAGGTAGACACTTTGTGGAAGTCTCCATACACCCACAGCAGTGGCCCTGGGTGGCCCACGGGACACTTGTGGAGAAGCACTTCCCCTGGGACACGCAGGGAGAGTAGGCACACAGGAGCCAGTGGTGGCCCAGCGGAGCTGGCTTGGAGAGGGGACAGCGGAAGTCCCTGTCCAGCACCAGCCAGCGTTGCTGAAGGCAAGCCACGGATCCAGGGTCCCACCCTTGGCCCCACCCAGCAGGGAGCCCATGCCCCGCCGGCTCCCCTTTCTCAAGTGTTGGGCTGACGGCCGACACCAGGAGCAGGAAAAGTCGTCCAGCACCCAGCCTGTGTCCTCTGAGGGGCCCGTGACTGTCTCCGCAGGCTGCTGAGATGATGCCTGAGCTTCCTCACTCAGAACCCAGCTGGCCCAGGCACGTGTACAGAGGGCAAGAGATCCTTCAGAGGCAGAGGAAAGGACCGTGTGGGGTGCACACTGCTTGAGCGCCTGCTGTGTGCTCTCACATGCTAACGGCGAGTCTGAAGGCCCCACACAGTCAGGCGCCGCAGCTGCCCGGCACAGGGAGCAGAGCGGGCTCTCTGTGGAGGTGGGGGTGGGGGCCGAAGACCTGACCTGCAGATGCCAAGGGTGTTGCTCAGGAAAGACCAGCAGGTAGAGGAGGTCGGGGCAAAGCTGCCCAAGGGCCCCTTGTTCCTCAGCCTGCGTGGACATGGTGGGTGTGGCCAGGGAACCGCCAAGGAGTCCAGGAAATGAACAAGGGCAGGGGACAGACAGCGCTGGGGTCTGCTGTCACCACAGGTCCTGCCTCGGCACAGGGGCCCATACCCACACGTGTCTGCCTCCATGGGTCAGAGGGCACCTTGCAAGCTCCCCCAGGTCCCCAGGCCCTGCCGCACGCAGTGCCACCCTTGAGGCTCATGTGGGACAAAGCAACAGAGACACTTGCTGCCGGCACACACTTGGAGTTCACCTGGGCCCACAGACACACGGAGACGGTGCAGAGCTCACACCATCACTCTCCACAGTGGGGCACACGCACACACACACACACACGCATGCACCCCGGGGCAATGCCACTCACACGCACCGCACACGCACATCACTCGCACACGCCCACGGTCCCCCACTCCCACTCCCACCCACCACTGCTGTGCGGCCAGTGCAGACTGCACTCCCCCCGCCCCCACCACAAAGCCGAGCAGGGAATGCATGTACCTCCACACGCGTGTGTCCCCCTGTGTGCATCCCAGGAAGCCCCCACCCTCTCTGTAGAGACGACAAAATGGCCCTGGGGCACCTGGCTCGGCTCTCAGGGAGTCTGCTTGGACCAGGGGAGCACCCAGTGGGGATGGGCTGGGTTTGCCGCTCTCCCGCGGGCCCTTTCCACCAACCCTCTGGGCCACGTGGTGCTCAGTGCAGACGCCTGGTCCTCGTCCCCCAGGGAATCTACAGGTCTTCTGTGGTGATCTGAAGCTGTGGCAGGACAGAGAACCCAGCCCAGCTATGACGGGTCACCCTGACAGGGGATCCCTGGAGAGGTGGCTCAGGGGACCCTGAAGAGTGAGCAGGAGTGAGCAGGGAGAGGTGGGACAGGGGCTGGCAGAAGTCAGTCACAGAGGCAGGACGCCTCAGTGTGCCCAGAGCCCAGGGAACAGGCCAGGTTGGAGGGGACAGAGGGGCCCCAAGAGGCCCATCCTTTGCTGCCACCAAGTCCCTCAGGAAGCCCTGAAGGAGGCCTGGAGGCGCCCCTGGGTCTGCCACACTCCCACGGCCACTGAAAACCTGAGGTGACCCTGGCTTGTGGACACAGGGTGCTCTCCTACAGCCCAGCAGTCCCCTGGGTCCCCGGGGCCCCCAAGCTGCCTGCCAGCTCCTGCAGCTAGGTGCTGCATCTCTGCTCTTCCCGTTGAGGCCCCCTCCCAAGCCACAGCCACACTGGGGTCTGGCACCTGCAACACCAAACCCTCAACTGCAGGGGAGGCTGTGGGAGCACAGCGGACCTTCAGCATAGAAATGGGAAGGAGCCTCAGAGCTGGACCCATCAGAAATAGCACACGGCCTCCTCCCTGGCTGCCCTGCTGAGAACAGGGAGCCGCAAGAGGGACGGGGCTGACGTTCAGGCTCCCTGAAACCTCTGGTCCCCCTGAGCCAGCTACACAGCCCCAGCTGCACCTCGCAGAGCCAGACATAATGGGGCATTAGGACAAAATCGAATTTCCCCTTAATTACAATGGCCCACGGATACTGTTTAATTTGTACTCTGGAGTTAATGTGGGCTCCCCTCTCGCCGTCCCTGAGGCTGCCCGCAGCCACACATGCACATTGGTATCCACACGGCTCCGCATGCCCTGTAGGGCACTGACCTCCCTGTCCCCGAGTGTCCCGACGCCAGCCCCGCCTCCGGCCAAGCCCACCACATGGAGGCCAGCGGTATGTCCGTCACATGGCACACGGCGCACACATGCGTGAACTGTCCTAATAGGCAGGCGGGAGCATAATTTTTCCTCTAATTACATATTCAGCACTTCTGAGAAAATGAGATTTTAGTAATTCAATTGGACTGAGAAGCGGGGCTATAATAAAATGAATTTTGTAACAATCGTGCAGTTAAATTAGTTAAATGGAGAGGAAGGAGCTGTGGAAAATTGACCCCGCGATCTCCTAAAGACTAATCAGACATTTGAACCCAGTTGTGCTAACAAAGCCCCCAGGTACCGCGGAGGGTGGGGTGGGAGGTCGAGTTGGCTGCAGGGTGGGGCCAGAGGGCCCAGGACGCAGGTGAAGGAGGAGGAGGGGACAGGCAGGTGGCTGGAGTGGAAAAAGCCAAGCGCAGGCTGCTCACATGGGGCTGTCCTCAAACTGCAATTTTTGTAGCATCCCCTGGTGCCACCTGGAGAGGGACAATGTCACCAAGGAGACCAGCATCGGAGCTTAAGCGCTCTTGGCTCTCCTGAACACAGGCACAGAGGGGGGCATCTGGGGAAGAGAGGGTGACAGTGGGGACCAAAATTTCAGTCCCCCCTGCTCCTCCAACCCCAAAACACAGAGGCTCAGCTGGGGGACAGGGAGGCCACTTCTGTCCAGACCACTGGGCCATGTCCTTCTCAGGACAGCCACTCCAAGAGCACAGGAGTGGCCGGTCCAAGGTCCAGGTCCAGTGTGGACACTGAGCCTCTGCAGGACGAGGAATTCCAGAAAACAGGCTCCAGAGATACTCCGTGGTGGGGGAGAGAGGGGGCCCTGGCAGGGGAGGAGAGAGGCAGGGCCTCCTGGAAGCTTCCTCCTGACCGCGAGGCGGGTCCTCCATTTGCTTCCTTCCCAGGGACGTCCTGCTCAGAAGACCCGGCCCAATAAAGAGCCACTGGAGGCCGAGAGCTGCAGGGCAGGCTTTGAACAGGGAAGAGGCCGGCTGCCGCAGCCCACCTGGGCCTGGTCAAAGCTGCCTGGGTGGGGGAGGCCAGGCCCGTGGCCACCTGCTTCCTGCCTGACCCAGACAGGGTGGCACACATCCCAGGGCCCACATAGGGGCTGCCAGATGCAGGACAGGCCCTGGGTGCTGAGCTGTGCTTGCCTGGGTGCTGTGGGTGTCTCCGGGCCAGATGGCGTCCAGACATGGCTGCTGGATCCCACCCTCCAGGGCCTCCTGGACCCTTGTGCTGAGCCGTGCAAACAGAAGGGGGCTGGCTCTGAGGAGGGCAAATCATGGCCCCTGCCCTGAGGCCTGAGCGCACGGCACATTCTAGAATGTCAGCAGAAGCCCTCCTGCTCCCCTTGGCTGCCAGGGCCGGCTCCACCCCAGCAGTTCTGGTTGAGACAGCGGGGAAATCAATAAGGAAGTGGCAGGTGTTGGCGTCAGGAATCCTTCCCGTCAGGTTCTGGGAAGAGGGAGACGGGGGCTTGAGGTTTGGGATGGGGCTGGGGAAAGAACGGGCCAGGAAGACCCCAGGTGCCCTCTGGGAGCGGGTGGCTGCACCCTCAGCCTCCCTACAGGGCCAGGCTGCAGAAGCCAGCGGTCAGGGAACAGCAGCGGGCCAGGGGAGGCAGGAGCCCAGGGCAAACCAGGATTTCCTGTGTCCAGGGGCACCACGCTGACTCTGGGGTTTCTTCCTGTGAACCCCGAAGCACCCTAAGGCAGTTGCTGGAGAGTCCTGGACCTACAGAGGCAGCAGGGTCCGCAGCTCAGGTGGGGGACAATTGGGTGGGCGGCATCCCTCCCCGGCAGTCTTGGTGGGAGGTGCTGTAGGATCAGGTCCCTGAACACCTACACAGTGGCCAACACCGTTGACAAGAGCCTCACAGGCTCTCCGTGGGAGGCCAGGCCTGCAGGGGCCGGGGAGTGTGCAGGGGCAGGGGAGCAGGGGGCCTCCTCCAGACCCTCCCAGGAACAGGGAGCTGTGCCGCCACTCATCAGCTAGTCCTCTGAGAGCCTGCGCTGCTGGCGGGGAGGACCCCCTGCTCCAGGGGGTGGAGGGGGGCTCCCAAGGACCGCCGTACACCAGTCGCCCCCTCCTGCTGGCAGGGGAGGAATATGACCAGGCCTGGATTTGCAGACAGAGAAGCCGAGACCCAGGGAGTGAACTCGGGAGGCCCAGACCTGAGGGCGGCCGAGCGAATGGGGGCAGGCTCAGCCCTCCTGTCCCCGTGGCAGAATCACCCAAGGGACCCGACATCCACTCATCTTTCCACCCCTGGTGCCAGGAACAAAGTGAACCCTCAGAGCATCATCTCCTGAATGACGGACAGGCCACACCCCGCACCCCAGAGCCAGGAGGAGGGGCAGCGGCCAGGCGCCGTGGGGGAGGGGAGGGCCGCGGGTCGCCGGCGCCCTCTGCCCTGGAGCCCCACCTCCGTCGCCTGGGCCGCCTTCCACCGCGCAGGCCGCCGCGAGCCATTCAAATATTTATCCTTGTTTCATTTTCCAAAAGGGGAATGAAGAGAAAGCAGTACGAAGAGAGGAGTCAGGAGAGAAAATCCGAGTTTCTCATTTGAAAGTTAATTAGTCTAATTAGGTCTAATTAAGAGCCCCCCACACAAGGCAGCTCACAAATGAATTGCCGGTCTCCTCATTTCCTTTCATTCTCGTTTTAGACTGAGCGGGAGGAAAGCCTGGGAAGGGAGCTGGGGTGCAGCAGGGTGGGCACTGGGAGCCCCGGGGGCAGCGGGCAGAGGGCCCACCGAGGCAGAGCAGGTGAGGTGCAGATTCCCGCCCCTCCGCGGCCCCCTTCCAGGCCTCCCTGGGAAGCACTCTGCATCCTTCTCCACCTGGTTCTGCTTCCTGTCTCCAGGACCCTGGAGGGAGGGTGGCTTTGCAGTGGGGGTCCCTGCCTCCGCAGCCCAGGCACACAGACTGTCCAGACCCTGTTCGACAGCTAGAGGCCAGCGTCGGGCTGTGCCCTCTCCCCCAGTCAGTCCACAGTCTTCCAGAAGTCAGGTGGGGTCAGAAGGTCCTCGGGGGTCCAAGGCCACCTGGAGCCCTGGGCTGTCTGGTCACTCCCATGGGAGATGATGGCAACTGGGGGAAGAGCCCTGACCGTCTGTGGGTTCCCTCGACTCCGCCTGCTGCGTGTCCAGGGGGACAGAACTGGGGAGGGCAGAGGTGGACGAATGGATTCCTCCAGGCAGCGCAGTTGCCACCAGCTCACCAATGGCCCTGCCACGCTCCTGGCCAGACGTCGGGGTGAGGCCGCCGGCTGCCCTGCTTGTCTTGCTCAGGGTGGGACCTTCGCCTCCAGCTGTGGCAGCCCCAGGTGCCCCCAGGTGCTGCAGGCCCCAGGGTGGAGGGGTCTTTCCTGCAGTGAGGCTGGGGGCCTGTGACGAGGAGGTTGCTGAGGACCACTGTGCGCCAGGCTCCCTAACGATTGTCCCCTCATGCTGGCAGGAGAGAAATGTGATCCAGACCTGGATTTGCAGACGGAGAAACTGAGGCCCAGCGAGGTGGAGGGAAGAGAACCCCGGTAGGTCAGATTGTTCCGCAGCTGGGCTCTGCTGGCCGCCCACCCACCTCTCACAGGCAGGCACAGGCCAACCGCGGCCCCAACAGGACCCAAAGCATGCAGCCCCAAGCAGACCCGGGGGACGGTCCTCCCTTCTGCATTGCTGGGGCTCCCCCCTCACCCCCAGGCAGGGCCTCCCCTGGGGTTGCGTGCAGGCAGGCCCACAGTGGGGGCAGCGCTTAGGAAAGGAGGCCAGGGCAGGTGCCAGGGGAACCCGCCAGGGGCCACCGCAGTCCCCAGCTCAGACTCAGGCAGGCGCACCCCAGCTGAGCAGCAGCAGGGATGGCTGGAGGGCCCGTTTCTGAACTGAGATCAAAAGAATTAAGTAGGCTTAGCTCTGAGCCACGGATGAGGGGTCCAAGAGCCACCCACAGGGAGCCTGCTGGTGCAGGGAGTGAGGGGGCGTCAGGAAGGCCCCCAGGGAGGGCAGAGCCTGGGGAAGGCTGAACACCCTGCACTGAGGTCGGGGGGAGGAGACCCAGAGCCCACAAGTGTGCCAGGGGCAGGTCAGGGCTCAGCCCTCACCGCCCACCACCCAAGCCAGGATAGCCTGAGCCACTCAGAGCCCCCCCACTGTCCTGCCAGGGCTGCCCCAAGCCAGGGGTGTGCATGAGTATCACACTGGGCTCCGGGGGACAGTCGAGGCAAAGGGAGGTCACCAAGAGACACTTTGGGGAGGGGAAGCTTCCCACAGGTCGGCGGGGATGGTGGTCCAGCTAGCCAGGTGCTGCTGAAGGTCACCAAGCTGTCACCTCCCAGTGGGTGAATTAGATCCCCACAAAGCCCTTAACAAATAACAGCGGACAGGCCAGAGTCGGCCTCCTCTGCCAGCTGCCCAGGGCAGCTGCCCGGCGTGGGCTCCTAGCCGGGCCACCCCCACCCTGGATGTGCCACCAGGCAGCCTTCTTGGCCTTTCTCTGGTTTTCCTCTTCTGTAAAATGGGGAGATGATCGCACCCTGAACTTGTAGGAGGTCCTTACCAGAGAAGTCCAGGCGTGGGAAGCCCAGGTCTCCCTCCCCTCTCTCTGGGGTCCCTGTCAGGCTCTGCAGTCCTGCTCCTCAGGCAGGCACCCTCCACCCGGCCCCTTGACTCTGCTGATGATGTGTGGCCCCTCCCAGGAGACAGGGGCCCTTCATGACCAACTCAGCTGCAGCACGGACTCTGAGCCCCAATCGGTGGTGAAGTGCACGGGCACTTGATTCTGAGTCTTCCAGCCCCCAGCCTTGCCCCTCACCTCAACCTGCTTGCAGCGGGACCGGGGTCTGCCTGCCTTCCCAGAGGCAGGGTCCCCTGGCAGGCACCTCCGCCCCCCGCAGTCTCACCATCTCTTGCCTGGATTTCTTGGGCTAGCCGACCCCATCAGCTCTGGGGCCCCTTCAACCCTAGCCCCATCTGGGGTTCAGCCCACCCTGGAGCCAGAGGCCAGGCAGGGAGGTGTGAGGGGTCTTGGGACGTTGCCCCGCTGGACGGCTGCATCCTCCTGGATTGTCTGGGCCCCACCAAGGGTCAGTGCAGGGCCACACGAAGTCTCTAGTGCTTTCCCAGGAGAAGGGAGGAAGAGATGGGCCTTTTCCTGACCAGATGAAGGTCCCTCCCTTCCCCTCAACCACAGGAGGGTTCGAGTCCTGGCCAGACCCCAGCCATAGGGGAGTGAGGGGTGGGGTGCTGGGGCAGGTGGTCAGCTTGAGCTGGATACAGCAGAGCCAGCAGAGCCCAGGACACGTGGGGCTCTGGATGCCCAGCCCTGCAGGGCACTGACCACACTGCTGACACCTCACTCCTGGGGAGGTGGGCTCTCTGGGGGCAGGAGCTGCACAGGTAGGGCCCCCATGGCACACCCTCAGGCCCAGGTCCTGCCCCAGCTCCCAGGACTGGCCCAGGCCCTCTGTGGCCTTCGGAGGGAGTGCCCTGCCGGGGAGCCAGAACAGACAGCCTGAGCTCGACTGGTGAACAGTACTTCCTTGCTTTTGCTTGAGTGTGGGTTGAAATTGTTAATTTGCCAAATGGAAATATTTAAGACGAACTACATATTTTGTGACCTTATTTTAGCAATTTCTTCTCTTGATTTAACAGATCTGGAGTGTAAGACAACAGGAGGGGCCAGCAACGGTGGGGCCTGACTCCACTCCAGCCCTGCTGCTCTCTATCTGCTCTGTCCTTGTCCTCCCAGCAAGGGACCACCTTGTCCCCACCCACCACAAGGACACTGAGGTGCAGGGTTGAATCACTGAGCAGGGGTGGGGTGGGCTGGCCTGCTCCTGAGACCGTGCTCTTTCCACCTGCCCACCCGGGGAGCGCATCGAGGTGGGAGGGCTGGGGACAGTCCCGTGCAGGGGCCCGACTACCCGACAACCCAACCGAGAGTTCTGGCTGCTCTTTGGGAGGCTCTGCCCTGCTCCAGCCCTGGGGACTGGGTCAGGGAGGTGGGCGGCAGATCCTGAGCCCCCAGCCACCTGCCTGGGAAGACAGCTCATTTGCTGGTTCTCCTGAGCCTGGTGGCCTCGCCTGGTCACAGCAGTGATGGCACACACCTGGTGGGCAGGTATGGCAGCCTGAGACCCGACGTGGTACAGTCAGACTCTTGGACCAAGAAACCCACCAGCCGCCTGGGTCGGCAAGCCCTCTGAATGCACAGGGCTGGTGTCCTGCTAGGGGAGCCACACATGGCGGTGCTCTGGGGACAGGACACAGGTCCAAAGTCAGAGCCCAAAGTGCGTGACTCCCTGTTTACAAACTGTTCAGAATAGGCAGAGGCAGGTCAGGGGGTGTCACGGTCTGGGTCTGCGGGGCTAGAGCTGAGGGGCTGGGGATGGGAACCTGCAGGGCCAGGACGGGGCTGTCACACTCCTCTGCACACACTAAGCCCAGGGGATTCTGGGGAGCCCAGGAGAGTCTGACGCTGAACTGTATCCCAAGAAACCCACAGGTACACACTGTCAAGAGGAAAGGAAGAGAGGACGCCAGGCTTGCTGCTGCAGAGCACCCCTGTCCCTCCTGTCTTGAAGTCCCCCAGGGACTGCGTCGGAGGAGCCCGCCCTGATCTGTGTCACCTGTGGCCACACAGCTACTTTCTGGGGTACTCGAGGCTCAGACTCTCAGGCACGGGCGGTGGCTCCGGACATGCAGCCATGATACACAGTGCCCCCCAGACAGGTGCCGTGCAGAGACCCACGCTCCCCAGGCTGCTGCAACATGGCCATCCGGCCTGCCCCAGCTCCCAGGACTGGCCCAGGCCCTGCCCCAGCTCCCAGGACTGGCCCAGGCCCTCTGTGGCCTGTGGAGGGAGTGTCCTGCCGGGGAGCCAGAACGGACAGCTGGTCAAGACAGAAAGCACAGCATCCACTCGGGAGGCACTGGTGGACAGAGGACAGGGTCCCAACCACTGGGTAGCTGCTAACTTAGTATCCACCATGTACCAGGTGCCATCCTTGTCCCTGGGAAAACAGCCAGGAGCAAAACAGACAAAAAGTCCCTCCCTCCTGTAGAGAGGGGCCGGACAGGCCAGTAAGTGAAGTGCTTCATACGCCCAGTATCCACAGGCCAGGAAGACAGGTGGAGCAGGGTGGGCAGGGCGGGGAGCGAGCCGGGCAGCTGCACTGCCAAATGGCTCAGGAAAGGCCTCCTGAGAAAGGGACCAGTGGTTGGAAGGTGTCAAGCGTCACGCCAGGTGGGTTTCTGGGGGGCAGGTCGGCAGGGGCACCCACCCCACCCAGGCTTACCGGCTGCCCCCATCATTCCCTGAGCATTTTCCCCATCTGGTCACGAGGACCCTGCCTTCCAGGTGAGGCAGGGTGAGCTGGCCGTCTCTCCCTGGGACCTCACCTGGTCCCTTTCCACCCAGGAGGCACTGATGCGGGGGCCACCTGCTACTGGCCTGGGCTCCTTCCTGGCAGGTGCTTGTGAGTGACCGGACCATGGGCTGGGCGAGTGTGGCCACTGCCTCCCTCGGAGCAGGGAGTTGAGAGCCCACTTCCCCGTCCAGCCACCTCACAAAGGAGCTTGGCAGCAAGTCTGCTTCAGGCCTGGCGGGAAGGGGACAAGGAAGGGCGGCAGGGTCCTCAAGGGCTGCCACAGGCTCGGGAAGAGGCTCATCATGGGCCATGGCGAAGGCATGTGGTTCCCACAAGGGCAGAGCCAGGTGTTCACAGCTGGCCAGGGCACTGGCCAGGGAGGAGAGCAAAGGAAGGGGCAGGACCCCTGGGTCACCACCAGGGGTATGGAGGGAAGGCTTTCTTCACCCAGGAGCCAGGCTGGGGGCACACAAGGGCCAAGTGGGCCAGGCCTGGGGCAGTGCCAAGCAGAGCATCAGCACCATGCTGCAAGCAGAAACCACCGATTCCACACTGACCCTCCCTCCTGGTCGGGGCACGCTGTCCTGCTCTCTCCCCTCCGGCCCTCTTCATCCACACTGCCGGCCGGGTCGGCTCGCGGCCTCTCCTGAGCCTGTGTCCCGCTGTTCCCTGGACCGCGGCCCTCCTGCCCTCCTCTCCTCTGCTTCCACACTTACAGATCTGATCCAGTCACTCCCTGCACAAAGGCCTTTCTCAGCCTAAACCCTGAAAAAACAGAGTGGTCACCTGCTCCCCGAGCACTGGACTCCAGGTGCCCAGGACCCACCCTGCACCTCCATTCAGTCTTTCCAAGGAAACTGTTACTTTCATTTGGGACCGTCCTGGTCACAAAATCCTGTGGCAGGCCTTCATCACCCGGGCAGGGCCTGGCTACTCCCAGAGGCCCTTCCCAGACCCCCTGGGAGCTTCCCCTCCTCTTTTCTCTGCGACTGAGCTATCTGCTGCGGCAGGCGCCAGCCCCATGTGGCCGCTGGAGCATTTGAAACGTGGCCGGACAGATTAGAGACGGGCTGTGAGTGACAAGCACAGGGTGGCTTTGGAAGATTTAGCATGGAAAGAGAACGCCAAATGTCTCAATCGTGTTTATATTGATTGGACGCTGCAGTGGCAATACTCAGCATCGGGTTAAATAAAATACATCATTAAAATGCATTTCATCTGTTCTCGTTGCTTTTGTAGATACGCGATTAGGGAACGCCAGCGCCAGGCACGGCTCTGTCCTCTGGGCAGCGCTGGCCAGGCCAGGGGTCGGCAACCCTTTCCTATCAAGGGCCAGAGAGCAGATATTTTGGGTTTTGCCACCATATGGTCTCTGCGGCAGCTGCTCTGTCCTGCCGCTGCCCCCCGAAGACCAGAGCAGAGGTGTGAACGAACGCGCGCGGCCCTGTTCCAGGAGAAGGTGTACCAGGAGCTGCAGCTGGCCCTTGGACCCAGCTCTGTCACCGGTTTCCAGACTCCTGAGTAGTGCTAAGTAGTGAATTTAATTTTTAAGAAGGGGTGGGGCGAGAAACCAATTAGAACTGCCAGCCTTGTGTTTTAGGGAGTGCGCATATAAATCCACGAACAGGTATGGCCAGCACTGACCTGCGGGCACTCCAGCACAAAAGGTGACTGCTCCTCTGCCCGAGGGAAGGCTGACAATGTTATTCTTACCTCCCCGGGATGCCAGGCCACCACAGATTGGGGTAGGGAGCTGTCAGCAAGACCAGCCGCGTCTGGTCTGAGACCTGTGGCCAAAGGGTGGATCTTAGAGGCCACCGAGAGATCTCAGAGGCCACCCAGAGCAGTGTGGCTCACTGGGCACCCACAGCAGGTGACCCCCACACAGAAGGCTTGGCCCCTCAGGTCTGCAAGTCTCACTGGCTTTCTCTGCCAACGGACCAGACTTTGAGTCTGGCTCCAGAGCTACATCGCCCAACAGAAGGTTCTAGATCCACCCCGTGGATGAGCTCCACGTGAGTCCCACATGAAGAGTGGGCCCTGGACATGTGGCCAGCCCCAGTGGAAATGCTGCTGTCAATCAACACCAGGTTTCAAAGGCTGAGCACAGACCTGAGAAAGGAATCTCTCATCTGCAGGTTCTTGGTGGGTCGGTGGCGTCCGGGGCGGGTGGGCTAATAAAACGCAGGACTGGAATTCACCTCACCCGCCTCCCACCTTTGAACGCAGGTGTTAGAAATTAAGTTTTCCCATTGGCCAGCACGACATTTCTATTGGCCGGCACTGCTCTCCCGGAGCCTCGGACAGGGCTAGCCTCTGTGGAACCCCCTTGGTGACGGGCAGCTTACCACCTCATAGGCAGCCGGTGCTAAAGGGGACCACCATGAAAACGTCCTTTGAGGTCATTATTTGAACCCCACTCCCACTCTCGGGGCCTGCCCTGCCCTGTGTGGCCAGGTAGAAGGGCCTGTCCTCTGACATGCCACTTCTGAAGATGGCCAACTGAGATCCCAGATCAATGCCCCATGCCTCTGGCTGACCTTCTTTGTCACCCTTCAACGTGCTGTGATGGGCGGTGACAATACCACTCACAATGGGACACAATTCTCACGCACAAGCTCTTCATTTCTGCCTCCCCAGGTGATGCTGAAGCACAGGCAGGCATGGGTGGCAGTGACCCCGTCCTCTTAGGTCACTTGGTGACAGAGAAGGAGGGCAGGAGAATGGCCAGGAGCAGAGCTCGGCTTCTCCTATCACCCTGGGCCTCCTGTGCAGTGCCGGTCAGCGCTGACCTTCCTACCCTGTGACACTCTGGGAGTGTCATCCTGGGACCACCCGTACTGAGCACGGAGCTGTGCACACACCAAGTGTGGAAGCAGAGCCCCTGGAGGTTCCCGCAGATGGAGGGGACCCACTGCAGTGACAGCTCAGCCACATGGACCCTGACTCCTCGCTCCTGTGTTCCTCTCACTAGTGTCCTTCCCGTTCCCTGCCCTGTGCTCCAGTGCCTTCTGCAGTGCCACCCCACTCACCCACTGCAGGGCACTCAGGAAGACCAAGAGCGCCCGCGCCCGCGCCCGCGGCCATGCCGCAGTACCTGCTCTGGACACGCTCACCCCCTCGCCCGGGGCATTTGTCTACATGAAATTGCATCCTGGGACAACAGACCCCCGCGTCCTCCTGCAGGGCTCAGTCCAGGAGCCCCAGCAAGGCACCCTGGCCACACCTGCTCCTCTGCCGCCTGATCCAGGCCTCGGCCTCCCCCGAAGGCTCCGCTCCCCCTCCTGCCCTAGGCCTCCCAGCCACACCTGGCAAATCTGTTTGCCTGATGGTGACTTTCTGTGGCTCCCTCCAGGGCAGTGTGAGAGGAGGGACGACACCTACCCCGGGCTCCTCAGAGCTGGCCTTGTTGAAGGGACATGCCACCTAACCCTGAGCACCTGCCACCAGTTGGAGTCTTTCCTCTTCAGACGAGGAGACAAAGGCTCCAAGGGACCAGGATTGTGCTCTAGGCCACTGAGCTGGTCCTGGAGAGCTGGGGACAGCCGCTGCCTCCACCCACCAGCACCCAAGGGCTCCACACTCATGACATGCAAGGACACTGCAGAGTGTGGCCATCCCCAGGCGGCTGGGATGAGGCTCTCTAAGGACCCGTGGTGCTGGGCTGACCGACTCGTGGGGAGGCTGGGCCCAGGGGGTCCTCTCCACGGTGCTCCTGCTGCAGCAGCGTGATGAGGCTGCCTCTTCCTGTCTCGCGAGGTCCAGGGACCTGCAGACTTGCTCCTGGGACCACCGGCTCCTGCCTGCCTGCTCTGGCCCCTGCTACTCCTGGGCCAAGCTTCCTATGGCTGGACGCTGACAGTCGGGTCACCACAACTCAGAGGCTGGTCATCTCTGAGCCGCCACCTGTGGGTGGTGTCCCACAGCATTGGGGCTGGAGGGGAGGGTGTCCCTGGTGGGTAGTGCTCTCTGGAAAGGAGATGTCAAATCCAGCCTCCGAGGGCTGGACACAGAAGCCCCTGTGTCCAGGGGAAAGGGGACTGGTTGGCTGAGTTCTCCTCTCCCTGCCCGGGTGGGCTTCCAATGCCCTTGCAGCCCTGGGGGCACAAAGACATACTTGTTGCCCTTGGGGCCAGTTTCTATAGACAAATTGCATCCATGAACCCAGAAAAGTCAGGATAGGGCTTCTTTTTACCCCAGTTCTAGACCCGGGGTCTCCTGTAGCGCCTGGCTGAACTGCAGCTCCATGAGTGACTCATGGAACACTCTGCCCCCTCTAGTGACGGTGACCACTGCCACCTCTTCCCCTTCTCTTCTGACTGTCCCTGAGCTGTTCAGAGACCGCAGGGTGGTGGGGTACAAAGACCCTCCCTGTGCCAGGAGCTCCTGGGCTGGGAGACTGCCTGGCTCCCTCTTGATGGCTGCGGGGCTCTGCTCTGTGGTGGCCAGTGGGACACACGGTCTCCAGGTGGACTGGGCCTGGCTTCACCAGAGCCACCCAGGATCCAGGGTTCATCTGAGCAGTGCAGGCTCCTGTCCAAGACCCAGCCCCACCTGGGTCCCCTTCCAGGACTGGACTCCCTCCCCTGGAGGGTGTGCAGATGCCAAGCACCCCGTCCCAGCCACACCAGCAACAGGGAAGTGAGAGTCGGTGCCACAGGCCTCTGTCATGGGCCCAGGACACACACGCAGCCACGCAGCCCCAGCAGCCATGGTGGGGAGTGGAAAAGTCAGCCAGGCACGGAGGGGCTGGCCAGAGCCCAGGGCACCAGGCAGGGCTGGAATCTTCCAAGAGGAGCAGGGATTGAAGGAAGAAGCAGAGAGTGAATGAATGTGGAAGGGAGGAGAGAAATGAGGTGGGGGGGGGGGGGATGGAGGAGGAGGGAGGGGCTCAGAAGCCAGGGGACACCAGGGAGGATGGCAGGCGTGGGGACTGGTCAGGTCTTGGAGAGGAGGCAGGGACAGACATCTCCTCTACTGGGTGCCCCAGCCCTGCCCAGTGGGACAAGTCTGCAGTCCGCCAGCCCCCTCAGAACACACGGGCCCCCAGGCCCACACCACCAAAGCCTCAGACTCCTGGACACCCTGCCCAGGGGACCCTGCTGCCACAGCCTGACCTGAGCTGAGTTGGGTGCCAGGGCTGGAGGCTCCTCTACTCAGCTGGCCCCAGGCCACGCGGCCAGCCTCCTGCTCTTGCCACGTCCCCTGCCCCCCTCCCCAGGAAACAGAGATGGTACTTCAAGCCAACTTCAGGTTCCTGTCCCCAGGGCCAGAGGACAGGAGACATGAGGGCACTTGGGCCTCCTCCAAGGACAGTGGCTGCGTGCGCTTCCCAAGTTGTGTGGCCCAGCGTCTACCGTGAAGGTCTGGCAGCAGAGGGCAGCGGGCACCCCACCTCACCAGGGTGGAGAGGAGAGGCACAGGAGTCTTCTGGGCCTGGCCACAAGCTGCTCTCTGCCTCCTGGTGACCTCCCAGCATGCCGACTGGCTGTCGACTCGGCCCTCTCTGGCCAGACCTGCTTCTCAGGCCCATACCAGCTGGACAGCCAGGGCACTGCTGCCCCGGCCACCCACCGAAGCTGGGTCCCACTGTGGGACAGGCCAGCCTTCTTTGTTGCTCCATTCCACAGCTCTAGGACAGGGACCTGCCTGTGCTGATGGAGGTGACATTTCCAGCCACGGTTCACGCCTTAGTCTACTAAGTCATGACCACGAGGCTTTGAGGGCCTCTTGCACAGAATCTGAAAGTCCTGCACACCCTGCACCTCACCGACGGCCAGGCCCCATGACCGCTCACGGCCATCCCGGCCCTGGCCCTGGCCCTCTCCAGCCCTGTCCACACAGGCTGTGGTGATGTGAGCTCAGAAGGTGAGGCGCCCTGGCAGAACGTGGTCCCTGTCTCTGGGCAAAGACACCTCTGGGGCCTCTGGAGGTCCTGGGCTCAGGGTGGCCTCCAGGCTCTGCAGAGTTTGAGCCCGAGCACCGTGCCACCTCCATCTGGGTCCAGGACTCGAGGTCTTTCCAGCTCTGGCAGGTCCCTCCCACCTGCCACGTCCACAGGCCATGTTCATCCTAGTCCAGCCAGACAATATGCTCTGTGCCACACCCACAGTGCCACCCACCCCACAGAATCACGGCTCCAAGACAGGCCACCCCCACTTCCTCCACCCCAGAGGAATCTCCCAGACATCACCCAGTGCTGGGGCTGGGGTGCCCAGGCTAAAGATCCACAGGAAAGCCAGAGTTCAAGCCACGAGAAAGTGGTCGGGAGCGGAAGGAATTCTAGTGAACGGAACCTGTATTACTCATGAGAATGTGAGGCTGACTGGGCCTCAGTTCTGGAGTCTGGCTGCCAGGAACCCGAGCTCTGGTCCTTGGTAGCTTTCTGACTGCGTGCTTGCCAACTCTGGTGCCTCAGTTTCCCTAGCTGTGAAACATGCACATGTGTGTCCGGTATTAGCCCTGCAGACTCAGGAACACTCGTGTCCCTGCAAGGTTAGAAACTGGGAAGAACCCACAGGCCAGACTGAGCTACCGTCAGAGGCATCGGTAAAGGGGTTTCACAGTAGGAATGGGTGTCTCAAGGCCGGGCGGCCAAGAGGAAGTGCTATCCTTTGTCCCTAAAGGCTCCAGGGGAGAAGGGTACGGGGCCGCCAGGTAGGTTAGTTCAGAGCCACTGCAGCTACTTGTCTGGTTGCATTCTCCAGGGCACAGGATGATTTGGGGGATGAGATTCTGGCCAGCGGGCATATCTGGATGGTGATGACCTCCTGAAGTCACGGTGGACAAGTGGCCGCTGTGTCTCCCTCCCGCCAGCTATGGGGTCCTCTCCACCAACCCAGTAGTGTCACCATGAGCCAGCATGTCTCTGCTGGGGCTCCCGGCATCACACCGAGTCTACACATGACGCGCCAACAGCCCAGGGAGGAGACAACACCAGGGTGCACAAGGTGTAAAAGTGGTGTTGCGTTTGCTACGGTAATTAATCCCTATTAAAAACTGCTGTGATGGGCAGTGTTCCCACCGCAGAGCAAAGAGGGGAGGATTATTAATAAGCACAGAGCTTCCGGGGACCCCAGAGTCCCCCGGCCCCTCCGTGGTGGAGCCCCGAGGGGACACAGTTATCCGTGACTCTGAGAAGCCGAGAGAGGGAAGGGAACGCTGCATCCTCCGCGGAGGCTTCCGGGGTTGGCTTGTGGTGACTCCACCTGAGCTATACAGAGGCAGTAAGGTCAGCAGGACTCACGTGGCCTCCCTGGGGGAGGCGGGGTCCTCCAGCTCTCCAGGGCCAGGGGCCCTCCCGCCAACCTGCAGCCCTCCAGCAGTCCCTCGCCCCTGGATGCGCCTCTCTACTTAAGGCACTTGCATGTCTCCCCCAGAGCCACCTACCAGCTTCGCCATCGGATGGAGCAATAAGATTCTTTTACAAGACACTGCAGTTTAATAATAAAGCGATACCCCGACGCAATCCCATCTTGTAGGAGCGCTTTCCTCTAATTCTCTGAATCTTGCCACCACTAGAGTCCAGATGGGGCCTTCCTGGGGGTCTTGCTCAGGTTTCGGAGTTTCTGATGGGGTCCTCCCTGCCCTGAATGGTGACCAGTGTCAGCCCTATCTCCTGCTGGCCGCAATGCACCAGGGACAATAATGTAAGGATCCCCAAGGGGGGCCTGGACCCTTGGGAAACCATGGACTGGGGCAGCCCAGCAGGGAGCCAACAAGCACTTGTGGAGGTCCCCAAGTGCATGGGGCTCCTGGTGGTCGAGTGGGCAGGTGGGAAAGCCAGGGCAGGCCTCAATGCAGGCTGCAGAGTGATCCAGGCCAGGACCACCTCCCATGGGCTCTTACTAAGTGCCAGAGCCCTACCAACCTGGATTTACCCCGGTGTTTGGTAACCCGAAGTTGTCCTGATGGTCAGAACTGGAAACTACCACCACCGCTGCCCAGAGAAGGCCATGAGACACGTCAATAGGCACTTGTAATTAATTACAGAGCCGTGTGTCTCAGAGGACACCGCCCGGTCCCCAGCCTACCTGGGTCCAGCCTCCCCTGCAGGAAAAGGCTAGTGATGCTTTAACAGAAAGACTGGAATTCCACTGGTTGAGCTCTCATTTTTTAATTTGCAGTTCCAAAGACTATAGGTTTAGCGAGCTTGCCTGTTGGAGTGCTGCGTCTCAATGCGCCTCCAAAGACGCCTCTCGTCTTGCTTGATTTCACGTCTTCTGCTCCTAATATCAGATGTACTATTCAGACAGAATACACAGCCAGCTTAGGGCCAGGCACTCACGCAGCACAGGACCTACAGCCCCCAGAGGGGCAGAGGACGGGTCGGTTCTCACAACTGGAGGTCTGGCCAGGTGCAGCCCCAGGTCCCTCCCCAGGAGAATACCCTTTGGGCCACACGGTAGACTCTCACTCCGAAGGCATTTTGGGACAAGCAGGGTCCCAAACGAAATGTCATTATTTGATTCATACAGGCCCTAGACTACCAGAGCTGTGTGTGCACCCATAAAAATGTGCACCCACAAATAGCCAGGAAATGGCTGCATTCTAGACCTGAGGCACACGGCCGGCCACCCTGCAGAACAGCTGCAGCCAAGCAAAGGAAACTAGGTACTTCAAAGCTTGGTGCATCGGGGGCACTGGGGTTTTCCCAGAGGCAGCCAGCTCCGGGCTGACACCCATTCAGGATGGGTCCAGCTCGTTCAAAGCCCTTCTGCCTTCATACTGTTCCCTACAGAAAGCTCCAAATGTCACCAGCCAGGAAGGCATTCACCTAACCCTGGAGCAATCAGGGAGTCTGCTCCACGGATACTGCTGGTGGATTCACCCCGCTATGAACACTGATCCGACTCCATCAGGACAGCACTGATGTGGCCTCACTTGATCTCAGTTCGGCCCTGTGTTCAGCCTGGCAGGACTAGGTATCCAAGGAAGACACTCAAGTTCGGAGTGAGGACGTGACTTGCCTAAGACGACACAACCAATATGCTATGGATTAGCCTCCTACCAGGACTTTACTCCAAATCCTAAGCTCTGCTACAGATGCTAGAACCTTGCTTCCAGCTGACCAGGACATTCCTGCCTGTTTGGCTGGGTGTGGCAGCCACTTCAAGTGGCTGTACCTGGGAGCTTGTTAGAAATGCATGTTCTGGGGCCTGGTGCCGGTGATCCCCAAGCAATTCCTATGCTCATGCAAATTTCAGAGGACTGGAAAGATCATCTGTGAGGCTCATCCCGACTGCCCATGATTCAACGACACCGGAAATTTGGGGAGCTGGTCATGATCTAGGCTGGAACAACCTCCTACTTATGGGTCTGGGGGGCCCAACAGCTTGAGTTGTGTCCAGAAATCCCCAAAAGGCACAGGCAGTTCCAGGAAGGTGAGACCAAGGGCCAAAGGCTCGGGGTCACAAGCCACTTCTGGGCACCATCTGCTCCTCACACTGCACAGCTTTTGGTCCCTTCTTCTGCAGTAGCCAATATGTTTCGCAATCCCCACCACTGGGACCCTGGTAAGGGGCCAATTCAAGTGTCCTGCGTCCCAGGGGCAGCTGCCTTGATCCAGTTCTGGGGACCCATCTTTACCATGTCCGTGGCTCCTCCTGAACCACCTTCCATGGCTCTCTGGAGAGTTCAAGGGACACAGACAAGAACCCACCACTCAAAGGCCAGCCCCACCTGGGCACTAACTGAATCCAAGAAACACACTTTCCCATCCTGCTTTCAGGTGTGCATGGGGGTGGGCCAGGGAGTGCCTTCATCTAGTGGCTTTGCCCTGCCTGATTTTGACCTGCCTTGGGGTGGGCATCCTGTACACTCTATCCATCTCCACTCCACCCCAGGGTGCAGAGGGGATCTTATGGGAGCCTGCTCCCTGGGCTGAGCAGGCCCCAGGACTGAAGCCCCAAGCTCTCAGTCCCAACAGGCCTCCCTCAGCAGCCGCCCCCGCCCCTGCAGGCCCAAGCAGAGGGCGAGGGCGTGAACAGAGAAGGGAGCTAGCTGCGGGAGCACTCGGAGGGAGGGCAGACCCAGAGATGTGGGCAGTCAGGGTGGGTGAGGCCAGGGTACTGCAGCCCCAGGCCAGCTCTGGCCAAGCTAGTGCCGGGAATCGCAGCCCAGAGGGCCTCGGGGAGGTGAAGGAGTCCCCCCTCCGTCCCCAATGCAGGCCTGGGACCGCACTGATTCCGCATTGGGTGGGATCGCAGGACCCCCACCCCTCGTGACCCAGCCGGCGGGCAGGCGGACACTGATGCTCTGCGCGCGCCTCCCCGTGGGGCATCCTGGGGATCTGGGGGCTCAGAGTCCCTTGGTTTCCTGCCTCCTCGCCAGCCCGAGCTTCCTGCGCAGCCCCGCAGATTGAAAAAGTCTGGCCCCAGCTCCCTCCCAGGCCAGAGCTCTGGGGCCTCCCTGTCAGTCCCACCAGGCGGGTGGCCCGCCTCCCCGGAGGCCCAGCGCGCTGTCCGCGCTGCAGTAGAACCCCGCGTCCCCACCGCCGCCTCCGCGAGGCCCCTCGGAATTCCCGACGCGGCCGGGGAGGGGTCCCGGCTCCTCGCCCGAGTCCCCCGCCGCCCGGTGCGAAGTTCCCCAAAGTGACCCGGGCGCCGGGAACCCCCGCCCCCTCCCCTCGGACTTCCCCCGAGACTCCGCCCGCCGCCCCCTCCCGCGCCTTCGGAAAAGTTGCGAGCGACGCCCCAAACTCCCGCCCCCCGCCCCGCGCCACTGGGCCCCCGCGCTCCGCCGCCGCTCAGGGGCGCAGTTCCCCCACCCCAGCCGGGCGCCATGACGCGGGGAGCGCAGCGGGGCCACCAACGGCGACGCGGAGGCGGCCAAGTGCGGGGCGTGGGCGGCGGCGCTGGGCGCACGTGCGCGGGGCCGGGGGCCTTGGCCCGGTCGGGCCGGGGGCCCGCTTACCTGTTGGAGGTAGAGGAAGGCGGGCGGACAGGGCACGGAGTGCGGGAGCATGGTGCCGGAGTTGGACAGCAGGAGGCAGCCCGAGTTCGCCATGGAGCACAGCATGGGGCGGCAGGGGGGCGCCCGGCGTCCGGAGGCAGCTCTGCGCTCGCTGCGTCCCTCGGTGTGTGCGCGCGCCCTGCCTCCCGGGCGCCCTCCCGGTCTCTCCTCCTCCTCCTCCTCCTCTTCCTCTCTGGGCCTCCCCTCCCCCTCGTGGCGCTCTTTAGGAGGGAGGCATCGAAAGGCGAGCGGCGCGCCTCTGCCCGGTGCTCCCCCTGCCCGGGCGGGGAGGCTGGAGAGAGCGCGCGCGAGAATATGGCAAGAGAATATATGCGCGAGAGGATGGATGCGAGGGAGCGAGGGGGAATCCGTCACTTTGGAGCCACCGGAGCCCGGTCTGCAAAGAGTGGTGCGTGTGCGTGTGAGTGTGCGCGTGTGCGCGCGTGTGTAGCGGTGGGAGGGGGAGTCCCTGGCGTACTCCAACATCAAACAGCCCCGCGCGGAGGGCAGAGAACCCGGACGACGGCACCACAGCTGATCCCACACTTAACCCCTCGCCCGCCGGCCTGCGCCGCGCTGCCAGCTCTCGCACACTCCCGCGGGCCTTGTGCTCCCCTCCTCCGCCCGCGTGCAGTGCAGTCCCTGCTTCCCGTGGTGGGGTCTGGGACCTCCCTTGGCCCCGGCTCTGTCCCCAGCCTCTGCAGAGAGGAGGAGCGGCTCTGCGGCCCGACCGACCGGAAGGCGCTTGGTCCTGCCTGGCGTTGAGAGAAGCGCCTCTCCTCAGGGAGGCCGGCTCGGTGGCGGGGATATCGGTGATGTAATGAGGGCACCTACGCAGAGGCTTCCGCGCTGGGAAGGCTTCGCCACTGCCCTGGGCTTGGAAACCAGCCAGAGCCCCCAGGAGTCTCACCTGCCCTCCTGCTGGTGCCCAGACCCCATAAGACACCTCGGCAGTCTGTCGCAGGCACATGGTTTTGTGGATACTTGATATGGGGATGGGCGACAAGGAACACTGGCCACCGTCCATCCTCCCCTCCCCACACCCACAGGCACTGGAGTTGGTGCGCACAGGGTAACCCTGAGGCCTGCACAGGTACCCACCTCCTGACCCCGTAGTGCTTGGTAAGGCCCCTTGTACTACCACTATGAAGTGCTTGGAGACATCTGCTGCTTCCCCAGCCACACAACACACCAGC
This sequence comes from Marmota flaviventris, assembly GCF_047511675.1. NCBI lineage: Eukaryota > Metazoa > Chordata > Mammalia > Rodentia > Sciuridae > Marmota > Marmota flaviventris. The sequence goes on from NC_092514.1 coordinate 75,330,071, forward strand.
CTGCCCTGAGTGCATGCTCGCCCCGTCCCCCAGGTCAGTCTTGGCTTACTAGGACAAGCCACAGGTGAGTCTGGCTGTGAGTGGGACAGTCTGCCAGCTGCTCCCATCAGAGGTAGAGCCAGCAGGGCACACACCTAACCTCACGCCTGCCTACACAGCCTCCAGGAGGGCATCCCATACAGTTCTGCACTCGGCCATCCTGCCTCAAGGCACCTGCAGTTCCCCTCCTTTCACCGTTGAGAGCAAGCTCTATTCCAAGGAGGCAGGGCTGGGACCACCCGGCATGGGAAGGCAGCTGGCCCGACAGTTTAGTGTGGAGTCCCCTCTCTTGCTGTGCGATTCAGGAAAGTCACTCCTCCTCTCTGGGGCCTTGGTTTCTACACCCAAGCTGAGGGGTTGGTTGGATGCTCCCATTGTAGTGAGGACAGGAGGAGGGCTGAGCGTGGCGTCCTCCCAGCACCACCAGCAGGAGGCAGATGGACAAGTACACCCAGGGCAGCCCCTCTCAGGCACCATGTCCCTGCAACAAAACAGCCTGCAGTTCATCTCCCTTTTGGAAGGAAGGGGAGTGAAGTTGGAGGAAGGCAAAAGGGAAGGGCCAAGGGTCAAGGGACAGCCTGGAGGTGGGAGAGCTAAGCCACCTTGTCCGGTGGTCCACGCTCACCTGATCTGGAATCCTGCTCTGGGATTCCCCATACGTGTAGTGTTGGCTCAGAGAGTTCTGCAGAGTCTTGGCTTTGGACTCCTGGAGGCCACCCCTGCCTTTGGGTAGAGACAGGTTATTTAGTTGGTGTCCCAGCCTCAGACAGTGGTGGGGTGGCCCAGTGCCAAGGCATGGTACATCCACGGCAGGAGCATGAGGCTGGGCACAGTGTTTATGAACTGGGGCCTTGCAGGAGAGCTTCCCTATGGGCATGGCGTGGAGTGGGTCTGGCTGAAAGAGTATGGTAGTCCTTCCCACCTCCTCCTTCCCATCTCCCTGTTTCACAAACCTGTCCTCTCTGAGAGTCTGTCAATCATCATTGCCCCCACTGCCGCTTCCCTGGAGGATGCTCGGGAATTTGGGGCAGCCACATAGCACTTGCCTAAGCCAGGGCTCCAAATCTGCCCTGACTGTGACTCATTCTCTCATTAATTCGCCATTGATACCAAGCATGGACTGTGAGATCAAGGCCTCCCAAAGAGAACTTGGGGTGTATCCCAAGCAGTGCCCATCACAGGTCACTCTTGGAGTTGACTCTCCTGCTTTTCCTATTGAGAACCCATTATATGTGGACGCAGTACTATATGCTGAAGCTGTAGTAATGAAGTTCTCTGCCCCGGAGTGAGCACACTGACTGGTGGGGAAACCAAGCCAATAAACCAAGACTGCAGCCTAATATGCTGAGAGCATCAGCTGAGGGATGTGTCTAGACGCCTGCCTCCACCAGCCAGCTCGTCACACCCAGGCTCCAGAGTGGAGACCTGGCGCTCCCAAACAGAATTAAGAGAAAACCTCCAGCACAGGGCTTGCCCAATGAGTGTCTGGCTTATTTCTCAGGACAGGGGCTGTGTGCCTGCTGCCTCCTGGGCCGTGCTCTGGACCTGTGACTTCTAATATGAGCCAATTACTGAATGCCATGAACCTCATTCTACTGTGATTGTCTGAGTGTCATGCAGGCCTGACTGTGCAGACCTTGCTGGCAGGAGCCCTGCCTTCTTCACCTTGCACCTCCCATGCCAGGCACTGGCACGGGGGGCATCAGACTGTGGGGTGCAAAGTTCTCCAGGTCCTAGAGACCCCTGGCCATTCTCCTGAACTCTAAGTGCCACATAGACTAGGGAGGGTGGCCCTGAGCAGGGGCAGGGGAAGCCTATGCGCCTGCTGCCGCCCCCCCCCACCCCGCTCCTGAATTGAAGAGAGACTGTGCACTGGGAAGAGCTGTCAATCCAGTGTGAATATTCACTACTTAAAAAAAAGAGCCAAGTAAAAAATATCCCATACGCCCTGAATCTGAGAAGGGCCTTGTTAGGGAGGCAGGAACTGAGCTGTAATTATTTCTGCGCTCCTGGGCACCACTATAAATATCAGGCAAGGGAGGCACCTCAAAAAGGTTCGGAGGGTTCCAAGGCTTTGGAGCTCCTTCCTGCCCCTGTCCTGTGTCACCTTTCCTGGCAGGGGCCCTGCTGGGGCAGGTACTACTCTTCTTGCAATTGGGCAGGGCCTGCCTGTCCCAACTTCCCCAGGCCCACATCACCTTGCCAGATACTCTCTGGCTCTTTGGTATTTATCTCTGTGTCATGGGACAGCATTTGCCCAAAAGTGTCCAGTGGGGTACCAGCACCTCAAAATATCCTGTGCTTATAACAAAAGAGCTCCATGAGATCTGTGGCCAAGTGATTCAGGGCGTGTTGCCTATTGCAACAGCTCCTACCTGCTCCTTCCTTTGGGAAGTCCCAAGGCAGTCCATGGGCACCTCCCCGCAGAAAAGAGCAAGCCCTGCAGTCCCTGAAGGTGGGCTGGGTGGGGGTCCAGCTGCTCCTCACCCTGCCTCTTCTCCTTCTCAGTGGTCAGGCTGACTGTCCTCAGGCAGCGCAGGGAGATGAGAGCCTGGCAGGGCACCCCAGGATGAGGGGCAAGCTCACAGTCTCCAGTCGCAGTTGCACCAAGCCGAGAGCCGTAATCTGCAAATACACTGTGCTTCTCATGCTTTCTGCAGAGCCAGACCTTCCTGTCTTGGGCATGAACACTGGGGACAAAGGAGGCCAAGTAGCAGAATCAGACCTCTCCAGTGAGACAGGCTAGTGTGGCACAGCTTAGGGTGGGTGTAACGGGGTGTGGTGTGACCCAACTGAAGTCCTACATCACCAGCTGAATACTCTCCCAGGGGAATTGATGTCTCTGTTTGGTAGCCAAGATAATGGGGTTAGAGTTGGAGCAAGCACCAAGCTCAGGGCTGCCCCAGAGACACCACGGGAGTGTCAGGATTGGGGTAGGCGAAGTCCTGAGCCTTTTTTTTTTTTAACAGAAATCCCTCAGATTCCCCTCAGTGGGGGAATTCTTCTCTTGGGGATAGGTGTCTGCTTGCGCTTTGTCCTGACATGTTCAATTCTCCCAAAAGGGCAGAAGAGTTGGCAGAGGAGCTCTGCAAGAGAGCAGGGACAGCTGTCAAGTGCAGCCCTGGCTGACCAGGCGCTGCTGGAGGCGTCCAGCAGGGGGCCCACTCACACTTGCAGGAGGTTCCCCTTCCGAGCAGGGCTGGAGGAGGGGCCTCTGGGGGCTCCCCACCCTGGAGCCCTGCCTCCCTCTTCTAGGGAGTCTTGGAGCATGCAAGCACGGACCGGGCCACCATGGCACCCACCTTCAGCTCTGTGGGGGGTCCCCCACCCATTGACGCCGTCCCCCTGGCCCCAGCAGAGACTGCAGCAAAAGTGGAAATCAGCGTGCGAAGGAAGCTTATTTATCTGTTTAATTAAGAGGCGTTTGCCAGCCCCATTCGGGTCCATCCGTCTCACTTACAACCATGTCCCGGCAAAATTAAACATAATAAATACAGGGAGACTGAAAGCAAAGGGCACACTCGAGATATATGGGCAAAGCCAGAAGTTGCACAGGGTTGCAGATATAAGCACATCTTTCTTTCGCAAGTTTCTCTCCCCTCGGGGCCCGGGAGCCAGAGGACTGCTCTCAGAAAGGGGGCTGTGGGTGCCGTTCGACTCCTCTGCTCTTTCCACTCTGCGCTGTTGCCAAGCTTTATTTATTTTAAATGAGCCCCCAGGACTTCCTCTTCTCTCCTGTAGAAAGGGAGAGAGCTAGCAGAGTCAAGGAAAGGCCGAGACCAGGGAACACTGTGATGTTTCACCTCGGGGCTGGAAGGGGAGAGGCCCCCGAGGCAGCTCCTTGGACAGCTCCTTGCATTCTGCCTGCACCCGCCCTGCGCTCTGCGGGCAGCGGCCTGGGCTGAGCAGAGCCTGGGAGAAACAGATCTGTGGCCTTCAGTGCCAGCTGTGGCCAAGCCACCACTAAGCGACTGGTCCCAGAATCCCACAGAAACCGGGGGGGGGGGGGGAAGGGTGAGGGGCAGCCTTCTGTTTCTCCAATCTGAAGGCTCAGGAGTCTGACCACTTTAACTTCCCCAGAATATGAGCACACAAAGGGGGGAAATGGTGATTTATTGTCATTATTGATTGCTAACTGTAACAATACCTTGCATTTTCTCAGTTCTGTCCTAACCTTTTCAAAGTGGCTTACCATATCTCTTCTCACTTGATCATTGCAAGTTAGGTAGGGAAGGTATAATGAGGCCCATTTGCTACATGATGACACTTTTAAGATTACAGAGGTGGCCCAAGGTCATGCAACTAGTTAGAGGCAGAGCCTGGGCTGGAAAACAAGGTTCCTGACTCAGATACATGGGAGCCTCTTGCTTCCTGTGCCTGGCACATGCCCTTCTGTGAATATCCTCATCATTAGCCCTTGGCTCTCTCTCCTAACAGGATCACCCCCCAAACCAAATCTGTTAATGGAATAGTCATTTGCAATAGCTTGGGCATTTACTAATCACACCACTGCTTGGTCTGCGCGGCAATTATCTTGAATTTCTTCTTTCTCATTAGGCTGGAGGTCGTGAGAACTCAGTGGGTTGCTGAACTCTACGATGGAGCCAAGGAGAGAAGCTGTGGTTGGACCAAGCAAGTCCTTCTGCAGGGCCCCAGCCGACCTGCCATGCGGTGCTCAGTTTCCTGAATCCTCACTCCACGCTCTGAGCCTGACCCACCCCCTGGACCCTCCTATCCCATCTCAGCCTGTGCATGATCTCTTGGTGCCCTTGTGCCAAGACCACAGATAGCCACAGGAAAAAAGAGTTCTCAGAGGCTCGGGAAGTTGCCCTTCTGCTTGGAGATGGATCTCCAGCTCTGATTTTGTCTCTAATGAAATGCCCTTGGACATGGCTGAGCACAGCCCTTGCTCACACCAGGGCAGTCCTCCGGTTACAGGTTTACCATCCTCCAGGCTCCCAGGACACTGCCAGAGAAGGCTGGCATAACTCACTTCTCCACGCAGCCCAGCCTGTGGCACGCAGCACTAAAATTACCCTGGCCGCCCAATTGCTGCAGGGGCAACTTCAGCACCAGGGACAGCTCCGCTCTTCCCAGGGCTCACCTCTCCTTCCCCCAGTAAAACAGACTCTAGAGAGGGGAAGAGAACTCGGAGGCACGGAGGGGCAGGCTGCAGGGCACCCCTGCCTTCCAGCTGGAAGTCGCTGCAGCCTGTGGGGCAGGCGCTGTCTGTTCTCTTTGTTTCCTTGAAGCGCTCCACTGAGGGAGACCCTGACGTCTCTCTGGGGAGCCCATTTGGGTTTTTATCACCCTGGCTGTCAAGAAAGTCTGCCTTATGTCTCACACAGACCTTTTCCATCTTAATTTCACTCGAAGGGTGAAGGCCTTGAAGCAGTGACAAGGGGGAGCTTGCGCCAGAAGCTGAAACCACTGTCACCTCTTCTAGCTCTCAGGAGAGACCTGGGGTCACCCTCCAGAGCTTGTAGAGCAAAGCTGTGTGTCAAAGAAAGAAGCCAAACGAATCCAGTGCTTGCCGTACTGGCTGGGCGACGGGAGTCTGCAACAGGGAAGACCTCATGCACGCGGGCTGCAGGGTGGGCGGCCGCCATCTCTGTGCCCAGCATGGATCTGTGTCCAGTTCAGTTAGAATTGACGGGAGGAAACAAGGCATTCAGGGTTCCTGAGCAGAGCCCCGTGGAAGAGGTCAAGGTTTTTCTCCCACCAGAAAAGAGGTCTGACCACCTCTGGTGGAGGTGGCACAGGTGCCCTGTGTCACCTGCCTCTCCGTAGAGGGGGCAATGAGAGTCACTGGGCTCTCCACTTTGCCATTGGTTTGAAAAACTGTTGCTGGAGAGAGACACCAGTGCCCCTTCCTTCAGCCCCAAGAAGATAGACCCAATCAGCACCACAAAGAAGGAGTGATGGCCAGGGTGCCCTGGGCCAAGCTCTGTGGGTATTAGGTACTCCACACTGGGCCCACCTGAGAGGCTGTGTCCCTGCCCAGCACCCAGATAGGTAAAAAGCACCCTCAAAGCCTCAGGACACAGAATATGAGGGGGCTGCTCTGCACTCCTCCTCTTCGTGCCCCTAAAGTCAAAGCACCAGCTCATTAAAGGCTCGTTAAGAACCAAGACTCACAAAGGCCCAGTGAGGTGGTCCTGTCCTGGCAAGGCATGTGGCCCCGGGGAGGTCAGTGCACAGTGTCAGGCAGCCAGTGCCAAGCTGCAGATAGGAGCTGGCCACAGGACAGCAGGGTGGCCAGTGGCAGGTGGTGGGCAGGAGCCTCTTCCAGAGCAACCACAGGTGCTGAGCTTGTCCCAGGACTCAGAGGATGGGGACAGTTCTGGCTGGCAGGAAGCAAAGGAACAGATACCAATGCTAACCTGCTGCTCATGTCCTTACACCTCCAGCGTGACAGGGACCAAATATGAGCCCCTTTCTCCAGCCTTCAGGAGAGGGAGCAGTGGTGGTCTGCAGAGGAGCTGCTAGGTAGGACCCTGGCCAGCAGCAGCCCTGTCTGGCTGCCCCTGACCCCAAGGAGGTTGTTAGAACTGCGGCAGGTACGGGTGCGACAAGAGCAGAGAAGGCGCAGAGGATACTGTTGTCCTTCAGAGTCTCCAAAGCTCTCCAGAGAGCAGGAGTAGCACATTGTTGGTGGGCGTGGGTGCAGGCTTTGACTCGGGTGCTGGGCCATTCTAGGGCCACAGCCCCTCCTAGCCCCTACACCCTGCTCCCTCTTCCTCCTGGGGAGAGCCCTTCTCTTCCTCATCTACTCTAGCACTGGGGTCCAGTGACGTTTTGGCACCACGACGACTCTCCGGTTCCAAGGCATGGGGTTTCTGAGAACTCACTGGCAAGGAGATTGGGGAAGCCGGCGGCCAGCTGAGGACCTGCACTGCTCTGAGCAGCTCCCGGCATCTCCTCCCACCGAGAGCTCTGCATTGGGGTGGGGGGGGGCGTCTGTTCCGTTTCTTACTTCCCTGGGATGCCGTGACTTTTGATTCCTGCTTGATTAATATACAGCCAACAGACACTGTATTTAAGGCAGCTTTAATTCTCTCAGGTCACCAAACTCGAAGCAGCAACGCTGTGAGGAGCCAGCCCCGCGATAGATCAAACACTGGGACCTTCAAATCGCTCTGTGGCCCAATTTCTCATCACTGCTGCTGCCTGATAACCCTCCCAGCCTGGAGCCAGTCTCCCCCTTTTCTGGGGGTGGGCTCAGGGACTGGATGTGTATGTCCACGGCTGAAACCCTGCTGGCAGCTAGAACAGGAGCTGGCAGGACTCAGCGCTTCAGTCCTGCAAGAGTGACCCGTCAGCACCAGGGACAGCTCCCGGCAGACCCTGGGGTTCCAGTGCTGCCTGAACTCGGCCTTCCTGGGCCCTACAAGGAGGCTGTCAATGGGTCTCTCTGGTTTGCAGGAGGTGGCCAGTGGCCAGCCCTGCTGAGGGCCACCTCACTCCAAATCCCTTCCCAGCCAAATCCGTCTCCTGCTCCCCTTTGGGGCCCTGCACCCTCCCATAAAGGCTTAGTCTCCCTTAGGCTTTCTCTAATCCACTTTCTCATTCTCTGATCCTCCTGAGAGCTCTCCCAAAAGAGAAGCAGGCTGCTCTCAGTTAGGACACCTGGCTGCCTCTCTGATAGCCCTGGGTGCCCAGGGCTTCTGGGGACCCCACCATCTCCTTTTTGGCTCACCCCCCTCTCTTTCCACTTGCCTCGCTCGTTAGCAGGCTGATTTGTCTACCTGGCACCTGGTGTCCCCCTACTGGGTGGGGAAGAGGGGCAGAACTGTCTGCAAGGCTGCCATTTCCTCTGAAGCATCTGTTATAGACCTGGTCCTCACTGCACTGCTGAGCAGCACAACACAGGGAGATTGCACTCGGAGGCCGGACTTGAAACTGACCTCCCAGTGGGGGCAGGGAAGGCGCCGTGAACAGACAACCTGGTGCACAAAGCCGTTCCCATTTAAGAGCAGGACCTTCGTGGGCCAGAGTCTGATCAATCTTTGCTGCCACCATACACCACGGATTAGGAAGAAACGTTCACATAGAAGTTGGGGCAGCCCCAGATGCGCCCTCCCCAGCCCAAACACTACTGCTATTGTGTTAGGATTTTTCTCTCCACAAGCCCCATTGGAGTTACCCCTCCCCCTCGGCCTCCTTCCACTTAAAATATCATCTATAGATTTTCAAATTATTGCTACACTTTCTAAGAGAAGGATGCAGTGGTTAAAAATTAACAGCAAATTTATAGGAATTCTATGTGGCAATTACAGAATTATAATGGAGTGGCCGCCACTTGGCGAGTGTGGGTAATTGGAAATCCACACTGGGAGACCGGGATCTTTATGGCACTGGGGTTGTGTTTTTCGAGTGTAAATGCTGTGGAGAGGGTCAATGGACCCTTGAGCTGGCCAAGTTCTTCTCCAGAGGAAAGAGTGGCCAGCCCCCTATGGAGGGGAGGCGATTTAGAAGGCGAATCACTTAACTGGCACAGAGGGATGAGGCTCTGGGAGGCCTAGGGTCAGCAGGTTGGGGGCTAGAGGAGCAGCCCTGAGGCCACCCAGCCCCATCTGGAGAGGAAGGGGAGGGCAGAGGGAAACGAGTCACGGCAGGGCAGAGGACGCAGGACAGACAGCAGGAGAAGTCCGACTCTCCCCACCCTGTGGGTAATTCTATTAAAAAATTGGGTGAGAAAGAGAGACCATTTATGAAAGTGGGGTGGACATTGTCCACACTTCCCACGGGGCCACCCCTCCTGCTGCACCCACTGTGGTAGTTCATGGTGGGCGCTGCTGCCTGCTCCTCCCTCTAGGATCACAGTGGCTGGGACCGCGATGGCAGGACCACGAGAAGGGACTCAGACTTGGGGAAAGGGTGTTTTGCTGGGGATCTAGGAGCACATTTGCTGCCTGGTTCAAGAGTGTCAGATAGACCTGGTGCTGTCCAATAGGGGAGCCACTGGTTCCCCGTGGCCGCTCAGTGCTGGAAAAGTGACACTCAACGTGTGTGTCAGTTGCTTGTGGAAATGACGATGCTTCTGGTGCGTGAGGTTGCGTTAAGTGCATTAATAAAAATAGTTGTACCCATTCTGTTTAAATGTGTCGATGGAAAGTACAAACTGACCCACAGTGCTGGGCAGGAGCAGGGACAGGACACTTCCCATTCACCGGGTCACCACCTTCCCATTGTCAGAACCGTTGCCAAGGGCCACCCTTGAGTTTCTTCCTACGGTGAGGTCTGTGTTGGCAGAAGGCACACTGATCCCCTTTCCCACAACTGACTCTCGGTAACAGGGCTTGCTCCATTGAGGTCCCTCTCTGGCTTGGTTCCTGTTTGCTCTGTCCTGCTATTTTGTCCCTGTGTCCTGCTGGGACAGCGGTGGAGGCACGGAGAGTGGAGTGTGGCTTCTTTCTGTGCTTGCCCCTCCTCCCCAGGACATGCCAGGAGTCCAGCACGGGCAGACCCTGGCCATGCCCCAGCACCAGTGCCCATGTGCCTGGGCTCCAGGCTGAACTTGTTGACATTGCTCCCCAGGTGGAGCAAGAGGCCTCAGAGACTTCAGTTCAGTGCTACAGGACATGGCAATAAGTGTCCCAGTGATAAAGCTTTGGACAGGTGGGACAGCAGGTACCCAGGACACCTGCCACCTCTCCCTCCCTTGGAGCACTTATCGTTGCCACAGGTCCCTCTGCAGGCAGAGCAGGAGGTGGACGGTAGCTGTCACCCTTGCCAGGTCCTGGAGGAAGGGCTGGGGAGCATCCAGAGTGGAAAGTGGGACTCAGGACGTGGGGCCCGAGTCTCTTCTACCTGAGCAGCAGGAGCAGAGCTGAGCCTGGAGAGCCTTGGGCTCCTAAGGCCACAGTCACCCGGCCCCGCCTCTCTCCTGAGCCCTCCACCAGTGGGAAGGGTCCTTCCTCAGCCTGGAGCCGGGCCTCTCTCTGCCCCTGACCCTCGTCGTGTGGCTCTGGGTGAGCTAGTCAACATCTTGAACTTTCATTTCTGCTCTGCAAGAACAGGATGGTGACACCTCCCTTTGTATTGAATCCCCATTTCATAGACAAAGGAGCTGGCACACGGTAATGATCAATAACTCATGTTAATTAATTCAACAAATATTTATTGAGTGCCCCCAAGTGCCCGGCTTTGTTCTGGGTCCCTCCTCTCCGCAGTGGCCACGTGAGACAGCCAGGGGAGCCCCCTCTCCCTCCACCCAGGTGGACTGAATTGGCCTGTTCGTCTCCCAGGCCTTGGTACAGAAAGTACAGTTAACTCTCAATTATCTATGCAAATGGAGTGGAACGTTCCACTGATAATTCAGAAAGAGCAGAGAGTCCACAAATAATTCTTATTTGAATTTGGAATGCATTATGCTTATTTTTGCGTTGGATTTACCTTCCTAATTACTGTTTGTTCTGGCTCATGCTCAAACTTGTTTGCATTCTCAGAATCCAATGGTAGGCGGTGAGGGGTGTGCCCCAGAAGCGTGCTGGGATCTGCCGGCTGGAAACCAGCCACAGACCACCTCTGCACACCCTACCCCACCTGGAGGGCGCTGACACAGGTGCACGTGGAACAGTGGACACTGGGGCTTCTTGGTATCTAGCCAGGAGGAAAGATGGTGGCTACTTTGTGTTGCCCGATGCTCTGCCCTGGTGTGGGGTGGGTCGTGGGTGGCCATGGCAGAGGAGAACACAGGAGCCCAAGAGCAGGCAGTGGTGGGGTCTGCAGCAGCAGAGACGGGCTGCTCCCTTGGGGCTGCCCGTCTGTGAGTCCCTGCTCTCCATCCTCTCCCCCTGAGTCTTCCTGCCTTTGTGTCTGTCTGTCTCTCCCTCACTGTCCCCCTCTCCCTCCCTTGGAGCACTCCTCCAGGAGAGAACCAGGAAGTAGACATTTCTTTCAACTGATCTATTTTCCATGTACTCTTTTCCAGAATGGTGGATTTTGGTGGCTGGGGGCCTGTGTCTAGCTGGGCCACTCCTCTAGGGCCACTCATTTCCCGTGGCAGAGCAGGGAGGGAAGGAGAAAACACCAGGGGCTGACCTCCCCCACTGGACCCCCAGGGCAGCTGCAACCCACGGGGATCTCCAGGCACGGGAGGGAGCCCTGCCCTGACACCAGGCAACCAAGGCCACTTCTGCCCCAGCGTGGGCCTGCACCTCTGAGATCCGAGCATGCTCGGGACGTTGGCCGTGAAGGCTTTGCTCTGTCAGGTGGTCTAGGTGGTGGGCTGCCTCCTGAGAGTGCTGTGGGTAAGACGCTTGGTCATTCTCTGTGCTGGACCAGACCAAGAAACAAACTCTGAATGACCACTGCTTCTGGAAAATGCTCTCTCCTTGCTGCCCACGAGGCAAAGCCCCAGGCCCAGGTGCAGAGGGAGGGCACTTGGGGAGCACCTTCTAGCACTCACAGACGCAGGGCCTGAGTACCCAGCTCATGGGGTACCTTTACATAGTCACCCCAGCACGCCTCACACACCCCGTGAGACAGACGGGTCCCCCGGGGAGACAGAGGCCTGGGGAAATTAAGAATTTTTCAGAACTAATTGCCCAGGCCTCTGAGCGCCCTCTCTCTCTCTCTCTCTCTCTCTCTCTCTCTCTCTCTCTCTCTCTCTCTCATGATTTTGGGGAATGTGAGAAGCCTCTGGATCTCTGAGCTTCCTGATGCCTAACATCCTGCTGCTTCCCAGTGGTAAGAGTCACATTCTCTCCCGTGGAGACGCTGAGAACACGAAGCAGAAAGCAGCCTGCAGCTCGGGTGTGCACTGTGGACTGCGCTGGTCTGGAGGAAGAGAGGGACATCTGGAGAACAGCTGAGGGCTGGCCTCGCAGAGAAGACGCCGTGCAGAAGGGCAAACCGGGGTGAGTGGGGGCTGGAAGACTGGCCAGCTACTTCTTCTCTCCCCGCTGCAAGTGAGCCTCAATCACTCTGGGGACCACAGAGAGACACTGCCCTCCAGCTGCTGCTACTGGCCACACTCCTTCAGGGAGTTCCTGCCTGTGCTCATTCCCATGCTGCCCCTGGGACCCCTTCCTCCCCATTTCTCACTCATCCTGACCCCCTCCTCCCTTGGAGAACCAGACATGGGGGAGTGCACACCTGGGTGCCCCTGAGCGCTCTGCCCATGGCTCCTCTGGTGAGCTGCAGGCCTCAGCCTTCTCTTCTGGGAGGAGAACTAGCCCAGGTGGAATTCGAGGAAGAGGACACCGCCAGCCATCTGGATGGTCTGAAGCCAATGATCCACCAAGAGATGCCAATGACCTCTGGGGTGGGAACAGGTGACCTTGAACAGGAAGTAATTAGATCTCTTAAACAATCCTCTAAATCTTTAATTAAGCAGAAATGAAAGCAGAGCTTCTGTCCCTCAGTTGTACCAGCCTCATTTCCAGCGCCCAATGGTACATGTGGCTGTGACCGGTGTCTTGACACAGATGGAAAACATTCCCATTGCTGCAGAAAGCTCCAGTGGACAGTCCTGCCCTGAAGCTTCCCAGGTTTCTGTCTCTATAACACGAAAAACATCCCAAATTGCTGTCCAAGTCTCAATGAAATGACAGATGGCCAAAGAGAGTGGGCAGATAAAAGCAAAGCAATGGCCTTGAGGTCTCCAAAGCTGTCAGCCTGTTGGGAACCGAGAGAGCTTCGAAGCCCCCGGGGGAGCAGGGAGCCCCCCCGTCAGCCCTCTTTGCTGGGTCCAACCCTGGAGTGTCAGAAGACAGGACTTCGGGTGAGTTGGGCATCGGCAGTGTCACTCACAAGCCCTCCCTGCCCTGGGCGCTAATGTGAGAAGGGACAGTTACCATGGGCAGAGCCGAAAGAGGGGCCACCTCAGCTCAGAGCCGAGGGGGGCACCCTGCAGGGACGGTGGCCAGGTCGAGCCCGGGCTCCACACCACCCAGCTCCTTGCAGGTCCAGACAGGGCTGCAGGGAGGCCTTGGCAGGCCACACCCCGAGGTTTCACAGACCGTGTCCCTGGGGAGCCTCTGAAGCCAGGAGAGCTGGGCTGGGCTGGCAGAAACCCACACGAAGACTCATGAGAAACAAAGGCACTTTGTGCACAGCGCCAGTCCCTGCCGGGGAAGGATCGAAACCGGAAAGCTGACCTGGCGACCGGCTATGGACCCCTGACTCCCCACAGAAGCAGAGAAAAGTCACAAGGTCCCCTTCCCCAGGTGCTGGGCAGGCCAGAGCAAGAGAAATCCACCTGGCCCCTCCTTCCAAGGGCCATCCCGTGTGAGGTGGCAGGCTGGGCCGGCCATGTCCCCCCCCCCCCCCCCGTTCCCTTGAGACCTCGTGCATCCCTCCCAGCTCTTCGTGGTCCTCGTCCTCGCATCCTTTCCCACGCTCCCCTGTTCTTCCTCAGACCCCTCTTCTCATCCTCTCCGTGTGTTTTTTTTTTTTTAATATTTATTCTTTAGTTTTAGTGGACACAAGATATTTATCTTATTTCTCTGTGGTGCTGAGGATGGAACCCGGTGCCTCTGCATGCCAGGCGAGCGCTCTACCTCTGAGCCCCAGCCCAGCCCATCTCTCCACGTGTGTTTAAAGCCTGATTCTCTCTCCCGCCACCCCAGACGTGCAAACGCAGAACACGATGTGTAAAACCATCCTGATCTGACTGAGCAGTACGGAGGGCAGCAGAGGCTGGGTACTTCCCAAACCAGCCAGCCCTCACCCCGCCCACTCTGTGCCCAGGCTGGACTAGCTCTGCCCCTCTTGGCTCCAGAGGCCACAGACCAAGAGAGAGGATTCTGGTGCTTTTAACAGGGATGGTGGGGCAAGGCCTGGGTGGCAGAGCGGGAGTGGGGAACCCCGAGAAGCTTGTGCCTCCATGAAGCCCGGTGGTGGCCACCCTGCAGGGCGTCAGGAAGTCCAGCTACCCACCAGTGGGGTTCCCAGGGTGGAGAGCCCGCCAGGCTGCCTGGCTGCTGTCCCTGGTCCTGAACCCGCCTGCCTGACCCCGAAGAGCCTGTGACTTCTGTTCCCTCTCAAGAGGGAACTGTTCACAATTTCTCTATCTTCATCTCCCCCATATTTTCTAGAACATGCAAAAATTCTTCTGATGTGCCCATTACTTTTGTAATTACTGTGATTTTATTATTACTGCAAGCCCCTCCCGCAGTGGGTGCTACTGGACGTGGGCTGCCTTAGTGCTGAGCTTCCACAAGCCTCCCTGTCTGTCTCGTCACCCCCTCCTCCCACCTGCCTCCTCTCCACCACACTCTCCAGACTCCACTGGGGGCTGAGGGAGACTAGCACAGAGCCTGGGGCAGATTCAGCAAAGTTTGCAAAAAGTTGCCTCCGACGTTCAGACCTCCCCGCACCCCCTCCCTGCAGCAGCCAGCCAGTGCTTGACTCGAAACCGACACCACCTCCTCACTGCAGTGGCGTCTCCTCCTCCTCCTGCCACTTCACTCGAGCTGTCACCGTCTCTGGGTGATGACACACATCTCCGGAACATTAGCAGTCATGATGGGGAGAATGCCCTCAGTCCCCCGGGTGCTCTCCGAGGCAATGACAAGGCTTCCCTGGCACGGGGGTGGAGTGGGGCAGGGCTCAGACCTGGGAGGACTCTGGGGGAGAAGCCCACAGCCCGGGTGTCCTGCCACCCTGCACTCGAGACGGGACGCTCCCTGTGGCTATGTGGTCTACAGGGGCCTTTGGTGGCCAGGCAGAGGGGAGGATCCTGGGGATCAGGGTGCACTTGGCAGGAGAGGTAGCCCCAGGACAACGCTGGGGTGTGCCCAGACTGCCACCCTCACACACAATTGCCAATTCCTTCCACGAGGGTAGAGCTTCACAGCTCACAAAGATCCCACCAACACCATCGCTCACAACTCCCACAATGCCCTTGTGGGGCGGCTGGCAATTCTCTAGTGCTGACACAGGAAGAGTGGGGTGCAGGCAGGGTGCTGCCCAGACCACCCAAGATCCCACACATCACGCACCTCCCAGGCCCCACCCACACCCTCTTTCCACGCCAGCCATCAGCGCGCACAGCTGCAGGCTGACAGCCCTCGCCTGCACAAGCTCATCTCTCACCTTCTGTCTGGGGCTTTTCTGTTACTGCCACATGGGACACCTGCTGGAGCCCACTCAGCCAAGCTGACAAACTGGCTGACCTGGAAGGGCAGCAATCCTCGGCCAGATGGAGAGGGGACCTGGTGGAGGGCACCCTTTCCATCCCTCAGGTGGACAGGCTGATCCCTCACTGGGTCCTTCCTGGGCCTGAGGCCCCACTGCCCACAGCGGTGCACCTCTGCAACGCGCCCTCGATGAGGTGCCCTCGCTCCCTGATTGGTCTCCCCGACCCCTTCCTCCTGGGCACTCCCGAAGCACACGCCTGCCTGCAAGGACTCCCTCGGGCTGCTTTCTGGGGAGAACCCAAGCTAAGGCAGTTTGCTCCTAAGGTGGCTTCGAAAGTGGCCCCTGGGGATGGGCTTCTGAACCTGGAAAAGTTGCTGGTCAGGCAGGGTTAAGGACCCCATTTCTGGGGGCCAATAGAGAGTGACAACAGCTGGCATGTCAGAGCATCACCATCATGCAGACGCTGGATGGCGGAGGGTGGAGAAGGGGGCAGGGGGACATGAGGGGCTTGGATGTGCGGCAGCTATGCGGTAGCTTTGGGCAAGGGCGATGGTAAGGACCGTGGGGTGGGCTGGCGTTTGTTAATGGATCTAGAAGTCTGGAGGAAGATGACAGCCTTAGGTTAGTGGGCTATCAACTCAAGGGACGGACCTCCACGCATGTCAGCAGACCTCATCTCCTAAAACCCTGGGGATCAACTGTAAGGGCAGCAGATACAACAGAGCCCGGACGCGCACACAGAGCACGTCCACCAAAGTCAGCCCAACAAGGAAGAGCGTGACCCCAGATAAGGACATCTGGTGGATGGCCCAAGAATCCTGCACTCCTGGCTCCTCTGAGCCCTTGGGGCTGGCAGGAGCAGCCCTTCCCCCTTTCTAGAAGAAAACTGGCTCTTCTCACTGGGAGGACCAGCAAGGACCTGGACAGAGAAGCTCTCTACTGGACAAGGCTCATCCACATTGCAGCTGCCGCACCCTCCCTCATCACCGCAGAGCAGGGGCTGGTCACAGTGAGCCCAGGCCAAGAGGGGACAGCTCCAGGAGATTAGCCACACTCCCACAGAGCTGCAAGACCAGCCAGGGAGCAGGAGGGAGAGGGGACAGTGGGGGAGGGACCAGAAAGAGAATGGAAGTCCAGACAGGGAGAAGGTAGTGACCTGGGTGGGAGGAGTGTCCATGGCTCAGGGACACCTGAGGCAGTGCAGTGAACAGCTCCCTGGGGGCAGAGACACGTCCCTGGCCTTCAGTCAGTGAGGCAGTGGGTCTGAAGGCCTAGGGTGGTGTAGGCAGAGAACCCAGCAATGGCCACCCCCAGGAGGGCCAGGGTTGCTGCCTTCACCTGGGCAGCAAGACATGCCTGGCTGGAAGGCTGAGGTGAGTGCTTTCTGCAGGCCAGGCCAGTCGTCAGGAGAGACATCCATCACCAGCTCCGTGGTGTCAACAAGGGTTGGAAGATTCCCGAGAAGCAGAGACTGGATAGTCCCATTTAACCTCCACTGGCAAGGTCAACATAATACCATCATGGTCAGCAAGGCTTGGGTGATGGCCAGGGAGCCCTGGGGTGCAGGGTCTGCGCTAATAGACCCTGGTGCTCCTGGGGACGAGATGACCGGTGGCCAAGGAGGGTGCTATCTGAATTGCAGTCAGAAGAAATTCAAGAGCCAGTGGGTCCATCTGTCAGCACTGTGGCAGACTGCAGAGGCTGGCCAGGCTCAGCTCATCCTCAGACCAGAGCCTCTGGGTTGAAGGGGCACCAGGGAAGCCTGCAGAGTCACTGCAGTGTACTTGAGGACAGGCCCCTCTCCCTCCCCAGAGGGGCCTGCGACATTGTCCAGAGAACCTATGCACTGGGGAAAGGAAACACCCAACATTTTGAAGGCAGTAGGACACGAGTAAGCTGGGACACTCCATAGCCATCAGGTAGAGTGGGGTCCATGGGAAGCCAGCGTCGTGACCTCCTGACCCAAGTCCCCCTGGTGGCCTCAGGGGCCCATCTGTGGTTTGCTCTGTGGACTGAGTATGCAGTTCAGACGAATATACTTAGCACCTGACATAACCCACCTATGGGTGCCCTGACCAAGGTGGGCCAAGGGGAGGCACAGGGGACTCCCCCAGGCCCTGGTGAGAGTGCGAATCAGGAAAAGAGCTCATCCTGCAAATTGCCACAGTGTATCGACCATCAAACACTCGGCGGGGGCAGGGAGGGCGGCCCTCACTGTGTGCCTGCTCATCACCTTGAGGCCCCTGTGAGAGTCGGACGAATCACGGTGGACAACCGTGGATTTCTGTGGACTTGACCTCCTGTAGCCTCAACACTGGCCGCAGCATTTAATTTAGTGGCGCAGACCACAGAGCCTCTGCTGCTGCTAGGTGGTGACTGATGTGGAAATGCACTCTTGCCGATCCCTGCCAGGGAGGACCGTGCAGAGGGCCGTGCCCCTACACGGGAAGGACAGCCATGCCTGCTCACTACCTCACCGCAGGCTGGGATGGATCTCTCGCTCTTTGTCACAACCCAGTCTTGAAGACTTTGGTCACTGTACATCCAGAGAAAAGCAAGCGCATTCGCCATCCTGAGGCCACGATGCTCGTGGGACCAGACGTGAGGAGTAGGTGAGTTTGCTGCCTGCCTGGGAAGACTCATCTGTGTACCATGACAATGACCAAGACAGATGAACCTCAGGGGGACCCACGGCTTGCTACATGGATGAGTCTGGGGCTTCCTGGGAGATTCCCGTGAAGGTTATGTAAAGGCCAGCAATAACCTGCCGTTCCACCAGGAAAGGGCACAGAACTCATGGCCCTTCAGAAGGTGGAAGTAGTGGACATTGACATTGGGTGTGCTTCTCCGTCTTGCTGTTGCCACCGGCTACCCGTTTTGAGTAGGTCCCAGAGCAAGACAGGGCTGCAGGATGCAGTGAACATTGCCTAATGGTGCTGTAAGGACGTCATAGTGGGTTGGAGGTGGGGAGCAGTGGTGGCACCTCTTAGTAAGAGAGACGCAGGGCTGACTCTGGGGTGGCTGCTGCCTTGACATCTCTGTCACGGATGGGACAGTGTGGGGGTGCCAGGGTGGGCCACCTCAGACACCGCCTGGGTCCCGCCCCACCTCCCTCTCCAGGCTTTGCTGCAGCCTGTGGCCTGTGGCCTCTCAGGCTGAGAGCAACTGTCCTCTTGAGCCATTGAGCCCTGCCTCCCCTGGGCCACGGCCTGTGGAGCAGGCCGGATAAGCTGCAGGCCTGGGTGTGCTGCGAGTCCTGGCCCGACCCTGCCCAGCAGTCTGCATTCACCTTCCATCCTCAGCTGGGCGGCTGGGGGCACATTCCCCAGGACCCCTCACAGGGTCCCTGCAGGCCCGTGGCCCCGGGCTCATCAAGCAGCTCAGTCACATGCCTGATTGGCTTTCCTCCCACCCCACTTCATCCTGATGTCCCCACAGTGAACCTCCTGTGGGCAAGCCCTCATCTCAAGCTCTGCCTTGGGGGGAAATTCTAGACTAAGGCAGTGGAGTCCTGATATCTGAAATTTCCCACTCCAAGAGGAAGGAGCCCACAGCTCCCTCTCCTCGCCTGTCTCCCCGACGACAGGAGCCGCTCTCGAGTGCTTGCTGGGTAAGGGTGCTCCTGCTCAGCGCCATGACTGACAGGTGCGTTTCCATGTGGAGAGCAGAGCACATGCGGCACAGCCAGCTCCACCACCTGCTGGACTCGAGGGTTCTCGGCCAACAGGACCAAGTGCTCCTTTCTCCCGTCACAGCAGCTGGTACAGAGTGAAGACCTTTCTCGCAGCTGCCAAGGCTCAGCAGAGCACCTGGGGGTGGCTCTAGGTGGTTGCTGGCATTTGGCCCCAGGGGCAGAGGACATGCCTGTCCTCCCAAGAGCTTGGCAGAGCCCCTGCCCACCACCCAGCTAGGGCCACCTCCTTCCTAGGGTCAGATCCAGTGTCCCCTCATTCATTCCCTCTGCTCGACAGCCAGAGGCCAGAGTCGGGGGCGGGACTTGGTTGGACACGTGGGTGCTGGCCTTGCCCTACACTCGTCCAGGACAGGGTGCCCCTCTCTAGGGAGGCCTGGAGTGCTCCTGAGTGGAACCAGAGCCCCTTGCAAGTCCAACGGGATGCTTCCCAGGCCACGCCCCCAACCAGGTGAGTTGGATCGCTCGGCCAATGGACAATGAGGTCCTTCCACTGGACAAAAGAACACTCTGGAAGAAGCCCTGCTGTCATGACCTGGGTGCCCTTCCCTCTAGCCCCAGCCCTGGAGCCAGGGACCTCCTTCAGGGGAGCATCTGCCTGGTCCCAGAGGGAGTCTCATGGGACATCCCCCTGACCACTGGGAGACTCGAGTGTGTGCCACAGCACCTGCTCCCTGTCGTCCACTCATCCTTTCCACGTCGTGTTCTCCCTCAGCTCCTTCCGAGCGCCAGTCCTGCCCCAGAGCAGGAGTGGTCATCTGCTTGGTTACATAATCCATCAGTGTCCTGGTTCTTCCTTTTAGAACACTGCAGGCTCCAAGGCCCCGGCTGTGCAGGCCTGGCTGGGCTGGGGTAGGTGGCCCTTCCCCGGCCAGGTCTCAGGGTCTCACCTGACTCCCCTCTTCTTCCTGCTGCTCCAGGAAAGCCTTAGTTGCAGTCACTGCAGAAACACCCTGAAGTCCCTGTTTGGGTGACTGTGACGTGGCTAGGCACAGCCAATCACTGCCCAGCACCAGCTCTCCAGTCACCTGCCCCACTCTGTGACTCTCACTTGATCTTAGCCAAAAGGCCGAGAAGCGATGACTCTGTGACTCTCAAGACATGACACAGGCATGGGACCAAGGCTCTTGGTCTTTCCTGCGGGGCTGGACTGTCTCTGCCACACGCACCAGTGCAAGCCACTAGCCCAGAGGCCCTGACCACCTGGAAGCCCCCCTTGGCTGCCTCTCTGGCTGCCTCCCAGGCTCCCTGGTGGTCTGCGGGCAGAGTGCAGGGGCTGGGGAAGGTGAGCCAGGGAAAGGGGGCCCTTGCTGGAGTCTCCCACCTCAGATGCGTCCTCTCTCTGTCTCTCCGCAGCTTCCTGCTGCAGCTGGTTTCCCGGGCGATGTGTTCCAACGGCGAGCTTCGGGCCTTCTCGGGGAAATGCAGGAGCACTGGGAGGCCGCGGGCACAGGTGCCTGGCTGGCTGGCAGATGCCCCTTCCGCAGCCAAGGTGAGCGGGCACTCTTGGGGGGTGACGGCCCCTGCGCCAGAATCTCTCCAGCCAGGGGGTCTCACATTCCTCTGACCCTGCTTCTCCCTTACAGCAGGCCCAGGACCTCACCATCTCTGCCCAGGGCGCTCTGCTGCCCTCTCCCCAGGCCTCTCATCTCGCCATGGCTCCTGGTGCCGCTCAAGCATCCCTCCGGCAGGAATCACTTGAGATGAGCTCCCAGCCCAGGAGCAGCTCCCCTGGGCGCCCACAGTGTGCGGCTCCCGTGCTGGGTTTGCCCATCACCCCGTGACAACTGGTGGTTCTCCTGCCGGGGGACCTCCGAGGGGGCAGAGGGGGCCTTCCTCACTGTCACGTCTCCAGGGCTGAGCACGAAGTACAACCGAGATGCTCCAGACTCAAACTCAGCCCCCACCGTGGCATTCCAAACGCCCCAGAATGACACGCCAGCTCCCTGCAGGTGCGGCTGCCCCGCTGCCCGGCTGCCCGCGGAGGACTCCCTTCCTCTTGCCTCAGGTGGTGCCCAGCCAGGTCTCTGCACATAGTGTTTGCACAACAAAAAGAGACGGAGGGAAGCTGCCGGTGGAGACAGCCAGAGGCAGAGGGTGCGTGGCTCACCTCGGCCTGAAGGCTTGGTGCAGGGCCCGCTGTGTGGAGGGCAGTGGGCCCAGACCCCCTCTCACGAGGTTCCTGTGTTCCTGTACATTGAGACCCCGCCTCGTCCCCCCAGCACCTCCCTCTCCTTTCCTCGGCAGCCTCGTCCGATCCCCAGCTCTGTGTGAAGGTAGTTTCACTCAGCTGTGATCAGCTCACTTACTTGTCCCCCGAATTCCAAAGACACCCTCTGTGGTATCAGGGCTGAAGGCTGCGTACTGCCCATCGGCACGACTCCCTTAACTCTTTCCTGCCGGGGGGTGGGTGGGTGGGGGCTGCCCGCAGCATTTATTCTGCTCCCCCCCCCCACCCCCCATTTTTCCCTGGCTCCAGGCCAAGGAGGGGGATGTGGAGTTGGGGGCGGGTGGCCAGCTTGTCCTTCCAGGCAGGGCAGGGGCAGGCGACGTGGGAGTCACATGCAGGTCTTGTGCCTGGGTGGGGGGATGTGTGCAGGCACAGGGAAGGGCACAGTCACCACTGGGACTTCCCAGCACAGGCCGGGACTTCCCCTCCCTGCTCCTCGTCCTGTGGCTCAGTGCACTCCCCATGCCCAGGGCTGCTGGTGGACAGCAGGACACAGGCTTCTTGGTGGGCAGGGCGCCCAGACAGGCTGGTGTGGGACGGGGTGTGCTGTGTCCTGGTGGGGGTGGTGGCCTCCATCGTGGGGGAGACACAGGGCCTGAATCAGCTCCCACGAGGTGCAGCCCCACCTCTGCCCCTGCCAAGGTCCGTCTTGTCTTGAGACTTGTCCTCCGGAACCATGAGCAGGACGCTCCAAATCCAAGCTGCTGACAAGCTGCAGCCGGCAGGAGATGAATGGAGGGTCCTTAATCCGGGCTTTCTCCATAATTAAGTTTGAATCACAGTGAGCTGAACCCTGGTTTCAGCAGAGCACCTGGGGGTGGCTCTAGGTGGTTGCTGGCATTCGGCCCCAGGGGCAGAGGACATGTCTATCCTCCCAAGAGCTCGGCAGAGCCCCTGCCCACCACCCAGCTAGGGCCACCTCCTTCCTAGGGTCAGATCCTGGGGTGCAGCTGCAAGGCCTGTCCGGCAGGACGGAGGCCCTGGCCATCCCTCTTTCCAGGAGTGCCTCCCTCTCTGGCTCGGGTCTCCAAATACCCACAGGACCACGGGCAGCCTCCCTGGAGCACACTCTAGCACTTGGCCCTGGTGCACATCTGCAGGGCACCCACGTTGTGCCAGGGCCCTGTGGCCAGGGCTACAGTGGGGAGCAAGGCAGACGAGGCCCTGCCCTCAGGGAGCCCCCACTGGACCCAGACGGTCTGGACAGGCCAGTTCCTGCCAGCTCCGGTCCTCTGGGGCCTCAGAAGCTAAGCTATTCTGCCAGAGCCCCTCCCTCCTCCGGCACTGCCACGTCTGCATCTGGGGAGCTGACCAACACCAGGGGCGTGGCCCCATCTCAGGATCCAGGACCATGCCAGGGACAAGACAAATGGCCCTGGGTGAAGGGCCAAAGCTTCTCGGCTCTTCGCTGGAAACACTTCAGGCTCTCGGGAACTGGGCCTGAGCCAGGAGCTGGCCTGCACCCCACTCTGTCTGCCTCTCCACCATGCAGCTGCCCCTCCCCCCGCACTCTGGCTCCCCTGGCGCCCGTCCCCAGTCTCCCCCTCCTGTGGGACCCCTGTAGGTAGCCTGCTTCCAGGGGTCAGGTCTGGCTTCCTGGCCCTGCTCTGTGACTCCTGCCCACGCTTGCCCACTCCCCCCAATCATCATCAGCCCCAAAGACTGGACTCCAGAGTGACTTGCTTCTTGTATCAGAAAATTCCAGAACCTCAGTCCTTCCCCAGCCCTGAGGGCGTCAGCCACAACTACATCCCGGACTTTCTCTGCTCCTTTGGAATCAAAATGTCCCCAACTGTGCCCAAATTCAGGGTTGTTTCCTCAGTCTTTAGAGAATGAGAAAAGGAAGAGGAGGAGGCTATGGGGGTAGCAAAGCCACAGGCTGAAGCAGGAGAGAGTCCCTCCCCGCCCTCAGGAGTGGCTGCCTCCCTGGGGGGACCTGGAAATGGCTGTCACCTCAGCCACATTCTGGACAGGAGCACTTAGAAGTCATGGAGAAAGGATGAAATGTCCTGTTTCTGTGTGACCAGGTCAGGGTCGCGGGGGCAGAGGGCCCTCTCTCCTCTCCGGCTCCTTGCGGGAACTGTGAAGGATGTGGGGCTTGCTGGCCAGCCATCCTCCCCACGGCCCAGCGGCAACAAATCCCCAAATGTCCACCTCCCAGCTCCTTCCAGGGACCTGCCCCAGGCAACTGCCACCATGAGCCTGATTCCTCCCGGGCTCTGCCCACTCAGAGGCTCCTGCTGCCCTCCCTCCTCACTCATTCCTGAGCATGCTGGCCGCAAGCTTTCTAAGTCCTTCCATTGTGATGCTCTGAGCCTTCACAGGGCCACTAACCCCCAGGGCCACCTAGCACCCAAGACGGTGTGTCAACTCAGGTGACCAATGAGATGATGGACACAATCTGTCCTGTCCACGACCCCTCTTCAGATTTAACACTGGGAACTCTTGTGCCCCAAGCACACGTCACGGCACATGGCACAGGAAGCCTGGCTTTGGGGACGGCAGTGTCCTATGCACAGCCCACAGGGGCTCCCCAGCCATTCTTTGTGGGGTGTTGCTGGGTTTGGGGGCTGTGGGCGTGGAGGAATTAAGACACTGTGAGCACACGAAGTGCCCAGCCGAGTAGACCCCCTGCACTTCTACCAACCATCCCACGGCCACCTGTGTGGCCCTGCCCAGCCCGGCACACGGGGGCTTAGGAGGACAGAATCCCGCAGAGGTCATTGCTCCCTTGATGACTGACGACGCAGCCCCCGGGGACCCACTCCTCCAGAACTTCCCGAGTGGGGGTCTCTGGCCCTGAGGTCCCTCCTCTGCCTTGAGGTGAAGGCATCTCAACTGCTCATTCATGACACAAAGTGGCAACACCTTGCCACCAGCTGGAGCGAGCACTTTGCTTAGTAACTTCTAATAAAACCAACCAGATGGCACAGAATGGTCACATAGCAGAGCCAGTCCCCTGGCTCACTGGACGTGCCCCCTCCTTGTCAGGTAGAGGGTAGTCTGCAGGTCCAGGTGACCAGGGAGGTGGGCCACCCTTTCGGATCTATGTGACCAAGAGAATTCCGCTGTCCAGCTCTGGTGGCCCAGAAGGAGGTGCAAGGGACAGGGGAAGAGAGGCCATGCAGACGCTGGGCAGGGGAGATGGCTGGGGTCGGAGGGAGCAGGAAGGGGCTGCTGGTGCGGGGAGGGCCCAGGCCCCCAGGCAGGGGTGAGCTGGGTCTGGACCCACGAAGGGCTCTTTCTGATCCTTGGGGGTGGCCCTCTGGGAAGCCCGGGAGAGGAGGCTGGAAATGCAGGGCCCCAGCACCTCTGGCCCAGGAAACAGACACTAAATCCTCATTACCAGGCTTTTTAAATGCACAGACAGGACATTAGCGTTTAAACAGCTTCTATTACTCCAGGGCAAACTTTAAAAAACATAATATTTATAGAATACCTCCTTCAGTTCGCCCTGTTTGCTCTTTATTTCTCCTGCAATTACCGCTAATTTGGAGACATTTTGCTTTGGCATCTCCGCCTGTTGCCAGTCACTTATGAAGCCACCCGCTGGGAGCTGCACACCCCTATCTAGTCTCCTGCCACCCGGAAAGGGCTGCCAGGATGGATAGAGGGGGCTCACTCCCTGCCCTGCCTCTCCATGGACAGGAGCAAAGCCCAGGGGACCTCCCTGTGGACTGAGGCTCCCCAGCCTGGCCTTGCCCTGGCTGCCCCGAGCATCTGACTGAGCCCAGCAATGCTGACGCGGGGTGGACAGACCAGAGGGGAGGGTCCTCATCACCCATGGAGCCACCTGTGACTCTGGGCCTGAGTGTGGCCTCTGCAGGAGGTGCCTCTGCGAAGTGTCCCTGCTTGTGCTCACATGCCCAGGGTCAAGAAAAGCCTCCCTCTGTCCCTCGCTCTTCTCCACCACTCCACAGGTTTCTTCCAAGCCCCACCCTCTTCCCAGGACACCGCTGGGAGGACAGCACAGACCATCTCCTGTGCACGTGGAGTTCTCAGCCTGGGGTCCCATGCATGAGAGGCCACACGGGAGGGAGCAGAACTGGGCCCTAAAGCATGCCCAGGTGGGTGAGATGGGGCAGGCGGGCATCCTGGGTGGAGGCTGGTGAGCAGGTGCCCCGGGGGCATCAGGGGCTGGGGTCAGCCACGGCTGCTCCTGGCTCTGTCCCCAGCCCGACTCCTCACTGCCGATTGGCCAAGTTCAAGCATGCCTGGCCGGGAGTGAGGCCAGCATGTCTGCTACAGGCTCCGCACACGTGTGGCCCTGACGTGTGGCTGTACCGTTGTTTCTGGGGCAGGTGGAAGTGACTCTGGGGCTGTGGGCTTTGGGCTCCAGTGTCTGGAGCTCCTGAATAGAGGTCAGAGCTGGGAGTAGGGAGGTGGGGTGGAACTGTGCTGGGGTCCTGCGGGGACAGACACCTGTTCCCTATCCCCAAGGGGCCTCGGCCCATCGAGAGGTGGGACAGCATGGCTACCCAGGCTCTGGAGTTGGAGGCAGGGTCTGGCCCTGGCTGTCATGGTAATGAGGCTGGGGTCCTGAGGAGGCCCCACCTGCGAGGAGGCTCAGAGCCTCCACTCTCCATGGCCTACGGTATTCTCAGGACTGCACAAGGACAGGGTGTCACCCTCAGGGATGAAGACAAAGACCATAGAGGCGGGAGTGGGGGGGTCTCGCAGACCAGGACACGGGGAGAGCCTGGGGTGGAGGAGGATCTGGGGGGACCAGGAAGGACGATGTTCAGGCAGCAGGATGAGGGATGGCAGGAGGGTCAGGGGGAGGGTCGGGGGAGGGGGACAGCCTCCCACAGGGAGGAGGGCTCTGGGCGCCTGCCCATGAGCACACAGCCCTGCAGTGGGTGGGCCTTCATGGTGGCTGTGAGCAGAGCTCAGCTGAGTGAGAAAGCAAATGCCCATCCAGGACACCCTGACTGCCAGTGAATGTCCCTTCTTCCCCTGAGCTGGGCATGGTCCCCTCATCCCACCCGCCTGCGTTGGCACTGAGCCACCTGAGGCTGGGGGCAGGGTCTGGTAACTCGGGCAGCAATGGCACACGGCAGCTGAGGGGCAGAGCCGGATCCCAGACCCGACCTGAGGGAGGCCCAGCCCCTGCCCAGCCCTTGGCATTGGGTCCACTGCTCAGACAAGGAGGCCCTTCCACCCCCGGGGCCCCTCCTTCCCCTCCTCAGGTGGACCCCCAGGTGGAAGTCCAGAGACAGAGGTGCCTCACACAAGCAGGGGCTCCCCTCCCCTGGACCTCCACATCCTCCTCTACCAAGGGAGGTCTGCCCTGCACCCAAGCCCTCCCTCACCAAGCTGGGCCCTTGGCTTCGGCTTACCACTCTCCCATTTGCCAAAGGGTCAGGAACTGTCCATTGCAACTTGTCAACTTTAAAGGGGGACAGCAGCACCTCCAGTGCCAGCCCTGAGAAGTCATTTCCACAGGGTGGGAAGGCACGTGGTCCATGGGACGACCCTCAGTCAAAGGGCGGCTGGGGCTGGAGGACGCTGGAGAGGAGGGTCCCTGCGGAGCAGTGGCTTCAGGGATCCCGCCAGGCCCCGTCCTGCCTCTTACAACAGACGCCGTTCACACAGTCGTCCTTCATTCATTCCTGCACCCCAGGGTTCAAGGCTCCTGAGCCCAGCCAAGCAGACTCGGTGCAGGCACCAGGAACAGGAGCTGAGCAAGACACAGCCAGGGCCCTTCAGGAGGCTGGTGGAGCGCGACGGAGGAGTGACGATGCACCTCAGCTAAGTGCGCCAGCGCAGAGAGGGTGGGAGGGCTTCCTGCAAGCGGTGACACTTAGCTGCCTTTCACTGGCGCCTCATGTCCCCCTGCCTGAAGGCTCACCTGACAGAAAAGTGGGAGCCAGGAGAGGGGCGTGGGAGCAAGGGTGCTTGAATTGGGACAGAGCCTGCAGTGTTTGGACTGACTTTGGAACCAAGTTTGGAGTTAAGAATGTGGGAGGAGCTGGGGGTGAGGCTGGAGCTGAGAGGGCTCATCAGGAAGAACTTTGAGCTTCACAAAGTTAGACTTAGCTGGGCAGGCAGTGCTCGGGCTCGGGCTGGGGAGAGGGGTGGGTGGCAAGCAGACAGCAAGGAGGGAGGCTAACGTGCTGGCCACCACAAGCTGGGAGCTGGGCCTGCCAAGGGTCAGGGAGCCAGGAGTGTTGGCACACACCTGTAATCCCAGCGACTCGGGAGGCTGAGGCAGGAGGATCGAAAGTTCAAAGCCAGCCCAGCACTTTGTGAATCTCTGAGCAACTTAGCGAGACCCTGTCTCAAAATAAAAAATAATAAGGGCTGGGGGGATGGGGCTTCGTGGTTAAGTGCCCCTGGGTTCAGTCCCCAGGACCAAGGGGAAAAAAGTCAGGGAGACTCTAAGGGTTTGGGTGCATGATGGGACCTTCCCACAAGCCACAGGACAGAGGAGGAAATGTGGGTCTGCAGGACGTGAGACCTGTTAGGCATGCTGTGTTGGAGGAGCATGTGGACGTCCATCAGGTGGGCAACAGGCCCCTGGGGTGTCCTGAGGGGTCTCACTTAGGAGTGGGAGCCCGGGGAGAGGAGATGGGGGCTTCTCTCTTGCAGCCCCTTCTTCACACAGCTCTCAATTCAGCCTAGAAGCTGAGCTGGGGAGACAGCGCCTGGGGTCCTCATCACCCATGGAGCCAGACGAGAAGCGGGGACCCTCCTGATAGGCTTCCACCTCTGCTCTGAACAGCCAGGCAGCTTCAGCAAGGGAAGACTCCACGTGTCCCCCAAGGCCAGGCCAGTGTGGCAAGGACAGACGGAGCCTAGCTGGGGCTGGGGTGTTGCGGGAGCAGGACCCCCAGCAGGGCCAGGTAAGCCTGTGAGGACTGACAGCCAGGCAGGACGGACCTCTCCTGGGCCCCAGCCACCCAGGCATCTCCCTCTCCTGGGCCCCAGCCACCCAGGCATCTCCCTGTTAGCAGGCCCAGATCCCAGGGAGGTCCTGGGAGCTCCAAAGGGGCTCCCAGGCCACTGAAGGGACCTATCAGGTTGGTGCCTGAGGAAGGCCACAGGGAGAGGGGTCCTTCCTGTTCGCTGGTGTCCCTGGGGACACCTGGAGGTGTCCCTGGGTTGGTGACTGCTAAAGCTAGCCTTGATGAGCAGGAAGGGACTCAGGGACACCAGGGCACTCTCAGCAAGACCATTGGCTTTGTGAAGGTGGGGTGGCCCTAGGAACCTGGGCACGTCTTGGACCCATTCTGTCCTGGGTAGCAATAGGCTAACCGACTTGGTGCAGCTGCCCCCGGTGGCTACCAGCTCTGGGCTGACCACAGCTGCCTGACACCCTGTGCATGGTTGCCGTGGGCTCTTCTGCTGACCCCTGCTCCTGTGCCCAGGTCAGCCCCTCCAGATGGGGCTCCAGGGTTCTGAGACTTCTGCTGGCGGCAGGGTTGGAGGGTGGCACTGCAGGGCACCCTGGGCCAAGCTACCTGATGAGGAGAAGCCCCACCTGGGAGGTGCTTCTGGGCTGGGGCATGTGCACTGGGCCCAGAGGAAGAGCTAGCCCACAGGGAAAGCACGAGAAATTCTTCTCACTTTCCAAACCACTGGTGTGGAGCTGATGATCCTGGGGTGCCGACTCCTGCACATCACAGGCTTGCTCACGCACACTCACGCACACTCACGCACACTCACGCACACTCACGCACACGCTGGCCAGGCCTTTCCTTGTCCTCCTGGTTCAGCCTGATTTAACTGCCCGATGGTCCTCTCCTATGCGTGGCCTCCCTGGGTCCTCTCTCTCGTCTGTCTGGCCCAGGCCCCCAGCATGACCCCTGCCAGGCTCATCTCGTTTGCCAAGAGGGGCAGGGGCACCGACGGGGGGAGGGGGAGTCTGCGAGGTGGGCGCTGGGCATTGGGATCTCCTCGCTCCAGGGCAAGCTTCCTGGGTTTCTGAGCTTAGAGCTCTGGACCCATCTTTCTTCCCAAGATCCAGTTTCTCTTGCCTGACTTTGTAGCCCAAAGGGGAGGGGGAGGGAGAAAGAGCCTGGTGAGGGGGCGGGGAGCTGGTGCTGGCGGGGGCCTGGCCTGCGTCTCAAGTTCCCACTGGGGATTCGCAAAGGTCTTCCTAAGACCAGGCAGGGGAGGTGCCCAGAGAGAGGAGGGACGCACAGCCCAGCTGGGCACTTCCGAGCCTGCCCAGCTGCCTGTTCTGGCCCATGGGCATCTGAGGGCCCCTGAGGGGAGTCTGTCCCCTGTGGCTAGTGCTTCCTGTCTGGGAGTACTCTGACCCAGCACCCCTGTGGGCCCTGGAGGGAGCTGGCAGGGACTGCAGGGGTGTGTTGTGGGGGGGGGACATGTATTCTGCTTTCCCCAAATTTCAATCCCAGATCTGCCAGGAGCCCAGAAGGCCACCCGGCTGTCCATGCTTGGTACATACCCCAAAATACATCATCTTTTTGGAACCTCCGCTCCCAGCGGCTACCAGGAAGGCGGGAGGAGACCAACTGGGGAGCTGCAGCAGGCGGCCGGCTGGCGGGGTGGGGGCTCGGTCCCCACACTGGCTGGAGTGCGCTCAGTTTAGCTGTCCCTGGCAGCTGTCTGAGGAAGGGCAGGTCCTCTCTCCCCTCCCTGCGGCTCAGCCTCCTTGCTTTCCTGGGGTTGTGCAGCTCTGAGCTTGCTCCGGGCTCACCCGTCCAGGGGTCCTGTCTGGTTCTGCTTGTCCTGGTCACTCCTACCACCTGGCCCTCTGCTCAAAGTTGAGCGACAGCATAGCGATGCTCCAGCAGTCACCCAATGGTGGACAGGGGAGGACAGGAGTGGGGGAACCTCCCAGCCTAGAGCCTCTCCTGGATCCTGGAATGGGGACCGGGAGGGGACTTTATTTTGGGTTAGAAAACAAAAAGGTGGGAGGAAAGCACAGCTGTCTGTGTTCTGCAAAGGGCCCTCCTGGCTCCAAAGGATGGAAGTCATCAGCTGGCAGGAGGCAGAGGTGACACAGGACCCCAGCCCCACATCTGGAGGCAGCAGGAGGGAGTTTCGGAAAGCAGGGGGCTCCTGGTGCTGGCACAGGGCCATCAGAGCCCAGGTGCGGGGCCAGGCCAGAGGCTGGTGGGTGTGTGGGGTTGGGGGCTGCTGGGAGTGGGAGCGATGCTGACGCCCTGTCTCTGTCTGTGTGTAGCTTCTGTCCTGCCTCTGCGGTCCCTGTCCCCACGTACTGCTGACCAGCCGTGAGGGAATCAGCGCCTGTCTGAGTAACCCTGCTGCTGGGGGCTGAGGTCCCGGAGCCCTGCCCTGGAGGGTCCTGGGATTTCTGCTCAGCCTTGCAGACAGGACAGGTGCTGGCTGGCTGGCGACAGAGCATCAGGTGGACCCCCCCCTCAAAACCACCAGGGACCCAGGCCAGAGCCAGTGGGGGACTCTCCAGTCAGTCAAGGCAGAGCCAGCCTGGGAGGGCTGCCCCTTTGCAGAAATGGAAGGACCACGAGAAGAACCGTTCACTTTATGGTTCTCAGTTTCTTTCGGTGAAGGGTACGGAGGCCCAGAGGCGGTTAACAGGGTGGGGCTCCCTGGGGTCCCCACATCCACTCTGGGGGTTCTTATGGCCTTTGCTCTTTCCTCTGGACAGAGGTGGCAGGTGGTGGCCCTCATGTCCCCCTTGGGCCTGGGTTGGTAGCCAGGAGCAGAGAGTGAGCCGTTGTCCTCAAGCTGGGAGAGGACAGAGGGCCAGCCCAGGAACTGCCTCTGCACAGCTCAGTACTTCCTGTCCCTGGAAGGTGACTAGGGGACCCTCCTTCCCGTTGTGTCCAGCTGGGAAGCGTGAGCACAGGCATGTTCAGGGTTGGCCTTGATGAGGCCACACCCCTGCCTGTCCCCCAGGACCTGGCTGAGAGGGAAGAGGGCTGTGCGGGAAGCAGAGGGGAGGGCTTGGGCCCTGCCCAGGGCTCCCTGGCTCGTCAGCCCAGGGGAGGCGCCAGGACGAGGCCGCTGCGTCAGCCTCTGAGGCTCTGGGGCTGGCAGGGCCTGGCGGAAGCTGGGAAGGATGAAGGGGTGGGCAGAAAGGGGCTCAGAGGCCGGAGCTTCCCAACACCTAGACCAGCCGCAGACACTGGGAGGTAGAAAGAGATGCCAGCTGGGTCCCCATTCTAGGGACGGTCTCCTGATTTCTAGCAGGGCCGAGGACCTCTGTGGCCCCTGGGGGCTAACACTTGGCTCATGCCAAGGAACCAGCCCTGGCTGGTGGGTCCCGGGGCCAGAGGTCCCTCTGACCCTGGCTTTGCCATTCCGGGCCCTGCGATCTCCGGGCGCTGCTGCCCACCTGCAGCCTCAGTCTCCACTGTGAGAATCGGGTGCAAGATCAAAAAAAAAAAAAAGAAGGCCTAAGTTTGACACGGTGTCCCAGTGCCACATGTGTCCACATGAAGAGTGGGGAGAGAGTCAGCTGGAGTGGGCCTCATGGCTTCCTGCTGGCTTGAGGGAGGATCTGGGCCCTGTATTTTGCAAAGGGTCGAGGTCCCAGGGACAGGAACTGACATGCATGCTGCACCCACCCGGGACTCTAGCTTCAGTGCCCAGATCCCTGTCAAGGCAGAGGGACAGCCACACTCTGTGCACACAGCACTGGCTCCTCCTGAGTGTGTCCAGGGGGTCTATGGAGCTGGGGTTCAGGCTTAGAAAGCTCACAGAGGTGACAGTGCCCACCAGAGATGGCCCCGAGTCCCCTCCTGCTTTCCTGTGGCCCTGTCACTGCACTGAGCTTGCCTGTCTCTGCCCTGCAGACTGTCAGCGTCTAGGGGCTGAGGCAGGTCATGCCCACTGGTCCAGGGTGGCCAGTGTAGTGCACAGCAGATGCCCATGAGGAGGGAGCTGGACAGCAGGGCTGCTTTTTTAGGGAAGAAGAGGGAAAGACTCAGTTTCTCTGTGGTCTGGGTCTCTGTGACAAGCCAAGCACTGGTGGGCTGCAGTCTGGCGGGTTGGGGGCCGCAGCGAGAGGCTCACACTCTGCGCCTCTGGGGTGGGGGTCTGCCTCTGAGCGCCCCAACAGCCCACGCTGTCCTGCAGGTGCGGGGAACCTGCCTACATCGCCAGCACCTTCCAAACAGGCTGCCCGTCTCCCAACTCCTTCAAACTCTGCGGGACCACACCATCAGCCCCTCTGGAAAATCTGCCTTGTGGGAGTCCTGTCGAGGGAGGCTGTGGGTTGTCCTCTCCAAAGACCCACACTGGAGCACACAGGCTTGGAGACCGCGGGCCACCTGCACCAGCTTCACGCCTCCTGACATGCACACGCAGGCACACGGCATTGCCCCAGCTCACACGCACAGGTGGTCCCTCGTACACGACACACCCACCTACCCCCAAACACATACTGGCCAGCAGCAGGGGCCTCCCGGGGCATGGCATGGACACCTGACGGGCCTGGGTGGGGCCGCAGCATCTGCCACACATTCAATCCACAGCCTCCCGGCTGGTGGTGTGAGCATTCTCGCCAGAAGCCGGCAGCTATGAATAAGTAATGACTAGCGGGGAGAGGGGAGGGATCAGGACACTGCCCGCCCTGCTGAGGGGACCCGGGGAGGGATGTAAGACCTGTCTCGACCCCCTGGACCACCGACACAGTCCATGCTCGGCTGTTCTGTGGCAGCACCCTCCAGCACAGCAATACACAAACAGCACTTTCAATAATGCAGCAGTAGGCGGGGGCGGGGAGGGGTGGGAGGGAGCTGCACCTTGAGGTGGGCAGGTGGGAAGGGGGAGGTGCAGCCAGAGGAGGGCGTGGGTCCGGGCACGCTGCACCTTGCCAGCTCAGCTGTGTCCTGATCTAAAGCACCACCAGGCAGATTCTTCCTCTCCAAGCAGCAGTGTATGGTGGACGCTGAGGTGTGACCCTCCCTTAAGGGCCTTGGGAGTCACCTGGCTCCCCACCTCCAGGACAGGACATTCCTCTGCAGCCCCCAACCCAGCTCAAAGCTGGGAGGACAGGCTGCCCACCCACACTGGCCAGCTGTCCTCCCTAGAAAGTTCTTCCTTTGGGCCACCTGACATCCAGCCTCCTGGGCTCCCCCAAGGACCTCGGTTCTGCATCTGAAGCCACACAGGTCAGCCACGTTTCTCCCCCACAGCCGGCCCTGGGACAAGCTGCACTGGTTCCAGTGGCCATGGACACTCCTCTGGGGCTGAGCCCCCACCCCACCTGTGCCCTTAGGGGTGAGACCCCCCTCCCAGCCCAGAGATGGGACCCCCAAAGTGAACCCCAAATGAAGCCAGCGTTCCAGGGGCCTCTGACCACAGCATGAGCCCCCACACCCACTTCGTTAATCTGGGCACGCACCTCCCTCATGCAATCTAAATAAGATCAGCCTCCAAGGACGGCTCTACACTCAGGGTGACAGGCCCTCCCTCACCTGGGTGTGCGGGTCACGTGTAATCATCAACAGTGCCCCACTTTGGGTGACAGGTTATTTAGTCACCCTCATTACACTGAACTGGCCACCAAGAAAAGTCCCTGAATCTTCCTGCTGTGCTCACCAAAGAGCGTTCTCGGGCCTACTAGTGAGATTTTACATTTATTATTAAATTTAGTTAAAATTTCAGCCCTGGTCCTAGCCACTAGCGAATAGTTCTCCCTCTCAGCTTTAACCAGAATCTAATCGTGACGCCTGTGAAACCTTCCCGTCAGTCCCTGACACGAATCAGAACCTGGAGAGGGAGAGCAGAGCCGCGTGGTGGCACGCCACCAGGGACCTCAGCAGCCAGCGCTCTTTGGACACAGATCTCCCAGGTGGTCTCAACCCTCATGAAGTCCTTCATTAAGAGAGGTCAAGTGCAGCGCCCCAGGGGGTTCACCAGGTCAACCTTCCCCATCTGCCCTGAAGGGTCGGGCTGTCCCTGGCCTCAGGTTCCCTCCCCTCGACAGCGATGGCGGTTGGCTGCACACGGCCGGCTGCGCCCAGCACCCCATCGCCCAGCCCTGTGCCCCCTCCTGCCTCTGTGCTGATGCCCACCAACAGATCACCTCAGAGGGTGGGTGTGTTCTAAAGGTCCCCACCTCCTCTAACTTGCCTGTCAGTTTTGTGGAGCGCACCGCCTGGCCCTGGAACTCCTGGGCAGCTGACGTGACCATCTGGGGAGGTGATCTGCCTCAGGGACAGATCAAACCCAGCTGCAGGGGCCGGGGTGCTGGGGCAGGTCCCCTCTGCTTTATCAGCCGGTCCACAAATATGTGTTGACCACCAACCAAGATGGGCACAGTCCTGGCTCTGGGGAACCAGCCCCGGACCAAGAGACCCGAATCCCTACCCTCACCAGGGTGGACGGTGGGTCTGCCCTCTACTGGGAGGGAAGTTCAAGAACCAGCAGATAGGAAAACTATTTCCTGTTGGAGGGAAAGCATAGAGCAGGAGAGGGCTGGGAAGGATCCGGGAATTTGGAGGAGGGGGTGGGGGAGAGGAGGGCTCTGCAAGAGCAGGGGTCCTGGTGGCAGGGAGGGACCCCCACTTCCCAGTGCTGCGCGAGCTATGCTGCTCTGTAGCCACCAGAAAGGCCACCTGCCTTCCTGCCGACCTTCCCCATGGGTCCCAGAGACAGAGTCCGCTGGTGACCTCCTAAGGCAGGACCAGAAGGAGCCGGTCTGGGTGCCCAGGCTGGTGAGCTCACGACTCCTGCCCTTCTTCCCTCCATGAGAGGGGCCAGCTTGCCCGCTGAGCCGCTCACAGCCCTTCCTCTCTGTGGGTCTGGCCGGTCCTCTGCAGGGCCCCACCGCCCTCTCTCCTTCTGCCTTCCCCCTCTGCCTCCCGCCGGCACGTGCCCTGGGCTACGCTGTCCACACTGGAGCAGGAGCAGGGGCAGGCGGGCAGCGTCTGAGAGAGAGCTGTGTCCTGCTCTCTGCACCGTGACCCGCTCCCGCTCCCCAAACCTGATGATAAATTGCTCTGCCCAGGCGGAGCATGCCCGGGCCAGCCTCCTCTCCAACTGTAATTAATACTCTGGGGAAAACACAGACTTGGGTTTTCATGGTTTCACATAAACACGCAGATGCACGATAGACTCTTCCTCCTGTTGCCCTCCAATCCCACCTCAGATGTTTAATGTCCTGCTCCTTCTACGGACAGCGCAAAACCCCCATCTGGAGACATGCGGAAGGGCAAGGGAGCCTCCTGGGACCCCTGGTGTTCTGTGATGCAGAACTGAAGAGCTCGGAGTGGACTTTCCAGCCAGTCGCACCCATATCGCACCTCAGGTGTGGAATAGGCAGTTTTGGCGGAGTCAGAAATGGACATGGGCTGGGGGAGGCCCTTTGTGGCCAACCTTTTGGGGTCTGGCTCCTCACTTTTCCATCATGACAGCCTCCTGGGAGGACCAGTCCAAACCCAGGAGTGCACAGATAGCAGAGGGTTCCTGACACCCACATCATTTAAGAAGCTCACGGTGGGCAGGAGCCTTGCATTCCCCTGAAGCTGGACGGCCAACAACCTCAACAGCACGGTGTTCTCCCAGGGGACCCAGAGCACGAACAGGGTGGGGAGGTTGAGTCCCCTATCTCATGCCAGAGGGGCATGGAGGGGACAGGACTCGGAAACCCAGCCCAGGAAATCCACACTTTCTTACCCACCCGTCAGCTCAGCTCAGGGACGTTCTCAGAGTGAGAGAACCTGGCTGAGCAGGCTGTGCTCTTGCCTTGGCCATAAAGAGAGTGACGTGGGTGAATGGCTGACTGGTACCAAGTCTCAGTTTCCTCATCTGCAGGATGGGGTCACAGCTGCTCCTGCTGCCTGAACGGGCCTGTCGTGAGGATCGGTGGGGTCACAGGCATCACCCTCAATAGCTCATGTCCCAGCCCTGCACACTGGCCATGCTGGGCCTGAGATGGAATCAAGGTGGGGCTCAGGCCACAGCTGGCTCGGCCAAGGTGGGGGTAGGGCCTGGGATCTGGAAGACTGAAGGGCCTTGGCCTCCAGGAGGTCCTCTCAGCTCTGCCTACTGGGGGCCAGGGGGTGCTGCCAGCGTCCAGGGTGACAGGCTTCAGGGGTGGACCGCCAGCGTTGCTGGGGGTCTGGGCTCACTCCTCCTGGCTTCCTGACTCCCCCGCCCACCGCTGGGTGTTTGAGTCCTGGAGGTTTTTTTTCCCTCTCCCGAGAAGACACGGACCAGCACTGTGACAACCTTGCTGTCCCCGTCCTCCTGCTGGGGTGCAGGGTTCTCGTCACTGAGGACGGAGGCCCATTCTCGGTGGCATGGATTGGATGTGAGGTCTCCCCTAAAATCTCACGTGTGAGACAATGACGAAGGTTCAGAGGAGGAATGATTGGGTTGTGAGAGCCTTGACCCAATCAGGGAATCAGTCTCCTGATGGGATTAACTGGACGGTCACTGGAGGCGGGCAGGGTGTGGCTGGAGGAGGTGGGCATTGGGGTGTGGCTCTGGGGTATTTCTTTGTATCTGACAAGTGGAGTCTCTGGCTCTCTGCTTCCTGATCACCATGTGGGCTGCTTCCCTCTGCCATACTCTCCCGCCATGATGTCAAGCCCTGAGGAATGGACAAAGACCTCTGAAACTGTGAGCCCTCCAATCACCTCCTCCTCTTCCACTCTTGTTCTGGTCGGTCTCTCAGTTACAGCAGCAAAAAAGCTGACAAAGGAGATGAAGGCGTTGGTCTCCCCCTCGGCCCGTGTGCTCATCTCACTCCTTCCTCCCTGGGGGGGTGGGACAAGGGGCAGGCATGGCCCGTGTGGGCTGCCTGCCTGACTCTGCATGCACAGCAGCGGGCCCAGCAGGTAGCGCACAGCTGGATCCGAGCATGAAGAAGCTTCAGCTTCCAGTCAAGGTGGAGAAACAGACATGGACTCTCCCACCTGCAGCAACAGCAACTAACCAGAGTGGTCTTCAGGGCCACATGGGGTAAGAGGGGCGGGTCCCTGGAGCTCTGGGAGGCCGTTGCAGGACACGCCTGGGTTGAGGGGACTGGACGGAGGCGGAGACCAAGGTGGCTGGAGTGCAAGGAGCCCTGGGGAGGAGGCAGCTGGACAGAGGGGGAGCCCTAGGGATCCACAGGGGGTCCCACCAAGCACCCAGTTGAGGACTCCTCAGCACTGCAGGGAACTACCAAGGCCAAGGTGAGCGCCACCTGGAAGGATAGGGGGCCACAGTCTCAGCACCCACATGGGGCTAGGGAGAGTGTGTCCTCCCCAGGCAGGCTGGAGCTGGACCACACCTCAGTTCACAGGCCCCAAGTTGAACATGGAATGTCCCCATAGCAGTAGGAACAACCAGACTTGGAATGGACACGGCTCAGGGCCTGCCTAACAATTCTCTAAAGCAAGGACCGCAAGGGTCAAATCATTCCCGGGTAACTCAGCTGCATCCCAGAGCAAGGCTCAAGGGCAGGTAGAGCACCCCAGGCGAAACCTAAACATCCCGCATCCAGCATCCAGCCAAAGATGCCAACAGGCAGGAAAATGGAGCCCCAGATGAAGAGAAAACCCAGTCATTTGAAATTGGCACAGAAATGACACAGATGTTAGGTTTATCAGATGAAGTGACTAAAATATTAACCATATAGTTAGGTAGCCATGGAATATTTTAAAAAACACCCAAAATGGGGCTGGGGATGTGGCTCAAGCGGTAGCGCGCTTGCCTGGCATGCATGCGGCCCGGGTTCGATCCTCAACACCACATACAAACAAAGATGTTGTGTCCGCCGAAAACTAAAAAAAATAAATAAATATTAAAAATTTTCTCTCTCTCTCTCTCTTAAAAAAAAACACCCCAAATAAACTTGAGGAAGCAAAAACTATAATATTTGAAAAATACACTGGACGGGATCAATGGCAGATTAAACATTGCAGAGAAAAATGAATGAGCTTGAAGATTCAACAACTGGGACCGCCCCAATAAAACACAGAGAGAAAACAGTAGAAAAGAACAATTTCAAGCAGCTTAACAAACATGCAGTTGAGGGTCTCTGAAAGGGGTGGAGGACAGAAGCAATTTTTGAAGGAATATGGATGAAAACTACAAACACACAAATCCAAGAAGGTTGACAGGCCAAACCTTGCAGAAATGACAGCTAAGCAAACCATAATCAAACTGCTGAAAATCAGCAATAAAGAGAAAATCTGAGAAGCAGACAGAGGAAAAAAAGACACCCTGGTTACCAAGGAACAAAGATGAGAAAGTGGCACACCCTGCCCCCGTGAGACCCCCGGGGCCCTGCAGGACACCTTTGAAGTTCTGAGAGAAAAGGGGTCTGTCAGCCTCTAATTCTATCCCCAGCTAAAATAGCTTTCAAAACAAAGCTGAAATGAAGACTTTTTCAAACTTGCAAAAGCTGAAGGAATTCATCACTAGTAGATTTGCAAGGGTCCTTCAGGTAGAAGGGCGATGGTCACAGATGGGGACATGGACGGACACCAAGGAGTGAAGATGGATGGAGATGGACACTATGTAGTTGAATGTGTGACTTTTCATTTAAATCTCTAAGATCTCTCTGATTTAAATGTAAGTGAAACAATAGCATTCTGTTATGGAGTGTACAACGTGTAGGTACAGCGCATGGTCACGGCAGCATGACGGCTGGAGGGGAGACATAGGAACACTGCTGGGAGGGGCATACGCCCTGGGAAGGGGGTCTCCTCCCTGCAGGCTTGCTGCAGTCACTCAGAGTCGCACAGTCAACCGGGAGGCAACTGTCAAAATCGCAGAGCTGAGGGCCATAGCTAATAAGTCAAGACGGGGGTAAGACGGAACTAAACAATACCCAACTTAAAAAGAGCAAGAAAGAGAAAAGGAAATAAAGAAGGAATGGAGAGGGATGAAATTGACCAAATTATGCCACACACATATGTATGAACCCACCCCAGCGTATTCTGCCTCTGTGTGTACTGTAAAGCACCAATCTTAAAACAATCAACAGAGGGAAAAAGAACAAATGGGAAAAGGTAAGTTGACAGACTTCGACTTAATGTCTTCTAGATTAAAACATGAAAGGCCACCAATGTAATTCACTAACTTAACACTCTAAAAATAAAAAGGGCAATGATCACCTCAACAGGCCCAGGAGGAGCATTTGACCACATTCTGCATCCACGCCTGACGGAAAGCAGCAAAACTCTCAGCAAACTAGCACCGGGGAACTAGGAGTAGAAGGGGATCTAGAAATCAGGGCTCACTGTTCATAATAGTGAGAAGCTTCACGATCAGGATGATGCTCCTGCTCCTGCGATTCAACACTGGGGGCTCCAGCCAGAGGAAGGGGCCAGAGAAAGGAAGGACACCAGATCTTATAGGCTGTCTTATTCACAGGCCACGTGGTCACTCACTTTGTACGCATGACCGAATCTACGGGAAGCCTCCTGCAACTGGTGAGTGAGGTTGGCAAGGTTGCAGGATACAAGATCAGTATACAAGAAGCCTAGCTCATCTCCGTGCACCAGCAGCCCACAACCAGACACAGAAAAATACTGCGCAAAACAGGAAATCCTTAGGGATACATCTGACACGAGGTAGGCAAAACCCATACACTGAAAACTGACACCAGATGATGGAAGAGATTAAAGAAGTCCTGAATCCACGGAGTCAGAAAACTCAATAGTGTTAAGAGGCCAATTATCTCTCAAATAATCCTCAGATTCAATGCAATCCTGGTCAAAATCCCTGCAGGAATTTTTTTTTTCTTAAATTTACATACCAGTTCTAAAATTCATGTGGTATTGTAAGGAGTCTAGAATAGCCAATGTGACTTTGTAAAAGAACAAAGAATAAGGTCATTTCCTGATTTCAAGACAAAATAGCTAGTCATTTTGAGAGGGCGGTGTTCACTTGAATAAGATGGAAAGATTAACAGGTAGAACACGGACTCCAGAAACAGACTCCCGTGAATATGACCACTGACTTTCTACAAGGCTGCAAGGACAATTGGATAGTCCCTGTCACAAGTAACAGTGAAATCCCTGCACATCAGTACACAGAAAAGACTTCAGCCCGTTACCTCGTACCAGGCTCCCGAATTAACTCAAGCCATAGACCTGCATGCAAAACCTAGAATGTGAGCATCTAGAGGAGACCTTGGAGAAAACAATCTTCATGACCTTGGGCGAGGCTGAGATTTCTGATACAACATCAAAAACATGATTCCGCTGATCACAGTAGGACACACATGTAATACCAGATACCAGGGAGGCTGAGGCAGGGGGACCACAAGTTTGGCCAGCCACAGCAGCTTAGCAAGGCCTTGTTTCAAAATACAAAATGTGTGGGGTGCTGGGGATGTGGCTCAGTGGTAGAGCACGTGCCCGACACACCTGAGCCGTGAGCTCAATCCCTCGAGAAAATCCCCCAGACAAAATATGATCCATGAAAAACAAATTGATGAATGAACAAATTGAAAGATTTTGCTTTTCAAAAGACAACATTATGAGAAACGAAAAGACCAACCAATTAGAAGAAAATATTTGCAAAGCATGTATCAGATAAAGGATTCATATCCAGAATATATAAATAATTCCCCAGCCTCAACAATGAGAAAACAGAAAACATGATTCTAAAAAATAGGCCAAGGGGGGATGTAGCTCAGTTGGTAAAGTGCTTGCCTCGCATGCACAAGGCCCTGGGTTCAATTCCCAGCACCACACACACACACACACAAAATAGGCCAAGGTTTGAACAGAGGACACACGAGGAGGTCAGGAAATGCCCATGGACTCTCGGCACCATCAGCCAGGAGGTCGCGGTCTCCCACCACACGGCTGGCAGGACAGCCAAGTTGTAAAGACGGGCAACGTGCAGCCTGGTGAGGTCGTTGGGCCTGGCTGGTGGGCTGTGGAGCCGGCCATTTCACTCC
This sequence comes from Marmota flaviventris, assembly GCF_047511675.1. Classification (NCBI taxonomy): domain Eukaryota; kingdom Metazoa; phylum Chordata; class Mammalia; order Rodentia; family Sciuridae; genus Marmota; species Marmota flaviventris. The sequence continues at coordinate 75,370,931 of NC_092514.1, forward strand.
TGGCGTTGTCCTCAAGAGAAAAGACAACGTGCGTCGTCACAGAGGCTTGCACACAAGCCTTCACGGAAGCTCGATGTGTAACAGCCCCCAACTGGTGGTCCCAGATGTCCATCACGGAGCAGACGGACAAAGGCACCGGGACTGGCCGAGGGTGACCGCGCACGCGCACGGCAGACAAGTCTCACACCAGGAGAACCCAGGAGAAAGAGCCACGCGGAGGGCTCTCTTCATGTCAAGGTCCAGGAAACACAACGCTGACGGCCGCCAGGAGCCGGCGCCCGGCTGGGAAAGGGCTGGGGCAGCCAGGAGGAAGGAGTGCCCGGGGCTCGGGTGGCCGTCGCTCTCTTCCATGGTGACGGTGTCCTGGCACAGACACACATCCAAACTCACCATGTGGCACGCTCCTTGCACCTTGACCGTACACACACACACTGCCTTCAAGCTGTTTAAAACAGTTGTGCAGAAACCCGAGTCTGCAGAACAGCCGATCATCACGCCATTCCTCAGGGCATGGAGGGTCCATCCTCCTCCTGCTGGACTCACCCCAGAGCTCTTCAGAGGACAGAAGCGCAATCACGAGACGGCACTAGGGCAGGCTGTGCCCTTTTCGCAGGATGGACATTAGGTGAGTGTGAGGCCAACACCAATCATGCCCTGCACCACCCCCACAGAGAGCTAAATCTCTCACTGACCCACACGCGCCAGTCACCACTGCCCACGGTAGCAAGCCCGAGGCCACACGAAGAGGACTCCCCGGGCTGCAGCTCTCCACCCCCATCCTGAAGCCAGCCAGTGGAGCCCCTGAGGACCAGCGTCCAGGACAGAGGCTACCTGCCCTGTCACCCTCCACGCCAGGGGTCAAAGCTCACTTCTGAGCCAAGGGCAGGCTTGGGCCCATCCCAGCACACAAGAGATCACCAAGCGGTGTGTCCACCAGCCCCAGTGGGTCTGCTGTCCATCCGTGGCTTCCAGAAAACACTTTGCTGCCCTTGCACACACCATCTGCTATGTTCCAATGTCCCTTTCTAAACGTGTGCTGGGGTCTACTTCCCATCCTAACAGCATTAAGAGGTGACGGAGCCAGGAGGGCTGCGGCCTGCTGCGTGGGATGGCCATCTTTAAAAGGGCGAGTCTGCCCTCTCGCTTTCCGCCACAGCCGACGCACGCAGCTCGAAGGCCCTGGCGCCTCCATCTTGGGCTCCAGCCGCCAGCACTGTGAGCCGCGCGTTTGTGCTCACCTTAAGTCACCAGCTCAGGTGCTCTGTTACAGCAGCACAAGCTGACACCAGCTAAGACAAGGGCTCAAGGAGAAGCCCGCCTGGGGCCGAGGAACCTGCACTAATGCTGTTCATAACCCCCTCTAGAAAACCCTGCGGGTCCCCACGCAGGAGACGAGCCGCAGGTGGGCAACAAAGAATGCCCAGATGGATGGATGGCAGCCCGTCTGGGAGCAGCATCCAGCTCCCCGTCAGGGTCAACACTGGGAACCGAGCTGTCGTCCACAGAGCGTCCCCGAGGAGACCAGGCCATGGAGGGGAGCTGGGCTCTCCAGACCCCTGGAGTGCCCTGGGGTCCCAAGACCTTGCTGCCCAGGGATGAGTAACTATGCGCTGAGGACCTGGGGAAGGTCAGTACACCAAGGGGTCCTCAGGGAAGAGAGAACGGGACAGGACCAGGTGGAAGTCAATGCCACTCCCGAGGCCAGGTGGGGCACCTGAGACCAAACCCCTCACCCCTTCATCCCTCCCCTTTGGCTCCTCTGCCCACAGCTTTCCTCTCCAGCACTGTTAGGACCCGTCCCCTGGGGGGCAAGAAGGGAGATGTCACAAACCTTCCCTCCCAGCAAACGGGAAACCCCAGACAAGGCTGGCGTTCATTACCAGCAGCTCCCAAGTTGTCCAACATGCTCACATCTGTCAAAAACTATTCAGGGAAAGAAAGAGAAAGTCTTTATACCTTTTATCCAGCCAATTTTCCCCGAGGCACTCTGGGCTCTCTAAGAAAAGAAAAAGAGAGAAAGGAGAGAGAATCACCATCTCGTAGCCATCCTGCAGGGGCTCTCGGGGGCCCGCCTGGAAGTGAGCTCCCCCCAGGAAGCCCCCGTGAGGCTCCGCTGCCCCTGTCTCCCAGCCTGGCCTGGCACCCACCGTTCACTTAACAGGATAAACCCAGGGCCCGGGAACCTGCCGTCCCAACCCCCAGGCTCATCTCGGCCGCTGGGTGCCCCTCCCACTTTCTCATTCTTTCCTTGGCCCCACCCCCAGCACCCCTCTGCCCTCCCCTGGCAGCCCCTGTAGGTCGTGAGAGCAGCCACAGACACTTTGCAGGTGGTTAAGGAGGGTCTCTCCCGCCACACCTGGCTCCCCTGCACTTGGCCCTGGGTGGGGTGTCCCTCTGCGTCCCAGTGTTGGCCCTGGCGTGCAAGTTGATTTCGTTCTAAGTAGAGAATTCTAAACCGGTTCTCACGCATGGTCTTGTTTGGGATGAGCTGCAGTGAAGGACCCCGTGCTCGTTCACCCCATCACGGAGGGAGCCGGGCTGTGCAGCATGACAAGCATCTCAGAGCAAATTCACAGGGACTGGGGGCCTCCTGCCTGTGCCCCGTCACTCAGGAGCCCCTAGACAAAGGGTGTGTGTGCCAGCGGGTGTGTGCCCGGCGCGCTCTGCTCTTTACCCTACATCTTCCTCATTTTTAAAGTCATAGCTCATGATGTCCTCGGGACAGAGCTTGCGCATCTTTCTATTGTGGTAAAACACACACAGGATCCTATTGTCCCCATGTTCAGTGTGTACTTCTGTGGCACTTGGTAGACTCCCCCTTGTGCCTCCGTCACTCCTACCTGGTGCCACGACGTCTCCACCCCCCAGCCCGTGTGTGAACAAGCCTGCGTTTTAGAAATCCAACGTAAAGGAGATAAAGCAAGTGGACAGAAAGGCAGCTGGACTGGGCCTCTTTTTCAGATCTGAAAAATCGCTGTGGTCACCTCCATCTACACGGCCATTCAGAGCAGGGGGCAGCGGCCACTTACGTTGCACATTTTACATGCCAGGCGCTCGACGTTGCCTTGTCCAGCCCTTGTGACCGCCCTTAGGGGCAGGCACTGTCCCTGCCATCCCCACTTTTCAGATGGAAAAGCTGAGGCTCAAGTTGGTGAGGCACCTGCCCCCCACGGCAGTCCGTCACACACGGGTGGTGGGGGAGAAGTGCCCTCTCTGCCCGCTCCACGAGGAGTGAGAGTTAGAACAATGAGCGTTGGAAACGGAGCTGGCTGGCCTGCCACTGGGGTCTCTGCAAATCACCCGGCGGCAGGGAGGGCTGTGGGCCCAGGGGCAGCCGACCTTGAACTGGGCACCGGGCGACCGGTCACTGCCTCTTTTCCCTCCCCAGTAGAGTGGCCAAGGCAGCTTCTGGGCGTTTCCACACCAGCTCACACTGTGAGCAGGGCCTGCGCTACTGGCAGGCACTGCCCGCGGGAGTCACGTCAGAACGAGGCGGTTGGATAAGTGGCTGACGCCGGCCTACGGAGCCAACTGCTGCCCTTGGTCGATTTGGGTTATTCTGTGTTGATTTTTTTCTTGGTTTCCTTTCATGATGTGAGTTGTCCTCCCAAATCAGTACAACTGAGTCCCATTTGATCCAGCCCCTGAGCAAACACAGAGCCGGGCCAGGGTCTGGGCAGGGAGAAATGCTGCAGGCAGTGGAGAGCAGGAGTGATGGGGGACGGGGTCGAGCAACGGGGGAGGCCTTTCCACTCTTCTCCCAGGCTCTGGGCCCTGTCCACAGATGTCCTCTAAGTGCAAGGGAACTTCTGGCCCTCGAAGTCAGTCTCTGGGCGACATCAGCACATATCACTTGGCAAAGTGCCCCCTGCCACCTCCCCAGCCTCTGCCGTCCTGCCCCGAGCCACTCCTGACCTCCCTTGGGCTCTGTGAGTGTTTTCGTGGACCATGCAGAGTATCTGCTGCGTGCAGAGTGTGCGAGCAGGGTTGTGCCTGGCTGGCCTCGGGAGGCTTGGAGGCCACAGCCGTCTCAGCCTCCTAAGAGCCCTGGTGTTTGGAGCACAGCCAGAGGGAACGTGGGGGTCTGCCAGCCAAATGCCCAACCAAGCCTCTGGCCCTGTCGTGAGGTCTCAGGGTCAGTGGCTCCCCCAGAGTGGCTGGATCCTCTGTCCTGGTACCAAATCTCCAGGGTGATGAAGCTCTTTCCTGGGCCTCCCTGGAACACCTGGCCACCTGGGGAGGAAGCTGACCTGGTGTGGACCAGCCACCTCAGAGACCGCTCCTGCCCTGGCCGGGCTGCCCATTCCGGCCTGAGCCAGATGGACCAGCTGCGGTGGGCTTGGTTTGCTCTTCCGAGGTGAGCCCTGGCTGCCCACCTTCCCAGCGGCTTCCTTGGCTTCCTCTCTGCATCCCGCCCGTCCCACCTGCCCCATCTGGGGGGAGGGGGGGAGGGAGGCCCTGGGTCCATGCCCTCCCTGCTGACCACCTGGGCATGCTCCGGGGCTCGCACACGTGGAGTGGATGCCTTGGGGTTGGCAGGCTCTGCCCTCAGCTGCTCAGTGGGGTGATCAGTGCAGTGACGGCACCTCAGCAAGCCTGGTCCAGGGAGGCGCGGAGCCCACCAGGCCAGCGGTGAAGGGCAGTCACGGACACACCCTCAGTGAAGCCCCAACCAAGCGGGAGGCAGGGCCTCCCACTGTCAACTGCCTCCCCGCGAAGTCTGGGGGCTGCAGACTGCTCACTCCCCCCTGGGAGCCTGGCTGGGCCAGGAGCCATTCCACAGGAGCGGCTCTGCCTTCGGCAAGGATGACCCTGTGCACCCTGCAGTCTCTCGTCTGCCTCCCCACTGGACTGAGAACGCCCCCACACAGCGCCGGATCTCAGGGGTCCCGTTGTCCCCAGAGCCCCAGTGGGGCTGCCACAGACGGGAGAGAGTGGCTGTTTGCAGGAAGAGTGACTGAAGGGAGGAGCCCATGGCAAGGGGTCAGCCTGGAGGTCGGACCTGGGATCGGCTTCCAGGGCGGGGCTCGGTCCTTCAGAGCAATGCTTGCCCCAGGGGGCATGAGCAGAGTTACCCGTCCAGAGAGACCCTGAACCGTGTTCTCGCTCTTGGCCACCCTTCCGTACCCCCATAACTAGACCCGCTCACGGCCTGCCCCACATCACCCCTCAAGCAAGGCTGGAACAAGGTCCTGGGGTCCCCTGCAACCTGCCGCCCAAGACCTTCCCTCTCTGTCTTTAACTCCACCCAAAGGCCGAGCGCCCCAAAGCTTTTGACCCTCCCACTCTGCCACCCGTACAATACTTCATTCCCCAGGTATGACGCAGGGACCCGTGGGTGGCCCTCAGAACAGGAGGTCATCTCTCTTACTTATGCCATTTGCAGAGTGGTTATCCCAGAAAACTCCCTTCAGCTGGCTCCAGGCGGCCCTGCTGCCAGCCCTTGAGCCCCGCTGCCAGCCCTTGAGCCCCGCCGGGCGGAGGAGGCCTGGACCTCCTCCTCCCCGCCCAGGTGGGTGCCCAGGGTGCCCTCCCTTCCTGGGCTCTTTTCTTTCTGCGTGTCCCTGTGCAGCAGGGAGCGGGGACTTCTTTAAGGCCGGAGCAGATTCCTGCCTTGGGAGAGGTCCCACAGCAGGGCCTGGAAGGACCCGGGAGGGCTGGCTGAGGGGCTCTGCCCGGCGGCCTCTGTGCCCCGCTCCGAGCCCCGTGGGACGGGCAGGCCGCGGGGAAAAGTCCACTAACGACCTGCTAACTGCTGTCTTGTGCTGCCTTGGATTGTATTAGGCCACGCTTTTCCTTGCTGCCATCCCTCAGGGGAAGCGGAAGCGAAGGTGCGACTTTGTAAATAAACGATGAGCTCTGGGCAGCTCAGGAGTGGCTGCTGGTGATGGCCGCGCTGATAGAGGTGCCCGTCACTGAAGGCTCTTTTCTTCTTCTGAAAAGAGACTGAGCTTTAGAGGGAGAAGGGCCCTTGGCTTGTGCCCACTGTCGGGGAGACTCAAGTTCTAGCAGGCTCAGCCATCACAGAGGCCACGGCAGTGGCTCTGGGCTCTGCTTAGAGCCACACTTAGGTGTGTGGCAGGGCCGCCGGGCAGCAGGCGCGGGGAGGTCACTCTGTGCTCCCGCAGCACGGCCTCCTGTCTCAGGACGCCCAGGCAGAGCCACGCGGGCACCGGCTTGCATCCCTTTGGTCTGGCTGCTGGCCCCCTCTGCCTGCATGGCCCCCGTGTGCCCTGCAGCAAGGGCTCACTTGTCCAGCACTGGCCCACTGCGCCGTGCTTTCCTGCAGTTATGTCATCGATGACGGCATCTCGTCCCCACCGCACCCTGCGGGCCGAGGCAGGGGAGGAGAAATGAGGCCAGGTAGAAAGCAACCCAGCAGGGGGGGACGAAGCTGGCCAGCCTAAGACACTCCAGGTCACCCCCCTGCTCCCCAGGTCGGTCCCCACGGACCTCCCACAGGCTCTGCTCCCCCTCAGGCCAGTGCACCCTGAGCAGCTGTGGCGCTCACCTCCCTTGCCCTCCCCCGCCTGGTCCAGGCCTCACTGGGCCTGGTCCCCAGGCCACATGGCCCTGTCCTCTTGGTCACCACCCTGCACGGTCTTCGCTGGGCTTTATTCCCGACCAGGCCCATCCCTGCACTGCTCAGCTCTCCAGAGCTGTTCTTTCTACAGGAAACCGGGCGGAGGCTTCCCCGGGCGAGTCTCCATGGAGCCGCCATGTTGGCTGCCCACAGCTGAACCCTGGAGAGAAACTCTCAGGCCAAAGGGCCCCCAAAACGGTCGCTCTCTTGAGGGGTATTTCAAAGCCACTTTTTGGTTTAGTCTTGTTTGGGGGGTCATTTTTGCGTCTTTGAATTTCTATTGTGGGGTGATAAACACCATACACAACGTTTGCCACCTTGACCGTCTCCAGGCGCTCGGTTCCGCGGCATCAGCTCATTCAGGTTGTTGTGCAGCCGCGGCGGCCACCACCTCCAGGACCTCCATCTTCCCATCTAGAATGCTGGGCTCATTAAACACCGACTCCCCCAACCCTTGGCTACCCTGGCAGCCCCCATTCTGTGTCCCGGCTGAATGCGTCTACTCTGGAGACCTCCACTAAGTGGAACCAAGCAGACCCTCCTGTTTCTGGCCTCTTTCACTGAGCACAACGTCCTCCGGGTTCCTGGATGATGTGGCACGCACCCGTGCTTCTCTCCTTTTTATGGCCGAGTAATATTCCACCGTGTGGCTCCCCACGTTTTGCAAGTCCATCTATCGGCTGCTGAACATCTGGGTTTGAAGCTACATTTTAAGACAATGAGGATCTGGTAGCTGGCCCCATCTCCTGTTATGCGTAGGCCACTAACAAGTTCAGAAAGAACACTTGTGGTTCCATCTTGCTGGTTGTACTTCAAAGCCCCCTCAGTATTAGTTTCTGTCCTATCCCTTCCATCGTCGGGCCTGACATCTGTCTGCTGACCTCCTTCCGTCTTATGTTACGTGGTCATGGCAATGGAGAGAAAGCAGGTGCAGAGAGACCGGGCGGGGAGGGAGGGGGAGTGGTGATCCCACTTGTTAAGGGGGACCGGCAAGCAGTTCTGGGCCCAAGGTGGGGAGAGGCAGGTGCCCCTCTGCTTGCAGTGTGGGCACAGGGCTTGCTGGGCATGGGGCCTGGCAGTCCCTGCGCAGAGCCGCTCCCACCAGGCGAGCTCCGGGTACTCATGAGACGCACTGGCCGTGCTGGGCGGCCCTCCAGTCTGCACTTGGCCCTGCGTCTTGGCTCCTGTCCCTTTTGTTCTTTTAAAAGCTGGTGGCTCTTGGGCACAGAGCATCAGCCGGGCAGCCTCACGTCCGTAGCCGCGGCTGGACTGTGCCTCCTGCGCTGGTGAGCCCTTGAGACCCTTCCAATGTCCCCGGAAGGTGGTCCTGGGGAACCTGAAGGTGTCAGGCTGGGCTGAGAATAGCGCTGGCTCACAGGAGGATTGGCCGGTGGCTGGGGGCACTGCCCAGGTGCCCGTGACCAGCCCAGGTCGACGTGGGGGTGGGTGGGAGGTGCGCGACAGGAGAGGGCTGGGTCAGTGTGCGCGGCAGACAGCACCGCTCAGTGCCCAGACGTCAGCCACGCGGCTTCTGAGATGATCGTGTTTTGCCATCAATAATTTAGATGCCCTCGCCCCTTTGGGAGCTGGGCAAAATCTCATTTCCCGAGCAAATCCCCTAAGAAACCAACCTGTGCACTCCTTGAAGATTTTCAGAGATCTGTCTCAATCAACCTACCCACACAATAAAAGCTGGTAACAGGCTGGGCGCTGGCGGAGCTGCTGCAGGCCCCAGGGGCTCAGGCAGAGTCGGGGACCGTCCAGGACTAAGGACGGGAAGCGTCACCAGCTCCACCCTCCTCCCTCCTTCCTCCCGAGCGCCATGACGGGCCCCCCCAAAAACAGGCCTGAGTTGTTGGACGCAGGCGAAACAAGACAGCCATGCGCAGCCCTGGAGGCAGCCACGGCCCTGGGGTCTGGCATCTGGAGCGCCTCCAGCTGTGGGGACGGAATGAGGGCCCAGGTAGGCTGGCCACTGGGCACAGGCCCTGTGTGGGGGCCACCCACGGTCCACCCGCCTGTGCTGCTGTTCAGGCTCCTGTGGGTCCCGCCGCCTCTGAGTGCCTCAGGTGGCTTGGTGAGGATCACAGGTGACCTGGCTAGTACAGGGCCTGGCCCACCGTGGGGAGGGCACAGAGTCTCCCAGGTGGCAACTGGGGGAGCTGGTGTGGCTGGAGTAAGTGCCCTCCGTGGGCACACCTGGGCCCAGGGTTTCACCCAAACAGGGTGGCACATTCCAGGGCACAGGGGAGGGAGGGACAGCGTTTGGGACAAACCCCAAGAAGACCTCCACACCTCTTGGCCCTGAAATAATGAAAAAGGCTGACAGCTCCTGCCGAGCTGGCACTGTCCCCATGGTGTGGGGGAGGGGAGGGGGGTCCAGAGACTTTGGCTGAGTCTTTGCACCCAGGGGCCCCTCAGTCTGGAGGTGACTCCAGCTTATAGTCCATGAGATAAGCTCGTCCCCATCCTTAGCTGGCTTCCCTGGAGCCAATGAGCTTTGAAACAGGACCCTGAGCCTGGCAGTGCCCCACACTCTCTGTGGGACTCCACACTCTCATCCAAAGCCTCTCAGAGCCTGGCCAGGCAGGTGCCTTGGCACAGGTGAGGAGCTGAGGCCTTTTGAGGAGGCGGTTCCTGCAGTGGCTGGTGGCCTTGGTGTCACTCTGGAGAATGAGGAAGGAGGGCTGGTGGTGACCAGCGGCCAGCTCTGTGTCCAGCCTTAATCACAGGACCTGGCTCTGCAGAGCTTCTTCTCCAGCCTCGGGGCCCTGCAGGCTCAGCGGGCAGCCCAGGGACCATGTCCACTGCTCTGTGGGAGGGCCGCTGCTCCTGAGGTCCTCATTCTGAGTTGGGACCTGGGCACCTCTCTTCCTGCAGCTGAGAGAGGTCTCTGGGGACCACTAAACCACCCAAGCCCTGCAAACCCGTCTCTGGAGCCGTCACAAAGCCCGGGGACTTGGGCACAGTTTCTGCTGCTGCTGGGGAGCTGGCAGCCACAGCCAGCTCAGGTCTTCTTATCTGGCTGAAGACTCAGGCGTGGGGAGATGCTGAGCTGCCGATCGGCTGAGCCCACTCCCAGCCCCTCTGCTGGGTGTGTCCCAGGTCCCCTGCATTCTCAGCCTCTGGAGCCTGGAGCCTGCTGATGGTGCAGCCCCCCCCCCACCACCTGCCTCCTAGGAGCTGGCCTGGTGTGCGCTTTCCATACGCCACCAACCAGAGCCCACTCCCCACCTCCCGGATGGGCCTCCACCCTCCGGGCCACTGTCACCTGCCCCAGCCAATCACTCCAAGGCCAGAGGCCAGACACCTAGCCAGAGCCCCAAGCCCTGAGCCCACTCAGCTGCCCAGCCCAGTCGATGCTGCTTGCCCTGCCTCACCCCGTCTTCCCCAGACGCCACAGTGGAGACTGTTGCTGCTCTCCCCTCCAGTCCCTCTGCCCCGACCCAGCTTGGTGAGTCTCTAGGGACCCGTGAGAAGACAAACTCCTCTGCCCCAGCAGTCACTCCTGCACCTGGGCCTCCACTGCACGCGGGGAAACAGACCCCGCCAGCCCCGCCAGCCCCGCCCTCCTTGCTGTACCCGCTACACCTCCTAGATGTGGCTTCCTCAAAAGGGAGCCAGTTTTAAGGGGTGACACACAGTGATTTGGCGGGGGGGCACCAGTTGGTGCTTGGTGCAGCTTAGGGGCCACCCCCAGTGCGGCCTCACAAAGCCTGTGGCCCTGGGCAGCCACACTGTAGGGCCAGCACATCTCTGGCCACTTCACCAGTTCCAGAGTCGTCTTCTGGTGAGCGTGGACCTGTGTCACACCCCTGGCCCAGCACATGTCTGTCTGCAGCTAACGCCACCCCTGACAACAGCCGGCGTGGGCTGTGCCTGTGTCCACGGTGCGGCTTGTTTGATAGCAGGTAGCCGCACCTCGCAGCTCCTGCTCACAGTCTTGGCTGAGCCGGGAAACACGATAAACCGTGAGGGTGTTGACGCTGGCGCTCCTGAAGCCCTGAGGCGGGTGTCAGGCTTTAGATAAGACATCAGGAGAAACCCTGCTCTGCAGAAGCCCCCAGTCAGGACGGCTAAGGGAGCAGACCCCTAGGTGTGGGCGCACGGGTGGCCCGGCAGGTGCAGCTTCAGTGCCGGCCAACTCCAGCAGCACCTCTGGGAGCCCTCCCTGAGCCTGGGGAGGTCGGGGACGGACCTTGTCCCGCCATCTCCCCGTCCAGGCACTTTGGTGCCCACTGGTCTCTCTCCCCGTCTGGGCTCCACCTTCTGGAGCATTGACCACGAGCTCTGCTGGCCTCGTGTCCACAGCAGCACCTCCTGTCCTGCCTGCACCTGTTCTCCCCGATTCTCGACCACTCCTCCCCTCCCCTGCCCCAGGCTCCCCCCCGGGGGGGCCACCCACGGCTGCCTCTGCTTCGTAAGCATCACCCACCCCAGACATTTGGGGTTCCCCTTGCTGAACCCCACTTCGCTCTAGTTTGGGAATCTGCTCAGCTCTGGAACCGAGGGTGTCCTCTCGTCTCAGCCATCCGTAGTGAAGTTATCGCTCCCTTGATCCCAACGGACTGAAGAGATGCCCCAAATTTACACGCATCACCAGAAGAACACAGCAAACCTGGATTTTAGCCCAGAGAGACCCACTGACACCTCTGACCTCCAGAGGTCCTACATCCACATCACCTTAAGCCACCATGTGCCTGTCCCCTGGCAACAGGAACCCCACACAGTCCTCTCGGAACAGCCCTGGGACCATGGAATTCGCCTCGCCACCACCCCGGCTCTCTCCCCTCCCTCCCTGCCTCCCACCCCCCTTTTCAGATTTCTGAATTCTCAGAGAAAGCCTCCGCATCCACCTCTCTCTCTCTGATGGGCTGAGAAGCAGGAGGGACAGAGTGGAGCTGGGAGACCTCAGAGTCTCACAGCCGGTTCCTCCTTAGGCTCTCCATCCCTGGGCACCCACCCAGGCGAGGGACCTGCCCCTGTCCTGGCCATGACACGCAGTCCACCCCGAGCCCACTGTCCGTCGCTCTCCTCTGAGCCCAGAAGCTCTGCACGGTGTCCTCTGAGCAGCCTCTGCCTGTGGGATGTCCTCAGCTACCTGTGGGCACTGTCTGGACAGGAAGCAAGGGACAGGGACAGATGAACCTCCGCAGGGCTGTTTAGGACACCCAGCTTCCCCAGCCCAAGCCGAACCCGGAGGTCCAGGTGCACCCAAGGAGATGGGGCTCCTGGTGCCCCCTGAAGAGGGTACTGAAGCCAGGCGAGGCCCACGTGCCCTTCCTTAAGCAGCCCGCCCAGACAAGGGCCGGAGGACGAGGATCAATTTAACTTTTAATTATACTCACTTAACAAGATTATCCAGTTGAGGTTAAAGAAAAGTCTGCCCCCTCCCCCCGAGATGCGAGTATCTATTTATATCGAGTGTATACATAACCAGAAACGAAGATTTCTTTATGGACCATTAAAGATTTAATGTTTAATTTATAGCCACTCTCTCTGGCGGGGTGTCCAGGCACAATGTCAACATTTTTAATTAAATGAACTTTTTTTAATCACAAAGAAAGATATATATTTTAAAAGCCACATTTGTACCAGTTAGCAACATCCCCAGGCTTGCTGGTTCCAGAGGGTGCTGGGAAGAGGGGGCAGCTCTGGAATGCCAATCACAGGCTCCCGGGCACCACGTCCGCGGTGACAGCTCTGCAGCATAGCGGGGTGTGGGAAGCCCTCAGCACTGCTTGTGGAGTGTCCGAACACACAGGACCATCCTGGACAGTTGCCCATGCAGTCAACTATAATTCTCCCAACTATGGGGGGGATTACATGGGATCAGCTCCAAGGAAGCTCGAGAGGTTGTACCCCCTGCCCGAGGTCACACAGCTGGGGTAACAGGTGAGGAGCCATGTGGGGTCCAGGGGGAAGCCCACGCTCACAGCCTTCCCTCTTCCCATGTAGTCTGCCCAGAACTGGCTCACCAAGGAGGACTTCTGAGTCACCCATGGCTCAATGGGAGCTGCCCCAGTGCCCTGTGCTGGGCAGGAAGGAGTGCCCAGAGGGGAGCAGGAGGCAAGTCGCTGGGGCATCCCCTACACCCAGGCCCAGGAGGTGCCCAGAGGTCACTTGGTGAGTGTGAGGTCTGAGCACAGGAGGGCCACTTTCCAAAGGTGTGCAGAGGTCCGGGCTTCGGCCAGCCCAGTGCTGAGGCCTGGGGGTGCCTGAGCTGCCCTGGGCCGTCTGTCCACAGCTCTGCCCCATGCTGACATCCCAGAGTCACGCTGCCTCAAGGACATTCCACCCCAATCTGGGACATGGTGCTTGGGCATGGCCTGAAGCAGCTGACCAGGCTCACACACACCAACCCCAGGACGTGGAGGGGCCCCACTGGGCCGGCAAGCCCATCCCTGGCACTGTGTGAGGGTCCTGGGCATAGAGCCAGCCCTTCAGGGGGCAGGGACCCTGAAACCTCAGCTGATGACCAGGGCCAGCTCCCAGAGCACTCCTGCCTGCTCCAATGGGGCTGATGCCACCAGAGTCCCCATGCTGAGTCAGTCCTGGCCATGGGCAAAGAGTGACCAGTTCTGTCCACGTGAAGCCCACCATTGCTACATGGTTCCTTCTGTAGGCAGTAGCCTGGCCTGGGAGCAGACCTGGGTGCCCCAGGGTGTGTCCACACTGAGTGTCACCTTAGCTTGACCTTCTGAGGAGATGGTGGCTTTTGCAGACTGATGTGCCAGTGGAACAACACCCCTCCAGCTCCAGGTGGTGCCCAGAGTCAGAGCTGAGGGCAGATGGGCCTTTACGTGGTACCAGCAGACATTGCCAACTTCCTGCCTCCATGGCTGATGGTCTCTGCTTGGCCCCCTCCTCAGCTGACTGTGACACTTGTCCTCTGGCCCTGCTCAGCTCCATGTCCCTTTCAGCCAGACTGATCCCATGCCAGGACAGGAAGGAGGCAGCCAGGTGGCCGTGTGGTCATGTGTGTGTGTGTGTGTGTGTGTGTGTGTGTGTGTGCTGGGGTCGGGCGTGAGGGGGAGCAGAGAGGCTGGGAGAAGACCTGGGGGTGACGGGTCTACACACCCACTGGACAGCAATGGCCTGGGGCACTCCAGTCTGTCCTCCCAGTCTTCCCTCCAGAGCCCTGTCCCTGCCACCTCTATGGGACCAAGGCCACCTTCATTTGAACCAAGGGTGGAAATCAGGGGCAGCCTGAAGCCGAGGCCCGTGTAAGCCAGTGGCCTTTGATGGGGTCTCCCGCTTCCCCAGGAAGACCTGAGTCAGCGGCCCATGGCAGGGGCAGCCAGAGTTCAGTAGCCAGCGCCCACCTGACCTCTGGGCCAACACCTGCGACTTCTCTCCCACCCCGGGCCACAGTCGTCCTTCCCAGAGAGGCCAGGCACACGAAGACCCTGCTGGGCATCCAGGACTGGGCACTGCTGAGGTGGGACTAAGTCTAACCAAGCCCAGCACCTTTAGCTTCCACCTGGGCCCCCCCCCCCCACTGGAGCAGAGGACAGCCCAGCTCCGCCCCAGCTGTTTCCCTCTGGGGTCTTCCAGCCCCTGCCACCCCGCCAACTCCCAGTCACAGTCTTGTAGGACTTTCTAGAACCTCCATCGCACAGACAGGAGGGCTGGTGGACCTGGCCCTGGGGGGAAGCCCCGGCCCAGGAGCCCCTCGCGGCCCCCAAGGACCCCGCCTCCCTCGACCTTCACTAGCTGTCGGGGTCAAGAGACAGCGCTCCCTCCCGCTCTCTTCCTCCCCGCAGGGCGGCAAGCGGCCGTCTCTGGGGCTTCGATTCCCATAAACCGACTCCTCATCTCTCATGTGAAGCCACTTTAATTACAAAGCTGAATAACGAGAAGGAAATATTAAAATTAAAAAAAAAATCTCCACACAAAGCAAGTTTGCTTGTACTGGCCACCGGCTTCGAGAGCCAAGACGGAGCGAGCGTGGCACCAGGCCACTCACTAAAAGCATGTGTCACGAAATCAATAATTCATTTACTTTAATGAGATAAGTACTTTGAAAACTAATTGCAAACCTGCTCCATTTACTCCGACCCGTTATAGCCCTAATGTAAGTCGCGGAGCCGCTGCTGCGGGAAGGAGAGTTTGGTGGAAGACACCATCAGCCTCTCCTTCTAAGAAAGAGAAAGAAGCTCCCCAGGAGACAGGAGTTCAGGGACCCAGCACTCCACCCCCGTAGCGGGGAGGCAGCACCAGGGCTTACGTGCCCTCTGCCAGCGGGGCAGAGTGAGAGTGCGGAATCAGCACGGGGAGTGACTGTCCTGGGCTAGCAGAGACTCTGTAGTCTCCGTGTGAGCCCTTCAGCCGGCGGGGCCTCAGGCAGCTTCTCCCCAAGGGCCCAAGCCCAGCTGCAGACCCTGGTGCAGGGAGAGTTTGCGTGAGGGTGATTTTCAGCTCGTGATCTGCAGTGAAGGCCCCGATGTCCCAGCAAACATACCCAGGAGCAGAAGGACACTAGCTCTGGGGCACCCGCTGTGGCATGGCCAGGAGGGCAGACCCTCCTGAGCTGGGCACACGGCAGCAGAGCCCCGAGGCTTACCGTCTACCGGTAAGTTGGCCAAAGAGTTGCCTAACCTACGGGTCAGGAAAAGGTACCCAGATCCTCGTGTTGGGCTGTGCTTTTGTTTTGGGCAAAGGAAAGCACGTGGCACATCTTTCTGATTCTTATCTTGGGGGAGAGGATCTAAACCCTCTCTCTCTCTCTCTCTCTCTCTCTCTCTCTGCTTTCCTGCCGTATTGGAAATAGAAACCCATTCCTGAACATGAGTCCAAGGCTGGTTCTTGACCTTTGCAAGAAGAGCCATAGAGTTTAGAAACTGTGCCTCTAACTATCCTGGACAATGTAAAAGAAGCTGCTTTTGCTTCTTGGCTCGCTGCTGGCCAGAGCCCTGCACTGGATAGCGTAGGCAGACCAGGGCCTCCCTCCCACAGAGGGCCGGGGGCAGCTCCTGCCACAGCTACAGTCAAAGTCCACCTCGGAGAGCAGCCTCCGACGCCGCGGCCACAAGGAGGCATTGACACCAATGGCCCAGGTCTCAGGCCCGCTCACCAGGCTGCCTTGAGGCAAGAGCCCAGAACCCTCTCTCTGCCCACGCGCAAGACACCAGGTGAGTTGCTGCAGACACGCTCGCGCTCGCTGCTGGCACAGCTCAGCATTGGTTGGGCACAGAATGTGCTTGACCCGCCCTTCTCACTGGAGTCGCTAAATGGAAGACACCTTCCTCAAGGTGGACTCAGCCAGGGGCACTGATGACTGGGGTCAGATCCGGGGACGATTAAAGGGAGATCTAGGGTGTGGGGGCAGACAAGGGAGGACGGGGTTGGGAGCTTGGCCAAGTCCCCCAGCTGATGAGGGCATGGCGCCCTGAGCTGTGGTGCTGCTCAGGAAAGCCCGCCTCGGGTGGGAATCCCACCCCCAGACACCCGCCTGCGCTGATGCGGGTGGAGCAGGGTCCACAGCCAGACTGCTTTGAGTGGATCAGGATGTCCTGGTCCTCGTGCCCCTGAGACAAGCTCAGGGCCATGCGTAAAGACGCCAGGCCCACATGCAGCCCCAGGGAGCCTGTCCCCTCTGTGCTGGAGCGAGGGCAGCTGACTGTGTGGAGCCCATCACAGTTTGCGATTCTACTCCAAGCCCTTGCTCAAAACAGAAATGTCAAAATTCTCACGTGCAGACTCTGCACTTGAGGCTGAACTGCCTGCAGGGGGCAGGGAGTGGCTGTGCCACACGCCGTCGCCCTGTGGCACGTTTCTTCTCCCTGAAACACCGACAGCAGAGTGAGCCTGGCCCCTCCTGGAGTCTGGGTGAGTCTGGCCCCTCCTGGCCTCTGGGGTGAGCCTGGCCCCTCCTGGAGTCTGGGTGAGTCTGGCCCCTCCTGGCCTCTGGGGTGAGCCTGGCCCCTCCTGGCCTCTGGGTGAGTCTGGCCCCTCCTGGCCTCTGGGGTGAGCCTGGCCCCTCCTGGCCTCTGGGTGAGTCTGGCCCCTCCTGGCCTCTGGGTGAGCCTGGCCCCTCCTGGCCTCTGGGTGAGTCTGGCCCCTCCTGGCCTCTGGGTGAGTCTGGCCCCTCCTGGAGCCTGGGTGAGTCTGCACAGCCTGACATCTGGGAATTCTACGGCAGGGGCTGGCTGTCCCCAGGTGGAGGGCGGTGTGGGGAGGTGGACAGCATGGATCTGATCTGGATGTGCCCTGCAGGGCCTACGGTCGTGCTGTGAGCGGGTTTGTGGGCCCAGCCCTGGCCACAGAGCAGCTGCCTCGGAGGTTAGTGGGAAGGCAGGGCAAGACCAGGGCACAAGGGCAACATCTCCAGGGGGAGCCCTCCCACATTCCTGGGAAGCAGGCAGGTTGTAAACGAGCCTGCCCCGGAGGCAGGGCACAAGGTGGGAAGGGAGGAGAAGGCCTCTGGGGACAGAAAGACTTCTCAGGGCCTGGGAAGGGAGGAGGCTCCACTGACCCAGGGGGCGCAGGGAGGTGGGCCTGGAGCAGGGACATGCTCCCTTTGCCAAGTGAACACACCCTAGGAGCCAGGGGATGCAGGGACACAGGTGTGGTTGTGAGTCTGTGTGCTCTGACCACAAAGGTCCAGGGTGCCCCTGGGAGATGAGCTGCCTGGAGCCTGGACAATCCTAGGGGACTGGTAATGGACGGCCTGGAGGGCTCCATGCGAGTCAGTCTTGGTTCTCCAGGGCCCCACTCACGCTACCAACTCTCTCTGCAGGGGCCACCATGCAATTGGAGCCAAGGGTCAACAGGGCCGATGACCTCAGCGGCCACAGCCTTTGGAAGGGGAGAATGGACGCTGCAAGCTGGAGGCCCCAGGCCAGCCCACGAGGGCTCTGGCAGCTAGATAACAGCAGGAAGGCACCAGGCGTTGGGGGCACAGGGGTGTCCCCGACCTCAGCTCTGGCCGGCTGTGAGCTTCAGAGCCTGGGGGTCCGTGCATTGGGGAGATAGACTCATGATGTCCAGCTCTGAGCCCTGAGCCTGGCTGGCCAGCCCTGCTCTCCTCGTCAGGGCTAATGGCCGCAGTAGGGACGCTGCCCTGGCCCTCCCTCCCTCCCTCCCTACCAGGGGTACTCTACCACTGAGCTACCTCCCCAGCCCCCCTTGTTGTTTTAAGACAGGGTCTCACTGCAAGCCTGAGCTTGTCCCATTTCCAAAGGAGACTGAGACTTGGAGGTGTCCACGGTGAGGACCAGGGGATGTGGACTGGGCAGGTGGCCCTCATGCCTGGGCCCTGGGCTCCTTCCTGTCCATCAGCCCTCCCTGGAGGGCAGTGAGGAGCAGGGGGACATGAAGTGTGCGAGCCCCTGGCCTGGCGGAGTGCTGTGTGGACCCTCCGCCAGGCCTGGCTAGCGCAGCGCCCAGCACAGGGCGGCTGGATTCATCATCGGAGGAGGACCTGACGGGAGAGCCAGGGTGGGAACCCACTGCTTGGGCCCAGGCCCTCACTCTGTGCCCCTCCCACTGCCCAGAGCCTGGGGGGTCCCCTCCCCCTCCCCTGCCGAGGCTCACCTCTCCCTGGCCCTCCCCCTCCGGCAGTCCCCACGCGCCTGGCGCCCTGCGCTCCCTACCACATTGGGTCCACACGGTCTGTGGCCTCGGCCCCATGTGCCCTGTTCCCCAACAGAACTGCAGATGGCACCCTGGTCTTTCCCAGTCCCGCAGAGCCGGGATCCCTGAGAGGGAAGAATGCGACCCAAGAAGGGTCCTGAGCAGAGCCAAGGTACCCACAGTGGACACCAGACAGAGCCAGAGATGCCCACAGCCACCTCCAAGAGGGGGACTCACTCCTGCAGCCAGGTCTGAGCCCGGCCCTGAGAGACCAGCACCTGCCAGAGCCCCAGGGCCGGTCATCTGCCCAGAGAAGTGGTCACCTGCCCTGGGTTTGAGGTCACAGTCTGTGGCAGAGGCCTTGCCAGGCACTGAGGCCTGACAGGTGTCCCCGGCCCTGTCTGCTGGACAGACAAAACAGCCAGCAGAGAGGCCGTGGGAGGGGAGAAAACAGGCGTGAGGGGCATTTCCAGTCTCCACCACGTATTCCAGTCCATGCCTCCCCGGCGCTGGCTGACCACCACTGACCCCCTCACTTCTGCTTTCTCCACGAGAGACGCGCTGGCCGCCTGCTGCCCTGGAGCCTGCAGGCGTGTGCCACCTCAGGGCCTTTGCACTGTCTCCGCCTAGGTGAGCTCACTCCCCCCGACAATGCAAGCTCTGGTTCTTCTGTTCCGTCTACTGATGTGGATGCGGGTGTCTCCGGAGCCCAGGACAGGGCCCAGCACAGGGCGGACACTCAATAGGCAGGTTTGGTCAACGAAGCCAGGAAATCCACCCAGGAAATCACAGCACAGGCCCCTTCTCCCCACTCCAGCTCCCCCACTCTCTTTCCCTTCTGTCCTCCAGGCCCCGGGACCTGAGCCGCTCTGGCAGAGGGTGGTGTCATCAGAGCCGGCAGGATGGGGGCCTGGAAGGAGGGGTGCTGCTGGAGATGCTCCCGAGGCCTCAGAGACCACGGTGAGCCCTGCAGGTGTCCCCGTGGGGTGGCTCCAGGGGTCTTCGGACACGCAGAAGGACTCAGCAGGCCTGGGGCAGGGTGGGGGCTGAGGGTCTGCACTTCCCACAAGGTCCCCAGTGAAGTGACGGCCACCGAGCAGGGACTGCAGTCTGGGTCCACCAGGCAGGTAGGCGGCAGAACCCTGTCCTGCCTCCCCTCCCCTGTCCCCTCCACAGGCGCCCCGTGACCTCAGAGCAGTGATGCTGCCCCCCCCAGGCCTCCCCTCTTCCTCAGAGAGGCCCTGACCTGGCCCCCTTTGGTTTTTGGCAGTTGGGGACTTCAGGCAGAGCAAGTGCCACTGTGCTTCTGCTAGGTGGAGGAGGAGAGGCAGATGTGTCCCCAGAACACCCCCCTTTATGCAGCCTGGAGCTGCCAGCTGGGCTGATGAGCACCGCAGGTGACACTAGGACAGGTAGGACATCCTTGCCACCCGGGACAATCTGCTCTGGGCTGTTCTGGGTGCACATGGCCGGGCCGAGCAGGCTCAGGCCTTCCCTGCCTGCCTGGTGACAAGTCCAGGGAGACCATCCGGCCTTCTGTGGCCCTGGGCAGTGTCATAAAACCCCTCCCTGCCTGCCTGGTGGACGCTGGGCTGTCCTCTGGCTGTGCTTCCTCACACTGTGACCCGTGACCCACCTGGCTTTGTAAAGCTTAAGTCTCTGGAAACCCTCCGGCTGGAGCAAGAACACCGCAAGGGCGAACTTGCTCCTGATCTCTTTTCCATTCCTCTCTCGAGGCCCTGCCTTTGGAGGGGGGCCAGAGCGTCTAAGGAGCAATCCAAGTGAACACGGGTATTTTATAGGCACTTTCCAAATTCCATAGCACTTCAAATTTATGCTGTTTGTTCGGAACCCTGGAGGGGTGTGTGGACTTTCTGCTGACTCGGACACCCTCCCTGGTCAGGCTTCTGCCTGCTGAGGCACAGCCCTGTGGCCGGGCGGCTGGGAAGAGTCCTGCCTGGCTGTGAGCCGGAGAGTGGACAGGGGGTAGAAGACCACTGACTTATGAGCTACCCCCTCTGCTTCCTCTGGGCCAGGAAAGTTTCACCTGGGGAGGTGGGCCTTCCAGGTGGGGCTAGATGCCCATACAGGCCTCTGCCCAGAACCCAAGCACCACGAGATCTATAGCGTACTGCACATGTCACCCACATCCTCATGCCATGGGGGTGGCTGGCATGCAGAGCCACCTGGTAATATGTGTTGGGCGAGAGCCTGCAGGGAGCAGGTAGACCGGTGTCTCCAAAATCGCACGTTCCTGGAAACTGTGAACACGATCTCTTTAGAAAAAGGGTATATGTGGATATGATTAGGATAAGGATCTCGAAATGGGATCATCCTGGATTAAGGGTGGCCCCTAAATCCAATGACTGGTGTCCTTGTTAGAGAAGGGAGGGAGATTTGAGATAGAGACACAGGCCAGAGGCCATGTGAAGACAGAGGCCGAGATGGGACTGATTGGCCACAAGCCAAAGAGGGGCCTAGAGCCCTTGAAGGAAGAACAGCAGGAAAGACCCTCCCCTGGGGCCTCCGGAGGGAGCACAGCCATGCCTGCTTCTTCCCTTCAGACTTCTGGCCTCTAGAACGGAGGGAGAATAAATTTCCATGTTTCAAACTGCTCAGTTTTCACCCACTTGTTACAGCAGCCGCAGGGTGCTCATACATGCTCTGGTCTGGAGCTTGATTCTGGCGAGGCCAGCTTCTCCTCTTCCCCAGATCATCCTACCCAGTTTTCTTCCCTGGCCCTTTGTAGAGTCAGGCTCAGGGTGCAGACTCTGGTGGGCGAGCCTCACGCCATGCTGTGGGAGGGCTGCCTCTGAGGACAGGCGGGGCCTTGACCCCCGTGCTGTGCTTTGCTCTTGGCCCGGCCCCCTAGGAGCATTCTGCCCAGGAGGAGGGTGAGCTGAGTGCTACAGGAGAAGCGCCCAGCATTAGTGGCCCAGTGGTCACAGTTGCCCTAGGAGACGCTCAGTCCAGGGGAGGCAGGCTTAGGGGACTCTAAATCCAGCCCCAAATCCACCCAGAGAGCAGCCTGCCCAGTGTCCACCCCCAGCCGACTTGTGCCTCCTTCCCCAACTGACCCGTGCTCCACGCTGGTGACGGGGCAGATGTGGTCCTGAACCCCTGTTTCAAGGGACACAAAGCAGATGGCAGGCAGCTCCGATGAGCAGAGCATCTCTCTCCTGTCTGTGGGGATGCTCTGAGGGAAACCAGGCTATTAAGTTTTTAAACATAATGGCCGTTTCCTCCCTGCAGCCCGCCCTGGGGTCCGCGATTATTGCCTGTCTTCAGGCAGCTGGGGGGCGCAGCGGCCTCCGGGGCTCTCATGGCCACTCACTTAGCGAGGGCTTCACCCACAGTGCCAGACTGTCCCCTGTCCCTGGCTTTCCCTCCTCTAATGGGCTCTCGTGGAGAACCTCATCAAAAGCTTTTGAAAACTCAGGTAAATCATGTCCACCGGGCAGCCGGGGTGCCTGCCACTTGATTAACTTTTTAGAGCACTCTGGTGGTTAGAGAGCCGACTTCCTTTCACATACTGCCGAGGGTTGACCTTCTTACCTCCGGGCACGGGCCTGTAATTTCCAGGGTCTCCCCGGCTGATGTTAGCGACTTTCCAATTTCCAGAAAGAGCTTAGTTTCCAAATGCCTTTCAAGATCACTGCTATTTTATACTTTCTAATTCCATTACGGGAATCCTCTCCCATCCTGGAGATTTACGGGGCCAGGATTTTGCAGGTAAGCTTATAAACTGCTTCCCCAGAGCCCGTGGCCAGGAAAGCTGCCCAAGGCCGGCAGGGCACATCCACCCAGGACTCCAGGTGACTCTGGACAGGTGATTGGCTTGAGGGGGGCCCCCCAATAAGTCAGGTCAAAAGGGCTCATAGCTCAGTGTCCAGACCACTTAGGCTGCAGGAATTTAAGTTCGTTTGTCATCCGAATCCTGCGTCCACCCATTCCCACTGTAACCGACATGCAGGGTGGCTTCACCCAGGAGGCTGCTCCTCAGGGCCGGCAAGTGAGGCTGACCAGCACGCCCAGCCTTCTGCGGGTCCTCTGCCCTCCTTCCTGCAGGTCCTCTGCTCTCCTTCCTGCAGGTTTGACTTTCCTCCCTCTGCAGAAACACCCATGGATCAAGTTTACGAGTTTCCCATGTGTCCTGGCCTCTGTCCTTCTGACAGGGACAGCCTGCACATGTAGTGTCCATCTGTGCTAGAGGACATCTCAGAGGCTCAAAGAGAAGCCTCCCAGTGTGACTCACCTGTCACCCACCTAGGGGTGATTTCTGGTTTTCTTGGGAATGTTCTAGAAGCTGAGCTGTCTCTGCACCTTTCTGAGCTGGGGTTATCTCAGGGTGGGACTGTCGGCCACATTTCTGGTGTCTTTGACTGCCGGCCTGACTTGCAGGGGTACAAGTAGACTAGCTCCTGGCACAGCTTCTGAGCACGTGGAGGATGGAGGAGTCCTTGTGAGGCTGCAAGGTGACTTCTGGTGGCCCCTAGACAGCTTTGAGGGGGTGGGGTTTCATGAGAAAGACCCACTTCTGGAGAAGAAGGCTGCAATGTGGCACCAGCCCACCACCTGGAGAGGGGAGGGAGCTGGAGTTGATCCACCCGCCTGTGGATGATGTCCTGAGACTCAGAAGTGCTTCCTGCTGCGAGCACAGGGGGTGCTCACCGGGCACGGCCCCTGCTGATCCCCTGGGGAGAGGGCTTGGGGGCTGCACGCTGCTCTCAGACCTCACCAGACGGGTGTCCTTCCCCATGAAACTGTGATTTTAAGTACAGCGCTTTGTTGAGTTCTGTGGGACCTTCCAGCAGATCAGCACACCTGAGGGTGTTGTGGGGGCCGTGAACTTGTGAGTCAGAGTGCAGCTGGCCCCACAGGTGAGGGTGACCTTGTGGGATCTGCCCTAACCCCTCAGAGTCTGACACCTCCCGGCAGCTCGTGCCTAAATCACACTGAAGTCCACCCACTTGGGTGGCTGGGGCGTGGCACTGGACCCAGACACCCTGGGCCTGGGGACCCTCCACTGCTCAGCTGTGTGCCACCTAAGTTCTCTGGCAAGTCCCCTAACTTTTCGGGTCTTAAGTGTCTCGCTCTACCCCAACAGGGTTGGGCGGATCCTCCAGTTCCCAAACGCTCTGACGCCAGGCCACCTCTCCTGGTGTCACACTCAGTGGGGGCACTCACCAGGGCTGCTGTCTCTTTACTTGGGATCCTGGCTGATGCCAATCTTCTGGAGAGAGAGTCCCTGGGCCACAGGGAAGTCGACGGGGTGGAAACTGGGGAACACGGTTGGCAGGTGAGAAGGAGGAAGGAGACGTGCCCAGGAACGGAGGGCAAGGGCCAAAGGAGGCATCCCCCAGCCCACGTGGGTCCCAACACACCTTCCACCTCATCCTGCTATAGAATTCAACCTACACGTGGGAGAGACACCCGTCTCGGTCTTCCCTCTCTCCTGGCCGTGTTGGACCTCCGTCTTCTCTCGTCCCTTCATCAGTTTTCCCCTCCCCTCCCTGGAGAGCCTGGTCGACCTGTTCTCTGGCTGCGCATGAGTTAGAGTGGAGAGTGCTGTTTCTTCTCACTGTCGTCCCCTGCGGGGCTGTACCGGTCATCCAGCCTGACCTAGCTTGGCCCCTGGGTTGCCTTTGCAGTGGCCCCAGGCTTCCCAGCCCACCTCCGCCCACCTCCTGTTCCATTTCCTGTGACCTCGTGTATTAGAAGACCTTTGCGGCTGGGCTGAGCTTGGTCCCCTGGTGATCTCTGCTCTGCTCTGGGTGTGGTGCCGTGGCCCCCAGGGTCGGGTTCCACCTCGCCCTCCACAGCAGACCCACAGGCCCTCATGCTGCTCAGAGCTGGCTGCTCTCCCTCTCCCTCATGGGCCTGTCCTTGGTGCCCCCAAGGTAGCCGGGCACGACACCTCCATGTTCATGGGGATCTAAAGCCACCCTCCTCTGTCTGCCCCAAGCATCTGGTGACCTTCTGCCCCTCCTTCCCTCTGGGCACCAGGCCCACTCATGTCAGCCACTGTATGGGGCCCAAGGCTCTGGCCTCCCTCCCTGGCCCCGGGCACCTGCCTGCTCCCCAGCAGCCCCCCTCCAGGACCCTGATCTCACCACGCTTCCTGCTCCAGGGTCCTCTCTCCACAACTTCCCCGGCGGGGGCCAGTCTCTGACCCCAGGAGGACAGCATGTCCTTGTGCCCTGAAACATCTTCCTCCCTCCCTCCTGTCTCCCCACTTCCTGTCCCGCTTAGATGCTGGGCTGGATCCAACAGTGCGCCCTTGTTCATGTCCACCTGGAACCCCAGAATGGACCTCATTTGGAAATGAGGCCTTTGCCATCTGTTACACTGGATCAGGGTGGGCCCTACGTAGGACGGGGTCCTTCTAAGGAGGGGGGATTTGGACACAGGGATAGGAGGACACGCCCAGGGAAGGAGGCCCTGGGATGACCCAGGCAGAGACTGGAGTGACGCAGCCACCAGCTAGGAAGGCCTGGACCAAGGAAGGGCTCCCCAGAGGCCCTGCTCACACCTCGATTTCAGACCTCTGGCCTCTAGACGGGACAGAGCCTCTGTGGTCCCAGCCCCCCAGTTAGTGGTGGCTCACTGTGACAGCCTCAGGGGCCTCGGGCAGTACAATTCCGTCCTAAGAGGTCACAAAACATTGTCCTCCGTGCCTCAACCCAGCCGGCACACAGCAGGTGCTCAATAAATGTCTACCTTTCCCATATCTCCTTGTCCTCCAGGCAGCCCCCAGGGACCCCGCTCCCTGCCTCCTCCTGGGGCTGTCCCCATTCTTCCCAGCCCCCACTTTCCCCCCTCCACCCGGGGCCAGGACAAGGGCTGCCATTTCTCCCTGAGAGTAATGTAAGGTGGCAGGACACCACTCTAGGGCACTGGAGGAAGGTCCCGTGGTGAGCAGGATCAGAGGGGAGGGCCAGGGGCCCGTCTGCTGGCCCTGCTCCCCGTCCTGGCCTGGGGGTAGGGGGCAGCTCTGCTGCTGCTCTGAGACAAACAGCATGTCCCCAGCACACAGACGTGGTGGCCTCCGTCTGCTGGCACGGCCACGGAGGGGTCTTGTGTCTAGTGTCTGCTGTGTCCACCTTTCCCTGTTCCACAGAGAAGCCAGGTGGAAAGCCCAAGGCATTGGCCTAAGGTCACAGACAAGATGTCAGGGTTGGAATCCAGACACTTCCCGCCCTGGATTCCAAAGCTCAGGACTGACCACAGTTTTCACGGCTCAGGCTCAGCACAAAATGGAAACGCGTCTTTCCTGATACAAGGTTAAGAGCTGGAGGGGGGAAGGCAGAGCATCAGGCAGACCTGGGCCCTCCTGAGCTCAGGGCCGTGTGCGGCAGGTGGTGCGCACACTCCCCACGGCTCTCCACTGGGGGGCTCCTTCCTGTGGCCAGACGCCCCCTGAGGAGGAACCTGGAGCCCCCTCTCAGGGTGGAGGGTGCTGGGCCCCGTTCCCAACACCCGGGTCCTTCTGGTTCTCCCTGCTCCCACTCAGCCGTTCCATCCCACACTCTGGGTGCCCTGTCAGATCCCCAACTCTCCTGGCCTTTGTTACAGTAAGGACAAAGGTCACACTGGGGTGCAGGTGAGAAACTAATGTGACTCCATTTTTTAAAATAAATAACAGCAGCTTCTACCTCAAGGCCTGTCCTAACAAAGGGGGCATGACCTTGTCCTGGGAAAAACCCACAGAGCACTCCTAGGCACATTCCCACCCTGTTGAGTTGTTTATCTACAAATAGCAGGAGAGGTCTGCTGCGCCTGGTGTCACTCCGTCAGGATAGGTGAGGACCCATAGCAGCCCCCTAGCAGCCACCCATCAGCATGAGACAGGGAAAATACCTGGGACGCCAGATGACCCCCCCAGTAGTTTATGGTGGTTGATAACATGTTGGGAAACCATGTAGTTCAGCAAGAACACCCCTCGTGGCTTAAACCAATCAGTTCAAAGGAATCCCCCTCTTGTACTAATCACCCCTACCCAACTTGTTCCCGCCACTGAATGTGCTAACCAATGTTAAGAGTTGTTGTTTGACTTTCCCGTGGTATGGAATGACTTGCTGTGTGATGTTGTGACGCATAGAGTATCCCCCCAAACCTATAAAATCTCACTGGACACAGGACCAGGACTCACTCCCTGGGATCGCTGCGTTGGGAACGGTGGTGAGTCCAGGCTCCAGCTTGCAATAAAGACTCTTGTGTGATTGCATCGCATTTGGCTCCTGGAGGTCGACTGGGGTCCCACGAACCTGGCCTTACACAGGAACCACTGCAGAAACCATGAGCTTGAAGAAAGGGAGTGGCCCACCACCATGCCCCCTGGACAGCAAGGATGTAGGGCAGGTGGACTCCCAGGGGCCCCTGGGGCCCCTGAGGCTCCAGTCCAGAGAGTGGCCTTACGGTTTGGACCTGGCTTGTCCCTTGAAGTCTCATGTGCTCAGAGTGGGGCTTTGGGGAAGTGACTGGCTCCCAAGGGCTCTGACCTCACAAGGATCAATGCACTTGGTGGCTGGATGGGCCACTGGGAGATGGGACGAGGTGGAGGAAGGAGGTCACGGGGGAGCGCCCGTGAGGTTCACTTCAAAGAGAGGTTCACTTCTCTTTGGCACCTTCCTCCCCGCCCCTGGTTCCCAGCTGCCATGGGCTGAGTGGCTTTCCTCCGTCACTCTCTTCTGCCGTGACGCTCAGCCTCACGCAGACCACAGGGCTGCAGTCAGCGGACCAGACGAAGACCTCTGAAACCTTGAACTCAAATAAACCTTTCCTCCTCTAGATGGTTTTTGGTCAGGTGTTTTGGTCATGTGACAAAAAGCTGATTGACACAAGTGGCCACAGAACAGAACATACGCCAGCCTCCCGCTCCGAGGGCTGTGGACTGGGTGCTGCGCTGGATTCCCCGGGTGGGCCCGGGTAGGGTCACCTCTTCTTCTCAGGTGAGAACACCAAGGTGGAGAGGGGACAGGACTTGGAGTCCCCCAGCCAGCAAGGGGTGGGGGCAGAGAGGGTACACTTCCTGTGGTCAGCACTGGCTTTGGGACAGGTGGCTCCCACTGGAAAGCAAGGTCCGTCACGGGCTCTGAGGATGAGCATGCAGAGCAGCTCGATTGGCAGCCACTCGTGACTGCCTCACCGCGGGTGGGGAAGGCCTGTGGATCTCGGTGGCCGTGGGTGAGACCCTCGAGGCGCATCTGCAGGACACCTGAGCCTTGTTGTCCTGGCCCTGCTGCGGGCCGGGTTGCTCAGCTGAGGTCAGACCTGGATTAACTGGCGATAGCATCATTTCCTTAAAATCACACGAGGGTGGGAGTGATCCTTGGTGTAATCCGGGTACCCTAGACCCCAGGACCTCCTGGGATGGCAGAGCCCGCCGCTGCTCAGGACCCTTAAATGAAGCGGTGCGGTATTCACATACAACCTGTGCCATCCTCTGTGTACCTGGAATCATCTCTAGATCACTAATGACACTCACACAACGCACACGCTTCGTAAACAGAGAATAAGACAGGGGAAAAGCCTCGCCTTCAGCACACACACGTGTTTTCAGACATTTCTGTCGGAGGTTGGTTGGCTCCCTGGATGGGTGTGGAGGACCAGCTGCATTTCCTCCTGGGGGGAGTCTGGACACTGATTTCCCTCTACCTGTGGATGTCCCCAGCCCCAGCCCACAGGCCATGTGCGTCCCACCTCACCACCCCCAGGGGACACCTCTCCTGTCTCCCAGGAGGAGGAGCACCTTCTGGGTCCTCTGAAGGGGGCTGGAACCCACCCCAGGCCTCCCTGCCCTGGTGAGATCGATTCAGGGGGGCGTCCTGCTCAGTGGGGCTCTGGGACCACAGCTGACTTTGCACCTGACTTGTTTCTGTGCAGTCGCCCACGGCACCCCATACCCCGAGAGGCCTCTGGTGGCAGGAAACTGGGATTTGAGTCCTGCCCCACTTCTTCCCCTCCCCTGTCCCCTGTCCTGCATCCTTCTCCAGAAACACTGTCCTGGTGATCTGGGTGACCCCGTTACTTGCCCATGTCCCCTTCTGCCATCTCCAGCACCAGAGCAGCCCAGCTGTGGCTCCAGCCAGCCTCTGCAGCCTGCAAAGTCCCCAGAGAGATGCCCAGGATGCAGGACTGAGGGCCACCTGCCCTTGTGTCATTTGTCATTGCTCGTGAGGACGGCGGGGCTGGGACCAGAAGCCTGAGTTGTCATCACTGCCTGAAACCTGGCATGGGGAGAATTTTCCAGAATTTGGGGCCTTGGGGCTCTGAGGGGCAGAGAGCCCTTTGATGTGGGGTGGAGGGTCAGGGGGCTGGAGAGCCTGCCACAGCCCTGCACAGAGGGGCTGCCGTGGCTCCGATCCCTGTGCCCCCACCTCACAGAGAAGTCGGCAAGCCAGGCTCAGCCTGGCCAGCCATAGAGGTTAAACGCCACCTGGGGTGTCAATGGAGGGGGCTGGTCTTAGGGGCAGCAGGAGGCCAGCCTGGGGCCCGTGGCATGTGGGTGGCTCTGGGGGGGCAGAGGCACACGTAGCAGCCCCACTGGGCAGATGCGTGAGCAGGACAGGCACAGGGAGGCCACAGTCCTGTGCTGGGCCCGGCTTCAGGGCAAGCAGAGTTGACCCAGAAGACAGAGCACACGGGCTGCAGGGAGCCAGGCCCCTTGTGACCAGGCGGTGTCTGAGGGGGAGGGGCACCTTCTGCTTAGAGGAGCTGGCCTGGCCTGGCCAGCCGGGAGCGGACCCAGGTCTCCAGGCTGCACAGCTTCTGCAGGCACGTGCCGTCCAGCTTGGTGATTCAGCAGCAGCGTGCCCCAGATTGGCCTCCCCCATCCCCAGAGCCATGCAGAGACGCCGTCGGGGTCGCAGGGCCCTGCACAGCGCCAGGGTGGGCGCTGACTCCACACACAAAGCTGGCCTTCTCCTGCCCCTGTGTCCATCTGTCTGTCCCTCTTTTGGTTGGAGATGGGGGAGCTCTGGCTGCCAGAGCAATGGAGACTTCGCTGCCTGTGTGACCGGGCGCCAGCCCCGGAGCAGGCTACCTGTCTCCTGATCTGAAGCCCGGGAGGACAGCAGCCTCCTCATCACCTGGACTCGGAGACTGGCGGACGGGGCATTTTCATTACATGGCAAGGGGCCTGGCACACACGGGGCACTCAGTGAATTCAAGGTGTCCTGCTCTTCCTCGTCCTAGAAGGGACTCCTCCGCAGGCCAGAAAGGGGGTGGGACATCCTCGTCTGGAAGCTGGGGCAGCTCTGGCTTCTCTTCAGCCCACCCTTGGGGAAGGCCATTCCAAGGCCTAGGATGCTGGACTGGCCAGGTGGCACCTGGAAATGCCACCCCGGCGCAGACTGAGGCACAGGTAATAGGTGTCTCCATAGGTTCCCCATCTCCTGTCCCCGTTTACCCATCTCAAGGAACGACCCCATGTCCAGTGGCCACTCAGCCAGAGCCAGGGGCCACTCTTCTCCTCTATCCCCCACCCTCACTGCCACGTCCCACCACAGGCGGGAGCTCACTAAAGGACGCTGCTACACTTGATCTTAGCCAAAAGGCCGAGAAGCGATCACTAAAGGACGCTGACCTGAGTGAACAGAGGGATGGAGGAGCTGCCGGCCTCACACCCAGGTTCCCAGGTGCCCCCACGCAGCCCAGTGGCCCAGGCGGTGCGTGCCCAGCACCCGTGTGCCCAGCCCCCTGCCAGGCATGTCACCATCCCCGAAGGACGCGAGAGTTTGCATGGAGACCCTTGCTCCTACACACCTGCTAACCCAACGTCATCAAGTGGCACACAGGTTTGATCCAGAAAAGAGAGAGACGCTGCAGGGCCCAGGACGGAGCACCATCTGAGCTGGACCCAGCCGCAGAGTTCACCCTCCTCCACCATGAGCTGCCTTGGCTCCCAGGTGTCCACCCCTGTCCCTGCCCAAGGGAAACCAAGACTCATGTCCACACGCCTACTGGTACCTGAAGGTCCACATGAGCCAAAAGGCGGGAAGGACCCAGAGGCCACCAAAGGTCAGGAGGCCAGGTCCCATCCACACCGTGGGACATTGGGTGGGCCTTGAAAGCATGCTGCCAAGTGACAGAAGCAGACCCAGCAGGCCGCAGGGCATGTGCCCCCACCCCTGTGACGGGTCTGGGGGAGGGTGGGGGCTGGGTGGGGATGGCTGAGGGGCATGGGCTTCCCGTGGGTGGATGGAAGGGTCTAGAGCCATCGGGATGCCATCGTACCACGCCAACAAAGTGCCACCCCAAGAGGTGGAGCCTGTGGCGTGTGGTCTTAATGAAGCTGCCCCGGGAGAGCAGGCGGTCTGAGCCGTGGCACCCCCAGGCTGCCAAGCAGCCCCCGCCGCCCTCCACAGCTCCCTGTGCAGCCTCTGCCCGCCCGGCAGAGGGGAAAGTCCAGGAGGGGCTTGTGCCTGGGTCTCGGGGACAGTGAGGAGTGGAGCAGGACGCCACCCAGACTCCCCTCCCCCGCCCTCCCCAGCACAGAGAAGGCTCCCTGTTCCACCAGGGTGAAAAGGGTGGCGGCCAGCTCCGACTCTGTCAGGAGGACACGGGACAGGTAGAGCATGGCATTTCCTGGGGACCAGAGGAAGCCTGAGCCACAGGCCCACTCCCCGCCCTTCTCGCTCTGGCCCACGCTCCCCAGGACGGGCCACTGCTCCTTCCGTGGCCATCCACTGGCTTTGGGACCGTTTCTCCCCGACTTGTCCCCAGCAGCCTGGTTCCACACCCTCTGCCTGCTTTGCCCAAGCCTTCAAAGGATGCCAACGTGGACGCGGCTCAGGCTGTGAACGCCGAGTCGAGGATTACGACCGGGTTTAATATTCAGTGTGGTCGGGTTAACGCGCATTCCAAACCCCACGAAGGATCGTTAGCAGAGGGCGGTGACAGTGCTGGGGACGACTCCTAGAGTAATGTGGAGGGCGGAGGCGTGCCCCACTCAGCTCCCGAAACACCGCCAGCCGACCACGGCCCTACCCGCCGTCACAGCCCACGGCTGCTTCAACCCACGGCTGCCCTGGGCCTTTCCCCACCCACAAGCCACCCGTCATAGGGGCTGCCATGCTTGTGGGGACCTTCTATGACTCTCTGGGGTCAAGGGTCAAGGCTGGCTGTTGGTGGGGGCACCTTAGGAGGGCACTACAGCATGGGGCTAGCAGCAGGGCACAGCTGGGACCAAGCATGGCAGTCCAGGCCTGTCCCCCTTGGGCTGGGCACATGGAGGGGAGGGACTCTCGGCAGAGCTGAGGAGGGCAGCGTGGGGACTCCAGGCTTCCCCAAGTGTGTCACCACAGGAGGGTGAGGCCGGTTTGCCAAGCCCCAAACCAGGCCATGTGACCTAGCCAAAGGCTGTGAGGTGTGTGCGGGGGACACCTGGCCCGCACAGCCCCAACTGCAGATCCACTCTGAGTTCCAAGATGGCAGGGGCGTGGGTGACAACGAGGTGCCCACTGACCCCAGAAGAGCTAAGGAATGGACCTGTCTCGGTGGGTAGCTGCCCTGCTGCAGTCCTGGGGGAGGACAGCGCTGGGCCCCTGGCCTGCTCCCCAGCCCTGACAGCCCCGCCAGCCCTGATGTCCCCAGGCCACAGGGAAGAGGGCCTCTGTCCCCTCTTCAGAAAGCTGAGGGAGGACCCAGCTCCTGCGCCCTAGAAGAGAGGCGAGGCCGCTGGTGCTGGCCTGTTGGCCCCATGTGACGGGAGGGCTCAGGTGCCCTGGCACACCCATTCTCGGGTGGTTCTGGGGGGCAGGCAAGCTCTACCAGAGCTGCAGCCCAGCCCTCAGGTGGGGTGTGAGCCAGAACCTTCTGGCCCCCCTCCCGGCTGCTTCCTGCTCCGCTGATTCCACCGGAAGCCATCTGCTTTGTGGGGCTCCGGCAGGGGTGAGCAGAGGCCATCCTGGCCCCGTGCCCTGGCTTCGCCACTGCACTGGCTGGGCCTAAACTCAGCCTGGAGCTCAGCTCAACTGACCACAGTCCTCACAGCTTGGTGACACTTGCCTAGTGCCCAGACTGCAGCCCTCACACCAAAGATGCTGCTGACCTGGCCTCCCGGCCCGCCCGGATGTGGACTGTGGCCACTTGCCAGGGAGTGGCTCAGCTGCTCTGTCATCACTTAGCCAGAGGGTGCATGGTGTCGGAACAGGGTCTCAGCCGTCACCTGGCCCAGCCCAAAGTGGCAGATGAGGAACTGAAGTCAGGGGAGGACAGGTCACATAGCCAGTGGGTGCAGGGCCAGTACGCAGACCTCTCCAGGTGTGCGGCCAGCTGTGGCCACATGCTTCTGCAGGGCTGGCTGCCTCTGCATGTCCCAGGTCCTCTGCTCTCTCCTGTGATCCTCTGATGTCCCTCCGGGCACTCACTATGGATGCACCCATTTTACAGGTGAGCAAATCCAAGGCGCAGAGCTTCAGGCACCCAGTGATTAGGTGGCAGAATGGGGACGAAAACCACACTGTGGTGACGCGCAGGGGAGCAAGGGCAGAAGAGGGGTGAGACCAGCAGGAGGAGAAGATGGCATCGGATGTGCAGGACATGTGTCTGCCTCCCCGGGTTGGCCCTGTGGGCATGCGGGTCTCGGCGCACAGTACCTACTGACGGAGCTGAGTACCTACTGAGGAGGCCTGCGCACTTGGATTGCATGTCTCCATGACATTGCAACATTCCAGCTGTGTTCTGGGATCTCTCAACTGCTGTCACAGTCCCCGTGGGAGGAGTGAGCCTCCTCGTCACCTCCTGCAGTGAATGCTTGGTGGACATCAACTGCCTGAATAAAGGAGGCCACGAGCAACCGGTCTTGCTAATCGATGCACCCAGCTCTGGCCAGCTTTTTCTTGTCACCTTGCTCTGTCCAGCTAGTATTTGCTCCAAAAAAGCAACCTCACTGTGGATGCTGCCCAGCCCCCGCCACCTGCAAGACGCACCTGCTAAGGAGAGTGCTGTCCCCACCAGGCTCAGGATGCAGAGGCGAACCTCGCCTGCGGTAGCACTGAGTCCTCCAGCCTGTTGTGGCAGGAGGACACACGATCAGGAAAGAGAATGCAGATAGAGTTTGTCACTGAGAAGTCAGGAAAATGGACCAGTGTTGTCCGAGGGTAGCCACTGGAAGGTCTCAGAAACCCTACACATCAGCAATGAAAGACGCTGGTCCCAGAGCCGGCTGTGTGTGTGTGTGTGTGTGTGTGTGTGTGTGAACTACTCTAGGGTGGTAGGGGGCAGCCCAGAGGAGGGCTTGCCCGTTGCTGTGAAGAATGTCCCCAGGCCTGGAGGGAAACAACACCACACCCACGGTGTCCACACAAGCCACCAGCCAACACAGGCATGCCCTCCTGGGTGCACACAGCGAGCTCTCCACGGAGACCACCCCTCCATGGACAAGACACACATCTTATTGGGGGTCCCTGTGTGAGCAGAAAGGAGATGATACCCTAAAGAAGGGACGTGGAGGCCGCACGGTCAGGGACACACACACACACAAGCAGGACTGCAAGGCCTGACCCTCAGGGCCGTGGTGGCTGGCCTCGGATGTCTCGTGCAGCACAAGAAGCCACTGAAAGGGGGCATCACACCTGTCCTGAGCAACCCAAGGCCCTGGGAGTAAGCCACACCACCCAGGGACACTGCCGGGGAGGGTCCACTGCAGGCGCGGGGCGTGGCTCTGTTTCCAACATGCTGGGCAGGATCCCCCGTAATTCCCCAGGAGGGGAGAAGAGCAGGTGAGCTGAGCATGTGTGGGAGGGACGGAGCTGCCTGGGATGACCGCTGTCCTCTCCAGACACACCTGTCACTCCGGGCTGATGGACCAGATGGCGGCCTTCAGATCTCTGTGTGCCTGTCGAGGCTTCCTTCTCTGTCAGTGGCAAAGTTCTCATGGAGTAGAGTGAAGAGCCGAGGCCTGATGGGTGCCTGGGCCCTAGCAGGGGCCGACGGGTGTGTGGGTGTCACCCAGGGAGGGTCCGTTACCTTGCACATGTTATCATGTCCCCCCAGCACCACCAGCCTGTCCAGCACGGCCAAGGTCCCGGTAGTGGGCAACTTGGTGGATCTTGCTGGAACCCACCGTGGCTGGTGTGTGGATTTACCTGCCCTCCCAAGGGCTGCGCCACGTCCGAAGGTGTTAAGATCAATAAGTAGCCTTGAGGGTGTTTTTATTTTAAGTGAATCTATGCATATTCTGGCACTTTCTTGAGCTCACCTGGTACTGGCACAGGGTGCTCAGAGACCCTAATGAAGGGAGCTGTCACCAGGGAAATGAATAAGCATTAGTCTGGAAACGGACGTCAAACACCGGCACAACCCATTAATTTGATCATCGTCGAGCTGGTCCACGGACTTTGCTGAGACGAATAGATCTGGTAAGAAAACACTGGGGCGGGGGGTGGGGGGCGCAGGAGAGTGGCATTAATTCAGAGTTTGTGGGTTGAGTTGCAGTTTTATTTGTTCCTTGAGATAGTGCTGACCAAATGCCCTACAGCTGATTACTGACCCCAGCGACTCCGGAGGGGTTCCGAGAGCCCAGGGGCAGGGGCCAGGACTGGGAGAGGTGGGGAGACGCTCCCACGGACACAAATCAACCAGGCGCTTGCTGGAGAGCTCCGCATGGGGCGCAGCGTGGGGCGGGGAGGGCCGCTGGCTGCGTCCGGCTGAATCAAGTGCAGGAAAACGGCCGTGTCAAAATGTTCTCCCCCTGAGGGACGCGCTGATGCATTTCCTTCTTAGGAAAGGGTTCTTTTCGGCTCTCGGGAGCCTAATTTCATTCGGAATGAAAAATGACGAGAGTGAATTGGACCCGCAGCCTGTACCAGCCAGAATGCTGGCTCAGTGCGCCTCATGTTTATTTAGCTGGAAGCCCGGGCGGGAAGCTGTCACCTCCGCCAAAGCAGAAGGAAAAGGGACCCGTGTGGTGTGGACAGGGAGGGCCTCCGCAGGGTGGGCTGCGGATTCCGGGAGATGCCCGGGCAGGGGAGGTCACCTCCACCCCGGGACGCAGATCGGCACCCAGTGGCTGGATGCTGATTGTCCTGGGATCCTCCGTCAGAACTGGGCCTCTTCCAAGCCCAGCATGAGTGACCCAATGTGGCTCCAAGGTGTGAGGGCAGCTGGTGGGCAGAGGGCGAGCAGAACAGGCCCGCGTGGAGGGCCTCCAGGAACCAGCTGACCCTCAGCTCGGCCCCGCACGCCCATACCTCCTGAAAGTGGCTCAAATTGAAGCCACCCACCCAAGGGCTTTGAAACGGCACAGAGAAGAGCCACCAGCATGGCACACAAACCTGGTGGGTGGTCGTGTTTTCCAAGTGGCCTGGAGGGTTTCCGCTCTCGGGAAGGCATTGGGTGGGGCTGGGAGAAGACTCGCTCAAGTCACCCACATTCTGTCTCATGGGACAGGTGCGGCCGCCCTTGGCAGGAGGTGATTCCTTCTCGGTTCCCGGTTCCCGGTCGCAGCTTCCCGCACAAGTGAAACAAACCCCCTCTGTTAAGACAGCGCTGTGTTTTCAGGGGGAACGTGGTCGTGGTTGGGAAGTCCACAGAATCAAGCTGTGCGCTGGCAAGAGGGCTCTCAGAGACCCGGGCGCAGACTGGACTGCGTTTCTGGACCCCCATCCCTGAGAACCCCTCCCAACGTCAGCCCAAGCCCCTGCTCATGGCGCAGTGTGGTCAAGGGCCACGGAAACTGCAGCCTCCACCGCTGGTCCTCGCCTGGAACGTGGGATCCGACTCAGAACTGGGGGCTGCTCCGAAACCACGGCTTCCCTTTGCTCTGAAATTGCATCTCTCGCTTATTTCTGTCCATTGAAGTGAGATACACCCTCAAATCCAGCTGCTTTCATGGGCACCAGCAGAAGGGGACGGTCCATCTCCCACGTGCGGTTGCTGTGCAGAGCTGCTTGTGAAGTCGGTGCTGGGTGGGGTTTTGGGAACTGTTCCGGGAGAGTTAGGTGTGGGTGATAGCATTTCATAACTTCCCTAAAGGTTTTTGTATCCCAAATTCGTAACTGTGTGTCGCTGGTTTGGGAAACAACAGCAGTGACAAGAAAGTCATTTGAAATGGGCATGATCTGTCCCCTGGGGAGCTGACGGCTTGCGTGGTCCCAAGGAGCCAGCCCGCTGGAAAGAGGCTGGAAACAGGGACGTGCCTCCTCACTGGTCACTTGTCCTCCTGGGCTTCGGGCCGCAGTGAAGGCAAATTGGGGACCCCAATGCTCTTTCATCCCTAACAGTTACAGGGAGGAAGGGCAGCCCCAGAAAGAACCTGAGCTTTGTAAATTTGAAATCCTTCGTGGATTTGAAATCCTGCATGGATCTTCACTCTCTGCATGACACTGGACAGAGGACCCCGCTTGCTGAGCCTCGAATATTATCATCTGCCAAGCAGAAGCAGTATAACCTGCCTGGCACAGGGTGCAGGATGGGCAGGTGACACCTGGAGGTCACCTGCTACGAGGTGGGTGCTCGGCAGACAGCCACCACCCTACCACCCCAGCCACCAGCTCCATGTGGAGAGGCTGCCAATCCCACGTCTACCTTTTATGTCCCAGCCAAGTGGACGGCCAAGGAACAATGAATGTGCCCACAAGAACCCCCGTTGCCCCCTCCTGTACTCAGGGCCACCTGGGGAGACGGGCACACTGAGGAAAAGTTCCACGCAGACGAAAGCACAGAGGTCCGTTGTCACACGGTCCCGCCAATCACATGCAGCCCCAGGGACGCATCATCTTTGTTTCTGACCACCTTCCGCGAGCGGAGCCCCCCACATGCTCTGGCATACAATTCTGTCTGCCCCAAGCCTCTCCATCCAGTAGGAAACGGTCTGCAAACAAATATTCAAATGCACTGGAGAGGCTGATTCTGAAGACGCCCGCCAGCGGCCCCCAAGTTCCACCGCTAGCCAGGACCTCCTGTCCTCTCTCTGCCTTGATGAGTTCAGGCACCCAGCATTCTGTTCATGTGGGCATATCTGTCCCACACAGGAGGCCGCTGGACAGGGAGGCCACTGGCCCAAGACAGTTCCAGGGGCCTCCTGGAAGCCGGTCCGATAGGCAAGTCTAGACCTGTTGGTGTGATTGGCCCTGTCTTACCTCGCAGGGACCTCGGCATTGTGTGTGGCTGCTTTGACCAGTCAGCTCCTGGGCCGCTGTAGTCACCCCAAACCCTCTAGAACTTTCTACCTTCCAGGAGAGGTTGGCATTCCCTGGCTTCTCGGGTGGCTTAGACTCAGTGGGGTGGACCCAGACGCCTCTTGCAGGCACTCTGCCCCTGTCCCCAGCTGCCACCTGCAGTCCTGCGTGGACAGGAGCGAGGCTGCCCCCTTCCCTCGTCCCCTGTGTACCCCTCCCTGGCTCTCCTTCCCTGAGGCCGGCAACACCTACTGAGCAGAGAGGAAACGCCGAGGGAGGCCCCTGACCCTTGTGCATGTCATTAACTGCGCAGTGAGTGTGCACGTCCCTGGGCTGGTCCTCCTGACGCGGACAGCACTCGGTGTGCTGTGGTTCCCAGGAGGCCCTCACGAGCCTTCCCTTAACCTCCACGGGTGACTCCTGCTTCCTGGATCTTCGCCCTCAGTGTTAGGAGAGGCAAGGGCCGGCCTCTGGGGGGAAGGTCCAACCTGCTCATTAACACAGGAGCCGGAGAGGGAGGCCAAACCCCACTGCCCGCTCCACAGGAGCCTCGTCAGCTCCTGGTGCCCTGGGGGTGGGGACAGACCATGGGAAGAGGACAGCTGCTCCTTGGCAGGTGCTGGCAGGGCCTTGAGGGTGAGAGATGCTTTCCCTTGAGGGACGTCATCTCCTCTCACTGAGGCACCTGGGAGCCCCAGGCCCTGCTCAGGCTGAGGCAGAGGGACCCTGCCTTTCTGCTCCTGGGAGCCAGAGGACAGTCAGGGCACTTCCACTTGGAAAGCTGAGCCCCTGCCCCACCTGGCACTCCCCAGCTGCAGCTCTGCAGGGAGGACTGGGTGGCAGGGACGCGTTTGCTCTCTAGACAGGGTCAGCCCTGGTGGGGAGTGGGGGTGGGAGGGGGACCATCGGCCAGCCAGTGTGCCAGGGCCCTTGGCCTTCTAGCTCTGGGCTCCCTGACAAGCATGCAGGGGGCCTGGGCAGGAAGGTCCCCTCTGATAGGAGACCAGCTGACACAGGCACATCACACCAGTCAGGTCCCAGGTCCTGTCCCACCCTGAGGATCAGGGATGCTGAGGTAGGCTGTGCACCCTGGGCTGGCCTCAGGCGGGGGACGCGGTGACATGGAAGGACCAGCTCTGTCCTGGGACCTTCCAGGAGACTTGGCTGGGGCTCACCTCCCTGCGGACCTGAGCTGTTCTCGGTTGCATGCTCCACAGCTGTGGGGTGCCCAAGGCCCACAGACCAGCTGCTGGGGCGCTGCAGCAAGCCCTCCCGTGGCTCAGCGTTTCCTCACTTGAAGCCCAGCCGGAGCCCGCGAGGCCCCAGATCAGCTCCTGACGCCCTCCCTGTCACGCTGGTGGGTCTTGCTCCACACGGCAGCCCTGCCGGAGCCTCTGAGCTCCTCGGCCGACCCTGCAGCCCTCTGCCTACCCTCCTGGCATGTGGCAGGGCATACGCCTCGCTTGCTGCCTGTTCCTGCTGCCACAGAAGCTCACTGGGGCAGGGCTGTTGTGCGTTTTGGAAAAGGTTCGCATCATCCAACAGTGGCCTCGGCCTCCAGGGAGACGGACGGTGGACACACAGACACCTGTCCTCCGGCTGTCACACCTGCGCTCCCTCCCCCGTCCAGCTGACTAGGAACTTCTGCTCCCCTCTCTGTTCCCCTGGAGGCCCCTGCAGCCAGCCTCAGCCCCTCCATTCTGGACAAGCTGTGGTCACGAGACTCTCCAGCTGTGACATGTGACGGGCAGGCCGCTCCCTATGGCACCTCTCTCAAGCCTCCCTGCCCCGCCTTCCTGAAGCTCTCTGTCCCCACCTCCAGCCACTGTCTGCGGGCTCCTCCCAGACTCTCCCTCCCTGGGCTCTGCCTTCAGTTCACTCTGCAGCCACACACTCTGTTGGGATGACCCTGTTCAACTCCACGGTTCAGGTCCCTAAATATAAGGATCCCCTCAATCAAGATAACTGACCCAGTGTCGTTCCTGATCTCAGCTCGTCAGAGAGGCAATGGGGAGAAGTGGAGTGCTCCAGGCAGAAGCAGTATCCAGCACAAAGCACAAGGCCTGATGGAGAAAGGACCGGCTCCCAGTGGGCACTGTGTTGTTTAGTGAGGAGGGATGACATCAGTGAACAGGCATGGGGCAGGGGACAACGCTGGGCTCAGGTGAAATTGACCATGGGCATCTTTCTAGGACTTTGTTGCCTGGAAATCATGTCACAGAATCTGCGAGGTCCACTCCACCAACTTGGTCCGGTTCCCCTGTTCCTCCCTGGAGACTAGTGTCCACACCTAGGTCCCCTTTTGTGGGCCGGCGGGCTCTGGGACCTATGGTCCTTCTGACCCTCTGCAGCTGCAGAAGAGGTCAAACACTCGGCCTCCATCTGTACCAGCCTTCGCCCTCAACCAGCAGAGCTGGGCTCCAGAGCATCTCTGTGTTTTCTGTCCCATCTGTTCCCTAGACGTCTCTTCTGTGCAGGGGACAGCCCAGGGCATGCCTTCCCAGGTCCCCCTTTGGGACCTCAGCTCCTGCAGAGCCTCCTGGCCTGGAGCAGACCTCGGGCTTCCCCCTCCGGACTCATCCCTAACGCTGCTTCCAGCACTCAGAGCTGCCTCCCAGCTCCTGGCCTTTGGCTCAGAGCGTCCCCAGAAAGTAGCGTATTTCATCTTTATGTGTCAGGATTTATATAAAAAGGGGATAGTTCAACTCTCAATGTAATGAGTTGGAAGAACAGCTCTCTGGTGGCTTCCTCTAGCGCACACGGCATCAATAACATCGATTGCTAAAAATAACTAATAACACCAGGCGAGGGGTGGCCGGGGACTGCTCCAGCCCTGCCTCACACAGGGATGCCAGGGAGACGGGCGCTCCCCTCCGTGCCTGCACCGCCCACAAGCCAGGACAAGCGAATGCCAGGGGCCAGGGGTGGCAGGACTTTTAAGGCCCCTGAAGCACTTTGGTGGCCAGGCAGGGGGTCAGGCAGGGGGTCAGGCAGGGGTAGACAGGCAGGTGCTTCTAGGAGGGCTGCCACACGCCAGCAGGGGTGCACACACATGGGAGGGGAGAATTCTCAGCCAGGGCCACCACAGGTGCCTTTGGAAGGAAGCCTCTTGGGAGTTCCAGGAAGATGACTGGACAACGGGAGAGGACGTGGGTGGCAGGACCCCTGGAGGTGTGGGTACTGGCTCTGGAGCAGGTCAGTGGGGTTGGAGCCCTTCAGAGCCCTGTGAGCCCGAGGGAAGCCCCAGCCTCTGGGACCCCAGTTTCCTCCTCTGAGAGATGGAGGTTCACCATGGATCAGGTGACACTCGTGGTCAGCATTGTAGGCCTCCTGCGGGGCTGCAGGACGAGGCCTGCTGCAGGTCTGGGTCTCACAGCATGCAGGGAGCAGTGCGGTACCTGCTGGCCATTCGAGGCTCATCTCAGATGCAGCCAGGGGAGAGGCCCCCAGAGCAGGCAGTTAGTTAGCAAATGGAATCTGAGGTTGACACAAAGGACCCTTGCTGAGGGCCTGCCGAGGTCAGGCCCAAGGGAAATGATGTAGAGGATCAGGGCTTGCCTAGCCCAGAGAAGCCGTCACTGTTGACAGGCAGATGGACAGGCCTTGGTTATGTTATGTACAGTCCTGCACATCGGGACTGGGAGTCGTCTCCTGAGTCTGATGACGGCTGTGGCGGGGGGTCTCCACTAGACATGCAAAGTGGATTCCCCGGCGCCCTTGGCCGTGGCCTGTGCCCTGGACCGTGTGGCCATCTTCTCCCAGGGCCAGCCAGCTGTGGGGCTGGGAACCTGGGCCCTAAGCCGGTAGGGCAGCTGGGCTCGGCCTGTGTGGCTCCCTGCCTCTCTAGACCTCCTGTGACTCCCAACGTCCCTGGGACTTCAGGAGAGGAAAGCAGGTGACAGGAGGAGGGTGGAGGGCTAGGGAGCAAGGGACCGTGAAGGACGCTAGCCTGTGGTTCACCAGGGGCTTACTTAGCTGGCCCAAAGGAGCCTAAGTGTACAGGGAAGAAATAGCACGTTTTAAAGTTCATGACATAGACGTCAGCTCTGATGGCCAGGGTCACTGGAGGGTCCTTCAATGTTCCGACTCTTTCCTGTTTGCCCTGGTTGTGAGGCGCGGGGCTCTCTCTGCAGCACCACATTTTGGATTTGGAGGTAACTCCATCAGGTGGTCTGGGGTGCGGGAGATATGAAGTTGCCACGGGGCGGCCTGCGGGGAGCTGGCGCTCGCGGACTGGGCCTTAAATGGAGTGGTGATCGGCAGCCCTCGGCCTCGAGGGTGGGGATTGACTGAAGCATCTTGCAAAGGCTCTTAGCTGGAGAGGCTCCTCCTCTGGGCAGAGAGAATGACACCCTCAAACCCAGTGGTCCCATGGCATCAGGATCTGCAGGGCCAGAGAGCCTCCCTACCCAGGGAGCAGGACACACACGAGCTTCCTCTGAGGGGTCCTGGGCCTCTGCTCTCAGGGCGGGAGGCAGAGCAGGGAAGTCCCTGCATTCTCAGAGCACAGGGAGACATGGCCCCTCTCCCCTGCAGCCCCAGACTCCTTCCAGGTGGCCCCCCGGGCTCCCCCAGGTTCAGGAGGGTGAAAGACAACTGTCCTTGCAGGCTGGACATGGAAGCTGGGACACCTGTGACCGCTAATTCCAACAGAGGCGAACCTGGGTTCCACATACCCGAGTCTCCAGCCCAGGGAGAGGCGTGGCCTTCACCACAACCAGCCTCGTCCACTGGGAGCCCCCAGAGCAGCCGCTGGAGCCCGGTACCCACCCCATCCCCTGGGCCCAAACTTTCATTGGTGGCTGATATTTTGGGGTGCTCTGAATTACAAATCTTCCAACAGTCATAGTAGAGGCAATAGGTCGTCCACAAAAACAAAGGCGTCCAGGAGCCCCGAGGACTTCAGGGTGCCTCAGAGGACAGGACCTCTTCAGGTGAGCGGAGGGAAGGGCTGAGGCAGAGCAGAGGAAACCCCACAATGTCCACCCTTCCCTGAGTCCGGAGGTGTTGGGATCCCTCACACAACATTTATCACCCGGAATATGGACCATCTTGTGTCTCCCCACAACAGTGACAGCAGCCAGAGGCCGGGGGAAGGGTCACCAGTCCCTCGAGTTCTCAACACACAGAAGGTGCTCAATAAATACTGGTGGAAGACAGGAATTAAAATAATGGCCTCCAGTGCAGAACATCTGCACTGACGCCTACACTCAGCCTGCACACACGCACCCCCGTCCCTGTCCCCAGAAGGTTCGATGCTGCGCGGGGTAACTCCGGCTGCTCCTGTTCTGTAATGAGAGCAGCAGGATGCCGAGGGCTTAGGAGAGATCCTTTCGCTTTCTCTCCTCCACTCAATTTTGCCACCAGAGACCTCCGACTATTGTATTCTGATTCCACCAACGCAAGACCACATTTGGGGGGAGAATCTCTTGCTTCCTTTGTGTTAGGAAAGTAAGAGGCCAACAGACCTTGTGGGGTTTCCTATCTGCCCGCCATCCACCCCCTGAAAGGAGGCCCTGAACAATATGCTTGGCTGGACGCCGGGGGTCCGAGAAGGGTCTTGTCTCTTTTTACAGTGCCGCTATTATGACACCCCAGATCGCAGTTTTCAAAGTCACTTAAAGGTACTTCTGCATTTGAATTTCTTCCTTGCAAGGTCGGAGGGCAGGTCTCATGACCGCCACTTAGTAGGTGAGGCTTGGGAGGCCAAAGGGGCTTGCTCAAGGTCACATGGGGTCAGCAGGAGTTTCCCAAGCCGCTTATCTGCTGCCCACACCAAGCCACTCTTTCTTCAGTGACGCTGCTGCTGGGAGGGGGGTGGTGGTGACAGACAGGTGGGAGAGCTGCCCTGGGTGGGGGACCACAGTGCACTGGTGAGCCAGACCGAGGAGGTCAAGGCACAGCCAGGGCTGTCAAGGACTCCTGCTGACCCCATGTGATCTGGGCCTCAGCTGTGGTCACTGGTTGGGAAATGACACAGGGCTGAGAAAGGCCTCTCAGCACGGGCCCACCAGAACCCGGGAAGCAATGGCAGCCTCACACGGTCACCTGTCCAACCTCCAGAGCTGGCGACCCTCAGGCTGAAGGCTACCAAATCCCAGCCACAGCCCCCTGGCTGCCTTCTAGGCTCAGAAGAGCCAGGCCGGGGGAGCCCTTTTCCTCCTCCTCTCCGAGTCACTGAAGTTTCCTATTTCTCCACACTTGGACCCCTCCCCAGAACCTAGGCAGGGAGGGCAGCTTATCATCTGAGACTGGACAAGCTGTCCCCTCTCGGGCACCAGGAGCCGTGCCCTACTGCAGCAGACGCCGGGTGCGGAGTGGGAGAGACAGGGCTTCAGCACCGTGGACAGCGACCCACAGGGGGTAGCTGCCACCAGCCGCCTCCGAGTCCTGAGGTGATGCTGAGGCCCAGGCTCGTCCCTGCTGGTGGCTGGCAGCAAGCAGCACTCACTTGTCACCTGAAAACAGCAGCCCGTGCTCAGGAAGGCTGGGGCCAGTCGATCTGCCTTCTCTGAGTCGGAAACACGATTGCTTGTCACTTGTTCTAATTCATCTCCCTGCCAACCACCCATTGCAAGACTTCCTAAAGT
The DNA here is from genome assembly GCF_047511675.1 of Marmota flaviventris. Classification (NCBI taxonomy): domain Eukaryota; kingdom Metazoa; phylum Chordata; class Mammalia; order Rodentia; family Sciuridae; genus Marmota; species Marmota flaviventris. The sequence goes on from NC_092514.1 coordinate 75,414,805, forward strand.
TTTGTACAAGAGGAAGAGCCTCTGCCCTGGAGGAGGTGGGAGACTGTCATGGAAGTGGCCAGTCCACAGCCTGCGGTGCCCCCAGGATGGCCATGCACTTGCGCTTTACCCTAGCCCTGTCCTCAGCCACTCAGCCCAGGCTAGAGCCGTGACCCCCGTCGCACCTGCTCAGACTTGGGGATCTTCTGGAGGCCACCGCTTTGTCTGACACCAGTGGCTGGGGCCCAAGAGCCCAGCGTGCAGAGGACTTCTGCCGCATGTGTCCTCACTAAATCCATCAGGCTGGAAACGCATTTGGAGGCAATCCCGCCTGCCCACGCGGATTTTCCAGATCCTGGCAATTGGGGCAGGTTAAGGATGAGACACAGATGCCAGGTCCAATTTCTTAAATCAGGACTCATTTGGGGGGAGGGAGGGACGTTAATGCACAAGCTGGAGAGGTGTGGGGGAGGGACGCCTGCCACCTGGCCCCTCTGTGCAGTCCAGAGGAAGCCGAGTCCCTTGCAGCCAGCGGCTTCCCGCTCAGGAGAGGGGCAGGGGGCTCCCATGGGCAGTCCCGGATGAGCAGTGCCTAGCCCCGCACCCCAGACTGCAGCGTCTGAGTGTGAGTGCAGCCACACCGTGGGAAGTGACCTTAGGGTCGGAACACACTGGTTGTGTTTTGTTCTGGATGCTTTTCCCGACTTTTCAGCCACACTGGCCACTTCCCACTGGGTCTCTGGCCTGCTCCCAGCCCCAGGCCACCACAGTGCTCTCTCCATCCTTCTGCCACTGCTTGGGTGCGGCTGGGGGCTCTGGCCCCTCCCCTTCCTGCACCCTTGCAGGTGGCAGTGTTTGGGGAAGGCCAGTGTGCGAGAGGCGACCCTGCTTTCCGACAGCCCGGGGTGCGTGTGTGTCGCACACATTGGGTGTGACCCTGCAGGGCAGAGGGGAAGGGCGGCTGTTTGTAAATAATAATTAATGAGATTTAAATAATAGATGAGCCCGTGTCATCCACAGCAGCCAGTACTGACACCCAGCCCCATTCCCCCAGCTTGGAGGGAGAAGGGGCTAGAAAAGGAGAATCAGGGAGAATTAGAGAGACTTCCATTGCGTTTAATATCAATTCATTTCACAGACTGCTGACGCAGCAGATTTCACAGCTCAGGATTTATGGGACTCCCTCGCGCGCAGACTCAAAAAGAAAATATGGAATAAGTTTTTAGAAAATGACCTGCCATCAGCAAAAGATTACAATAAAATTTTAATACCCCTCCCCTCAAAAGCTACACACACACACACACACACACACACACACACGGCAGACACAACAGTCTGGTCTGGTGTCCTGCTTGGTTTGGGGACTCATCACACAATTCTCATCACCTACTGACTTTCATCACTTTACAGACAGACGTTATATCAGACAGATATGTAGAAGTGACCAGCACTGTGGGGACAACAGGAAAGGGCTCACACCCAGGAGGGGGTCCAGTCCCCTGACTGACTGAGTCAGGCTGACAGCCTGTGCCCTCCCCAGGACAGACGGGGCTCCCAGGAGAGCCCGGGCCAAGCTGCGTGTCTCCCACAGCCACTGCTCTGAGCGCTCCTCCCCGTGCTCACCCCCCCCCCCCCGCCCAGTAGCCTGGTTCTTTCCTCCTGGCTTGACCAGGGCCTTGCTCTGTGTTGGTTCATCTTCTGAAAGTGTCCACCAAGGCTGCTCCTGCCCCACCGGGAGCAAGGCCTCTCTGCTCCCCTGAAGGCTGGAGTCCCAGGACAGCTCCTGGGCCGTCCTGGTAGCATCCCTGAGACCCTGCCTGGTCGCTCCAGCTGTCCCTGGGCCCTTGAGACAGGCTGGGCTCTGGCTCCCGTGTAGGACGGACACTGGAACCCTGGTGAAGCTGCCCTCTGACACCAGGCCAGCTGCAGAACAGGGCACAACAGTTGTGTGTCACTCACAAGAAACACCACCAGGCCCCTGGCCCACTCGGACAGCCTCGGACAGCGCTTCAAGGAGCTTAGCAGAAGAAGGGGGCCTGACCCAGAGGCCCAGGGACCTCCCACCCATCCTCCTAGGACTCCCTGGACAGTGCAGTAGAAAAGCCCATTTGTCCTACTCTGTCCCAAGGACCCAATGGAAAAGCTCCAATAAGCGCCAGACTTCAAACGCAGCGTGTGGACGGAGAACGCCTGCATTGGCCTCCCGTTCTGGAGGCTGCTCCAGTGGACAGCCGGCCATCCGGCAGGTACAAATGCACTTGGGTCAGGTCACGGTCATCGAACACCACAGCGTGTCGGAGCGGGACGTAGGCAGGAGCCAGCACACACCAGGAGAGCCTGGGACACTGGACTCATCTTCTCCCGAGAAAGGTCCCGGGCCAGCTTCCTGGTGGTGCACCACTGAGCAGCACCCTGCTCCTAGTGCGGGGCCCACTGACTCCCGCGATGGACAGAGATGGGTGGGGCCAGCCTCTGCTTCCAGCTGCTCCCGCCCAGACCTTGTGTCACTGCTTCATGACAGGTGAGGGCACAACTTCCTGACACAGGGGGCAGGAGGTGGGCCCGGGGCTGAATACCTGACAGGGTGACCTCGGAGGGGTGTCAGAGGACGCTGTGCGCCAGCCTGGGGGAGTGCAGCGCCCCCAGCCTGCGTGTTGTTTGGCACAGGGGGCCTGTGGGCACACAGAAGGCCCTGTGGGCACCAAGCCGCCAGGCTGTCCTTCCCAGAACAGGGCGCGTCAACAGAGCAGCACCGCGTTGCTGTCCTGGGACCCGTGTCAGGAGACACCAGCTCAGAGCCAGTGATGGGCAGTGTCCCCAGGGAGGCCCGGCCACTCCTCCTGCTGCCCAGCCCCTGAGGATGATGGTGGGGCAGGAGACCTGAGTGGTTTTCCCCAAAGGAAGTGGAACAGGGCGGAAGTCTGTGGGGTGGGCATCGCTGGGACACAACACCTTTGTGACATTGACCTTGATGGCCTGGAAAGACAGAGTCAGCAGCCTGTCCCAGGCGGAATCCATCTGGGGGCCCACATCGGCCGGCTGCCAGGCTTGGCGGGAGGGAGGGTCTGTAACTAGAGAGGCCCTTCTGGTCCAGCTGTGGCCGTGCTCACCGCCAAGGAGCGGCCCTGGGCACCTGACGGCCTGGGGATGAACTAAGAAGTCAGAGGCCAGCGCGGTGCCCAGGAGGCCCGCTGAACAGACACTGGAGAGCACGGTGAAGGGGGAGGGCCGTCCCCAAAGGCAACCTGCAGGCTGGTGCCCTGTCACCCAGGCTTGGCCCCCACAGTGTCAGGTCCTGTGAATTTCTAATCCTCTGGACCTCACAATGCGACTGTAATCAGAGACAGGGTCGTTAAAGAGATGACCAAGTTAAAATGAGGCCATCGGGGTGGCCTGCATCCCCTGAGTGATGCCACAAGTAGAGATCAGGACCCAGACCCCCACAGAGGGATGGCCATGCGCCTACACAGGGGAGGACAGAGCCCCCCCCACTCTCTCCAGCCTCTCTGGTCAGCCGGAGACCACTCACAGCCTTTTATTTATGAGGCTTGGGAAGGACCAGCCCTGCCCACACCTTGGTCTTGAACCCCCAGCCTCCCCAGCTGAGACGAGACCACAGGCGCCATGGCTCAACCCAGGACCCAGCAGAGCTGGGGAGGGCGGAAAAGACAAACGCAGTCCAAAGAGACGAGACATACTCCCGCTACGCCACCGCCTGATCGCTAGTAAACACGACTTCTATTTCTTAAGAAAAATGAGATAGATATGCGCACCTTGGGGGGAAATCCAGGGGGAAGAGGGAGCAGGTGGGAAGGATAAGTTCTGAATGTGGAGGACAGGATGACCCGCCAACCCAGCGGGTCAGGGAAGTGGAGGCTGGACAGCATGCACTACTAGGGAAGGGTTTCGGGGGACTATCTTGCTGTCACAATGACGACTGCATTTGTGATTGACCCCCTGGGTGTCTAGTCTCCAGGTCACTGTTTCTAGGCCCAGGGGAAACACCAAGAGGCAGAGAGAGCCACCAAGAAGCCCCCGAGGGGCCTGATGCCCAGGCGTCCCCAAGGCTCAGCCGTGATCAGCCAAAGGCCGTCTGCAGGCCAGGTTCACGGAGCGTCTGCATGTGTGAGGAGGGAGGGCAGAGGTACAGGCCGCACTGGACAACAGGTTTCCTGGTCAGCCCCGTGTCCTGCACTTCCAGATGGATTAATACAAGTGCCATCCACACATGGCCACTCTGCTCTCAATAGCAAAGGTGGAGAAGCCCAGTGTCCATCAGAACGTGGTCTGTGAGTCCATACACTGGGCCACCATTCCGCCTTAGAAAGGGAGATCCTGGCACATGTCACGGCACAGGACACTCCTGAGGATGCTGTGCACAGTGAGATCAGCCAGACTCCAAGGACAAGCACTGAGAGGCCTCACTTCTAGTGGTCTCTAGAGCAGTCAGACTCAGAGGCAGAAAGCAGAGGGTGGCCGTTGCTGGGAGGTGGGGAGAGATGGGGGTCAGTTGAATGGGTCAGAGCTGCAATTTTGCAGATTCTGGGGGTGGACGGTTCATGCCACTGCACTAGAAATGGTCAGGAAGACAACTCTTTTAGGTGTAGTGGACCACGGTGAAAAACAGACCATACACAGGTGCATACACCTGTGGTTCCGCCATGGGAGACGGCCGTGCCTCCCACCTGACCAGCCCCTCAAAGAAAGACGCCTTGTCCCATCTTGTGGAGAGGAAACAGGCTGAGAGGTCGAGCAAGCTGCCAGGTTCATTTGCCGCAGGAGACAGAGCCAGGGTTCAAGACAGGTGCTCCTGGTGCCGAAGACCAGTGCTGAGAGAACCCGGGGCGAGTGGATGGGGGGGCAGGGTCTGTCCGCACCCTTGAGCTGGCCCTGGCTCCTGGAGTCCTCGTGTGGGAGTGGGGGGGCGGAGGCTGGTGGCACTGGGGCAACGTGCAGAGCAACGAGACCCCGAACAAAACGTAAAACGCACCTGAGCACGCCCTCGCTTGGGCATGTGGGCGGGCTCTGCGCTTAGATGGAGCTGGCAGTCGCACAACGCCACCCTTGGACTAAAGCCACTGAATCGTCACCTGATGTTTACATCCAGGTTATGCAAATCTCCACACAATGAGTTATTTTAAAAAAAATGCCTGCACCTGAACTGAGCATAAGGGTACCAGAACCGGGGGTGGGGGGGCTGGGGACCTCACGGACGCTCGCCTGTGGGGAGTTCTCCCGAGGCCTCTGCTCCCCTCTTCTGGCTGCATGGGGGGAAGGTGGTGGCCTTCTGCTGGCTTGTCAGCGAAGATGCGCTGGGTGCTGATGACCTCACCTGATGAATGGCAAACCACCTGGCGCCCCATCATTGTGCCAACCTGCAGGCCTGGGCTTTGGGGTTTCCTTTCAACCTGGCTTCATTCAGTGCCTCTAAGCATTTCCTCTTCTGAGGTGTGTCTGCCTGTCTCATTAAATGGTGAGTCACACGTGCTGGGCCACTGACCTGCCCAACCTCATCAACATCTATTTCCCTTTATCTTTTAGAAAGAAGTGACGGTTTATTCCCTCGCAAGGGCTGGCTGGTAGCAGCAGATCACCTGATAAATAAAAGTGATTAATAAGGAATTAAATTAACATCACCTTCAGCTGACGGCGGGGACGAGCTGACAGCGCCCAAATGCTAGGTGCGTCTGCATATGTGCATGTGCCCGTGTGTGTGTGTGTGTGCGTGTGTGCGCGTGTGTATGTGTTTGTGCCCGCATGTGTGCACGCGTGTGGGCAGTGCTCTGTGAACAGGTGTGTGTGCGTGCTTGTGTACCTGAGGGTATACAGGTGTGTGCTGCCTGTGTGTGTGAACACAAGCATCCCTGTGCTCATGTGTGTACACACGTGCACGTGTGCCTACGTGGATGACTTAGGTACACATGTGTGTCTGCCTGTGTGCAGGCTCATGTTTGCACACTCCCCCTGTGTACCCAGGAAAGCCCTCCATGAAGGGAGAGGAGGGATATGAGGACAGATACACCCCTCGGTGCCACTGTGGAGAGTGGGGATTTTACTCACTGTGGTGGGCTTCGACGCCTGGGGGAGCCCATTTTTCAAAGAAGCTCCTTGGAGCACATGTTTGGATACTGCTTTATTATGTGAGTAATCATTTCCTAATTCCTATTTGGAAAATTAATCTTATGGCTTCTCAAAGTGTGGCAAAGAGTTTTGGAAAGAGGGTCAGTGGCTAATGCCTCTCTAAGGACTTGAAGACAGACCTGCGGGATTAGTTAAGTGAATTGCTTCTATGCCATGAAACAACCTTCACATCACAACTGGAGGGATGTCAACTTAGAAATGTGTCCCCGAGAACCCTGGTCAGCAGCAGCGGTGAGAACAGGTGCACAGCCCTGGGCACCCACGGCCCGCCCCGCCGAGCGCTCTGCCTGCCCCTGGGGCAGAAACTGCCTGGAGTGGCCCACCGAGGGGCGAGCCCGTGTTCCAGGTGTGGACTGGGGGACCTGGGCTTCCTTTGCTTTCCTGTCCACATCTCCTAGGAGAAACGTCTGTTGTTGTGTGATGATAATCTGTCACTGAAAAGAAGATACGAATCCTGCCCAAGGTCTCCAGATCCCTAACGCCAGGGATGAGAACGACGGATTATCAGGAGAGAAGGAGGAAGACAGGCCCAGCGGCCCCGTTCCTGGTCTGACTCTGGAGTCGTCCCCAGGTGCTGGTGGCACTTGGGAGGCAGCAGGAGGTTCTTCCCTGAACTGGGGCAGCGTCTCTGGGCAGGACTGGGCTCAGGCCTGCAGCTGGATCTGGGAGAATCCACCCCTCACCTGCCGTGCATTCTCCGAATGCACTGTGATTTGCTCTGTGGACTGTCCAGACCCCCAGTGCTTAGGGGACAGGGGAGGTCCCAGTGATGGGTCAGGGCTGGCCAGCACAGGCAGAGTTGGTTGGCTGTCTTTCATCTGTCACTAACCCCTCCCTGACTGTGGCCCTCTGCCAGCGCACCCCATGTTAATTGTGGTAGTGCTGGCATATCTTAGCTGATGATGTCACCAGTAATGCAATTTTTCCCAAGGAGCCGTCAATTGGCTTGGTGTCGTGGCATTTCTGTATCCTCCTCCCTTCTGCTAGTGATGGTCTAAAATTTGGGGGCCAATGGCTATATGCTGGACCGGTAGTCAGTGACGGGTATGATCCAATTGCAGTGGTATCAACCTAAGACAGGAGGCTGACGCCTAAAGGTCAGTTTTCCGATGACGGGTAAGAACCATATGTTGAATTGGACAACCTACCAGGCACGGTCCTTAAGCCACATTAACCTCACTCCCCCACTGGCACCAAGGCCAAATTTGGGGGCCAACAGAGGTGAGGCAAAGAACCTCACCCCCCTACTGGTGCATAGACCTATCCACAAGTATGGCTGTATGCTGGACCGGTAGTCAGTGACGGGTATGATTCAATTGCAGTGGTATCAACCTAAGACAGGAGGCTGACGCCTAAAGGTCAGTTTTCCGATGACGGGTAAGAACCATATGTTGAATTGGACAACCTACCAGTTCCTTAAGCCACATTGCTTGTTGTTTAATTAATCAGAAGGGGGGAGATGCTGGGAGCCATTAGCCAAGTAGGTATGACAATTTCCTTGCCAGCGTACCCCATGTTGCTTAGTGGAAGGACTCGTGGAAATAGGACATTTTGCAGTGACATTGCATGTAGGTGACCTTGCTCAAGGACTAGGGTGGATTAGGGTGTTCCCAGTTTAGGATAATCGGGTTTAGGGCGTTCCAGGTTTAAGACTATTCCTGTTGGGAATAGGGTGTATCCTGCTGCCTGAGTTCCCCTTGAGTTCTCACGGGATTCAGACAGTATTTTTTGGGAGACAGAAGCCCAGTGGGAGTGGATTTGGGCAGAGAACGTGGATTTGGGCAGAGAACGGGGATTTCCCCAGAACGTGATTGTAGACGGCTGGTGTGAGTTCGGGAATAAAGAGTTGCTGTTTGAATCTACAAGCTGTGTGGTGGCTCGTGATTGTGTGCCCAGCCAGACTGCGGCATTTGTGCCCAGCCAGACTGCGGCAGCCCTCAGTGGCTGGGTGGACAAAGCAGGAACTGTGGAGGGCCCTTGGCAGGGTGTGTGGGAAGGCCCAGAGGGCCCCAGCAGAGCCCCGCCACAGCCACTGAGCCAAGGGGCAGAGGGATCCATTTGGTCCTATCTTTGATTCGTTTTGTTCCCTTTTCCCTGTCACTTCCACTCCACAAGATAGAAACAGGCAAGAAACCCTAAAACTGTCCTCAAAACCACAGAAAGCCCACAGCAATGTGGAGCTGTGCCGATGGCCTTGCCCTTGGTTTCAGAAAGACGTGCTCTGCCTCTGCTGCCTGGCCCACAGCTCAGGCCCACCCGTCGGCTGCCCCGCACAGAGCACTTGAAGTGGGCCCTGCAGCCCCTCCAGCTGGCCCGGGGCTGAGCGCAGGGAGGACCGCGGAGAGGCCTGCCAGCACTTTCTCTCTCCCCCACTCGCCGTGTGTCCGGAGAAGGCCTGGGCGGGCTGCAAGTCTCTGAGGTAAACAAGCTCCTGAAAGCGCAGGGAGTCTCCACGGGCCGATTTTCAGATTTTAATTCCACTGAGTAAAACTAAAAAGACCTTTCTGTTCGCTCAGCTCCAAGTCCCTCTGCCCTGGGCAACAGCCTCCCACCAAGGGGAGCAGAAAAGCCCGCAGGGAGGGGGCGGCCCTGCTCACTGGCCAGGGTCCTGCCCTCGCAGAGGCTGTGCAGGCGGCAGCCGGAGGCCACCCAGGCTCTGTCACTGGCCACCTGCTAGGGCTCAGCTAGGGCTCCATTTCTTGGAAGCACCAACATCCACCGTCTGACCTTCTCTCCCGGGAGGACTCTAACAGGCCGGCCCCGCTCTGCAGAGGACTCTCTCAGACACAGGCCTGCGGGGAGGGCGGCTGCTGGCCTCACCCCAGGCTCTGTTCCTGCACCCCACCGTCTGTTCACCATGCTGCCAACTCGGTCACTCAAGCCAAACCGTCCCTGCCACAGGCAGGAGAGGACCAGAGAGGGCTCTTGCTCAGGACCACCCCAGGGCTGCCGCCTGCACTGTCCACCAGACTGAAGGACACATGGAGAAATGGTGCAGGTGGACGGGAAGGCACGAGGAAGCGGAGCTGCCCCTTCCTGTCACACTCACAGGGCCAGATGCGGGTAGGCCACCGGAGCCCGCCTCTACCCTCCTGCCCCCCGGCACCTCCTCCACCCTCAGCTCTGTGGAACCTGGGGCAGCTCTGCCTCCATCGACCCCCACACCCGCCATACGAGGATGGAAGGCCAGGGAGAAGGGAACCCTCGTCCATCTGGGGCCTCGTCAGCCATGACTCTTGGACAGCCTGGGAGAGAGCTTGGCCCGGGGCCCTCCAAGGGAGTTTTCTTTATATTTATTAACCCACTTTCTCTCTTGGCATCGAGAGCAAGGAGGGACATCAGCCAGGGCTATTAATAGACTAAGGCCATCCCTGGGGGGAGGAGGAGCTCAGACCTACGCACCGGCGCCAAGTGTGATAAAGGTCCCCAGGCAGTGTGAGGAAGGGTGACGGCCACCTTGGGATGGAGCAAGCACCGCAGCTGAGCTGCAGCCCACCTGCCTGTCTGAGCAAAGCCTTCCACCCCCTGTGCCCAAGGTGGGCCCCGTGGGGAGGGGAGCCCGCGGTCACGCGCATTATTCCACTCCAGGTCAGACCTGGTGGGAGCCACCAAGGAGGCGGGGGAGGGATTGGCACAATGACATGGAATATAAATGAGTCCTGTAAACAGAGAGTTTAATAAAAAGGCAGTGAGGGAATTTATGGGCAACCCAAGGATAATTAAAATTATTTATCTACTTACCTCCCTTGCTGGCTGATCAGTCTATTAATTATCTATTATACACTCGCTGATTTGCATTTTAGTAAGGGAATTGGGTAAGGGCAGGTGAAAAACACAGAGGGGGCCCAGGAACCAAGCAGTGGGGACCGCTGTGGACCCTCTTCTCCGCAGACTGTGGCTCCCCGAGCTGACGCCCATCGGCACATCACCCCCAACCTGGGGCTCACTCGGGCCTCTGAGAACCAGCCGGGGCCCAGCAGAAAGCTCTGCACAAAGGGGCACGCACCTGTTTGCAGAAGGGGCTGCTCCTGGGACAGGTTCCCACCGAAGGGCCTGCAGACCAGCTCGCTGGGAGGCCGGCAGGGTTTCCTCCGTGGTTGTGACTTCACGCTGCATTTTAAAAAGAAAGCAAGAGGAAAAATCTCAATCTCTGAGTGTCCAGAATGCATCAGACACACGCTGTCCTGCGCTACTTGATTAAAAATATCACAGGACCGAGCGTCATGGGAACAGTGTCTTTTGAACACCTCCGACGAGAAATTGTCAGGCGGCGAGAAGCTTCAATAGCTTCAATGAGGCGCCTCTGTTTACACCGCCCGGCGCGATGAATAAATAAATAAAGTTGCTTAACATCCTTGAGGTCCCAGATTCTGATTACTGGGTTCTGGGCCCCTTGGAGCTGGACGCACCCCTTTCCGGGCCTGTCTGCCCAGCCCCAGCCACTCCCCTTCCCCTCGCCCTTTTCCTGACTATGGCTAACCGCAGCCTGGCCAGAGCAGACCCTGCGGTCCACAGAGCCTGTGGTCGCCATCTCCAGGTTCCCACCACCCTCCTTGTCTGCACCTTCCCAGGGTGCCCTTCCTTCTCCTCCCACCAGGACAGCCCCAGTGTCTGCCCACACCCCGTTGCAGAGGTCCTACTGCCCACCTGGGTCCCGGAGATGGGCAGTCCTGTGAGCACAGGGAGGAGGGCAGACAGCTCAGGTGCTGAGGACCCTGCCCTCCAGCCTTCCCCAGGGCCTCTGCCCAGACCCAGGTGTTCTGTGGAGGGCACATGCTCTGCCACTCCAGGGCGACCCTGACCAGCCAGCTCCAGGCTGCCCCAGCCATATGCCATCAAAAGCTAATGAGAGCCAAAGGCCCATTTTCCACAAAGGATGCAGAAATGTGGGTCCTGATTCCAGGGGTTCCCCAGGCCCATCTGTTGGTATCCTGGGATCTTAGGGCATTTGATGGTGGGTTTATTCACTTGGCCAGAGCATCGCCCAACAGGGAACTAGGTTCTGCTGTGATGGTGTTGGGTGACTGGCATTAAGAATTGGTTCAGTAGAGATGGGGCGAGGGCTTTGCCCAATCAGCTAAAGGCCATGAGAGCAAAACAAACTTCCTGAGCAAAGAACCTGCCTCCGGTTCACAGCATCAACTCCTGCCGAGGACCCAACCTGCCCACCCACCCTGCGTGGGAACCCCTTCTGTAGGCTGTCTATCTGCCTGTCTACCCACCTATGTAGCCATGTGCCTATGAATCTGAGTGTGTGTCTGTCTGTCTAGCTATCCATCTGTCAGTCTACCTAACGTTCTCCTTTAGGTTCTGATAGTTGACCCTCCTGAGCCTCTTGGGTGTTTCCCAGAGTGGACTCCTAGAGCTGGCCATCAATAGACCACCTCTCCCTCTCCCTCCACCCAGCACCTACACCTTGCTGGGGCCGGGGAGCACAACCCCAGCCGTGGCACCGTGGGCCAGGAGGATGGGGACAGCAGGGCCCCTTGCCCAGCTTGGGGACAAGAACTGCACTGTCACCAGTCTGGAAGCTCCTGGCTTCCTGTGAACTTGGCGGGGCTGTGTCCAGGACACCCCAGGCCTGGCTTCCTCCTATCACCTCCCCACTCTGATGATGTATCAATAACTGCAAAGGAAACCGCCACAGTCAGCAGTGCTGCCGCGACCAATCGCCTTCGGAATCGATTCCCAGGGTCGTGGTGCAGCGAGCTGGGGCGCTTCTCCGCAGCTGCCGCGGCCTCGGGAATTGGGCACACCAGGCAAGCTCCGAGAGACAGAGGGGCCGGAAGGGAGGGTAGGGGAGCACAAGGAAAGGGCAGGGTTTTCAAGACAGCGCCGCGTGAGGGGATCCTCAGTGACGCAGAGACCAGCCCCCGACTTGCCTTGCCAGGGCAGGCATGGGCAGCCAAGGCCCCACGGCCCCAGGGCCTCTGCTGAGGGCCAGCTCTGAGAGCAGCGGGCTCTCGGCCAGAACTGCTGCCGGAGCAGGGGCAGAGACTGCCCCCTCCAGGTCAGGTCGCCAGGCCCGAGCAGGCCAATGTCCCCAGATGGGGCAGATGGCACAGCTGGCTTTCAGGTAGAAGGTGCCCTCCCAGGACAGGGACACAAGAGAGAAGCAGAGCACTGTCCACCCGCCTGTTCCATGCACACGAAGACTCAGGCACAGGACACCCTCAGGGTCCTCTGAGCACATAAAAATGCCCCAGATTCCTCGGGATTTCACACACTTAAGATTTTATTGGCTCAATAAACTGTGTTGCTGCAGCCCCTGAGTCTTCCTGGGGACTCAGCGCATGTGACAGTGGGCTGGGTGCTCTGCTGCTCATGTCTCCTGCAGAGGACGGCAGGCGGCTCTGACTGGGCCCCCTCCACAGTGCCTCTCAATGACCCTCACGGTGATCCTGGGGGGAAACCAAGGCACAGCACCTGGAGAAGTGCCCCCTGCCCGGCTCTGGCCAGCTGGTGACTCAGTTTCCCTCTGTCCTATGAACTCTTGAATGACCGTTGCCTTTGCCTCCAACAAGGAGGGCATGGTGTGGGTGGGCAGCAGGGCCAAGGCAGGCTGGCCTTGCCCCCGGGGCTTGCTTTACAGAGCCAGAGTTGGGACGGTGTGGCCTTAGACTTCCCGGGCACACAGCCTGTGCCGGAGCTCTAGCAAGTCCAGGACAGGGGCTCCACAAGCACGCCTTCTCTCCTTGGACACCACACCCTGGGCCTGTTGACCTAGAGTCCTCCCATCCTGGGACCTCCCCCTTGCAGACTCCCGGGTAGGGCTGTCTTGGCTCAGGCCAGTGCTAGTGTCTCTGTGGATGTGGGGGAGTCCCTGCACTCCCCAAGGGTCCAGGAATACCCTTGGGGCAGAGAGAGAGAGGGTGGGGGGTGGAGCTTATCTTTCTTGCTGAGGCCAGGTGCCCAGGGAGGCCCAAGTCTGCTGTCTGCCCCTCTTATCCGGAGCCTCTGCTTCCTACTACAAGTCCCCTAGGGGCTGGGGCTTCGGCTCCAACATCCCAGAAGGCTGCTTGTGGCAGCAGCATCTCCACCTGGGGAGGGGACCTTACCCCAACTTCAGGGCCACCAGGCCACCAAGCCCTCCTCAGAGTTCAGGGACCACCCCCCAACCTCCAGGAGCTACTTTGCATCCTGATGCAAACCCAGTTGCCTTGGTGTCCGAGGGGACTGTGGCACGATCCCCACAGACACCACCACCCTGCAGACGCTCAAGTCCTGAGCATAAAATGGTGACATATTTGCACATGACCTACACACATCCTCCTGCACACATTAAGTCCTCCCGGGTCACTCAGGACACCTGGCAGTGTGGGTGCTGTTCAGAGCTGCTATGCTGTGTTATTTAGGGAACGGTGCAAGATGAAACGTGCACCTGATCAACACAGAAGCAACTAGTGTTGCTGATATTGTCAGTCCATGGCTGGTTGAATCCACAGATATGGAGGGTTCGCCTCTGGGAAGACCCACCTCCTCCCCTGGATTGCATTGGGAGTCCACAGTCCTGCCAAGAAAAGCCGGAGGGGCTCAGGTGGCCAGACTGCCTGGGAGAGGGCGGTCCTTGTCACAGGATCACGATGGATTGTGCGGACCACAGGCAATGGGGCCAAAAGTCTGTGAATGGTTTAGTTCATCTTAATTTTTTTATGAACTAAAGTGGTTTCAAGTTTGCCTTAAATCTTTCCTAGGTACAGGCTGATTTCCTGGTGGGGGAAGAAAGTGGAGGAAGAGTCCTGTCTTCTTGCAGATAAACAAGAAAGAAGTGCAGGGAGCAGGCAATGCCAACTCTGGTAAGATGCCATGCCCAGCTCTCACGTGGGCAGTCACAAGTGTCAGCAAAGATAGAAGGACGCAGGGACAAGGACCAACAGCGGGTGGCCACACAGCAGGTCCCAGTGCCTTGGAGAATCAGGGCAGAGCCTGGAATGTTCTGAGACCCAACCACCCCCTGCAGGTGCACACGGGCACAAGGAGACAGGTACCAAGACATCCTGGAGGCATTCTGCAAGGTCACCACACTGCCCACGACCAGACTGCTCTTCAACAGAGGAGTGGACAGAGAAGGGGACGGGTCTCCAGGACAGGCCTACACAGCAGCGGTCACAGGACCCCTCAGCACAGAGGAGCCCTCGGGTCACAGAGCTGGACAAGGAGCAAGTCATAGAGAGCCCATGGGAGCGCACTTGAAAGACACCTGAGCGGGGTCTGTGAGCACGCGTACAGGAAGAGGACAGACACCAAACCGCCACTCAGAGCTGCGCCTGGCGTGGAGCAGGGATGGGGCCCTGTGTGCACAGAGGGACGGGGAGCTCATGTGTGTTGCTCTGTCTCTTCTTCAAGACTCAGGCAGGATGGGGAAATGTCCACCGCTGTTGGCCATGGTAGAGGGACAGACATTTTTGCCTCAATTATCGAAACCCCCCAGTGTTTTTGAGGGGAGCGTGTTTGGATGGCAAACCCCTGGAGCAAGGGGCCTTCCTGTCGCAGGAGCCCACGCAGCCACAAGAGCGGTGTTCTGAGCCCTCGTGGTACAACAGTCTGGCAGGCCTGTGGCCTGATGGACACATGCATGATTACGCGAGTGATTCTGGGAGGAGCCAGGCAGCCCCACCCAAGAGGGAGCGGAAGCCATTGTATCCCCAGTCATGCCTCGAGATTCTAGGCCACTTGTGTCCCCAAGATCCCAGGCCCTCCCAACGTCCTTCTTGCTGGGACTCAGGCCTGGCCTTTTGACCCTCACTGAGAAGGACACTGGAAAGTGCTGGACGCGGGCCTGGCTTCTTCCTCTCCTCATCACCCCAACAGGGAACCACAGAGGCTGCCTCTTCTACCCCTCGCCCACAAGGTTGGGGCTGCAGGGTGGGGGCGCACCCCTGGCGGAGCCTGCAGGGCCCACTGCTCTGTCCCAGGAGAGCTGTGCTCTGCTCCTGCTGGGTCCTTCCCGGCTGCTGCTCCGGCTTGAGCGGCCACGGCTGGGTGGACATGAAGCCAGCTCCTGCTTTGATCTCACATGACCACGCTTCCAGTGTTACAAGCCCACAAAAGCCGTGTGATCAAATTCCAGGTCATCACTCAAGGAGAGGGACCCCTCTGTGGTCGACAGCAGCAGTTTCAAACCAATTAAAATAAGCCTGGCGTTCCTGCGGGCTGCCACCCGTGCCGCCACCCCAGAGGTCTCGGAGGGCCCGCACCTGCGATGAGCAAGATGCACGAGATGTTAATGGAGACGCTTAAATGGCACGCGGAGGGGATTCTGGTAAATAAGGCCAGTGGAAGAGGCTGGGGAGTCTCCTGAGCCAACCCGAGGGAACGTCAATAAAGCGAGATTGGATGGAAACAATTCGCACCACGAGGGGTGGGTCCACTGGCAGAGCTGGGAGGGGTCTTTGGGGGAGGAATGCTATTTCATTTCCTATTAGTTCCACTTTGCAAGTGTCTGTGCCCCCTGCCGCCTGCCTCCAAACCTGCCAGGGCCTGACAGCACCCACTGAGCAGGCTGGGAGGACCAGGGTATAATTTGCCAAGTAAAAATTGGAGGGAGCATCGGAGGCCAAACAGACCAGGTTCGGGTGGCTAGCCATGGTGGGACCGTGGGGGGACCCTGAACCCAGAAGGCAGGCAGAGCCCCGTGAGAGGGGGCTGGGCCGTGTATCACAGCTGTTGGGCAGCTGGTCTCAGAGCAGGGTCCTGTCTAGGGAAGAGCAAATGTGACCAGGGAAACAGATGGCAGAGGTTCAAGAAAACACCACACCAGTGCCCAGGTCAGTGAGCAGACTGGGCCACAGCCCAGCTCAAACTCTGGGGCCACCCGAGCTGTGGCTACTGCCTTGGCTCCTAGCCGGGGACACGGCCCAGGCTGTCCACAGCTCAGAGGCCCTCCTGTCCTGAGAAAGGGAGGAGGCTACCGGCCCAAACAGCACCCGGGGCGGCTGGGCTTCCAGCGCTGAGCCAGGAAGTCAGGCCTTCTCTTGAGCCGCCCTGCCCATCTACTCTTGTGCATCTAGCTTTACAACTAAAATGCTGTTTCAGCTAGAATCGCCAGATTTAGCAAATCAAGGCTGCAGACATCCAGTTCAAATTGAAAATCTTAGAGCAATGCCTTAGTAGCTTTAGTGTAAGTATGTGCCACACAACATTTGGGACATACTTACACTAACAATTATTCATTGTTAATCTGAAATTCGATTTTAACAGGTACCCGGTATTTATTTATTTTTTGCAGCCCTGCTGACAGCTGTCTGCCCAGCCTAAAACACACACACATGCACACCACGCGCTCTCACACTTGCATGCATACACAGCCCTCAAAGAAAGGCGCTAACACTTCACGAGGACCAACCAGGAGCCTGGCTCTCCCTGTGCTCACTCACCCCCACCCTGTTTCCTCCGAGATGGGCCCATCATTCAGACAAAAAGACCAGCCCTAGATTGCCACTGGTCCAAGGCCACACAGTCAGCAGGTAGCCAGCTGCAACTGCAGCCCCAGGTTCCTGTCCCAAAGTCTGCAGCCTTTCCACCAAACCAGACCCAGTGCATCAAATTTTAGGAAGTCGCTATTGATTCAGCAGCCAGGTCAGTGCGGTTGGCTCAGCCCCACGTGAACTTTGGAGCAATGCTGCAGCTTTGCCCAGCAGAGGTCCTGCTGGCCGGGTGCTGGGTTCACCCCACCAGGCCGCACATGGGCACACCTGGCTTCCACAGCTGCACCCCGGAGTGTCCCACTGGAAACAGAGTCCTGAGCACAGCATCGAAGCCGTGGCAGGATTTACAGAGGAGAGGGCTTGAAGACTGGGCAGGGCAGAATACTCGTCCCTCCTTGGGCTTTGAGACACCTCACAGATGCGCGTGATTGGCCAACTGGCTTCATCTGCTTCCCCTCTCTAATTAATGAGTTCTTTCCAGGTAACCAGTGGGTGGTTTAGGGACTTGATGGGGGGTTAGAAGCGCAATCTTCAAAACACCTGTAAAAGACTCACGATCCTTGGTGGGGACAAGGCGCATCAACCCCAGGTAGCGCGTCTCCCCATCTCCTGGGCCGTCCTGCCAGTGGGGAAGGATCTGAGACTGACTGACGAATCTCGCTCTCAACATCTCGGCTTCCCTCGGTTCACGAGGATTTTCCTAGGAGTGTGAGTTCAGCTCAGCGCCTCGTCATTTCCAGAAATGTCTTGTTTTTTTTTTTTTTACACCCCCTCCCTCCCTTTTAAAACAATTGTCACGCGGCTTGGGAAAAGCCTTCAGCACATTGTCAGCCGCCTGTCTCCCGAGCTGCTCGCCTGCTGTCTGTCGGCAGAGTGCATGGGTATTCCGGGCTCACAATCGGAACGCTGTCAGCCGGAGCTGGAGCCCTGGCTGTGGCTAATTCCTATCATGAGTGAAATAAAAGCATTCTGAGGCCTGCAGATCTGGATACTCCAGGTGTTATTTGCTTAACCAGTGGCCAAGAAGAAACCAGCCCAGGAAAATTGAAAAAAAAAAAAAAAAGAGAGAGAGAGGAAGAAAAGGAGGCCAGGGTGGATCATCAGAAATTCCGACCCAGAGGATGCCGCTAATCAAACGTTAAAATCCAGGACACGGAACTGCTGAGGGTGGAGGAACCTGCAAGCTCTACTAAATAAAAACAGCACGCGTCCCCAGCCCTGCCCCAGCTCCTCATCCCGACGCCACGCCCTTCCGCACCCTCTCTGCATGGTGCTGTCATGACTCCCCTAAGCGGGTCTTATTGGAAGATGGAGTCCCGGGAGCTGCACTTTGAAATCTGGCCATGGGGGGGGGGAGGCGAGGGATGGGGCCGTATCTGGCTTTGGGCCCTGCCCGCGGTGGCCCCTGGAAGGGCAGGTTTAATCACAGTTGCCGCGGTGGAGGGGTGAGGAGGGAGAGGAGGAACACTGGGGAGGCCATACTGGTGGCTGAGATGAGGCGCGGTACAGAGAGGTCCCCATGGGCCACCTCAGTGGCCATGGCCCAGGACACCACCCAAGACACCACCAGGTTCCAGCTGAAGATCAGCTTCCTCTGCTGGTGGCTGATGTCCTGTCTTGCTGGACCATTTGAGTGGCTCCTGAGGTGTAGGGAACTCTCCAGAAGGCTATGGTGACCGTGCCTCCTGACCACGGCTCCTGTGACCCTGAGGAGTGGCTGGAACTCACTCCTGCAAGGTGTCCCTCTGAGAGCCACCACAGGGATCCCTGGGACGAGAAAGTCCCACTGCTGGGGCCAGGAGCCCCAGCCAGAGGCAGGAGCCCCCACCTAGCTGCTCAGCAGGACCCCCATTTTTCCTGCTCGAGGAACATGGATGTGTACGCAGTCCATTGTCCTGCCTCCAGGCAGGAGCCCTCCTTAACTGACCTCAACCTGCGAGAAGCAGTGATTTTTAGTGCTTCCCATCAGGAGCTCCTGTGCCTTCCCTCCCTTGGCAAAGCTTCTCCTCACCACCAGAAAAAAGTTCTTCTTCTGATCTATCCAAAATCTTTCATGCTGAGCCAAGAGTCCATCCCCATGCTTGTCCTTGGTGGGCTTGGGGAACAACTGCTTGTCCACCCCTGCTGAGTAGCCAAGAGCACCCTGGACACAAAGCAGTGATTCTCAGTGAGTGCTCAGCTTGCCCCTGGAAGCCTCAGAGCAGAATTCCAATGTCTGCAGCCAAACAGTTTGGGGAGCCACCTTGGGTTCGGAGCTGCTGCTGGCTCTGGCCATTGCTAACAGGTAGGCTGCAAAGGGGTCTCCATCTTCAGAAGAGCCACCTACCCTGCAGGAAGGATGTGGCATGCTCTGCCAGGAGCAACTGGTGGCCCAGCTGGGGGAGCCGTCCACAGATGCAGAGGGTCCCAGGAGAGCAGACCCAAGGCAGCTGTGCCCGCAGCCAAGAGCCATGAAATACAGCTCCGGGATTTGATGGATGGCCTCTGTCTTGCGGATTCGAGTGGGCTGGGAACACAGGTCTGCTTAAAACAAAGGACATGGTGGAGCCAGGGTGTGGGGACACCATGGTCTCCTAAGCCAGGTGGCCTTGGACTTCCCACCTGTGTCTTCCCAGGTGAGACGCCAACTCCTCAATGTCCAGGCAGAGCCCAGGACGCTCTCACGGACTGCAGCTCAGCAGCCAGGACCCCTGAGCTGGACGTCCCTCTCTGTCTCCTCTGGACGCCCAGCCCCCCACTCCTGGCTCGGCTGGACTCAGAAGCACTTCCAAGCAGGACGTAAAACATGAGGGTCCAGTTTTCCCATGGAGCGCTGGTGGGAGAGTCCTCATCAGAGCTGCGGTGTGTGGCTCTAACCCTTCCTGGTGCCCTAGGGGGGAGAGGGACAGGCAGAGGCAGTGGGGAGCGAGGAGGGAGAGGGGAAGAAGGCAGTTGCTGTGGGCCTGCCCAGCACTCCAGGTGGACAGCAGGGAACACGCTGGACAGAGGCTTCCCGGAGCCCCCTGCTCCCGCAGGAGGCAGCCCTCATATCCTCGGAGCTGCTCGGATGTCAGATGTGCCTCTACAGTTATGAAACAAGATACGAGAAGTTGCCCAGGAAAACGTCAGAACGCAGGGAAAGAAGAGACGGGCATGGAGGGGGAGACGGCGGGGGGGGGTTGAGCTACACTTTGAAAACAGCGGGGAATGCGGGGGAAAGGGAGCAGAGAGCACCCCCAGAAAAAGCGGAACGAGAGCAAGAAGCAGCTCTGCAGAGCAGCCGGTGTGGAGCCAGGAGGGGCAGGCTGTGGGCAGAGGAGAGGTCCAAGCCACGAAGCGAGATGGCACCGGCCACGCACCCAGGTGAGCTTCCAACCACAGAACCTGGCACCCGGCAAGACCTTGGTAAAAGTCAGGTCTGGCTTCTCCCTTCCCCACTCAGAGCACAGCAGATTGCAGGCAGGGGATTGCAGAGCTGAGGACATGGCTGGAGAAACCGCTTTCCTGGGAACCATGAGCTCTCATACGGGTCCAAGGGCAACAGCAGCAAGCGGGACCCCTGGTTGAGAGAGAGACGGCCATCTACCCAGCCGTTGTGGACTGAGTCCTGAGAGGCCACTTTCCCTGCCCAGTATGGTGGACGTGAAGGTAGCGTGGTGGCAGCTCAGGCCTGACAGATGCGGGCACTCACTCTGCAGCCCCACCTGCTGGCCACTGGATGTCCTCCCCACATCTCCTGCAGGGGACCTTGCTTTGGCCTTCTTCCTGTGTGTGGTGCCGCCAGGATTGCTGAGGAGCAGTCCTGCTCCAAGCACGAGGCCACTTGCCGCGAGCTGGCGAGAGAGGCGCGTTCTGCCCGAGGCCGGTGGCGCGCGGAGCAGTGCACCAGCGCGAGCCCGCAGCAAGGGTTCATTACCATCAGATGCAAGGGGGCGACCCGAGACCAGCTGTTTGGATGGACGGCTGGCCACGGAGCTGGAGAGGCGGCTGAGGACTCAGGGTTTTGCTTTGCCAGGCAAATTGCAAATCTTCAGGTGCCCCTCTTAGGAGGGGCTGGATTGCTCAGGGCTTCTGTGCTGTTGGGGGGCAGGCTATGCGGAGGGGAGAGGGGAAGCCCTCACACTGGGTGCTGCTGTTGCTGGGAGCTGGCCAGAGCCATCCACCAGACTCCTGCTCTGCGGCCCCCGTGGGTCAGGCCTGGGGGTGCAACCCTCTCCCAGCCTCCCTGCAGGAGAGGGCCGGGGGAGAAGGGGGTCACCCACCATCCCACAGATGGCTTGGAGGGAACTAGCTTTGGGGTTCAGGTCACTGTCACCCAGGAGGGAGCCACAGTGCTTTCTCTGCTGCCAGAGCAATCCGCCACAGGCCGGTGGCGGCCCTGAAGCTGGCTGACATCTGGCACAGGATGGAGGGAGCAGCAGGAGCTCCCAGGGCGTGCATGTCCTGCTCCCGGAGACCCAGGATGCCCTGGGGGCTTAGTGAGGAGGACCCTCGACAGCAGGGTCTCCCCACTGGCAGTGCCCCTCTGAGGGGAGGGCCCGGGGCCGGCCTCCCACGTCCTGGGGGGCAGCCCCTCTGCTGGGGAGTCAGGCAGCGGATGCTGGCAGGCATCTCTGCCGATGATCTACAGGTGCCTGGCCTGCAGTCCCCAAGCCAGGCCGCCGTGAAGGCACCATCCCCAACCCCGAGTGCAGAGGAGGGAGGGAGCCCTTGGCATGGGCACGAGGGGAGGGGAGAGCAGGCAGTTTCCCGCCAGCTACCAGGCACCACCTGGCCATGCCAGCGACACCTGTAGGGACAGGTGTTTATCTGTCACCTCGAAGCTCGGCCTTGGCTTCCTCGGCCTCGGCCAGGAAACACTGCCCACAGCCCAAGGCTCCTACCCGAGGACTCTGCCCATCCAAGGGGACCGTGTCTGGGGGCTGCAGGTGCTTAATCCATCCCGTGTTCAGCAACCCAGACATGACAGCGTCAAGGTCCATCAGGGATGATGAGGCCACCACGGTCCCTGTCCCCTTTCCTGCTATGTATCAGAGCCTGGTCAGGGAGGGGCAGGCAGAAGAAACAGCTGAACAAAACTGGCATCCACCAAGTGCCGCCTCCCACGGGAGGACAGAGGGGCCGACTCTCCTGAGGCTCCCCAGGTAGGTTGGCAGCCCGCACATGAAGCGCTGGGAGAGATTTGGGGCAACCGGGGCCACCTCTCCAAAGGAAAGACTGCACCTTGGGAGGGGCTCATCTGAGGAGGCTGGGAGGGGTCTGCTCATTCCCAAGTGTCAATTTTCTGTTACTCACATTTTCCCAACAAAAAGCCCCCTCGGCCTCAATCCTCCTTGGGGAAAGGGCCACTCAAGAGCCACCTCTCCCCAGGATAAAACCACCTGTTCTCCTGCAAATCATAAAAATAAATAAAGAACAATGAAAAGCACACCAAAATTGTAAGTACTCTGCAGAGGCGCCTCCCTCGCCCAGCCCCGCGTCGGCCTGCTCTGCCTCCTGGCTTTGAGCTCCAACCTCTGGATATTTATTGTCCGTCCCCCGCTAAATCACTCCTGGCGGCAGGGCTGCTCACACTCCATTACAGGGAGAGGCTGTGCAGTTCCGTTTAGCTTGCAGAAAAGGAGCCTCAGAGGAGAAACCGGCCCGGGAGCTGTCCGGTGCTGAACTCCAGCATGATGGACGATTATGGACCATCTGCACTTTCAGAGGGGGATAGATTTATGAGCGGGAGAGACAGCTAAAAGAGTGTCCATCGCCATAACTCACAGCCCTCTTCAAAGATATTCTAACCAGTCATCTTCCCCAACGACCGAGAGCCCGGGTTGAAAGGCAGCGAGAGGGGAATCAATTACACGTTTCTGAGGGGTTTTGTCCCCAGGGCATTGCGGTCAACAGTGCTGGGGGTGAGGAGATCAGGGTGCTGGGTGGGGTGGCGGGTGCAGGGACCCTCAGCCTGGCAGGGCAGACTTCCCGTCAGCATCTCCCAGTGCTGCGCCTTGCTCTGCGGCTCTTGGTTTCTTGCAACTGGTGTTGACAAAACAGGAGGTGCCAGGATGCCTGCACAGATCTAGCTGAGATTTACTGACAACCCCAGATCCTGCAGAGGAGGCAGAGGAGATATCTGTGTCTTCCTGGAAGCCTGTGTGCCTTGAGACTTACGCACAGGGAAAGACAGCGGGTGACCCCTGTTGGATGCCAGCCCCGGGTCGGGGGCTGTGCTCACGTTTCTGTGTTTGCACAACCGTCTTCCTGCTCCACAGGTGAGAACGGAGGCCTGCGGAGCTGCCCCCCAGTGCCCCCCAGCGTGACGACTCCTGGGGCTTCTCCTGTGGGCACAGGCCTCCTGCACTCGGCCTCGGCCTTGGTGTGCAGATACGAACAGGAGACCCCCAGGCTCTGTTCCCTGGGGACCCTGCCCCTAGAAATGACCCCTACAAATGAATAAGCAAGCAGGCCCTTCCACCCCCATGTCACTTCAGAGATCTAGGGCATCTTGCCTCAGCTCCCCCAGCAGATCCCACCCCAGTAGGTACAAACAGGCAACGCTTATCTCCGTTTGAAAGAAGAGGACACCAGAGCCCAGAGAAATTAAGTGGTTCCCTTGAAGCCACACAGCCAACCAGCAGCCAAACAGGGTCATGCTGGTGCCACCAAGCTCGGCACTGGGGCCCACCTGGCCTTGCTGCCTACTTCCTGAGAGCCACTCTGAGCACAGTCACCTAAGACCCTCCCCACCCTGGGGACCAGCCAGGGCTCCATCTCCCTCTGTGACTCGGTCCCAGCCCCTCCCAGGAGCCACCACCCTGCTCAGCCAGGCAGAGAGCCCTGGAATGCAAGTCATGCAGCCATGGAAAGTGGCCACCTGGCCCTTGAGGGTCTCCCTGGCCTGCACCCCTCCAGGAAAGGGAGGTCGCCCAGCTCTGGCAGGGCCCAGGTGCAAGCTCTGGGGCTCCATGAGCACCCGGAACGCCCCGCCTCCTGCCCGCACCCCACAGTTCTCCAGGATGCCAGGTCAGCAGCAGTGACCGCGGAGCGTCCTGGAGCCAGTCTTACAGGGCAGGGGCAGGCCGCAGCTGAGGACCACACAAGCTCAAGGTGTCTCTCTTTGCTTGTTCAGTTTTAAAACATGACAGTCCTTCCTGCCTGGCCCTGGGAGCTCACCTCCGGCCTTTTCACCTGGACTCAGCCTCTGTCCCTGCCCAGCCCCCTGGGTGACAGTCATCTCTTCACTCTGTCACCTGCCCCTTGGCAGGCACCTGGAGGACAGGCCCCTGCCCACTCTGGGCATCGGGGAAAGGCTGCTGCAGGAGGCTGCACCGCGGAGCAGGGTCTCACGGGGCATGAGAGGGCTGTGGAGCTGGGAAGGAGGACAGGAGGGCCCAGCCTTGGGGGGCAGTCAGGTCAGGAAGTGCAGCAAGCCATTCTGTATGGAGGGGAGGAGGGGAGGGGACGCGGCAGGACAAGCACTGCCCTCTATAAACCTCAGCCTCTTGGCCCGAAGAAGGAGCGCCCACCCCAGAGGGGCTGCCTCTTCCTGCAGACCACCATGTCCAGTAGGTGGTGAGACCACGGCTGTGCCTGTGGCCAAGGGGACCAGCTCCAGAGCCCTTGCCACATGTGGACTTCCAGTGCTTGGAGGCTCTGTGGGCCAGGGAGCCCACGGAATGGAGTTTATAATTGCATTTAGGTCAAAATGGCCACTGTGGCTAGTGGCTACCATATGGAACAGCATGGCTCTGGACTGTGGCTACTGGCCATGGATAGCCCCAGGGTCTCATGCTGCCTGACCACTGCCTGGTCACTGGTGGAGTTCAGGACCCCAGTGACCCCAGCCATGAGAGAGGGGGTCACCCTCTGCCATGAGAGCTCTGACCCCAGCCATGGGGTGGTGGGTCACCCTCTGCCATGGGACACTTGGCTTCACCTGGAAAAACAGCTTCCTCTTGATGAATGGCCAGTTTCTGCACTTTGTGAAATTAAATTCCCGGCTTGGACTAAGCGGCGTGGGGATAGCCTTGGCTGCCCAGAGCCAGGGGCTGGGCATCAGGAGGGAAGCCAGGCAGCCAGGTTCGGGCTCCAGGTCCTGGCAGTGGCCACATGTGGGACTGTGGGGACAGGCCAGAGGACACAGCCTCAGCGTGCCCAGAGGGGCTGAGCAGGCACAGGAAGGAAGGGGCCGCCCTGCAGGCAGGAGGGGAGGGGGCTGGCCGGGAACCCTCCCCACATCCTGTCCGGGCGTGGTCACAGCAGTGAGAAGGTCCCCCAGAGAGCCGTTCTGTCACTCTGACCTCCCCAGGGGCTCTCCCGTCGCGGACACAGGAGAATTTACGGATCCCTATTATTTCCAGCCGACTCTGCTCTCCATGGAAACAGAGCATCCTCCTGCCTCCTTATTATTATGGCCTTCATTAGGCGTGGTGCCACGGGGAGCCCATCCTGGCCTTCCCAGGGGCTCCTGGAAGTGGCCCTTTCTCCAACCGCCCTCCATCCCAACCCAAGCCGGGCCAGCAATCCTGACCACAGGAGGGAAGGACGATGGTGCCTGGCCAGACGGCTCCCCACCATGGTGACTCCTGCTGACCGTGTTTTATGGCCACACCGTCAACCCGGATGGCCTCTGAGAACCACCTTCACTAAACCACTGCTACGTAACCTGGCCATCACCCCAAGCCCCGCGCCGCCCCTCCCTCCCCGAGATGGGACTTGCAGACCCCACGGGGCTCTGAAGAACACCTCCAGCCTTGCCTCTCACCACTGGCCAGGTGCTGCCCCTTGGCACTCGTTTGGGTGCAGAGAACCAGAGGGACACAGAGACCCCTGGCCCCACGGTTGTGATTCGCCCCTCCCCTCCCCGAGGCCCCTGCAGCCCCGCCCCCCTGGTTCTCATCAGTCCTCTTTAAAGAAGCAGCCGCCCTCGTGCTCCAGACAGGCCGGTCAGCAGGGGCTCATGAGCAGTCCAGCCCCCTCTGAGGCCCTCCTGACCTCTTGTGCTGACCTGTCCAAGCAGCAGACTTCACAGGTTCTACTGGTCTCTGTCACACCCTGAGCCAGAGCAGAAAACAGCCCCGCCCCCACCCCACCAGGTCATTTACAGCCAGGTCAGCCTGGACACTGACCATCAGCAGAAACCCCTTGTGGGTCTGCACACGTGTAAATGTGGACGCGTGCACGTGCGCATGTCTGCATGTGACCATGTGTGCCTGTGTATGAGTGAGGACACTGTGCATGTGTGGGCACAAGGATGTGTGTGTGTCACTCTGGGATGGACAACCTCTTCCCCTGGCCCCCAGGCACCTAATTAGGATCCCAGGCAGTTGACCCTCATTTAGTGAAAGTAAAGAGTTCAGGGTCTCAAGCTGGTTCTGCAACAGGGTGGGGGCTTCAGCCCTTGCTCTCGATGCTTCTGGAATTGCCCTAGGACCACCCAGAAATCCCGGGGCTCTGCCTGGCTTTGCCCCAGTAGACCCCAGCGTCCGGCAGGGCTCCCTGCTGTGCTGACCGCACCCTTTCCGTGGTTTCCTCTGCTCTCGGGACCTTCATCCTCCTCAGAGTCTGAACAGAGCGCAGGCAGGTCCCCGCACGTCTCCCTGGGCCATGCTTGGGTTTCCAGGTGGAAAGGTGTCATGACAGCTGCCCTGCCCTGTCCTCCGACCTCTCCATTCCCCGACGCTCATCCATGCCTGATTCTGGGGATCACAGCCAGCAGGCGGGCCACGGGCCGCGAGGCTGAGGAAGGCTGTGCCTGTGGGTCCTTCCTGGGTCGGGAGGTCTCCAGCCACTCCCTGCCCACCCAGGTCCCGCCACTCATCCCAGGCCTGGTCCTTTCTGACCTCTGCCACCAACCGGACGCCTAGGGAAGGCTGGTCACTTTGCCTGTCTTGACTCTGCTGTCCCCTGGGACCCCATCCCCACATCCAGCCTTGGTCCCCCCACGACTGTGTGACCTGCCTCATGCTCAGCCCACGGCTGGTGTTGACAACAAACACCTCACACCCAGACCCAGCTCTGAGCCCCTCTAACCGTCTGCTGGGTGTCCACTTGGATAAGACCCCTGCCCCCGAGCCCAGGCAGCACGGCTCACCCCTGTGAGAAGCTGGAGCTGTGTCCACACTGCTCCCTGCTCCCTGTCAGGCTACCGCGCCCTCAAGGCACTTGTCCCCCCTTGGTGCCTCAGGCCTGGGCCTTGCTTTGCAGGTGTGACCCCTTCACTGCCACCATGCGTCTCCCCATGGGACCCTGGTCCCCGCCTGGACAGTCCCTCTGCCTACACCCCTCACTGCCCCTCTCCTGCGCCTTTCTGTGCACACCACCCACATCACCCCACTCCCGCCCGCGGCTCCTGGCGGCCTTCACCCCCAGTGTGGGCTGCAAGGCCCACCCCGCCCGCGGCTCCTGGACTCGGGGAGCCTCTCTCAATCCCAGGGACCTCCTGCCTCCAGCTCCCACACCGCGCTTGGTGTTGCTGAGACATGTCCACGAGGGGTCCTGCCTCCCAGAGTGACCAGCGCGCAGAGGACAGGCATGGTGCCATGCCCTTCTTGTCCTTCAGTGCTGGTCCCAGGGTGGGCACAACTATCTCCGCAGTGAGGCCCTCCGTGGCCCCCAGGCCGCGAACACCCCGACTCCCGCTGTGCTGAGACACACATCTCCTCCAGGTCATCGGGGAATGTGACAGGGTGTGTGTGGGGGGGCACGGCTCATCTCCCTTGGTCACTGCTGTGACCAAAAGACCTGCCAAGAGCAATTTTAGAGGAGGGAAAGTGTATCTGGGATCTAGTGCTTTGGGCCCGAGGCGAGGCAGGACGCGGAGGCGGGAAGCAGCTCAGGACGCCCAGAGCCTGCTGCCCTCACAGGGCCGGCATAGAGACCCCCA
The DNA here is from genome assembly GCF_047511675.1 of Marmota flaviventris. Taxonomy (NCBI): domain Eukaryota; kingdom Metazoa; phylum Chordata; class Mammalia; order Rodentia; family Sciuridae; genus Marmota; species Marmota flaviventris. The sequence continues at coordinate 75,442,204 of NC_092514.1, forward strand.
GGCACCCCCGCCCCATGACCCACCTCCTCCTGCCACACCCTAGACACAGCTGCCACCCAGCTAATCCCCACCAGGGGATCAAGGTGCTGATGAGGTTGAGGCTCTGGAAGCCCGATCGCGCACCTCTAAACTTCCTTGCATTCTGACACCTGAGACTTGGGGGTCACTCGTGACACTGGGGCCATTTTTCTTAACGCCCGTGAAAGTGAAGAGCATTCTGATGACAGGGGTGGGAGGAGGCCCGCAGGCAGGCTCCCCCCACCAGCCTGGTCTCCTCAGCTGAGATGTCCACTGTGCCCAGGGCTGCCCTGTCCTTCTGTCCCTTCCCAGGCCTCAGCAGCCAGGACTTCAGAAGGTCGCGGCTCCCACGACGCTGGAAGGCTGTGCCTGGCTACTCCTACTTGTCCCCGTCCGCCCACAGGGTCACTTGAAGGCCAGAGCAGCTGCCCCCCAGCACCCTCCCACGGCCACTTCTGCCTTCTGGGCTCGATTTCTGTCTCCGAATTGGAGATCACCCCAGGCTCCCGGGGCTGGAATTGGAGCCCGAGGAGGGATGGACCGAGCTGGAGCCTGTGAGTGTTTCTCTTTTCTTCTGCTGCTGAGCTGAGCAGGAGGAGCTGGGCACAGCTGGCGGGAGGTGTTTGTGATAAATCAATACCCTGCCTGGGGTGGGAGCAGGAAGGGAGGGTGGGGAGCCCCAGGGTGCCGGCAAGAAGGGAGACGCCAGGCCAGCAGTGGGAGGGGAAGAGACGGAGACGGAGGGGCAGACAGTCAGAGGGATGGAGTCCGGGACAGGCCAACAGGGGCCTCGCGCCTTCACCCCAGGAGCGTGCAGCGGGACAGCCTCAGTCCAGGCTGCACCCATCAAAGAGGCGGGGGATTTTTTTTCCTCCTGAAGCATTTTCATTAAAGGAAAAGAGGTTGTCGCCGACCGAGCTGCCCCAGCCTCCCCGGGCAGGGTGCACCGCGGTAGTCTCACTTTCTTTGTTCCAGAGACACAGGACTGTTTAATTCTCATCCTGTAAATCGATACCTGGTGTCATGCCATCTGAGGACATTATTTTTACACCAGAAAAAAAAATGGAGACTGAGTTCAGTCTAAAGAGAGAGGCAAAAGCCACCACCGAGGAGGTGATGAGCAGAAACCTGGCTGAGGACCACCCAGCCTCCACATCCAGCCTCGGCACCCAGCCTCCACACCCAGACACGGGCTCTGCCCAACCCTGGTCCTTGGCAGTGTCTGGAGGGGAAGCAGATGAAGAGGAGGGCCTTAGGGAGGAAAGTCTATGGCCCTGAGGGTTTGTCTGACGGCAAAAGAGGTCTCCCAAAGACCAGGGATGAGCCTTGGGCCGTCTCCTCCAGCTCCCTGGCCTCTCCTCTCCCTGCCCCTGTGCACTCCTCCTCCAGGCTCCTCCCCTCAACCCAAGGCAGGCTCCATGTCCTCTGCAGTGTCTCTCCTCCGCACTCCCCTTGTCACCCCTCCTGGGAACTGGGGTCTGCTCAAGTCTACACCTTCCCTGGGACCCCCCCGTCACCGTCACCGCTGGCCCCCATGGCCAAGCCCAGCCACTCCTGCAGTCCCTGCGCTGCCTTCACCCGAGAGCCTTGCAACAGGCCTCTCCCGACACCCTTCCTGTGTCTACACGGCGCCCCCTCCTGGGAGCCCCGGCCCTTTGCAACGACTCCCTACACAGAAACCTTCAGCCCACACCTCTGCCCGGCGGAGCCCCCCCCCAAGATCCCGCGGTCTGAGGGGCGCCCGCCTCTGCTCTCCCTGTCAGGACATCGCGGGCCCAGGTCCCCGCAGTCAGGACTCCAGACAGGTTGCAGCTCCCACGATGCTGCACCCCGACCACACCTTGAGTCACGTTAGACCCTAACGGTCCCCTCTCCTCAGCTCAGGGGCCCTGGGACTTGCGGGGCCCGTGGCCTCACAGTTCTCCACCCTCTCTTCAAGGGCTTTGCGCTGCGTCAGACGCTGCCCCTGGAATCCTGGGATGGCATCCTCCGTGGCCGGGTCTGTGGCAGCTCTTTGGAAACCCACAGCCTCCACCTTCCCTACGGATGAGCCTCTGAGCTTCTGGGGACCCTTAAGGGACCTATTCCAGAAGAAGGCGCACCTGTGCACAGACACCACGTTCTGCGACCTCTTCCGGAGGCTCAGGACCAACAGATTCCACCCCGGGGGGCTCTGGTCTGCGGGACACAGGTGAGTTCTCCAGAGCGGCTGGGGCCAGGGCACTGTCTCCTGCTCGATCCAGGGTCCTGCCCCCCTTGAAAAATGACAGCGATAATGGACTCGTCTCAAAGGGTGTCTCTCTGGAAACCGCGGGGAGCCGTGCCCGGGCCTGGCACACAGCCGCGTCACCCCCGGCCCTCCCGGCCGCCCCATCCAGGGCGTGGGCTCCACTGCCCTCAGGTCTAGATGGTCCGTCCACAAGGCCCAGCCGACTGCCCCTGGGCATCCCCAGCACCACCCTCCTCTCCAGAGCCGCCCAGCTCACTGCACCTGCACTCTTAGGTTCTGCCTGGAAAGGCAGGTCTCACGTTCCTGTGTGCGTCTGGGGGGAAGAGTCATCACACATCAGATTGGGAAGCACGCCCCCACACACACACACACACACACACACACACACACACACAGGTGTCCGTCCTCAGAGTCCACCTCTAAAAGAAAAGAAACTGGCGAGCGTGTGTCCTCGCCCAATTTGCACATCTACCTCGTGTGTTTGCTGGCACACCTGTCCAGGTATTTTCTAATGGACCGGAAGGAGCCGGGGCCCTTGCTGGTGCCCACAGCGATAGGAGGGGGGCCCGGGAGGCAGTGTGTGTGGCTGTCTGTGGCACTGCGGCAGGCAGAGGGGACGGGTTAGACAGGTTTGTGAAACTTCTCCCCTTTTGTGGAATCTCGGGGAGGGTGGGAGAGGCGAGGTGTCCAGGCTGCCTGGGATCCATTGCCTCTCACCTCCCCACAGCCCCAGCCACTCCCGCTGCCAGAGAGCTCCGTTTACAAGGGATCCTCCCCATCGGCTGGGCTTCCAGCAGCCGCACTTACTTACAGGAGGGAATTCACCACCCAGGAACAGAACCTACGAGGGCGCCGTTCACCATCCTCTTTGGAATTGACGTTGCTACACATGTCCCCAAGGGTTTTGAAACCCATCCAGGGAGAAGAGGGATGAGAAGCACTTAGCTTCTGCTTTGGAGGAGAGCTCGCTGGGCTGCTGCTCCCCCACCCCAGCCCTGGAGACAGATAAAGAGCTAGTAGGATCACTTTGCCCCTTTCCTGTCCCCCCTCCCTCGTCCTCAGGCTATGATGCATTTTGGCTCCGGAGGACATTCATAGCAGAATGAGGGGTGGTTCTGTAACACTCCGATTCAGGGCGGCCTCCACTGACAGAGTGCCGGAGGTTCTTGTTCACGGTGAAGCTTACAAGACCCCTGGGCTGGGGTGAGCATCATCCCAGCCCGTGTGCACCCCAGCACCACCTGGGAGACGGGCGGGAAGGAAACATGCAAATTCGAGCCACCCAGGATGGGGGGGCCTCCTGAACACACAGACCGCTGGGCCCACCCCGAGCCGCTGACACAGTCCCCTGCCATCTGGGAATTTGCCTCTGAGCCAGTCTCCAGATGACTGTGTTGCTGCTCACTAACACGGAGGCCACAGTTGAGAAGAGCCACCCAGAAAATCATGCAAGGGTGGGGGTCTGGGTTCTGGCTTTGCTCCTACTCCTTCTGCTCGTTTGCTTCTGTGGGCGGAACCCAGGGCCCCACGTGCCAGGGAAGCTGTCTATGCTGAGCTCCATCTCCCGGCCCCGGGTTCTAACTCCTGTGTGGCTTTATACAAGTCACCAAGTTTCTCCTCTTTCTCGATTCCTATTTCTGGTGTGTGTGAGACGAGACCACTGGATTGAGGGCGAGGGTCCCTTCCAGGCCTGCTGAAACGCAGCGGTGAGTACCAGCTAACCAGCAGCGGTCACAGCAGAGCCCTGCCCGCAGCCCCGCGTCCGCTGCCCTGCTCCCATCCCTGCCGATGGCAACTTCTGAGCCCCCTGGAAGCTGCTGGGAGCCGGGCAAGTGCCACGGTGCGGCCCCCCGACATGGAACCATGCACTCGCCCGGGGGGGGGGGGGTCTCCCTGCTGCAGCCTGAGCGGCCCGGCTGAGATGCTCAGCATCCAGGTAGAGCCTGGACTGTGTCCCTCCCGCCTCTCAGTGGACCTGGCAGTGTGACTCTCTGGTGCACCCTGATGCATCTGAAGAGTGACACAATTCTGGGCGATTAAAGGCAGCCAGGATATCTGATGAGGCTGTAATTATCGCCCGCTTCGTGACACAGGCCTGGCGCTCAGCATCCTGGAGACGCGAGCGCTGGCAGTTTTCCATGATGGCCTGACTTTATTTGATGAGTGGGGGAAAAAAAGTCAGGAAAAGAAAACGATGGAAACATCTGTAAGGAACATCTGGGTTCCGTTGCCAACCAGGGAAGCCGATTCCTCCGAGTCAGCATGCCGGGAGGGCCGGGAGGGCCGGTGGGTATTTATAAACAAGTGCGGCATTTAAATGGGGAGACGCCTGGCACCTCCACTTCCTGTGCGAGCGGCTCTCAGAGCAGCGGAGCCCTGAGCTGGGTTCTGCGTCTGAGCGACGGGCGCGGCCGCACCTGCAAGCCGGGCGCTGCTCACACAGGCTTGATTACAGCCTCTGGGTCTTGGCAGTTGGTTCCCCAAAAAAGCCATTTGAAGAAAGAACTAAATGTGCTTCTGAGGGTCTGTGGGTGTGCGAGGAGTCACGCACGTGGCACGTGGCAATGTGGCCACAACATGTACAGCCTGACGGGGAACAGGAGTCGTGTGCGAGTCATACACGGTGCACGGGTGTGGGCGCTGTACCTGGTCACATGCACAGGGAGGCAGGCGCAGGCACACACGCGTGTGTGCCATCCTGAGATCACACGTGTGTGTGTGTGTGTGTGTGTGCACAGATGCGTCCCGAGGACTGTCACACTCCTTGGCCTGTTTCTGCCCCGGGGCTTTGTCTCCCGTCACCAGGCTGTGCACATTCAGCCCCTCCCCGGCTCCCTGTGGTTGGTGGGTCTGTCACGGAGGTCTGCTGCGAAGGGGAATGTGTGCAGGCTGTTGCTGGGGGTCAGGGCCCAGGTGCACTGGGGAGCTGAGCTGAGCGTGGACGGTGCAGCCGTCCTGCCCCACACTACCCGTGCGCACAGAGGCTCTGGGTCCCCTCAGAAACCATCAGGACCCCTTCTCTGCCCGGAAGAGCAGGGGCGCCCCTGGGCACACACATGGGAACAGCCCTGGATGCTGTGTGCTGCCTCCTCAGGGTCCCTTTGGAGTTCTGGCCTCTTTGTGTGGCCATCTAACAGTCAAGGAGTGGACGGCCTGCCTGACCCCTGACCTGCACCCTCTCCAGCCCACCAGGGCTGCGGGGAAAACAACCCACTGCCCCAGGCTCCTGGTACATGGACATAGCTCTATCAGCAGACGCAGGTGACGTCCTAGTGCGAGAGACGTCGGCCCCCGGGGTGGGGGCAGGAGGTGTCCTCGTGGCCTCCCAGCCTCCCTGCCTCCAGCACTGGGGGAGCCCTGCCCTCCCTGGCCCCGAGTGCAGTTGTGTTTGAGCCTGGCTCTTCAGATCTTATTCTTGCCTCCTCACCACGTGCTTTATTTATGGGGCTCTCTTGGGGAAGCCGTTTTTCAGGCTCTGTGGCCTGTCGGGGCGAGTGCGGTGCCTCTGAAGACAGCCTGGCAGGCCGCCTCTTCCCCGACGAGGGCACTTTCAGAGAATTTATTTGTATTTTGTTGGGTGTTTGTTGTTTTTCTCTTTTGGCTGCGGACCTTGGTCCGCGTCAGAGTCTTTTCTCTCCTGATGAAACGGGCGGCCCTCGCTCGCTGAGGAGGCTGAAGCGCAGAGCGGCAGCCTGGAGAGCAGGCCCCGGCCCCACGGAGCAGCGGCCGAGAGCACCACTGTCCCCAGGTCCCTCCGCGGGACACACCAGCCACAGCCAGCAGCTGCCGCCGGGGGAAGAAGGGCCAAAGGTGGCCTAGGGCAGCCGTGGGGACGCTGACGGCTCCCTGGGTACAGCTGGTGGGTACGGGGGTGGGCTCCAGAGCCCATCGAGGATAAGGGACACCCGATCCCAAGCAAATAAAACCAAGCAGATCCGGCGAACTGTGGCTTTAAGCTCAACTTAAATAAGGAGACCCACACTTAGAGAAAAGAAGGTGAAACGATTCACTTCCCACCAGTGGCCGTTGTGTTCCTCAGGAATTCCAAGTGCATTTAAAATGTGGACCTTTCCATGACTTCTCAAGTTTTGTTAAATAAAAGAAAGGGAAGAAGGAAGGAATAAGAAGGGAGAGAGGAAGAGAGAGAGAGGGAGAAACACAGGAATAAATAAGGGAGAAAGAAACTTAGCAAGAGAGCAAGGCCCACCCTGGGTTTCTGTTCAGAGGCCACGAGGTCCTCTGGCCACCAACGCCTGCCCACCCTGTCTTTCAGATCAATGAAACGCACCAGGTATGCACAGTGGAATACTATTCAGTCATAAAAAAGAACGCAATTCTGTCGCTTCTGACTTGAACTGGAGGTAATTAGGCAAAGTGAAATAGCCAGGCCCAGGAAGACAGTTCCCACAGGGAAGCTGAAAGGTTGATCTCAGAGCAGGAGGCTGGGGAGGGAGCATGGGGAGAGGAAGGTGAATGGGTCTAGTGTGGAGTAACGAGGGTTCCCAGCAATTAACCGTGTCTCTCAAAATAGCTGGTAGCGAGGGTGGGAAGGTTCCTAACACAAAGGGGTGATGACTGTCTGCGCTGATGGATGTGCCAACTTCCCTGATCTGATCATGCCACGTTGTATACAAGTACTGAGATGTCACACTGCACCCCATCATACGTGTAATCACTACGTGTCAACTAAAAATAAAAATATGTTTAAAAAAAGGAAGGGGGAGGCCATGGGAATGGAGGGAGGAGCTGTGCTGTATTTCAGATGGAAGCTTCCTGAATCTCTCTCTCTCTCTCAAGGAAGGGGCCTCAGAAGACCTCACCAAACTCCAGCCAGGTGCGAGAGTCCACCACACCTTGCTCCTTGCTCAGAGGCCTAGTGCCGGCGATTCCTCATCTGTGAACCCCAGACGGTGGCATCCTTCCCAACAGCATGGAAATCCAGTGGCTCTTTCAACACTGGGGGAAGAGAACGTGATGGAGCTTCCTGGCAAGGGTCTCGACTACCACCAGGCCAAGGACCTGCTTCGTCCCTCCGGTCCCTCTGGGGTCCAGGACACCTAGGTTTGCTGCGCATCAACCCGGAATGATGGAGGCCGCATGGAGGACATGTCCGTGGTAATGCGGTCACCTGCAGGTGGCCAGTCACATCTCCAGGAGAGTTGACAGCTGGCTTAGACAGCTACCTGAGCCCAGTGGAAGGTGTGCACAGGTGGGACGGAGGGCTTGGCCACCAGGATGTCCCCACCCAGCCAGGGCTCTGTGCCTTGAGTCCTGAATCTGATAACTATCCCCCCCACCCCCAAGACTTCCAGGAGTTAGGGCCCAGTGTAGAAGCTCAATATGTTTTCTAGAAATGTCCTTGATTTTAGTATTCTCAGCCAGCTAATTTGAGTCTGCATAAATTAAAAAAAAAAATCCCAGAATGCCAGTAGGAACCTCCTCAGGACCCCCCACTGCCCACAGCTGTCAAGTGACCTCCAGGGAACCAAAGCACTAGCGAAGACAGGATGGCTCAATCACGGCCTTCCCGAGAGACGCCCTTCCATTTGCTGTCCGTGCACCCCAGTCTGCCATACCACCCCATCGAAACTCCTGTCAAGGTCACCTTGACCTCCTAAATGAACAGTGGAGGCCACAGTCCTGGCCCTTCCTCAGACTCTACTCCCCCACCCCCACCCTCTTGCTGGAAACGACCTTGTAGATTTCATGACACAGCACTGCCACTGTCCCATGCCCGCGGGGCTGGCTCTTTGCTTTCTCTGCCCAACTCTAAATGTCCCTCAGAGGCGAACATCAGCTGCCCTCTCTACCTGTGCAGTTCCCTGGGCAGTGCAGGGTGTCCACCTGGTGTTTCTGAGGCACTGGTCTTCTCATCCAAGGCACCGAGGAGTGAGGGCAGGGTTCCCGGGAGGTGCCTGTCGTCCCTATTAAAGGCTGTAGGGTCTGTAGTGCTGACCCTGATCCACTCCCATCACAGGTGATGGGTGTCGTTTCTGTCTTGTCTTTGACAGTGCTGCTAGAAGCTTACCCACTGTATTATTCTGTTCAAAGAACCAACTTTCCCTTTCATTGATTTTCCTTTACTATTATGATCATTCCAATTTCAGGTACTTTATGGTTTCTTTCTTCTGTTTGCTTTGAATTGATTTTGTCCCCTTTTACTTTCTTGAAATAGAATTCTAGAGGATCCATTTGATTTTTTTCTAACATAAGCATTTAATGCTATAAATTTCCCACTCAGCATTGATTTAACTACATCCCACAAATCTTTTTTATTTCATTATTATTTTGGGGTTGGTACCATGGATTGAATTCAGGAGCACTCGACCACTGAGCCACATCCCAGCCCTACTTTATATTTTATATAGAGACAGGGTCTCACTGAGTTGCTTAGCACCTTGCTTTGGCTGAGGCTGGGTTTGAACTTGTGATCCTCCTGCCTCATCCTCCTGAGCTGCTGGGATTACAGGCGTGCACCACTGCGCCCAGCCCACAAATATTAATGTGTGGTGTTTTCATTTTCTTTCAGTTTTAAGTTTTTTTTTAAATTTTCCTTTGAGACTTTATCTTTGACCCATGAATTGAAAAGTACATTTTTAAGGATTCCAAGCGTTTAAAGATTTCTCTGATATCTCTTTCTTGTTGATTTCTAGTTTGATCCCATTGTGTGAGAGAACATGCTCTATGTGATCTTAATTCTCTTACATTTGTCAAGTTTTATTTTATGTCCCAGAATAAGGTGTATCTTGGTGGACTCTCTTCTTTGAAAAGAATGTGTATTCCTTTGTGGGAAGTAAGGGTTCCATAAAGGTCTACTGGATATTGTTGGTTAAAGGTATTGTTTGATTCTCTTATTTCCTTGTTGATTTTCTGTCTAGTAGTTTTATCAATTTCTGAGAGAAGGATATTGAAGTCCCCAACTACAATTGCAGATTTGCTTATTTTTTCTTTCTATCAAATTTTGCCTTGTGTATTGTGAAATCCCAGTATTCAGTGAACACACATTTGGGATTTCTGTGTCTTTGTGCTCTGTTCACCCTTTCATTGTTATGTAAAATGCCTTTTTGTTCCTGATAATTTGTTTTACTCTAATGTCCATTTTATGTGATAATAATATTGTCACTCCTGTTTTTCTTTAATTAATGCTTACATCTTTCCCGTCTGTTTCCTTCAACCTGCCCATATCATTATGTTTGAAGTGAGCTTCTTGGAGAGTACATTATAATGAGGTCAAGATCATTTTTTTTTCTAAATCAATTCTGCCAATCTATCTTCCAAAAATTCCCATTGTTCTTAACTTTATAAAAATAATAGGATGCCCAAGTTAATCTTTGGAAAGTTCAGTGCTCTGTTTTGCTTCTTAGACTTGCCGTTGTATAGCTAAAATTGGGCTTCCACAAAGTGCCGTTTCTCCTGCCTGTGAGGGCCACACACAGCTGACCACTCCACGCTGACCTCTCAAGCTGACACTCTGAAACTCAAACTGCCGTCCGTCCGCCCAGACCCTCTGCTTTGACGACCCGTGGAACTGAGTCATTAAAATCCTTATCTGAACACCTGCAGCCCCTCAGACAGCACTCATCTCTCTGCCTGTGCTCTTTGCACAGTGTCCGGGGAACCCGCGGCCGTTTTAACCGTTTCTCAGTCTTTCTGTGACCTACTTGCATACTGTTGTGTGAAGTGCAATGCGTGACTTGTGTGTTTAGAAGTTAGAAACTAAGATTGGGATAAAGAGTTTTCTGTCCCACTCCTGACTCTGGGTGACCCACAGGTGTTCCGTGAACTGCCACTGATGGAAGTGGGGTACCTGTGAATTCATTGTCACTCAACAAACTCTGACACTGTGGAAAGACCCGGAAGGTGTCGTCCATGTTGATGACACAGCATGCTCACGACACCAGTGTCCCATCAGTCAGAGTTCTCTAGAGCAACAGGGTCCATAGGAAGTGTAATTATAAAAGGGGGCTCACTAGGTTGGCTCATGTGACCAGAAGCTGGACGGTCCACAGTGGCCGTCCGCAGGCTGGAAAGCTGGAGAAGCTGTAGCGGCGCAGTCCAAGACACCGACACCCCAGCACAAGAGGGATCAAGGGGGCTGCCCTAGTGTGAGACCAAGGGCTTCTGGAGAATCGTGGCAGAGTCCGCTTTGGAAGAGGGATGGAGGCAGAGTCCCATATCAAGAGCCCGTTCAAGAAGAATGGAGCTTGCAGCTGCTGCTGCTCCTGTAGGTCCCACTTTTACCCCCCAAGCCTCGCCCTCTTGGTTGGTACTGCCGTGACACTCTTCATGGGCTCTGGGTTGTTTCTTAGTGTTTGCTCCAGGGACACTTTTGTACCTGTCTTCTGCTGTTAGACACATGCCAGTGTGTCTCCTGTGTGCTGGGGAGAGGGTGACCTGGTCATAGGGTGTGTGGAGGTTTAAACTTAGGAGATGACACCCTCTGTCTTCCAAAGGGGTTGGACCGACTCATGCTGTCCTGCAGTGACCCTGGCCCCGAGGGAGATGGAAGACACAGGCAGACAGGAGGCTCACAGGGAAGGCAAGAGCAGTAACTCCAAATCCCCAAAGCTCCACCAACACGCCCACCTCCGCTCGCCAGGCCTGTCCCCTCCAGACCTGAATTGCCACGAACCTTGGAGCACTGTGAATGCACATAGTGGGGCCACATGCAGTCCTGGCTTGCACACCCTTTTCCGACTAAATAAAGCCAAAGGGAAAACATTGCCAGAGACCTCTGATGTGGGACACTTTGAACCTTATCTAGATAATGTCAACCTAGAGATTCTGAAAAGAACCAGACCCCTGAGAGCCCCGTGCCCCTCAATTAAGAGAACGGAGCTCAGCAGGCCGCGTCACCGCCCCCCCAACTTCCCATGTTCTCTATTTACTATGTTTCCTTTAAAAGAAGAGCCCAGGACCCCAGAGGAGCAGCTCACCCTTGAGATGCCTGTACTCTGTCCTCTCCAGGGTTCCTCGCCTTCCTGAAATCCCTGCTTGTGCCTCTTTCTGATGCGTCCTGAAATTCTGATCCATGGTGCGTGTCTGCAGGAGCTGAATTGAGGTCCCCTTCTTCTGGGGGGCCTCCTCCAGCCCCTATCTGGTGACAAGTGTTCTGACATTTGGGTTTGTCGTGTTTTAGAACTTTTGTCAATCAATCGGAAGTTGAATGCCACCCATTAAGGTCTTAATTTGAATGTATCAGCTCATTCATGATGTCAACATCTCTTTTTGTATTTATTGAAATTTTCTTTTATATGAAATTCCTGTGTGTCTTCCGTCTCTTCTCTATCGGAATACTTTGTACTTTCTTCCTGACTGTAGGGGCTTGTTACATGTTCTTGACACTGATCCTCGGAAAACATTGCTCATATTTTTTTTTTCTCCAAAACTGGTCTTTTCACTTTTGAAGCATCTTTCACTTCTTGCATACCTCTCCATATACTGATTTTTTAAAGTCTCTTAATTTCTGCTTTATTCTAGAGTACTCAGATCTATCCATTTTTAGAATACTCACTTTTCATGCCTTAAGACCGTTTCCTCTAACAGATTTTGGACATTCAACTCCATCCGCCTAATTTTCAAAACGGGTCTGGGGTAGGGATCCACCTCCCACCTCCTACAGGACAGCCTCAGCCATGGTCCTCCAGCTGGCCTCATTCACCACCCTCCTCCCGCCAGTGGGTGAACGCAGCCGCGTCTCTAACCCAGAGCTCCATACACACATGGGGCTGCTCCGGGAACCAGTGGCCTGGGCAGCAGGTCAGTCCTGTGACAGCCCTACATGATCTTGAGCACCACACCCGAGGGAAGCTAGGACATGGACCCACTTCTCTTGAGGAGGGTTCTGGCCACTTTGGGCCCCTTGCTCTTCCATATGATAACTTTGCCAAGTTCCGTGAAGACCTCCACTCGGACACTGACCACACTTGCTCTGGCCACAGCATTTCCCATCAACGTGGAGAAAAGGACATTTTAATATTATAGAGTCTTCAGATTCATTTATTAGAGACCCTCCACCCACTGAAGTTTCACAATGTCTCCTTCATGAATCGTAGACATTCTAAAAGGAGCTTATCCTTGTCTGACATTTTCTGATTCTACCATAGATGGTGCCTTTCCTTCCATTACACTTTCTAGTGTCTGCACCGCTGGCACGTGGACATACCTGACACTAACAGTAACCAACCTGATAAGCTCTCCACTTTCTAGAAGATTCTCTGTGTAAGTTCAGGGGTTCTATGTACGTGACCAAAACCCTTTTCCTCCTTTCCCATCCTTATATATGTGGTCTCCTTCTCTTTTTCTCTTTATCGTGCTTGTAGGAAAATGTGGAACGGGAGGTCTTACTCCACCTCCAGTTCGAATGTCCGTGGGCCGCATATGAGATCCTCTGTTCTAAGCCACTTTTCCTCCATGAGTGGGAATGTCATTGGTGGTCCTCCTGCCCCTGTGCTGCTGCTGAAGGGCCTCCGGTCCACCGGCTCCGTGTCTCCGTGTGAGTCCTCTCAGAACCCATCTTAGTCATTCTTAAAGGCCATCGTACGTGCGCAGGATTCTCCCCCTCCCGTCTCTGGCCTCTAAAGACTTTAATCTGAAAACTTCATCTTTTTTAATTCCACAGATGTCACCCCACGTTTCCTGCCGACGTGCCCTCTTGAGATTTCTCCCTCTCTGTTGGGCGTCTATTACCCAGATGTTCGACTCCCACTTGTGTCCACGGGAGAGGGGCCAGCCCAGGTGTCCAGGTGAGCTTGAAGGGTGGCAGATGCCCTCTGGGTGGAGAGGCTCAGAAAAACCGCACCCAACATCCCTCCTTCCTCTGAGTCAGGTGGGAGCTTCCCCTTCCCTCCAGAGAACAGCCACACTCGGAGAGACCCCTCCCCACCCACGTGCACAAGTGCAGCTCTGGGCTTCCCGGGAGGGAGGGAGCAGGGTGAGCGTCATAGCTCCCAGCTCTGCACAGCCACAGGCCTGGGATGAGGCCGCAGGCCTGGGACCTGGTGCTGTGGTGCCGTGGTGCTGTGGTGCCGTGGTGCCGTGGTGCCGGTGTGGGGCAGACACTGTCCCAAGGCAATGGCTGTGTTCCACCCACCCTCCTCCTGCGCATTCCACAGCTGCCCTCACCACCTCTTGCCCCCAGCCCAAGCCACAGCCCGTGCACAGGGACTTGAAGCTCCTCCGCCCCCTCTCATTGGCTTCTCTCTGTTGTCCCCAGGAGGTGACTTCAGAGCACATCACCGTGTGCTAAGCCTCAGAGCCAAGCCGGCTCTTCAAACGTGACCTGTCCAGAGCAGCTGCCTCAGAGGCCCACACCCTCGTCCAGACACTGCCCCTCCAGGCCCCTGTGGTGGCTTCCAGCCAGGGGCCAGCTGAGCCCCACCCGCCATGCCAGCACCAGCAAGGCCAGGAGGCCCCGTCCCGCAGGCATCCACACTTGACTTCACCGTGACCCCAGCCCTGCAGCTACCTCCCCTCACCCTGGGGACCGCACGGCTCACTCCCTGCCGACTCCCTCCTGACTCCAGCAGGTGCTCCCTGGGCGGCCGACTCCCCCTGCCCGGCCTCTGCACATCCCTGGCGCCGGGGCTGCCCCGTCCTCTGCACCCACCACGCACAGCTCTCTCCCTCTGTCCACGCAGCTGCACCACCTTCCTTGGTTTGGGTCCCTGTGACCCGCCGAGCTCTGCCTTCCTGGGGCCACTGCAGGTGCCGCTTCTCTGCCTGTCACCCTCCTCTCCGCTCACCAACTCCCACACACCCCTCAGGTCCCCACTGAGATCCCCCCTCTCCGAGAAACCTCCTGCCATATCCCGGCCCATGCAGATCCTGGTGACACCCCAGCGCACCCTGCACTGTCCCCTGACCCGTGGGCCCCATCTGGGGTTCTTCTTCATCGGTGTGGCCATCGTCCCCCAGGCCCGGCATGCTGCCCAGCAGGCTGCTGCTCCCCTCTCCCACCCCTCCCCCAGGGCCAGCTGTCCCAGAGGCGCAGTGGGTTCTGAAAATCAGAGCAGGAGCAAGAAGCCCCCGCTCCACCTCCAGTGGGGCCTCGTCCCCTGGGCAGGGTCCACCATGACCAGGCACCAGAGGTCCCTGAGCTGTGAGTACAGGACCTCGTCCCCTGGGCAGGGGTCCACCATGACCAGGCACCAGAGGTCCCTGAGCTGTGAGTACAGGACCACGTGTGCCTTGCTGCCACTGTGCCAGCCCCTGAGGAGTCACCGCCCGTCCCTGGTGGGTCACTCCCTGCCCCGTCTGTACACAGGGACCCACACTCTGTCCTTGACCTTCAGCCTCCGGTGGGTGGCAGGTGGCTGCCCAGGCGTGGGGAGAGGCCTGGTGTCTTGCCGCTTTGTGCTCTGTCCACAGCTGTCTCCGTCTGCCCCCCCCAGCTCTGCCCAGAGGCTATTCTGAATGTGGTCGCTCTGTGCCCCACTGACCGTCCATGCTCTCTTTCCACCCGCCCCGGTGTATCTGAGTCTCCATAGTAAAGTCTCTCTCCGAACCTCCTGGACGGGTCCCCCTCCTCCTGGGGGACGCTGGTGCCTCCCATGACTGAAGGTAGCAGTTTTAGGTTAAAAGGAGTTTTACTTCATGGAACGGGTCTATACTGATCCTGACCAAGTGTCCTGCTTGGTCCTGGACGAGCCTAACATAGAAGTGAAGGAGTACCTGTGGACGCCATCCATGCTGGGCACGTCCCACTATGAGGGGTGGGCAGGGTCGGGATCCCTGTGCTCCACTGTCCCCGGGGGAGCAGGAGGGACCAGGCACACACGCCTGGGTGCGCCCACATGGCTGGCGCCTGCGGGGAGAGAGCCCTGTCCTACGGGGGCTCTGGCAGAGGCCGTGACCAGCCAGGGGGCCAGGCAGGGCTGACGAGCCCAGAGTGAGTTGGGGCGTCAGTGGGGTTGGAGGGAGAAGCTCCCTGAGCATCTGTGGGTCAGGGCCCCTCTCAGTCCTGCTGTCCTGCCGTCCCTCTGGGCACACTCTCCAGTAACCTCTAATGCACTTTCTGCCTCTGAGCTGGACTGTTCTAGGTCCCCATAGGGGAGGACTCATGCGCCGTCTGTCCTCTGTGTCCAGCTTCTTTCGCTCAGCACTGTCCCCCGGGGTCACCCGTGTCGTGGCAGGTGTCTGAATTTCCTTCCCTCTGTGGCGGAGCTCCTCGCGTGCGTACCCGCCCCTGAGTGTCGCTCCCCTGTTGATGCCCGCAGCTGCTGCCGACTCCGGGCAGTTGAGCATCCCGCTGCTGCGCAGGGTCCGACTTGGTCCCTGGTTCAGGTCTTCTGGGCGACCACTAGAAATGGAGTTGCCGGGTCTCGGGACGATTCTGCGTCTGGCTTTGAGGAACTGCTGTGAGATTTTCAAAAGTGGCTGCTTTATCTGACGTCCCCACCCGCAGAGGGGAGGGCCCCGCTTTCTGTCCCCGCCACTCTTCTGTCCCTCCTGCCGGCTGCTCCGTGGACCCTCACCGTTGCTCTGTTTTGCTTCTCCTTGGTGACGAGTGACCTGGAGCGCCCTTCCCGGTGTCTGGGGGTCATTTATAAACTTCTATGGGGACGTGTCTATTTAAGGCCTTGCCTGTTTCTAAAACTGAACTTTCTGCTGTGCAGTCCTAGGAGTCTTTATCTGTCCGGGTTCTAAACCCCACGATGCCCCGCAGCACCTGCTGCCCCTCTGGAGAGTCTCTTTCCACTTCCCGCCAGTGCCCTTTGATGCCCCGAGCTATCCAGGGCTGATGAAATCCAGCGTGTTCACTGCCCTCTCCTGCTGCCCGCCAGCCCCTCTCTTTTAAGACTTCAGACAGGAGTTTTCCTGGAGAGTCTTTTAGGGACCCCTGGGCCTGCGGGAAATCAGGAGGGGTCAGCACCCCAGGGACCTGTGAACACTGTCCTCCCAGAGGAGGAGGAGCATCCCGAGGAGCCTGCCCCCGGGCACCTGGCCTCTGCCAGCACCTGCTGTGTCCTGGCTGTTCCTTGAGTGGGCACAGTCTCCACGTCCCTCCTGCCCCTGGCAAGGCTCAGCTGCATCCCCACCACATCCCTGGTCCCCCTGGTCCAGTCACTCTGAAAAGGCAACGCTCCCAGTAGAACCCCTCGGGTTGCCGGGTGGCCCGCGTCCCCAGGGTTCCCTCGTGTTGTCCTGCGTGAGGAAACGTCAAGAGCAGGGCACAGGAGGCAGGAGGCCGAACCCAGGAGCAAGCCCACCCAGGAGCAAGCCCACCGGGGGACGGGCTGGAGGGGGGTCGGGTCACAGTGGGACTAAGCAGCCCCGTCCAGCCACACCTGGGAATGATCCTGCCACACAGGACCATGTGGGTCCCCGTCCTTGAGGGTGAAGCATTGCACCAACTGTTGGGGACACAGGTGTCCTTGTCACCCCCAAGGGCCTGGGAGCACCCTCAGGGAGCAGGAGAGTGGGGCTTAGGCAGGGACTGTTGGGGACATCACACCACACAGAGGACATTACCCATGGACAGCAGAACCACAAGCCCCCATGGAGTGGACTCTTGCCCTGAACATCCTGGGGGCTAGCCGGCAGCTGACCCAGCCCCCATGGCTACTGTGGATCCTGCCATTATGAAGGCTGCTGTTTCAGTGTCTGTGTGACGTCCGCCATCCGCGCTCGGCGGTGCCTAGAGCCGCCTGCACCCTCCTCCCCTGCGACCCCTCCCTGCTAGCCCCGGGGCTGAGCCTAGTATCCACTGACCTTCGCTGACAGAGTTTCTGGGAGAACTAAGAGTGGAGCTTGGATGTCGCGACTAGAACGCAAGGCTGCTGAGAGGAGTCCCACCCCTGCGATGCAAGGGGGCACCACCCTCCACTGAGCCCCCCAGGAGCCAAGCGGAACCGTGAAGCTCTCCCCAGGAAACCCACGTCCCGGGGCCTGATGCCCACGTGGCCTCCCAGGTCTCACTTAGCCCCAGCTGGGCAGCCTGTGAGGGTGGAGATGGAGCGGGCAGCCTCTGGGGTGGGAGGGCCCCCAGGACCCTCACTGCCCTGCTGGTGAGCCTGCAGGATCCGTCTCACAGACGTCACAGGTGTGCAACGGGCTGTCGGCAGCATCCTGCGTGACCGCTGAGACACACGTCCCCCACCCCTCCAGATGACTTTTGTTTGTTCTGAATAGGGAGGAACCCAGAGACCTGCATACGCTAGGTGGGCGCTCTCACTGAGCTCCAGCCGCAGCCCTTTTTATTTTATCGAGACAGGGTCTCCTTAAGTTGCTGAGGCTGGCCTCAAACTTGCCATCCTCCTGCCTCAGCCTCCTGAGGAACTGGATTGACAGGTGTGTGACCTCGTACCTGGCTCAGACTTAATTTTTTTAAATATTTATTTTTAATTATAGGTGGATACAGTATCTTTATTTTATTTTTATCTGGTCCTGAGGATTGAACCCAGTGCCTCTCGCATGCTAGGCAAGTGCTCTACCACTGAGCCACAACCCCAGCCCTCAGACTTGATTTTCTAAAAGAGGGATTTTAGGTTCACGGTTGTTCATTTGTCAACACAGGCGCATCCTCGGCACCCTGAGCCCATGGTCTACATGCGGGTTCACTTTTGGTGTTGGACATTCTGGGGGCTTGGGCAAGTGTACCATGACGGGGGTCCACCTTTACAGTATAACGCGCAGTGGTGCCAGTGTCCCAAACGTCCCTGTGCACCACCTCCGATGCCCCTGGGAACCTCTGACCCCTTCACTGTTTCTGTTTCACTCTTGGTGTCTTCAGAGTCTCTTGGTGGTGACAAACTCACAAAGCCTTGGGGTGGATGCGCTCCCACTATGGGATGAGGGTGGAGAGGGACCAGCGCCCCAGGTGACCGGGAGGGGACAGAGGGGAAGACAGCGAGGCCCTCGTCAAGTGCGGGGCAGGCACATTCCCTGAGTGCCCCCCACGCTCCCCCAGGTGGGAGGAGTCGGCCCAGGTGCCTACCCCGCCCCACCACGGGCTGACTTCTTCATTTCATTATTAATCATGAATGTGATTATTTTAGTTCCGGAAGACTGGAAGACGTTTCCTACGCTCTGCATTTTTGCCAGGTATCTTGATCCCTCAAACGCAGGAGTCCAGGACATAATTAGCTCATTTCATAGAGAACTGCTCCTGGTTTGGTGCCACCTCAGGGCCCCTCCCCTCCTAGCTGCCGGATTATTAACGGACGTTATTGCTGATAGACCACCCCTTAATGAGGGCTCTCCCCAGCCCCCCCCAGTGAGACCACTCTGGCTCAGGGACTCCGCTCTCACTTGGCTTAGAACAGCCCTGGGATCAGCTTCCGTGAGCTCGGCTGGAAGCCTGCAGGTGAGTGGCAGCCCGGGCATGCAGGTCAGCAGGACCCAGCTCAGAGTGGGCTCTCTCTGAGAGAAGGACACCAGGATTTCCCTGAACTCTGATTCTTCCGGGTGCACTGAGAGCTTTGGAGAGACGCAGGTTTGCAAAGCAGCCTGAGTCTGTTTTTAGGTGCCCACTGCAACCCCTGGGGACCTTGCCAGGTGGGCAATTCCTCTCTCTGGGGGGCACCACCCTCTTTTTATGCTTGAATAGAAGCTCAGATCTGGCTGCTGGCAGGAAGCACGCTCCCCTCCAGCCCCCAGGTCCTGCTGCCTGCACTGTGGCACTTGCTCTTGGACCCTGAGTTCAGCCCGTGACAGCCGCTCAAGTCTGGTGACACCTCTTGTAAGCACAAGCCAGCTCCATGCCAGCCAAGCAGCCAGAGCCTGGGTTGGAGTCGGCTCCTCCCAACTCCAATACTGCTGAGATCCTCAGACCCTCCCTCCTCCTGAACCTGGGGACGTAACTTTGGAGCCTTCAAGTCTGAAAGCGTTCTCCACCCTTACCCTGACCAAGAACACATGTCCTGCCTGCAGCCCAAGTGCTCCGGGAGCAGGAAATGCAGGACAGTCACCCACCAGCTGGCTGGGGAAGAGCCAGCCGCCCTGGGCCCCAGGTGCCTCTGCAGGGGGATGTGTGGCTTTTACCCTTAAACAGGGAAGTTTCAGAATTTTTGATGCCACCGGAAAAGGACACAATTCAGGGGATGGTATGAATAACTATACGGAGAATGTCCATTTCTTTCCTAAAATGTGACCCAAGAGATGAAGACTAGAAACAGACCCAAGTTGGAAGCATGGTGAAAGTCAGTCCCCGGGGCCCAGTTAAAAAGCGTTAAAAGGGCCACCAAGGCACGACCCCTTTTTCTTGCAGCTCCAGTCCCTCCTGCCTGAACCGAGAGGGGACTTTGGCTACTTGTCCCTTGCTTGAGAAGCTGTCCTCTAAAGTGGCCAGCTGAGCACTCCCAGGGCAACGCGGCGATGTCTGGGAGCCGGTGGCCCCTCGCGGCAGCCCTGCTCTCCCAGCCCTGCCTCAGCCCCTGGCCCTCCACAGCTGCTGGAAGGAGCATCCGCCCAGGTGCCATGTGCCGGTAATACCCGCGTGTGCCTCCCCTGAAGGGCAGGGCAGGCAGGCTGCGGACCTGTGCTCACCGGCCGTGCCCACACCCACCTGGAAGCAGAAAGAGGGCCGCTCACCAATCGCCTGGAACAGAACAAAATAAACCCAAGGGGGGATCAGAGGCCTGACCCCCATGTTTAAAATTCCAGGAAAGAATGTTTAACCCCCAAATGCGCAAAGAGTTAAAAGAGGAAAGGGAAAGAATGAAGTGCTTCTGGTGGGTTTTTAAAGAGAGAGAGATTTATCAACTCTAGGATTTTCCTTTATAACTAACTGCTTTCAAATGCAATAAAAAAGTGTTTTCCAACTAACCTCATTTTTTAAATCACTGCATTGAGGGGCTTCCTCCTGTATTCCAGTAACTTCCACATTCAGGGTCCCACGCGAGCTACTTCTCACGGGGATTCAGAGACAGGCCAGGAGGGGATTCTGAGCCAGATACGCCCACCCTGCAACTGGCTAGGGTGCCCCCACTCCTGCCAGAATCCTGCCTCCAGGAGCCACTTTGCCCTTCCAACCACCCTCCTACCCTCTCCCGAGTCCAGCACTTTGTCCCTGGAATGCCTTTGCCCTCAGTCACACCCCTGGGCTCCCCAACTTCTCAGGAGATCACTCCAATCCCCCACCATGCTCAACAGTGACTTGGGGACCTAGGAAAAAACCTGCCCTTGCCTCTTGTCCCCAAGCACTGCCAGAGAGCTGGCACAGGGCAGCCACTGCAGGTGGCCAGCAGCAGCCCGGAGCTGGTGGCTCAGGGCAGCTTCCTCCCTCCCCCCGTCCATCCTGAGGAAGCACGGAGCTCCAGAGGCTTCCACAGAGGGGTCTGTCCTTCAGGCAGCCCCAGGTGGGTGCAGCCATTCCTCAACATTTCCTCCTCTCAACAACTTCATTCCATGAGTGAGGACATGGAGATTCGGACGGGATGGGTGTATTTAAACCAAATTCAGTTCCTGACGAGGATCCCCAAAGGCTTGGGGAGAGAGGGGAGGGAGGGCGTGGCTAATGGCCAGCACCATGCTGGCCCCCGGGGCCACCAAGCTAGCAAACGAAAACAGGTGCCCATCCAAGCTGCGTTTCAGACAGAAAGCAAACAGTTCTCAGTGTGAGCATACCTCAAATGCAGCAAATAGTTCTTATGCTAAAAATAATC
Source organism: Marmota flaviventris (assembly GCF_047511675.1). Classification (NCBI taxonomy): domain Eukaryota; kingdom Metazoa; phylum Chordata; class Mammalia; order Rodentia; family Sciuridae; genus Marmota; species Marmota flaviventris. The sequence goes on from NC_092514.1 coordinate 75,463,057, forward strand.
CACGGTTTATCCTAAATTCCAACTTAACCATGTCCTGTTTTTTATCTGGCCATCTACTTTCCCCATCACCCCAAAACCCAAAGACCATGTTTTTTTTTCCAAGGGAGAGACACTGAACCGAAGGAGCAGATGGTGCCTGACCATGTCCTGCCTCATCGCCGGCACCTGTGCTCCCCAACGCTGCTGCCCGACAGGGAAGGAAACACTGACTCCCACCAGACCCAGGCCGGCAGACGGGGCTCAGGCCAGCCCCGCCAGGTCACCCGTCCCACAGCTGGCACCTCCAGCCACTTTCATTTCTTCATTTTTAAAATTCATTATATTTTAAAAAATGTTTTTAGTTGTAGATAAAGATAATATCTTTATTTTATTGATTTATTTTACGTGATGCTGAGGATAGAACCCAGGGCCTCACACGTGCTGGGCAAACTGTTTACCTTGAGCAACAGCCCTGGCCTGATTTCTTTCTTTCTTTCTTCCTTCCTTCCTTCCTTCCTTCCTTCCTTCCTTCCTTCCTTCCTTCCTTTCTCTCTCTCTCTCTCTCTCTCTCTCTCTCTCTCTTTCTTTTTTTTCCATGTGGGTGCCCAGTGTCCTTGGGACTTCTGGACACCCAGGACATTGGTTCCAGTGGACAGCATAGTCCAAGGACCCTCACGTCCTCTCTATAACCTGGTGTGGTATTTACGTGTGACCTAGCCCCTCCTCCCGTGTACTTTGGACCATCTCTCCATCACCACGACACGAGGCACACGGCAAACCCTGGTCAGCAGCTGTGGTTCTGTATCGTCTGGGGAATGATGAAAGAAGAAAAATTTGCGTGTCCAGTGCAGACATTCTTTTTTCCCCAGATATTTCTGCTCCGTGGTTGGTTGATGCAGAACCCCCACCCGGATACAGAGGACCAGCGGCTCTCGGGACACAGGACAACTATGTCAACATCAGCAACAACACAGCGAAAGCAAACAGGGTGCGTCTTGGAAGCCAAGAGAGTGGCAGTCGGCCCTGGCCAGCAGGGAGCCCCGTGCCCTCTCTGCACACACAGTAGGGCTGCACCAGCCACCTGCAGGCACTGTGGAGCCAAATCCCGGGGCTCCCACCAGCTGATTTGCAAAGGGGCCTGTGCAGGGCAGGGATGCGACCGGCTTTCTTACAGCTACATCCTCGCTGAGCTGAAATGCAGACGGCCAGCTTGAGGGACCACGAAGCTGGATAAGCCCTCAGTAGCGCCAGTGGAGGGAGTCCTGGCCTGGACTCAAAACCCCTATTACAAAATCAGACCATTAAAAAACAGCAAGGAGGAAGCCAGAACTCCCTCCGCATCTGTTAAATTATAGGGTCACTGGTGTCCGCAGTTTAGGAGAGATCTGATCACATCACAGCCCGACTCAGAACTGAGCCGCGGAGGCTCAGAAACGTAATCACAAGTTCTAATTGAGAAAAATGGCCCTGGATTAAATTCCTTATCCCCCCCCCCCCAAGAAAGATTAAATCATGCTGGGGGCAGGGCGTGGCGACCTGAGTTCTAAACGCGCTGTGATCCAGGGAGGTGTGACCATGAACTCATTTGTGGGTTGGGTATCGTGAGTGGTTCCTGAGTGCGAGCCGTCTGTCGGGGAAGTTTCCACAGAATTCCACGCCGTGCACAGGAAAAAAGTGGGCTCTGGGCCACAGAAGCATCCTCCTCAGACAAAGGAGAGGAATCCCCTCCAAGTCAGGAAGAGGCCTGGAGAGGAGGCTGGCGGCTATCCCCCTCCCTGCCCTACTGTGCTTCTCATTGAGATGCCCTGTACCCACTCAGGGCATGGTTTGCCACAGCCCCCACTCCCCTAAGCAGAGGCTTTCTGACGGTGCAGGCACCCACCTCCCAACCGGGTCTCACCATCTGTGCCAACCAACAGGCTCGCCCACCCATGCAGCCAGCGGAGAGCTCCACGCACCGGCCTACCTGGCTTCCCCAGCTCCCCGTGCGGATATCAGAGCCGAGACAAGGTCTCGAGGTGCCCCAGCTGAGGGATGTACCAGGATGCCCGGCACCTCTCCAGGCCCCGTGGCCACCCTGCCGGCCCCTGAGCCCTCGTGGCTCTAGGGCTTCTCTGAGGGACCCTTGTGCCCAGGCGTCCCTCCTCTCCCTCAGGCCCCCTCCTTCCGTCTAGAGCTAGTAGCACTTCACGTCCTCCTTCCTGACCCTCTCTCTGAGCCCAGGCTGTGCGGTGGGGCCGGGAGCCATGTGCGGGGCCTGCGCTTGCAGCCCTTGGGAAGCCAGGGCCGTGGGGGTAGGACTGGGTCTCGCCATTAGGTCTTGAACCAGTCATTTTCATACAGCTCGCCAGGCACATGCAGATCTCTGTTTCTTTATTTGTTCATTAAAACCTCAATAAAAATGTAGGAAATGTCTTATTTTGGTAGTTAATTGCCTTTTCCATTTTAACATGCAAGTGGAGTCGGCCCTCCTCTGAGGTTCTCCGGGACTCTCAGTAAATAACACGCTGGGCTGGACGCAGGCTCCCTGCCTCCCGCCTGTCTGCTCAGGTAACACAACTCTCGACTCCAGAGAATCCGCTCCACCGACCTCACGCGGGGCCACCCTCCATGGCCAGCCCCCACAGCGGACTTCCAGCCCCATGCATGCCCAGAGATGTTTCCCTGGTTCCCAGATATCCTCCCAACCTCAGGAAGATGAACGGCTCGCCCCGAGTTCCTCTAAAGCCAAAACTGTCAGCTCATCACCAATTTAAGCGCGGCCCTGCAGGACTTGCCCGAGATCCCCAGCCCAGAGTCTGACTAGGACAGCGGGAAGCTGAGGGCAGCATCTCCGGGAGCCAAAGAGGGTGCAGGCCTCTGAGGCACAGGCGGCGATGGCAGCCAGGGACCGGGGACGGGGAGGGGTGGGCGGGGGTAGCCCCGGGCTCTGGGCGAGGAGCTGGCTCAGGGGTGCTGCCCGGCTGGGGCTGAGCTCCTGGAAGATGTGGCAGGGCCGGCCGAGCACACACTGGGTGGGGGCCTATCGTGTCCTGCATGTGCAGGTGCCGGAGGCCTCTCTGCAGGCTTGAAGACCCGCCGTGGGCCACCACACCCTGTGACTGGGCTGCTCCTGGCACACACAGAGGCTCTGTCACCTGCTCATGGCCCTCGCACTGGAGTCTTGCCAACGCTATGGGACAGGGGTCTGTGGGCCCGTCTCACACCAGTCAGCTCAGAGAGAGGCTCCGTCGGCCAGTGTGGAAGCACGGGGAACCCCGGCAGGCCCTGACCGAGGAGACAGGCAGGGCCCACTCCCCACTCCCCACTCCAAAATGATGGAGCCGCCTCAGTTCCCCTTGGACCCTCGAGGACGGAAGCACAGTGGGCGCCAGGGTCACTCCCAAGCCACTGTCTTCCCTGTGGCATAAAACCAAGCCATGAGGGATGGAAGTTCGCGGCTGGTGGTCCAACAAGCAGGTCCTCCCAGGCCCAGGAGAGCCGCAGGGAGAAGAGGCCGTGGAGCCCACTCCTGCCTACAGGGGTCTTTGGAGAAGGTCCCGGTTCTGCAGCCCCGTGAGGCCAGCCTGCACAGGAGGGACGAGTCATGAGGTGACATTCAGGGTGGGCCCACAGAAGACGCAGGGCCTTGAGGGGAGACCCTCCCTCTGCTGAATCTGTGGGCAGGACGGGGATTCCTGTGCTATTTGGGAAGATGCTGTTCTCTCTGGAAATGGGGCAAGGTGGCCTCGTCTCAGCCCTGGCTTTAGTGGCTCTCCCATGCCAGTGGGGATGAAGGGTCCCAGCCCGGACCCAGACTCTATGTCCAGTTGCTTTCTCAGCCCTTCCTGGAAGCCCCACGGGCATCCTGAACTCAGCATGCCCACGCGAGACCTGCTTCCCCTTCCTGTCCCTTGTGCCCCCCTCGGTCTCTGCAGACACTCAGCCAGCTGCTCAACCCAAGATCTGGCAGTCTCAGATCTCTGTGTCCCTTGCCGCAGGCATTTGACACACAGCAGGGTGTCAGGGTCCCTGATGCCTCCAGAGCCCCTGGATTGGAAACTCCCCTCCTCCCCACCCTGCAGTCTGGGTCCCACTTAGAACATATGTCAGCTCATGTCACCACCCTGCTCAAGCCCTTAGCAGCTGCCCGACAGCACCTGGAACAAAATACCAATGGCAGGGCTCCTGCGGTCCCCACCCTCTGCTCACACGGCCCCATGACGTCCACCATCACCCTGGCCCTTGGCTCCTCTGCACACCAAGCTCAGACCCTCTGCCGGGTGGCTCCCTCTGCAGCTCCTCCAGGCCTCAGTTCAGATGCCCCCAGAGAACCTGCCCCAGCGAGTGTCCACCAGCACCGACCCGGGGTCTCGGGAAGGCACGGGCTCCGTGAGACTGGGCTCAGCTTCCTCTCTGTGTCTGTCCGGTCCCTAGATAGCATCACCTGGCTGAGAGGACAAGAGGGTCCCAAAGCATCTGTGGCTCCTGGTGGGCTCTGCTTGGGACCCTCGGAGCAGGACATAGGTCTAGAGGTGACTCTCGGATGACGTGGGCTGGTGGAGGGGAGGGCCCACTCAGGTGCAGCCGGACTTGCTCTGCAAGGGAAGAGCGATGCCCTCCACGTGGGGCTGGGGCCACTCACCCAGGCCATGCACCAGCAGGATGGGAGCCTGGCGGTGGGACTATCAGGTGGTCAGCAGGTGTTAACAAGCATATCGAAGGCACAGAAGCCATATAAAGCTCTGAGTGGGCAAAGATGAATGAGAAGGGGCCAGGCATTGGGGAGGCGGGGGCCAGGTGTGAGCATCCCGGATAGCCTGCTGCTGGCGTTCTGGTGGGAAGCCAGGTGGCACCGGTGGTGGGCCCAGAGGACCACACCATGGCTCAGCCACACAGCAGAGCCCTGGGATGTGTGCACCAGCCCATCCCCCCACACACACTGTGTCACTGGTGGCCCAGGGTTGTTCCCATGTCTGGGGACACTGCCCCCATGAGTGAGGGCCACCTGCCAACAGGATGCTGACTCCTGGTGTCAGGGGGTGGCTGAGGCTAGGGCCACCCCATGGCAACTGTTGGCCCAAGGCTCAGAAAGGCTCTGCCCAGTGCAGAGGGCAGGGCAGGCCCTGGGCCCAGGGATGGCAGAGCCTGCAGGGAGGGTCAGGTGGGGGCAGGCATTGAGGGACCCAGAGAGGGAAGCAGGACAATTAAAAATTGAAGTAAAGCCCACAGGACTCGGCCAGCCTTGGCCACATTAGGTTTCTGTGGGGGTTACGGGGAGGCTGCCCCTCCGCCGCACACTGACCCCTTCTCCGACAGGTGCCCGCACAGCACCTCTGAGGAAGCCTTAGCTCCTTGCTCTCCTGAACCCTTTTTGAAAAACCTCTGTGCTTGCTCTGTGTGAACAAAACTGTCACCCAGCAGAACTGAGAGGCCACTGCAGCTGTGGGGGGCCCAGCCTCCCCCCCTGAGGTTAGGCTGTACAGCAAACTCCCAAATGAACCTCGCTAACAGAAAACGCAATGGAAGGCTGCCTGGGCAGGGGACCTCGCGGACGCACAGTCCAAGAACAAAACCCGTTAAACGTCTGTGATAACGCTCTGCTTTAATGGTACAGTCGATTGGTACTGGATTCCAGCGGTGCCCACAGTGGCCGCCGCGCTCCCACATGCACCCCAGATAAATGGATCACAGCAACGGGGAGTCAGCTTGGCGGCAGGTGGAAATGTTTTAACAGGACATATTTCCCACGTAGGAATCACGGCGCCTTTGATGAGACCTTCTCCAGAAGAGGAAGGTCTCCCCCACCTGACCACGGGGGTCCAACACCCTGTACGCTGCGCTCACAGCTGCTCCCTGATTGAGGACTCCTGGGCGTCACACAGGAAAGCAGGTCAACAACCTGGAGAGCGGGCAGGGGGCTGGCCAGAGGGCTGCAGCCACACCTCCTGGGGTCCTCCTGGGACGGCAGCCCTTTCTGGGTGCCCCGCTCTTGCCCCAGAGCGGCCATCGCACTCATGGATGCCGCAGAAGTTCCGCAGGCGCAGCTCCGATAGGGAGCCGTGGACAAGAAGGGCAGCACTGGGGGAGTTCCCACAGGGACCTGCCAGAGCCATCTGCAGGCTGGTTCCTCCTGCTCTGAGAGGGCACTGTGCCACATCGGGAGCCCTGAGCTGAGAGCACATGGTGGAAGGCAAGGAGGTACAGTTCCGACGGCGGCGGGACCTGTGACAGCACAAAGCCACCCAGCCCCTGGCAAACCAGGGATAGCCGGTCAGGAGGAGACCCCGGGCTAGTCTGAGCCCAGATACTGACCTGGCCACGCGCTGGTCTCCCTGGCAGGCGGTCAGTCATCCTGGGCACTGTCCCTGGTGAGGCTGATGCATCCTGGTCAGGATCAGCACTGCCCGGCCAGCACCTCCCTGTTAACATCCGCATCAGCTCTTCCCTTTTCCCCTTAAAGTATTTATTTAGTTGTACATAAGCGTTCTCACACGCGTTCACAGCCACTCCCACGGCCACCTGCATTACCCGCTCTGGACGCCCATTAGAGCCCAGGCGCGTGTCACTGGGCAACTGATCAGTTCCCATGTGTCCACCTGAGAAGGCCTTTCAGATCCTATGGCTCCCGTGCAAGGAACATCCCAGACTTTGTCCCCTGGTCATGTCCCTCCTGCCCCCCTTTCTGTCCCAAACAAAGCCAAAATGAAGAAAGAATGGTCAGCGGAAAGCGGTCATCCTGGGCCTGGACAGCCGCAGAGCCATGATGGGGGCTCCCCTCGGAGACAGGCCAGGCCCTTCCCTGGGTGGGCAAGGCCCGGGCACCGCCCTTCCTGATGCTCCTGCCAAGTCCCCTCCTTGGTGTCACCAGTGGCTCTCACGGAGGAGACCCAGAGCCCCACGCCAGGGAGCAGCTGGTTGGCGCCCGCCAGCCGGGACACTCCCAGGTGACTTCCCAAGGAAGCCCACGCGGGCCTCGCTGTGCGCAATCGAGACCCACCGTCCTCTGCCTCAGTACTGGCACCAGGACGGATGCCAACCGCGTGCACACATGGTCACGCACACACACACACATACTAGCACATGTGCAATGTGAGTGTGAGCTAGAACACACTCCCTTTTCACACTCCCCTGCTCACGCCTGCTCATATGCACACGTGTTCACACACATGCTCGCACACTCACACGCTCTTTTGGGTCCTCCGTGTGAAGACTAGGGACCCCAGGTGTGGCAGTGGTGAGCTCGCCGTGGGGTCCTGGCACAGCACTCCTGAGGGGAAGCCTCTTTCCTCCCTCCCCAGGCGTGTGGCAGGGGACTTGGGTATGGAGGGGCAGCGGCAGCAGTGGGGCTGCCTGGGCCAGTGGACAGCTGTCCTGTCTGGGTGTTGTGGGGCTCTGTGCCCTGGCCCAGCACCAGGGACTTCCAACTCATCTCCGGGGCCACTTGGTCAGACGTGTGGGCCCTGCTGGACAGGGAAGCCCCCTTCATCTTCCTGGGCACCTGGCGTGGAAGGTGCTGTTACATTCCATTTAGAATGGGCTTGTCCGGGGGCTGTGAATAAATGACCGGTCACTCCAAACCAAAGAAGGAGGCCACCCAGCATGACCAGATGCAGGGAAACGCAGCTGCCCATGATTCTCGACTGCACGCCCTGGTTCCCTCACTTCCTGCTCCCTGGAGGGGAGTCAGTCACACGGAACGGGGCCAAGCCTCCTGGTGGGTCAAGGGGTGCACAGACCTGCCAAACGCACAGGCCAGACCGAGACGCCCAGTGGTCAGGGGCCGGTGCCCAGCATGGAGCAGAGTGCACCACGTGGTGTTGTGCTTGATGCTGTCACTACTCCACCCCCGCCCTCCCCGTGTCGTCACCAGGTCCCACAGGCCCCCCCCCGTCCCCTGGGCACAGCTTTGCCCTGGTATGATGAGTGCTCCTGTTCCCAGGTCCTCCAAGCCCCAGCCGCAGTCAGGATGCCAGCCCAGCCCTGCCCCCCAGAGGCCCTGGGACTTCAGGCCCCACCATACCTTCCTGGGGACTCACTCCCCACCACAGGGCAAGGCAGGAAGGAGGGGCAGACACTCCAGGTTGAGCCCTGCTGGCCCCAGAGAAGGTGGGACAGGAGGGCACAGAGTGTGGTGCCTGACTGGTTGGCATACTCAGATTCTGCCTGTGCTCCACTTCTTTCTGGTCGGAGTGTGAGGTCTGGATGAGGCTGTGAGTCATTGACACAGGAGCTGCGTGGCCGTGAGCTAACGTGTGGCCGGCAGGTGTGGAAGTCAGGGCCCTTGGGTGGTGCCAGCTTTGGTGGTGGGCGCAAGGCACCTGGCTTGTTGGAAGGGGACACTGAGTGTGGCCTCTGACCAGGGAGGCAGGGCCAGGGCTCCCAAGCTGCAGACTTTAGTGATGGGGCACTGGGGGCTTCCAACCTGGTTCCCAGTGATATCAATGCACCGGCAACCCAGCCGTGTCCCCACATCCCCTCGTGCTCCTAACCCACCCCTCAGCCTCCACAGCCCCCAAATCCTCCTGGTTCCCACCTCTGCTTCCACTCAGAGGGAAAGGCCCAGAGAAAGGGGGCTGGCCAAGGACCCAGCCAGAGTTCCTGGCTCACCCCAGGACCCAGGATGTGCACGGAAGCAGGGCCTACCCAAAGCCCCAGAGGATGGACAGGCAGCGGCCTCGGCCCACCTCTGCTCCAGCTTAACACACTCCTAGCATTTCCTCGGTTCCCTGCAGAAGGGGTCAGAGGGGCCAGAAGGATGTGGGCTCTTCACAAAGCTCCGTCTGAGGACTGGACGTGCTGGCCTGATCCTGTCCAGGAAGGTTTACAGCCCAGAGGAGGCTCCGCAGTGCCAGCCTTGATTTAGATGTGGGAGTTCCACAGGGCGAGACCCCCAGGGAGCAGGGCCACCACCTGCAGAGCAAGCCCAGAGCCTGGGAGCCAGGCCAGGGAGGAGGCCGCCCTGTCTTCCTCCAGGGGACCCACCCACCACCCCCGTAAGCTTGTGGGGCGGCCCTCCGGGGGTGCAGGGCTGGGGTGCTGGGGTGCAGGCACTCTGTGTCCGAGTGGCACAATGCCAAGCCCGCTGCTCTGGAGAGGACTGGCCTTTCATGCAGAAACAGGATTTCTAATGGATGAGAATTAAGAAAACTCATTAAGCTAATTAGTTGCTGCATAAGACTGAGGCCAGCAAATACAAACTGGCAGGGAGGGCCTCTCAACATTCGCTTTAATTTAAATCCAACTGGAGCAACCAGGAGATGCACGCTCTGGCTGCACCCGGGCTCCCGCCAGCCAGGGCTGGCACACGCACCGCCCTCACCCCATGGCACACGCGCCACCCTCACCCCGCCGCAGCCCTCCTGCATGGTGGGCTTCTTGTTGTTACTTGTCTAGGTGTGACCTGCCTCAAGAATGCTCCATGTGCAAACAGATGTGTTCAAGATGCTTTCCATTGAGCAAAAGGGTGGGATTTGGGAAAAAATTTCTGGCCAGTATTCTTTACAGACGGAGCCTCCCCTAGGGCATTTAAAATACGATTCGGTGTAAGGAAACTCTGTGAATACTCAAGATTCCACAGTCCTTCCTCCTCCTCCTCAACCAAGGACTTCCCTCTCTCAAGATCCTAGCCACTGAGCTTTCCTCCTCCCTCGGCCCCAGGCGGCAGGCTCCATGGCCCCTCCCACCCTCAGGCCCTGCCCACACGACTCCTCCCACCATCAGGCCCCTCTCACCCTCACTCTTCCTAGCCCCTCCCACCCAAGGCTCCGCCCATCATCAGGCTCCACCCATCACCAGGCTCCACCCATCACCAGGCTCCTCCCACCACAGGCCCCTCCCACCCGCAGACTCTTCTTGGCCACAGGCCCCTCCCACCCAAGGCTCCGCCCATCATCAGGCTCCTCCCACCACAGGCCCTTCTCCTGGTGCTGCCTCAACCCCTGCAGTTCTGCCTGCCCCATGTCCCACTTGCTCTCCTGCAATTCAGCTCCTCCTCCTCCCCTCACCAGCCCCCTTTCCCAGAGGGAGACACCCTGAGTCTCATGGGGAGGCGCTGTCCTGGGGTCCAGGCAGCTGCCCTCCAGCCCTGGTCATTCAGTGAAGACAAGTTCCCCCTGAGGAGATTCCTGAGACTGGAGAAAAATCGTTTCCCCGACAGTCGGTCAACTAGTATTGATTATTGATCGACTCACTCTGCAGAGAGCTGTGGTGGGCTGAGGGGGTGAGGAGGGGACCGAAGAGGGAGGAGGTCTGTCCCCGCTTCTGTGAAGCTGCTGGCCAGGTGGAGAGAGGGGACACTGCTTCCCAGAAGCAGCACCACCAAGTGTCCGGCGTTATCAAGAGCAATCAGAACATCCTCGGCCCCGAGGGAGCCCAGAAGCAGGGGAGGGTGCCAGGCTCTGGGGAAGCAGGCGGAGCCCCAGAGAGTCCCACTACCTCCAACAGACCCACAAGAGCAGGCCAATGCCCGGAGGCCTCCCTTTGGCTGCTGGCTTGGGCAAGCAGAGGCAGCAATGGGGCTGGTGGCTGGGTCTGGAGTCAGAAGCCTGACCCAGCTGTCCTCCCCAGAGGCTGGCCTCCTCACTGTGTCCTCCCCAGAGGCTGGCCTCCTCGCTGTGTCCCCCCCAGCAGGCTGGCCTCCTCGCTGTGTCCTCCCCAGCAGGCTGGCCTCCTCGCTGTGTCCTCCCCAGCAGGCTGGCCTCCTCACTTTGCCCACAGCCCTGGGCAGTTCCTACCTGGACCCCTGCCTGCAGAGGGGATGCTTTATTCCACTTTGTTTCCTTTCCCACTTGGGCAGGAGACAAAGACCAGCTTCCCTCCTGAAGCTGCCCTGCATGGCACCGTGGCACAGGCCAGCAGGACTCAGAGGGAAAGCGTAGGCAGAGGCTGGGGCCTCCAGCACCAGAGCAGACACCTCTCTGGGTGATGGGAAAACGAAGGTGGTGGGCCCAGGTGCAGGACCCCCAGCCCGTCACACAGAGCCGCACGTGCCTTCTCAGCTGGGCTCCTTTGCAGAGCACTGGAAGAGAAGTGCGAGTCCCCTGAGAGCAAATCGACTCCATCAAATCACGGTGGCCTCTCCGGCCCCACTACTGTGCTTGCTCAGGCAGGGGGCTGCCAGGCTGCAGAGGGCCGGCAGGAGGGGAGGGCATCAGGGTCCCCATGCCGTGGCCTTCAGCAGGCAGAGGTAGGACACTCAGATGGGGACAGGGGACTTGCACTTCTTTCCTGTCCCCCACCAGGAAGGCAGCGTGGGAATAAGGAGAGGGAGGCTGCCGGGGCTCATTTCCACTGCAGGGACCTGGCCCTTCCTCTCCTCTTGCCTGCTCCCTCCCTCCTACGAGAGGACCACAGCCCCTGCTCCTTCCAGCCAGGCTGCTGGCCAGGACGCTGCAGGGGAGGCCCAGTCAGGCGCGGAGGATCCCGCTTCCACACACTCCTGACCTCAGAGGCCATCTCCGTCTCCATGGGGCTGCCCCACACCTGCATCCTTGCTGGCCTTGGGTGTGCATCCACAGACCCCATGAGGACACAGACACACGTGTAAACAGACACGTTTATGGAGAGACACCAAGACCCAGTTGTGGGTGCATACGGCAGACACAGAGTCACACGTACGCTGGACACAGGCTTCTCACCGTGCACACCTCTGGGCAGAACACACTTGCACGCCATGCACATCATGTTGGTGGTGCCCCCTCTGTTCCCTGGCCTCCTCAGGACAGCTGTCCTGCAGATTCCAGAGGTGAGACAGCCGGACCTTCCACTCTGAAAGCAGCTAGACAGGGCAGAGGACAGAGGCCTCAGACTCAGGAGGCACCCAACCTCAGCTTCTGGGGGCCAGCAGGTGAAGGGCTCTGGTCCTGCTCCTGTCCCTTACGTGTGCAGAACCTGAGAAAAACTCCTCAGCTTGTCCTCCCTCCTGAGCAGTGGGGGGCTCAGGGCCCCTCCATGGAACCCCCTGGTGAGCCTCAGAGGCCCCCCACCCCTCAGGGCGGTGACAGAAGCGGCTGGCACCTGGCTTCCACCGAGACGCGTGTTCCGTCAGGCCCGAGGCCTGTGACAGCCAGAATGAATAGACCATCTTTCAGTTCAAGGAAAATGTTTCCATACCTAATATTAAAGTAGCTGTCTCCATCCCTGCTCGGTGCCCACACAGCCTGTCTTCATGGAGGAGGGAGACCATGGGCACAAGGGCCCAGGCGCCTGGGAGGCCTCACATGGGCCCAGTGTGCACCCTGCTCTCTGGGGGGACACAGCAGCCCCACCAGCCTCCACAGCTTCCAGAGGCCTGGAGGGCATCGCTCTGGCCAGGAGTCTGCCTCCACCACCACCCGGGGGCAGTGCCCGGCTCCATCGCCCCAGCCCAGGAAGATGAGGGGCTCAGGAAGGGGCTGGGGGCTGCTCCCGTCCCTAGGGTGCAGGGACGAGGGAAGCAGCGCAGGGCTGCTGGGGAGACCTCACTGTGTGTAAGTGCTTTCCCTAGAGCAGGTGGGGGTGTTGGCCTAGCAACCCAGACCCTTAGAAAGAACCCCTTGGCCAGGCGTGGGCTACCCGAGGCCACCGAGCAGCCTGGCTTTGGCGTTTCTCACCTCCTGGGAAGGCGGGGCCCACCAGGAGTGCGGGGGCCCTGGGAGGTGGCCCTCCCTGCACTCCCACATCCACCAGTCCCTCTGGGCCGACTGGGTCATCTGCTGTGTCACTGTGTTAACGCAGCTGTTTTACACCGTTACCCCAAGTTCTAGGGTAGAGGCCTACTAGGCAGCATTTAGCATTAGACCTACTAATCTGCGCATCGATCCCGGCCTTGCCAGCCGGAACCCTCTCCCGCCGAGGCAAGGAGCTGGGGAGAGTCTGCAGCCCTGAGGGCTGGTCCCCTCTGTCCCGCCCAACCTTGGGGAGGGCCCTGACTCCAGGTCCCTGCCCAGAGCCTCTCGGCAACCATGCCACCTGTGGGAAGGGACTTCTCACCTGAAGGAACCATCCCACACCTGAGCACACCTCCTCCCGCACCACTTCCAGCTGCCACCCTGACCCCCCAGTGACCACTGCCCCATCGTGGAGGTGACGAAATCCTCATTATGAGCACAGAGGTCGAGAGATGCCCCTGTAACTCTGCCCCTTGGGGTTTGTTTTGTGCTCCTCTGAAGTCCACCGAGGGGGCTGCGTGTGTCTCCATGTTGCAGATTTTCAACCCTAACCCTGGACTGTTTCAAGCCCGCTTGTCCCTTGGCTGGGGAGAACAACACGCTGCCTTGGGATCAATGGACACGGGGCTGTGAGCAGGACCCCTCCCAGGGCAGGGTCCCAGGCTGGTGCTGGCTCCACCGCCCTCGGCCCTCGCGGGAACCCACACTGCTCTGCCCCAAGCCCCCAGGCCTGTTTGCTTCCCAGGGGGGATTCCAGGCTACCAGGAAGCCACGGGCCCCATTGTGACCAACCCCCCTTCCCAAAGTTGCCCCCAGAGCATGGTCCTCAGGAGAGTGGGGTCTGCGCAGGCATGTGGGCTCCCGGGAGGGCCTCCCCCTCCCCTGGGAGAGCACGTCTGCCCCTGCCCCCACCTGCTATCACTCTGCCTCCCTGTTCTAACCCCACCCCTCCCTCTTCCAGTCTCTCCACTAGTTATTCTCTGCCCCCCGCGACCCTCCCCTCTCGCTGGGTCCCACTGCTCTGTCCTGCCCTTCCCCATGTCCCCAGCACCTCTGGCCCTCCCCATCTGGGCTCCCACCTACCGCCAAGCCCATCTCCAGCTCTCGGGGCAGATCTTACAGCCCAAGGATTTAATTGCATGTCAAAATTAAATCTCTTTTGATGAAGAACAATTCAACGACGGCTCTGCCTAATCAAATTAACAAAGTCTTTTTTGATTTTCAATTATCTTCTTCACAGGAACACTTTATCCGAGGCTCCTGCGATGGTGTCCGACAGTCTGCGCATTCACAATGAGAGGCCTCATCTGGATGCGCTGACCAGAGCCCACCCTGTCCCTCACCCTGGACCCAGCGAGGGCTCCACAGAGCCTCCAGGTGAGCTGGAGGTGCGGGCTGCGCCAGCAGGGCAGGGGTGCTCTGTGCAGGATCTGCTCTTTGGACATGGAGCAACATGAGTGGGGCTGGGTCCAGGAGAAGGAGCTGGGGTCACTGAGCACTAGCCACGGGACTTTTTTTTTTTTTGGTGGTGCCGAGGTTTGAACCCAGGGCCTTGTGCATGCAAGGCAAGCACTCTAGCAACTGAGCTATATCCCAGTCCTAGCCACGGGTCTTTTCAAGGCACCCCACCCAGCTCCTGCCTCACCTTCTGCACACCCCAGTGAGCACCTGGATCCTCTCCCTCAGTCGACTGGCACCTGAGATTATCAACAGACTCCGTGCCTCCAGACCAGAGCCGTGGATGCAAATATTCTTCAAGCACCTACGGAGCATGATATTCTAGTAGTCACATCAAAAAGGCAAAAAGAAACCAGCCAGGTGAACGTTAATACGTCATTCCACACACCCAACATGCCGTCAACGTGGTCACCGCCAAGATGGAATCAGAGTGGAAGCCTCCCCCAGGGCAGGCGGTTCTTTCTCTGGACCAAGTCTTTGGATCCGTGTGCAGGCCACACTCGCAGCCCTCTCACTGCCCTTGGGGGGCTCAGGGGCCCGCACAGCTCACGGCCCTGCCCTGGCAGTATAGGCCCAGAGCTGCTTGCCGGTTGGCTTCAGTGTTCCCATCCACTGTCACAGGGCTTGGCACCCAAGAGTGCTGAGTAAGGGCTTGTCACGGGATAAACGGCCACTTGTGCAGATGTGGCCCCTTACTGAAGTGCATGCAGGGTGGGGTGGGAGCAGAATTTTCCTTAGGGAACCGTCCCCTCTTTCCCCAGAAGGGGCCCAGCAAGGCTCAACTCCCGCACAGCAGGACCCCACAAAGCCCAAGACCTTGAGGGGTTTTTAGTTTGTGCCCAGGTGGTCTGGATGCACATGGCCACTGGGTGTGGAGGCTTGTGCTGTGCATCGGAGCGAACGGTCATTCCAACAGAAGTGACTGTGTGCAGTGGCCCCGAGACACCTGCTGGGGGGTAGACCAGCTGTCTACATGGCCCCCCTCCACCTACTTCCTGGGGTCAGGAGCCCTGGCCACTCTGCCTGTCCTGTTTGTGTCCCACCTGTGTCACCAGAGAGTCTCTGTGACAATGGCAAGAAAGCTGGACTTACTCGAAAGCACAGTTGGTCAGCCAAGGCTCAGGGGACTGTGGCAAACCTGCTTCCCATGTCCCCACAGTAGGGACCTTGGCCAGGAGGCCCAGCATAGGCAGGACACCCTCGCCATCGGGCTGTGGAACCAAACCCCATGCAGCCACCAGTGTCCCATTCTCCTCACCTAAGACCTTTCCAAACTGGCCAGAGCCACCACCTCCGCACGGCTGGCCGTAGACGGCTGTCAGATGTCGTTCACCCCTCGTCCTGGGCAGCACTGCCTACTGCCACCCCCAGGCCTCTGCAGCCCCATGTTCCTTGGACATGTGCTGGGGACACCAAGTCAGGGGACAGGGGGCCCGGCCAGGTGTTCTCAGAGTGCTGCTGAGACTGCAGGGGGGGCAGGACTGATTTCGGTGGCCGGGGGAAGTCACCTTCCTGACGGGCTTGGACCACTGGGGACCACGTTCTAGGACTGTGAGGGCGCGTTTCCGATTCTGTCTCCCCTCTCACAGGCACTCCCACCGCCTGCTCCCTGTCCTGCAGAGACCATGACACAGTTGTGGGAACAGGTGTGTCCCTAGAGGAGAGATAGCCCCTCCTCCTCTCCTTCACCGATGCCCTCCCCAGTGTCTGGCTTTGGCCCGGGATAGCCATTGCCTGGAAGGCCCAAGATGGCCAGCCACAAGGCCACCCTGCCCACGGGGCTGGGGAGGGGCCACAGCGCCGTCAGCCCTCTGCAGAGGCACCCCGTCAGTCACGGCCACCAACTTGCGCCCTTCAGCACACACACTTGTTTGATCAAAGACTTGGTCACTTTCCCCCGCCTCCCAGCACCAAACCCAGGCTTTCTTGACAGAATTAATTGCTGCTGATTAGATTCCATTGCTGAAGGACCAGGCTCCCTGGAGGACGCCCTGCCCCAGGCACCGGCTCCTGCCCCAGCTTGGGAAGAGCTCCTTGTGGAGTCGGGCTTGGCCCCCCGGGGGTCCCGGGAACCCGCCACAGGTGCTGCAGCAGGGAGCCCCGAGCCTGTGGTAGGAGGGGACGGCCCAGGGCCTCGGACAGCAAGAGTCAGGGTGCCCCCCACCGCGGCGGCAGACCCAGGGGCTCAGCACCCCCCACATCTGTCTGGGACCGCCCAGGCCTCCTGCACCCTGGGTCCCAGCACTCCCGACCTCTGATTTCAGAGGTGCAGGGAACCCCAGGCTCCCACATGTGGAGAGTCGGGGAGTTTGGAGGAAGCAGGGCCGGGTGAGGGAGGCAGGCAGGCAGCCCGCTGCCCATCAGTGAGGAGCAAGCGCAGGGCCTTGCACCCAAGCCGGGCACAGGGCTAGAGCTGGTGCTCCCCAGCAGCTCAATTCCAGGGACAAAGCAGGGCTCAGCCAGAGTTCCTGCAGCTGCCGGCACCCTCCCCGGCCCAGACAGACGGCCTTGCAAAGTGTGGCCAGCGGCTGCTGTGGTCCAGGTCAGCCAGCCCAGGAGCACACAGGTGGAGAGGGGTCTGAGCCTGCAGGGCTCCTTGGCGCATGGAGAGCCAGGTGAGAGGTGAGCAAGGAAGGGAAGGCCGTCTCCCAGGTGGGCTCACTGGGGCCTGTCAAAGTTCCTGGGGCTGAGGCCAGTCCACCCACAGGACCCTGACCCACCAGCCCCCTGCTCTAAGCTTGCAGGGGGTGGCCTCAGGAGGGTGCTTCCAGCCTGGGGGCTCCCCAAGGGAGACCGTACCAGGATCGAAGCAGGTAGGGCCTCAGGGCCCTTTGGCCATCACAGTGCCCCTCTGCAGATCTGAAGGACGGACAGCTTCCCAGTCCATGAAGGGTGCTGTGTAGGAATCAAAGGGCAGGAGCCAACACTCGAGCCCAAGAGGGCCACGGCAGACCAGGGCCAGGCCCAGCAGGCCACCACCAGCCCAGCAAGTGGGGGAGGAGAGACAGCAAGGGGCTGTGCTGCCCACCCAGCTGCTGGAACTCCCCGCACCCACCGCCCAACGGAGAGCGCCTGGATGCTGGCCAACAGTGCAGTGGCCAGAGGACTTTCTGGGGGATATTTTGAGGGGGGAGGGGGAGGCCCACCCCAACTTCCCCAGCATTATCTGGGACAGCGGAGGCTGCTCTCCAGGACCCTTTCCGGGGGCCTTGAAATGGGGCCTACCCAGGCCAGGCCGTCTCTTCCAGGGCCAGGAGTGCCCAGGCCCCTCAGCCACCTGCCTCCAGCCCCTGTAGCTTGTCACAGCGAGGACGAGGACGTATGGGAAGATCATAGCAGGGGCAGAGCCCAGGAAGGGAGTCCCCTGAGCCCCACAAAGGACAGGAATGGCTGGCATCAGGCCCTGCAGATCAAACCCAAGCACCCACTGGGGGTGGGGCAAGGACCTGCCTGACACAAGACATGCCCCAGGGAGTCTGAGCCCCCTGGAGGGGACACAGGACAGAGAATCAGGAAGTCCCACAAAGAGCGTCCTCATCCATCCACGGCGGGAGGACTGTGGCATCAGAGCTGCCGCGGAGAAGGGGCCCTGAACAGCTCAGGGCCACACGTGGGCACGCACAGCCCCTGGCACCCTGAGACGCCCTCCTGTGGCCTGTCACCTCCTGGTTACAGACAGTGCAACTCCACAGGAGACAGTCCCTCTGGTCAACACCTAGCAAGTGGCAGAGCTGAGATCTGCCCCAAGCCAGACCCTCCCGGCGTCACCACAACATGAGTGACACGGCCTCCTACACCTGGGGGCAGAGGAGGGGAGGGCCCAGGTCACACTCAGGCCCACAAGGTCCTCGGAGCAGGGAGCCCTCTCCGGGGCCTGTGGAGCTCTGGCCCCCCAGGGACTTCCAAATGTCCCCCAGCCTGCACCCCAGTCCCCACCTCTCTCCTGACTCTGGCTGGCAGAGAGGACCGTCCCCCGCACCAGTGCTCGTGGGTGACGTGGCAGAAGCCATGTTTTGTGCCGTCATCTACCTGTGAGGGGAAGAAGGTGGAACCCTGCTCTTACACGGTCGCTTTTCACTGTTTCCTAAACGACCACCCTGCCCCGCCCACAGGCCAGGACCTCTGCACTGACCAGGGTCAGGGGAGCAGGGCGTAGGGGCTCCAGGACTCCCTGAGTTCCAGAAGCTTCTCTAGTGTCGCAGCCTCGCTCACGTAGAGTCTTCAGTGGGCGGCAGTGATGAGTGTCCCCCACACGGGCCTACGAGAGGGCTGTGGGGTCTGCCTGCGTCCTCCGTCACAGAGTCGGCTCCCTGAAGGAAACCCACAGCCAGCAAGCCCAGGCCCAAGGCAGGACACAGTGGCCCAGGCCCTGTGGACTGTCCCAGGCCTTCACAGACCTGCCCAGCACAGTCCCGCCCTGGCCACAGAGCACCCACTGAGTGGGGTGGGCCACCTCAGGCAGCCCCCGGGGCCCAGAAGAGGAAGCCCAGGGGGGACAGGTGTAAGGCTGAGTCAGACCCACCGAGGGCTGGCCGTCTGGCCCCCACCAGAGCCCAGCACCTGGAGGGGGGCACAGGGGAGCTGCTGCTTCTGGTAACAGATGAAGTTCCCCCCACCCCTGACAGCTCCAGCAGAGGACCTGGGTGCCGGGAGCCAAGGGACGCGCCCACTCCTGCCGAGCCACACCAGCCCAGGGCTGGGCCAGGACACGTCGGGTGGTGGTGAGCAAGCCCGTGCTGTGTCCAGGCGTATGTGTGTGTGTGTGTGTGTGTGTGTGTGTGTGTGTGTGAGAGAGAGAGAGAGAGAGAGAGAGAGGGCATGTCCTGTGTGCACGTGTGCTGCACATGTGTCCTGCACGTGAATGTGCACCCCCTCTGACCACAGACCTCCTGCTGCTGCTCCTGGACCCTGGGCCCCCACTTGGCCCACCTGCCATGACAGGAGGGCTCTGTCATAGGCTGGACTTGAGAGAATCATGCCCAGGCCAGAATGGGTCCCTCTGGAGCCCAGGCAGGGCCACGGCCAAAGGAAGGTACCAGAAGAGGGAGAGGCCCTTGCCCAGGGAACCTTGTTGAGCACTGGTCACCTCCCGACTCCTGGAGCCTGCTCCTCACATTCTCAAAAACACAGAGAGTGGTTTCCAGCTGTGTCCACACGCCCACTGCCTGCAGGCGCCTTCCGTAGCCACCCAAACCAGGCGTTTTTAGCGGGGGATCCGAGAGGCTGAGCTCAGATCAGGGGTTGGCTCACCCAGCAGGCCGGCCCAGCTCACGCCTTCCCGCCTGCAGCCGCACTGCCCCAGTGGCCAGGCTGGGAGGCCGTGTCCCACGCCTCAGAATCCCATGTGGCCCGAGCAAGACTCCCTTCCAAATCAGCCAGCCGGGAAGACCCTCTTTGCACACGGCCCCTTCTAGATTTTCCAGAGGATGGTGCGGGGGGTGGGGGAGTGCAGGCCGTGGGCAGCTCAGGGTCAGCTGGGGCCTTGGGGACCTCTGAGGCTGGGCAGCCCTCTCCAGACACCAGGGAGGAGCCGCCTTTCTCCAATGGGGTGGGACCTCGGGCCTCTGGCCACCAGCTCTGCTTCCTCCCTCCCGGCCCCTCCTGCTCCTCAGCCAGTTCCTGTCACTTCTGCTTGGCAGCCTCTCTTGCTGGCTCTGCAGATCCTCTCCCCACCTGCTCCGGTCAGAGCCTTCAAGCCTGCTGTCCACGGCCTGTGGTCCCTTCGAGCCAGGCTCCTGCCTCGGCCTCCAGGACAGTCCCGGCTGTCTTCCCACCCTCCTCCTGCACCACCAGTGACCCCCACTGTCGGGGCAAAACCCAGATCCCCAGCCAGGCACCGAGGGGCCACACCTGCCTTATCTCACCTCCAGCACCTCTCCCCCGACACCTGCCCAGGCCAGAGCGGGGAGAAAGGAGGGTCTGAAACCCAGCACAGCGGGCCGAGATTCAGCCCCCAACCCCTTGGCTGCGAGAGGCCGGCCTCTAATCCACCTCCCCTGAGCCTCAGTGTCCGCATGCCAATCCCGGGGGTTGTGATAACGCCTTCTGCATCGTTCGTCCGACTCCAAGTTCATGACTTGTCTGCCAAATAAAATGTGTACACACGTGTGCACGCGTCCCCGTAGGTGCCTGCATGTACCTGAACCTGTATGTGGGTGCCTGTGAGTCCGGTGGGGTACGTGGAGACACCAGGCCTGTGGGACAACCACTGTGCTTGTGTTTGGGCAGCACACCTGCTTTCTGAGCCTGCTTCTTCATCTGCAGACAGGAGCTGGGCTGGAGAACCCTGCCGGATCCCGGGCTCCCTGACTGTGGCTGGGAGGGTGCGTGCTGCCGCCTGGTGGACGGAACACGCATAGCAAGGCTGCCCATCAGTGCTGGTGATGGGGCTGCCACACAGAGCCCTGGCCCCTGGTGCCTGCTGCCGATTGCTGCCCATCCTTGGTCTCAGCCTCGCCATCCCCCTGTGAAGTGGAGCTGTAAGGGTGCGTCCTTGGTGGGCTGCTGTTGAGGGTGAACGAGATCTGTAGAGGAGCCCTGGGCCTGCTTGGCTCTCGGCCCCGACGTGGGATTGCTGAGCTGTCCGAGACGTCCCAGGAACACAGAGCTCCTCCCAGGTGGCCTCGGGGCTTTGGGCTTTGCTCCGCTGCTTCCCCCTCCCACGTTCACCTCCTCTGGCTGCACCGTGGCACCACGTCAGGACGGGAAGGGCCCTGAGAGGCCCATGCAGAAATGCGGAAGCCGGAGGCGGCCCCTGGCCCGACCGCTCCTCCTGTCGCCAGTGGTCACTCCTGAATGCTCGCTCAGGCAGGTGGGGAGGCGGCTTGAGGTCCCAGCTCTGGCACCCGGTGGCCTGTGCTCCAGTCCGCTATTAACCCTCTGTGCCTCCCAGAGTGGAGACGGTTCAGGGACAAGTTGGTGCAGAGCTGAGCTCTCAGCCTGGCCCTCGCAGGTGTGTGGTCACACCGGTGCTGTCCCTGGGGCTGCGCCTAGCCTTCCAGCTCCTTCTCCTGCCTTCCCACCCACGCCAGGTTAGGCACCTCCACGCGACTCGCTTTGGTCCATGGGGTTGGGCTTCTGTTGTTTCTGGCAGAAGTTTGCAGAACGTGGGTTCAGGGACTACATTCTCTTTCCTTCCACCCAGCAACCAGCACCTGAGCCCCAGAGTGGGGGCCACACAGGGCCGTGGGAGCCAGAAATACACCTGAATTTTAAGCAGAACTTGATTTGAGGCTGTTTGTTCCTGAGCACAACTTGGCATATGTCGACGGCCGCATGTTCTTACCCTCCAGAGTCCTCTGAAGACAAACATCTCCTTCTCACTTGTCTTAACATACACTTACTAAGTAGGAATCAACGACACACACGTTTCCTTTGCCGAGTCTAGAATGCCAGGCAGGAGTACCGTAGAATTTGCAGTTCACAGTGCGTCATGGACTGGATGAGCAGGAGGTAACGCGCAGCCCCGAGGTGTTTCCCTCCCGCACTCAGAACCTGTCCAGAGGCCGACGGGCTTCCACACGCTGGTCCTGGTGCCCACTGCAGAGCTGTCTGCCCGCGGCAAAGGGGCCAAGGCAGGGGCTGCCCCCTTCCACTAGTGGCTCCTCGCCACTCCCCGGGGCCATCTCCCTTGTTTATGAAAGACAACGTGCCGGGAGGGAAGCCCAACCAGCCTATGCCCGCAGCTGCTGGGTGAGCAGGTGAGGCGCCCGGGAGAGGCTGGCTGCGTGGTCCCTGGTGCCACCTAGTGGCGCTGGTCGGCACTGCTGGGAGCCCCTTGGCAGGAGGCACCTGCCCGTTCTCTGGCAGGCGGAGTGGCCAGCACCGTGATCATCACGAGTCTGACTCTCCCCGGGACCTGGGCATCTGGAGGAAAGGACAGAAGGCACAGGGAGGAGGAGCACCAGGCAGCCTGGGGACAGCAGCATGTCCAGGTGCAGACAGCCTCGGCCGGCAACAAATCACTTGCACTCAATGGTAATGCAGGGCAGGCCGGAGGCCAAAGCCCAGCCACGCTGGCCACACCCCTGGGATGGGGCCTCTGAGGGCAGGTGGGCTCCTCTGTCCACCCACAGACACTCACTGTGATGTCCAGTGATGCACCTTGGTGTCCAGCTAAGAAGGGAGTAATCCTGGCCAGCAGCAGCCTGTCCTGTGTCCACTGCAGGTGGCAGGCGGACCTCCCAGGGGGTGACAGAAAACAGACCACAGGAGACAGGCAGGGGCACTGTATCCACGAGTGTCCCCACCCGTCCAAGTGGCCTTTTCTGAAAGCTGTGACCATGCCACTCCCTTCCTCCAAGTCACTTAGAGATGTCTTCTACCCAAATGAGGAGCTTGCCCCGCGCTGCCTCAGGCACCGCCCCCAGCCCTGGGCACCACTGCTGGGAAGGGCCAGGCACCGGGCACCTCTCCCTAAGTGGCCGGGGAGCCGAGCAGAGCGGGGCAACAAGCCAGGAGCGAAGTCGGAGTCGGGAGAGGGCGGCAGACAGGGAGACGCCGCGAGCCTGGGAGCAGGAAGGACCCAGGGGCGGGCGCTGTGAAGAGGCCATGAGCCTCCAGGGCCTAAAACAGCCGTCCAGAGCACCTCTGAGGGTGGACAGCCCATCCCAAGAGTGACCACGGCCACCCCAGTGACCAGGCTGACAGGGACCCTGGCTCCCCAGGCAGACTGTCCCTTGAGCCTCACGCCAGCCCTGCCTGGGGACCAAGGCTTGGCAAGTGACCAGGACCAGACTGTTGGTTTGTCTTATTTTCAACCCCCCCGGGCTGACACTGGACACCGCGTGGTCCTCGCCCCCTCAGGGAGCAACTCAGAGCCCTGTGCGCATGAGGGGTCCACTCGTCCCTGCTCAGGGGCACACCAATGGCAAAGTCCAGCAAGAGTCCTGGGACCTCAGTGTTCCTGTGCCCCTCGGGGGCTGGCAGTGTCTCCAAGTGCCCGTCGGGAAGCATGTCCCCTGCCGGGCGTCCTCCTGGGGGAGGCAGCGCTGTCCACGCCCTCTCCCTGGAGGGGCCGCGCTCACAGTCTGGCTCTCCCTGGAGTGGCGAGGAGCTGGCCAGGTGGTCGGCACTGCCAGAGGATCTGGCCCACTGCCGTGGTGGGCAGCTGTGCATGGGGACGTGTCCCCGTGTCCTGACCCCATACCCAGCACACAGCTGGAGCTCAAAGCATGCAGGATGGAATGGCAGGACCCAGGTGGGGCTCTGCAGGTGAGAGGTGCCCCCCACTGGGGCTGGGATGCCTGAGGGGTGCAGGTGGGGGGCTGGTGGCCTGGCATGGAACCGGTCCCAGCAGAGGGTCAATGGCCACGTGCAGGGGCCTCCTCAAGAACATCCTAAGGCCCCTCCTGAGCAAACCCCTTGCCTGCCTTAGGGGACACCACTAGGGACAGGCCATTCTGACTGGACAGAGCATGATGGCCCCCAATGCCTGCGGGAATTGCCCCCCGGGGGCCACTACACATGCCTCATCAGTACAGTGAGCTGCACCCTGCCCAGGTCCCTGAGGTCCCCTGTCCTGAACCACGCTCGGCACCTGTGCCGAGCCCCAGTCATGGAAAGTGAGGTCCCCTTGGGATCAGATGGCCGCAGCTGCCCCTCCACGGGCACTGACCATGGCCCCCTGGGGCCCTCTAGTTCTCCTGCTCTGCAGAGGAGGATGCTGAGGTGCAGGGCAGAAGGGCCCTGCCCAAGGTCAACAGCAGAAGTGGCCAAGCTGTGAGGTGGACACAGCCCGACCTGGCCAATGGGTCTCAGCACAGGCAGCCATGGCCGGGTCCTGGCTGTGGGCAGGCTGCCCTGTGGACACAGCCCCTCCTGCGGGGAGGAGGCATCGTCTGTCGAGCCTTCTGGGAGTGCTGCAGGCCCAGGTGGCCCCCTGCACCAGATAAGCCTCGTGGCCCCAGCCTCCTGCACCAGGTGGGGGCCCAGGATCAGCCAGGCCTGGGGGCCAACAGGACCCCTCCCCAGGACTGGAGAAATGGGCCAGGGAGCAAGGCCATGTCTCCACCCGGCCAGGAGGGTCTGTCTACCCCCAGCTCCCGGGTGGCAGCCCTGGGCTCCTGGGGCCTCCAGCAGAAGGGAAAATTCCCTCTGGGGCAAGCGGAGGCGGAGGAGGCCAGGGAGGGAGGCACCGCCATCAAAGCCCCTCGGCCTGCACACTGAGGGCCCGAAGCCCCTTGCAGCCCCACAGTCCCCGCGGTCCCCGGCCCCTGGGCTTCCTGTTTCTCTGACTGCGCTCTTTAAAGTGCTGGGTCCCCAATCAACAAATGGGCCAAGGACCTGAACAGACACTTCTCAGAGGAGGACATACAGTCAATCAACAAGTACATGAAAAAATGCTCAACATCTCTAGCTGTCAGAGAAATGCAAATCAAAACCACCCTAAGATACCATCTCACTCCAGTAAGATTGGCAGCCATTATGAAGTCAAACAACAAGTGCTGGCGAGGATGTGGGGAAAAGGGTACACTTGTACATTGCTGGTGGGACTGCAGATTGGTGCAGCCAATTTGGAAAGCAGTATGGAGATTTCTTGGAAAGCTGGGAATGGAGCCACCATTTGACCCAGCTATTCCCCTTCTTGGTCTATTCCCTAAAGACCTAAAAAGAGCATGCTACAGGGACACTGCTACATCGATGTTCATAGCAGCACAGTTCACAGTAGCAAGACTGTGGAACCAACCTAGATGCCCTTCAATAGACGAATGGATAAAAAAAATGTGGCATTTATACACAATGGAGTATTACTCTGCATTAAAAAATGACAAAATCATAGAATTTACAGGGAAATGGATGGCATTAGAGCAGATTATGCTAAGTGAAGCTAGCCAATCCCTAAAAAACAAATGCCAAATGTCTTCTTTGATATAAGGAGAGTAACTAAGATCAGAGTAGGGACGAAGAGCAGGAGAAGAAGATTAACATTTAACAGGGATGAGAGGTGGGAGGGAAAGGGAGAGAGAAGGGAAATTGCATGGAAATGGAAGGAGACCCTCAGGGTTATACAGTGGAGGGGGTAGAGAGAGAGGAGGGGAGGGGAGGGGAGAGGTGGGGAGGGGGGAGGGGGGAGGATGGGAAAGGCAGCGGAGCACAACAGACACTAGTATGGCAATATGTAAATCAATGGATGTGTAACTGATGTGATGCTGCAATCTGTGTATGGGGTGAAGGTGGGAGTTCATAACCCACTTGAATCAAAGTGTGGAATATGATATGTCAAGAAATTTGTAATGTTTTGAACAACCCACAATAAAAAATTAAAAATAAAAAAAGAAAAATAAATAAATAAAGTGCTGGGTCCCGCGGAAAGGGGCCCCGCCCCAGGATGAGCCTGGGCCTCCTCCGCCTGGTGACTCCAGGGGAGCCCAGGGCTGCTCCTTCCTAGTGTGGAGTTCACCCTGACCCCCGGCAGCCCCCCTCCACCCTGTTCACCCCCAGATGCCTGGGCCAGGCCCCAGGGGACACTTCTGCTGCTTTCCACGGGACCAAAGGGTCCAAACTCAGGAGGCTGCAGTTGGCTAGCAGCACCTGGCAGGCCCACCTGGTGCTCAGGGGGACCTGAGGCGTCCTCCCTGGGCTCCTTGGGCCCCAGGCGGGGGGCAGGGCCAGCCTTTCAAGATGGCATCGCAGACCACCAGCTGCGCGGGTGCCTTCGGAGCGCAGGTCCACCTGGGGGAGCTGGTCCTGGGCACCACCGTCTGTGTCCTTCTGGCGGATTGCCATTCTCCTAAGGAGGAGCTGACCCCTGGATGGGAACAGCCTGTGGGGTCCCCTTCACACACCAGGTTCCCACTAAACCACGAGGACAGAGCGAGCCCCGACCGGGTCGGCTGGTTGTGAGTCTGACTTGGGGAGGCCCCGGGCCCCCCCCGTCCCTCTTCCTTGGGTGTTGGTCCAGCTGCTGGGAAAAGAGCAGACAGAAGACGCGGCAGGAGTCTGCCTTGCCCGGGGCCCTGTCTCTCTGGGCGCCTCCCTCCCTGGGCAGGACGGGCAGCCAGCTCCTCTGCCCGTGGAGGTGGGATGGCAGCTCGAGGTGGTGGGTGCTCTGAGCCAATGCCGGGAGCAACAACCCCGGTCCGAGGCCCTGGGCCTGGAAAGACATTGTCCACCAGGTAACGGGGCGCTGTCGGAAGGCGTCCAGTCTCAGGGCTGTAGGGACTCAGGTCTGGGCTCCTGCAGCCCCGACCACCCTGGGGTGTAGACGCTCTCTCCCGGGTTCAAAAACACAGCTACGTGGAGTCTGAGCCTGGCTCTGGGGACCCCGCAGTCAGGGCTCCGCAGCCGAGTGACCAGCGGGGCTCAGTCTATGGCTCCGCAAACCGTTGTTGTGGGGGCTCTGAGAGCCTCCGGGGTCCTGGGCTGAGCCCGGCACATGCCACAATGTCCAGCCCGGGGACCCCGGGCCTGGACCGAGGCCTCACCACCACTGGAGAGGTGGCCGAGGAGGAAGCCGTCCTGCTGTCCAGCGCGTGCCAAGGCCAGCGGCGGGCTGCGAACGCTGCAGCTGGCAGAAGCAGTTTGACTTCGACTAAAGCTGAAATGACACTCACACCCAAGCCACGTCCGCGCTCTCAGCCAGGAGCCATTGACCTCCCAGGGACCTAGGCAGTGTCTGGAGACACTGTGGGTTGTCACACTGGGGGAGCAACTCCTGGTACCTAAAGCTGAGGCGGGGACACACCAAAACACCCCAGTGCACAGGAGGCGACCAGCCCCAGAGGCTGAGGTGCTGCAGGTCAGGCGGCATCTGCCCACCCTCCCCACGGCACCCACTTCACCTCCCGCCACACCTCAAGTGGGCATTTGGGGTACACTGTGTCCCCCAGAGATTACGCTGCGTTCCGGCCCCAGTAGCTGTGAACATGACGTACGTATTTGGAAACGGGGCTCTTGCAGATGTCCTCAGGCAAGGCCAAGGGGCACTGCACCCCCCAGGACGGTGTCCTTACGAGAAGGGGAGAATGTCACGTGAAGGCAGAGACCCACGTGGGAGATGCCCCGTGGCACTGGGGGCTGGGACCAGGGCCGTGCGCCTACAAGCCTGGGTTACCAAGGACGGTGGCAGCCCCAACCCAGGGCCTGGGGGTGCGGCCCGGCTGCTCCCCTGACCACGGACTTGCGGCCTCCCAAACAGGGAATCGTTCATGGAGCCTCCCGGTGTGTGGCCCTTGGTCATGGTGGCCCGGGCTTCCATCTGTGGACAACACTGTCCCCACTTACACAGTGGGACAGGGACTGGGAGGGTGTGGCCCCTTCTCCCAGGGCG
Organism: Marmota flaviventris; assembly: GCF_047511675.1. Lineage (NCBI taxonomy): Eukaryota > Metazoa > Chordata > Mammalia > Rodentia > Sciuridae > Marmota > Marmota flaviventris. The sequence continues at coordinate 75,490,393 of NC_092514.1, forward strand.
ACCTGGGCAGACGTCCGGCTGCTCCTGGCTGAGCTCTGGCTCCCAGCCCGAGTCTCCCTGCCCACCCGCCCACCTCTGCAGCCCAGAAGCAGCCGGAGGTGACTGGGGGCTCCGGGCTCACCAGTCCTCCCCCCGACCCCTGGTCACTGTGTGGGGCTGAGGCACAGGGACAGTGGGTCACAGGTGGCATTAGGAGTGGAGCAGGATTTTCCGGGAGCAGAACTAGTCTGGCAGCAAGTGGACAAGCCAAGGGACCCTAAACTCAGGCTGCACAGGGACTCGGGCTCCCCGGGCCACCCTGTGGTGGGAGGGGGTGCGGGTGGGTGCCCAGGAGGACACCCAGGATACAGGACCCAGCGGGCTCAGACGCACTGGGACAACGCCCCGCTCATTACCCCCACGGGCTGCCACACAAATCCTGCTGACTGAGGACGGGGCCCTGGCCACCTCACCTGGGAGGGCTCCTGCCCAGGGCCAGGCCCCAGGCCCCCACTCGGAGCTGGGCTGCGCCTCTGGAAGCCAGCTCAGAAGGCAAAGGCCGGAAGCCAGGGCTCCGCTCACTGGCTGCTCCGCGCCACCCAGTGGTGAAATGTGGCCACTACGCCCCCAGCCGGCGGGCCTCGGTGGAGAGAAGAGCCCGGGCCTCCAGAGGCCTCCTTCACGGGCCACGGGGCCTTCGTCCACCCGCACCCATCAGGCAGTCCTCGGCCAGTCAGGACACAGCCTCAGGGATCCCCGAACGCACACGTCTCTCCCAGCCTCCTGTGTGTGTCCCCGGGTGCCCGAGAGCCCGCGTTGGGGGACAGGGGGACAGGGAGGGAGGGGAGGAGGTTCCCTTGCACAGGCTGGATGCCGGATGTTCCCCATCCCAGTTCCCGTCCCCACCACCCATGCCCTCTGGGCACCCTGACAAGCGCGGCTGGGCCCCTCTAGAGCCCCACAGCTCCCGGCGGGCGGCTGTGGCCAAGGTCCGCTCAGCACCGTGGGCTGACAGCCAGGCCCGACGCGGTGGCTTGGCCCACCAGCCCCAGGCCCCAGACGCTTGGCTTCAGTGAAGTTTCCTGGGACCCTGGAGGGGCCCACACGGGGCACCAGGGGGTCATGACCTGAAGGGAACGTATTCACCCCCATGGTGGCTTGGATTGTGCCACCGTCCCCCAGAGCCGCCTGAGCCCCAACCCCAGGACCCACGGATGGGACCTCCTTTGGGAAGAAGGGCCTTGTGGGGCTACAGTAGCCCCGTCCTGGGGCGCAGGTCCCACGGCCCCTGGGTGACACCAACGCGGTGCCCGTTTCCCACACATGCCTCCCTGCCAAAGACCCCCAGACCAGGCTCGGCCTCCAGTGAGGGGCAGAGAGGGGAGGGGACTCCACACCAGGACCCTCTGAGGAGGCGAAGGCCCTGTGGGGATGGGGGCAGGTGTCCAGGGACATGCCTGCAGGCCAGGGAACGAATGCCAAGGGACACGGGGGGCCGCCACCTGCAGGAGCAGGTGACCCCGATGGCCACCAGGGCCCAGGGCAGAGGACCTGAGCAGGGCCTGGTGTCCTGGGAGCTGCCGTCCCCCAGTGCCACTCAGGAGGGAAGGGTCCCCAGAGAGAGCCGAGGGGACAGGCCGTGGCAAGGGATGCGGACCCGCCTGGCAGCCGCTCAGGTCTAGTGTGCAGCTCCTTTGCAGCGCAGAGGAGAAGGAAGGCCCTGCAGACCGACCGGCCCGTGATTCATCACCCCCGACGCGCCATGATGGCTTAATTATTTTTCTAACTGGGGAGAGACGCTTTCTGACAGCAGGTGCAAATGAATTCTCCACTGTTTTAGGGAGTGATTGGCCCAGGACAGGCGGAAAACTGGGAAACCTAATTAAATCTGTGGAATAAATGGAGCACAAGTCTGCTTGCTTGCTGCTGACGGGTATTAACGACGCTTCCCCCTGAAACCCGAGGGCTCCTGCCGAGCGCACAGTGGGACCCCGCGGGGGGAGGCCGAGGAAGGAGGAGCCCCGCAGGCTGGGGGGACCCCAGGGAGCTGCTCAGGGAAGGGTGGGCTGGGCCTGGACGCTGGGCAGTCCCCAAATGAGGGGGACCTGCCGTAATGGGGTTGTTCCCGCCGTGACTTATCATCATCTTTGGCTCTCAGTTTCCTCATCTGTAAAGTGGGGGGTGGGGGGACCATCGATGACAAGTGACCGTTCTGCCAGGTCCTGAGATCTGACCCTGGAGGGCGGGTCAGGCCTGGGCCCAGTGCACCTCCTGACCTGGGTCTGGCTTGGGTGGCCTCTGTGAGCCTCAGTCTCCCTTTCAGTAATATGGGCACAGAAGCAGCTCCCACCCTCCGGGTGCTGTGGGCTGAACCATCAGGGTCCTCAGCAGAGCTGGTGAGTGGGACCCTCCAGCCAGGACGCCCCCTGACCCCTTCTCTCTTGCTGAGAGAGAAGACTGCAGCTGAGGAAAGAAGTCGGCCTCTCCCTTGCCTGAAGCCCTGATCACACCTTCCCTGATGCTGACCCTCACCTCACACCCTGAAGACTCCCTGCGCCAAGGACCCGTGGCTGCCCCCCGCCTGCCGGACCACCCCAGGAGGCCCCCCGATGCACTGCTGGCCTGTGCCTTCCTCTCCAGGTGCCTTGGCCATCAGGTCTGTGGAAACCGGGGGAGGGCGGCCGGCAACCACGAGCCCTCCCAGGCCCGACCCTGCCCAGACTCCAGCCAGGCCGGTGCGCAGGTCGGGCCACGCGGGGGCTCGGAGCAGGAGGCTAGACTCCAGAGCCCTGCGGAGCACCCAGCACCGCCTGCGTTCCCTCCCTGTCCCCCGCCCCTCCTGTCCCCCCAGAAAGAGCCCTGTTTGAGATGGACTTTGCCTCCAACGTTTTGTAGGGACTTTTTCAGATACGGCGAAGTGGTAGGGCTTGACAGGCGCACCCGCTGCCCTGTCCCCCCGCCCCGGGGTGCGCCCAGCAGCCTCGCGGACTGTTTCTGAGGCCCTGAAGGTAACCTGCGCCCCCCCCCCCCAGATGCGTGGGCGTGACTGTTACCCACCATGAGCTGTGCCTGTTGTTGGCTCCAGTTTTTCTTTTGAGGTAAATGTCGACACACATCTGTGCAGCCCTCACCTCACCAAAATGCAGACCCCAACCCCCTGGGAACCGTCCCTTCCCAGTCTCTCCCACCCTGGGGCCAGCCACAGTTTTAATTTTTTTCCACTTGGATTAGCTTTTTCTGTTCTGGAACTCCCTGAGAGTGGAACTACATCTTTCCTTTGGGGTTTCTTCCACCTGAAATGGGCTTCGTGTCTCGTCCCATCACTCACATTATCAGGCCTTTGCTCCTTTTCACTGCTGTGTAATATTCCCCAGGTCTCATGGTTTATTTACTTGTGCCCCTGCTGATGGGCACTTGGTGGCTTTCACTTTGGGCTCTTTGGAACAGGGCTTCTGTGAACATCCTCCCACGCATCTTTTGGTTATTATTCACCTTGAGGAGCTACTTCCTCTTCCTCTGCATTGTGTTTCTTCCAAGGGTAGAAACCAAAGAAGAACAGACTCTCCCGCTTGTTCTCCCAGGGACAGGACTGGGTCAGCACCACCTTAGTCCCCCGATGCCCACCTGCAGGCCTTGCTCACTCAGAGACCTCAGCAAGTGCTTCTGCCTCAAGTGCCCATTTCCTCACAGGAGTGCCACCTCCTAGGGCCATCGTGGCTGCAGAGCACTGAGCCACACGCCTGGCCCAGGGGAGTGCTCCCCAGTGACACCTGCAGGGGCTGCTCCTAAACCCTCTCTCGCCACAGTAAGAAGTGCCCCCAGAGGAGGACTTTACCACAGGGAGGACCTGCCGTCCCCAGACACTGAGCTAGGAGGTGGTCCACAGGGTGACGCATCCCAAGGCTGACCATGAGGAGGCTGCGGAGGGCGCAGTGCCCAGGGGCACCTGTGGGGGGCGCTCTGTGCAGCAGCAGCAGCAGCAGCAGGAGCCACATGAGTCATGCAGCCAAAGTCCCCCAAATCTCAAGTCTCCAGGGTCATCGCAGAGGGAACCCGAGCTGCCGGCATCCTCCTGTCTGTCTGGAGTTGGTGGCCGGGGCTGAGGGCAGGGCCCGCCTCTCGGCCGTGTGGGTGCCCAGCGCTCACCTTCTGCCCAGAGGAAAGCAGCAGCCACACTGGACAGCAGCCACGCTGCCCAGCCCCCGCGCCCAGGTCCCGCCTCCTCGCTGTCCCCTTTGAGTTCACTTTTGTCTATTTATTCTGGCTGACCCGGCCCCCACGGAGCTCATCGCCAGTCCCTTCTGTCTTCTGTTTGGAGACAGGGCCTGGCCGCGTCGCTGGGGCTGGACCTCGGGGGCTGCTGGGATGGCAGGTGTGGGCCACTGCGCCCGGTGTGCTCTAGCGTCCACTGGCTGCAGTGTCCTGAAGGGGTCCGGTGTGGGCACCTGCGAGCACCTCACTGGCCAAATGCAAGTGCTCCTGGCCTGAGGGGCTGTGCCGGCCGCGGCAGTCAGTTCAGAGCACGACGTCGACGATGCATGGACAGCAGCTGCCCACCCAGCGCCGGGCTGGACAACATGGGCTTCCCCTCGTGCTCCTGGGACTGGCTGGGAGCTGCAGCTCACGGCCCCTGCCCAGCACCTGGAGAGCCTGGCCCGTGGCTGACCCGGACGGAGCAAGCCTCTCAACTCCAAGCGCAGTCTGCTGGACCCCGTCACTGTCACGCCATCTTATATGGAGAATGTGAAGCCATCATGAGCTGCGGCCTTCTGTACCAGAAGCTACCACACCCCGTCCTTAACGGTGGCTACCCGCAGCCACCCAGCGCCTGTGGGGCCTCTGCAGTGCCCGTCCAGCCAGAGCAGCTGGGGTCCTGCCCAGGGCCTCTTCCTCAGCCCTCGCCGACCTCTCTCCTGGTACAGGTCAGGCCCCCCTCTGCACGTCACCACCTGCCTGCGGGCACTCCGCGTGTCCACTGCCCAGGAGGCTGAAGACCCGCGAGGCAGGGCCACGGGGCTCCTGCTCTTGTCTATCCCTAGTCTCCCACGGCGCCTGACGGGCAGCCTTCAGTCACCCTTTAATTCACGCACAAACATTTATAGAGCACCTACTACATGCCAGGCCCTCGAAGAAGCCAATGCCCAGACCTCGGGGGCAGTGTGAGCTCGGGGCGTGTTTGCTAAAGGCACATAGGGTCCTGCTGGGCCCAGAGCAGGAGGAGCAGAGACACGTGTTTGTGTGTGTGTGTGTGTGTGTGTGCGCACGTGTGTGTGTGGTACAGCTGCATGCCAGTGTGGGTGGGTAGCACACGAACATGTCATGAGTGTGTGCATAGGTGTGCATGTGTGTGCCTGTGTGCCAGGCCTGTGTGTGTGGCCGTGCCTGTGAATGTGTGCAGATGCGCGTTCACGTACGCACGCGTGTGAGCGCGTGGGGTGCCTGTGAGTGTGCTAGTGTGCGGGGCAGTCTGTGCACAGTGCACACGAGGCTGTGTAGCCCACATGTGTGGCACGTGTCTGTGCTGTCGTACGTGCGTGTGTGCAGGGTGAGTGGCTGTGACGTGATCCTGTGACGGTGCAGGAGGAGCCATGGGCCCTCCTCCCTCCACTGGATCCCAGGAGCCCTGGGCCAGCCAGAGGAGGCAGGCCACCCCTGCTGTCCCCTTCCTGTCCTGGGAGCAAGAGCCTGGGCACTCTCCCGAGGGCTCCCCCTCCTGGGGGCGTGAGCTGCCTGCACGCCTGGTCCAGAGGAAGAAACCCTCAAACAGACCAGACCTGCCCAGCCCAGCCACGCGGGAGCCTGCGGGCCCTCCCGGCCAGGCCCACTCCTCCACAGGAAACTGCTCTGGCTGCCCGAGGCCTGGGCTTCTGCGTCTCCACCTGAGACTCATCCAGGGCACAAAGGCGCCCGATGGCAGGTGCACGGAGGAGTGGTTCAGGCCCGAGGCCGCACCAGGTCACCTGCCATCTGGCCAGAGGTCAGGGCCAGCGGCCCCTCCTTCCTGGGGACTGGGGACCTGGAGCAGGTGTTCACAGAGTGTGGCCAGTGCAGAGCCAGCACCTGAGGGAAGAGGCCCCGGGCTGCGAGCCACGGCCACGGCCAGCCCCTCCGCAGGCCCACGCCTGGGTGATGGCGAGTGAGGATGCTGGAAGCCGGCCTGCTGGCAGCTCTGGCCAGCCCGCGGAGGCCACGGCCCAGGGCCCTCCCACCTGCACGCCCAGCCTGGGCAGTCCTTCTGGGGGCCTGGCTGGCGTCCACGCGCATTGGCTTCCGCCAGGCAGACGGCTGCCATCCCATCTGCACCTCAGCTGGCGACCTGGGTTCTGTGCCCAGCGGCCCCCACCTGCCTGGCACGGGCAGAGGGTGTGGGGACATGGGAACCCGCCCCACTGCAGTGGCGTGGGACCAGGGCGGGTGCCGTAGGCACGGAGGGCCGCACAGCGTCCCCCTTGTAGGATGAAGCTGGGAAAGTGGACAGGTGTGGGAGGCTCCCGAGGCCGCAGCCTTGCTGTCCTCTGGGGCCGGCTGAGGCCCACCGAAGCCCAGGCCGCCTCCCGGCCCCCTGCCTGCCTGCAAGGCCCCCTCTGTCCACAGTAGAGACTTGCGGGCAGCATTTTCTAATAAAATGCAAATTAGCAATTGCCTTGCTGTAGAATGAGAGGGGAAAAAATCACTGTAAACAAAATCTCCGTCGCCATGGAGACATTAAAAATAGATCGCCGGCCCCCCCCACTGCTTTCTGGGTAATGTGCAGCTGCGTTCCTTCACACCACATTATTATTACTTTTTAATTATGAATAATTTCCTCCCTTCCACGGGAAGATGGATTAACACAGAGCTTCCCCAAGGAACCCCTCAGGATGGATTTCAACAGGCAGATGCAGGTGGGCCGCGCGTTTGCGCCCTGGGTGGAGGCCCAGCGCTAACCAGTCCCACCTGCTCCCGGGCCCGACCTCTGTCTGCCTGTCTGCCTGTCCCTCCAGCTGCTGCCCCGGTGCAGGCTGTGACTCAGAACACAGAGACAGGCCCCGGGGGAGGCCTTCCTGGGGTCACTGCAGAACTGCTGGCAGGGAGCCGGAGCCTGCCAGGGACAGGCACCCTGAAGACAGCCCCAGGGCAGGGCCCAGCACCCCGAGGGGCCCCGGCTGGGGCTGGAGCAGGCTCGGGTGGAGTCCTCAACCGGGCTCCATAGCTCCTTACTGGCGTCTGTCCACTGGGCCCAGATGACCACTAGCTGCCCCTGGCTCAGAGGAGCCGCTTGGCCACAGCTGGCAGAGGGTGGCTCTGTGCAGGCTGGAGCCAGGGCCACGGGAGGGGACATCGCGGTCCAGCCCTGCACTCCCAGAGTGCTCCAACCACTGATGCCCATGCCAGGAGAGGCAGGGCTCCCGGTGACACAGAAGGAGGATCACAATGTCCCAGGCCCAGCTCCACCCGGAGTTCTGAGTCTGGGGCTTCGGGGGCTTGCCCCGTGCCCCGTGAGGGCTGCTGGCATGGAGCTGCCTGGCTGACGCCCAGCAAAGTGAGACCGAATCTTTGTGTCACCTTAAGCCCAGATGGTCCCGAGGAGCCGTGTCCTGGGGCACAAAACCCCACCTCGGGAGATGACTCCCTGTGGCTGGGCCCTGAGGGACCCCAACATGAGCCTGCAGCCTGAAACCCCCCAAGGTCCCTCTTGAGTCCCTGGGGCCACTCAGGGACATGTAAGAGGAAGGGGCATCGGGGCAGGGAACGGTGTGAACTTAAGGGGACCAGCTGCTGCTGAAGGGTCCGTGAACCGGGGACCCAGACCTCGAGGGCCGAGAGGACTCCCCGGCCCTGCCGCCATCCCTCCTGACTTGTCCCTGGTTGGGGAAAGAGGCGTCCCCAAATCCTAGCTGAGAGCCACAAAGCCAGGGAGACTCTGGGGAAAGTGACAGGGCACCTGGTGCCTTCAGGATGACTTAGGGCAACACGGTGGAAAACAGCCCTGGGGCAGGAGGGGGAGCAATCAGAACTAGCGCACCCTGCTGGCAGGGGTGGGAAATGGCTCCTCTGAAAGCCAATGCAGCGAGGGCCCCAGCAGTCCCAAGCCCCGCGCCCCCGCTCACCCCATTATTCACAAAAGCCACAAGGTGGAAACAACCTAAGTATCCACGGATCCGCCAAATGGGCTCCCTCCATGCCACGGAATACTATTCAGCCTTAAAGAGGAAGGGAATTCCGACCCCTGCCCATGAGTGCACCTCGAAGCCACCCTGCTGGGCGCGGTAGGACACAGACAGACGTGCCCCGAACGCTCCTCATACCGGGGCCCTGGAGCCCTTGAACTCAGGAAGGAGAACCGGTGCCCAGGGCTGGGAGTCAGCGCATCAGCATGGGAAGGTGGACAGTGGAGGTGGACAGTGGTGAGGGCAGCACAATGTCACACATGCTTCACCACAATCATAAGTGACACATATAAGACACTGGGGTGTCCCTCACTTCATCCGGCTGGCACCAGCGCCCCTGTGGGCTCCTCCCAGACCCACCCTTGCACACACACCATGCACATTTACGACACTCTCTCTGCAGCTAGGGAAGACGCTGGCCCCAGGCCGCCCACACATGCTCTCCTTCAGCGCGGTGGGTCCACCCTACTCCAGGCTGATCTCGCCACAGGAGGGGCTCAGCAGAGAAAGCTGCTCACCTGGACGGGTCAGCAGGCAGGCCAAGAGGACGGCCAGGAGAGTGAGAAGAATGACTAACCAACCCACACACTGGCTGGGCCAGCTGAGCTCTGTCCACCCCAGTGTCCCAGCCTCGGTGCCTCCTAGGGGAAAGCAGAGGAGCTGGCCACAGCGGAGGCGGGAGGGGGCCGTGCAAAGGCCCTCAGCATCCCCGCCCTCGCAGACCTGCGGCCCAAGGGGGAGGCTGGGAGCAGCACTCCTGCCCCAGCAGCGAGGGAGGGGCCTGCACAGCGGGCAGGGTGCTGGCCCCTCCTGAGGCCGACCAGCAGCGGGGTGGGGTGTCTGCAGTCCAGGGCGGCAGGGTCAAAGGAGACGGTGCCACCCTCTGCACTAACTCTGATGGGGTCACAGCCCAGCCACAAAGGCACGCTGATTTAATTTACAGCAATTATGCTCACATTCTGCTCGACGAATAGGGCTTACGAGCCCTCGGTCAAAGGTGGATAATCACGGCTGCCGGTGTCCAGGGACATCGCCCAGCCCTGGGGGAAGAATTCCCTCCCAGGTCCTCCTAACGTGGCAAACGGCAGGGACATCGCCCTGGTGGCTGAGCAGTTACCCGCCACTTCACTTTCCCTGTGCCTCCTGCCTGTGTGCCACTCTGCCACACGTGTGAACGCGTTCCCAGCACACGCTGCCGCGCATGGCTCTGGGGCTCCCCCACCTTTGGAAGCCAGTTGTGCATCAGGATGCCGCTCTGCTGCACCTTGGGCCATCCACATGAGAGCAGCCACGGGTGCCCCCAAGGCAGAGTACCACCACCAAGCTCCCTGCGGCCCAGGCCAACCTTCCTCCTGTCACCAGAGGGGTTTCTGGAAAGCAGAGGGCGCCCCAGAACTGCAGACCTGCTCGTGTGCGCCCTTCATGCAGATGCAGGAGATCAACCTGGAGCTTCAAAATGCACAGGAAGCCACCATGCTGGCCCGCTGCTGCCCACCGTCCCTGTGTGTGCACATGCGTATCTGGGTGCAGAGGCCCTCTGCGGCCTCGAGGGCACAAATGCACTCAGCTCTGCCACTGAGACAACACAGTCCTGGAGAAGCCCCCTATCTGTGACCTCAGGGTCTTCACTGTAAAGGGAAGCAATGCCACCACCCCTGAGCCCCGACGCGGGGTGGGGAGCGTGCCCCACGGGGAGGAAGGCGTCCCAGCAGACACAGCACCGAGGGAGTCGCGGGGCTGCTGGGGGTGGGAGCTCTGGCGGCCCCGGCACCTGTGTCCCCTTCTCTAGTCAGATCAGGGGAGGCACGGGGTGGGGGGGGGGTTAGCAGGTTAGCAGGTGCAACTCCTTTTAGGCAAATCCAGTGTTTAAAAAGCACAAATCAGCAGATGAGTCACTTCCCCAAGGTCCCCTTTGTGTGGAAATAGAAAGTGTCAAAGTGCATCTCGAAGATGCACTTTGATGAAATACTTGTTTATCTGCGTTGCCCAGAACATGCGTGCCGTGCGCAGTGAGGGGCTCCCTGGGAGAACAGCCTCCCGTGCAGGGGAGCGTGGGAAGGGAAGCTCAGTGCAGGTGCCCAGGGCCGTGTTGGCGGGTGGTGTCCTCCACAGGCATGGAGGGTCTGCTGGGACCTTCTCCCTCCAGAGCCATTGCTAGGCCCAGGCCAGCAGTCCTCCTGCCTCTCAGGGAGTGGGGGCGTGGGCCTGCCCGGGGAGAGCTGCCCAGGTCTCGGGGGCTGTCCATGGCACAGCAGTTAGCAGGCAGGGCAGGAGGGAAAGGCCAAGGGTCCTCTTGTCCTCCACCCCTCGCTCTGCAGTTCAAGGCCATGCTGCCCTCTCCAGGGGCAAATGAGGGGCCTGGGCAGTGACTTCATCACCACCCTGGAGTCCTGGGCCAGCCAAGAAGTAACAACGGGACTTAACTAGGGGCTCTGAGTCTCACCAAGGTGACATGGGGTAGGGCTTGGGTCAGTACCAGCTGACCTATGGGGATACTAGAGGCCAAGGTCAGCCTCTCGTGCCAACGTGATGGGTCCCAGGAGGACTGTGGTCACCGAGACTGAGGGAGTGTCCTTGACTGGCGCTGTTCCTTGATGGTTGTCACCGTGGGTGCCAGGAAGGTGCCCCTGTCCCAACCTCTCAGAAGCGGCGGAGGGGACCCTGTTCTGTACCTGCCCAGGCTCAACCTGCTGTGATCACCTTCAGTTGACCCTCATCTGTACCTGTCACTGTCACAACATGGCCATGGCCACGGCCTCCTGAGCTCTGTGGGTTCTTCTAGCAAGTAGGTGAAACCGAGGGTGGTCTTGGAGCCTTCTGAACTTGAGGCTGGGGTCAGGAGCAATGTGGTCAGGTGTGGATGGCCCTGATGTTAGAGGCTGAGCCACCCCCACTGGCCCCGCCACAGAGTCCCCACTGAGTCTGCCTGTCCCCCCACAACATCCCTCCCATCCCTCCTCTCTGAAGAGAGCACATGGTAAGTGGGAAGGAGGGGGGACAAGACCTCACCTGGACATGCAGCAACAGGTTCAAACTATGCACCATTGGCATTGGGTAACAGGGCAGGGTACCCAGGGAAGTTGGGGTCACAGGGATGTGGGCCCATCACCCCAGCATAGGGGATGTTGGAAATACCTAGGTACTGCAAGTAATCAAACACGGGCTTGGAAGTGGTCAGTCAGGCACAATCATACTTCTGCAGAAGGTGTGCTGGGCGGGCGGTCCACCAATATTTATCCCTAATGAGGTACTGCCCCTCACCCCTGATAGGAAGAGCTCAGAGGTACAATCTATGGGATTATCGAATTTAAAATTTGGAGGTGGCACAGAAAAGGGCTACAGTTATGATTAGATAATTTTTAGGGAATTAAAAATGGTGCCCCTCTGGTCATGTGATTCCCTAATTTAAGATGGCTCCATTCTGACCACATGGTTCCCTAACTTAAGATGGCTCCATTATGCAGGTGAAAATTGTTATAGCAATCATCCTGCGATGCATTACAAGGGTTTAATTTTGATAATCTTTCAGGGCACCTGGTGGGCACCTCCAACGTGCTTCCCAAGGACCAAGGGAGACATCAGAGGCCCCAGGCAAGGCCCAGGCCTGGGCAGCAGCAGTGCTTTCCCCTCCTGTGGGAGGTCACAGAACAGGGGAGCGAGCAGAGCAGGAAGGGGAAGAAGACCCTGTGGTTGGCCCAGGAGGCTGGTGGCTTCCCAGGGTTTCCTCTGTGGCCCTGCCCCGCCCCAGCCTCTGCGGACCACTCCCTCGGCAGGCGCCCTCTCCCGCAGTCCTGGACAGAGCGCCAGGGGCCTCGGGCAGGGCCAGGGCAGTGGGAAACTAAGAAGCCGAGGAAATGGCCTTTTCCAAGGTGAAGTGCATCTTGTCTGTGCCGCCCAGCGATGATGGCACCTGGGGCCCAGGCGGGGGGCTCTCCTGAGAGCCCCTCCCCTTCAAGTCCCCTCCAGGACCCTGGGGCTGGGAGGAAGGGGCGGGCTGTGCCGTTCAGACCCCACTCCTGCCTGTCTTGGAGCCATCCAAGGCCACGGCTGCTTTCCCCGGTGTCCCCGGGCTCGTGAAAACCCTGCCCGGGTGAGACCAGCAGGGCGTGCTGCTGGCTTCCTGGGAAACTCTGCCAGCCTGGTGGGAGCAGGGGACCCAGGGAGGCCGTGGGGGAGAGAAGGCCTGGGCTCAGAGGTGAAAGGCAGGACCAGGAACTCAGGGGCCCAGGGAGAAGGGGCTGCAGGGGGACAGGAGGGGGACAGGGACACAAGGAGTGACCAGGAGAGCAGCCGTCTGGAGAGGAGGAGGGGAGACAGGAAGCCCAGGAAGCCAGGTGCCCCGGAGCTGCCAGCCCCGGGGTTGGGCATGCAGCCCGAGGGCTGGTTCCCAGCAGGGCCAGGGCCGCCCATCTTCCTTATGAAATTGTCCCGCCCACCTTGCTGCCCTCTGGGGTTGCGACGCCCAGCCTCACACACACTTATGACACCCCCCTGCATCTCTGAGCCCCAACCTTCCTCCATTCCTGTTCGGGTCCTCCCCTCCACATGTGCAGAGGGCGGCCCTTGGCCAGGCTGCTGTCTCCCAGAGCCAGGGAGGCACCTGCCCTGAGCTGGCTGCAGGTGGCTCTGAAGGGTCCCTCCCAGGGTTTCCTGGCCCAGGCTGCCCTGCTCACACCCTCGTTCTGTGGCTGTCATGTAGAAGCTGGCCAGGGAGGCTCTCAGGGTCTCACAGAGACGGGCCGGGCTGGGCTGGTTGGGAAGACGCTGCGCGTCCCCTACCCACCTGAGTGCCCGAGCTGGACCCGAGTTCTTCCAGCTGTTCCTCCGTCACCACCTGCTGTGGACAGAGCTGCCCCTGTTCACGTGCCGAAGCCCTAACCCTCCAGTGGCTGCTGGGGATAGGACCTCCAAGGAGGTAATTAAGGGTACACGAGGTCCTAAGGGTGGGCCCTCATCTCAGAGGGTTAGTGCCCCCTCTCCCTCTCCAAGTGTGTGCACAGATGCAAGGTCAAGTGAGGACACAGCGAGAAGGAGCGCAGAAGGGGGCCCTCACCAGGCACTGAACTTGCCAACACTTTGACATTGGACTTGCACTACCCCATGCAGTGCCACCCCCCTTTTTGCCCCCAGCCCAGATCACCCCCACAAGCTCAGAATCCCAAGTCCAGCTACCCACCAGGGTTCAAAGGCATCTCGAAGTCCATGCATCCAAGATCACACTTGAATGGACACCGCATCTCTGCAGTTATCAGGCAAAAGTCCTTGCCACTGTTCCCAAGTCCTCGACTATCCCACCCGTGTCCCTCGTACCCGCACAACGTGTGGATCCTCCAGGGGTGCTTCTCCAGAATCCCTCCACGCCCACTCCAGCCCACCCCCCGCAACCCCGCCCCCAGGGTCTGTATCCCCTGCTCCCTGCCCGCCCGTCCTTCACCACAGCAGCCAGGGGTCCTTTAAGAGGGAAGTCCTTCGCGTCAGTCCTGCTCTCTTGAATGTCGCCTTCTCATGAGCCACGGCCACCCTACAGAAGGGCACAGCCCTCTTCTCCACAGCCCACAGGGCTCTTGGTGACCCAGTCCTGGACGGCCTCCAGCCTCATCCCACCACAGCTTACCAGCCACACTCAGCTGCAGCACCGCCCAGAGCATACGGCGTCCCCTGGTGCCCCCCAGACCTCTGCACCTGCTCACGGGGCACCTCCCTCCTGCTTCTTGAGATGGGCTTCTGGCCACACCACAATCCCAGCTTAGGTACCACTGCATCCAAGGCCTCTGGGCCCACCCAGGTCAGGGCCAGGTCAGGAGCCCTTCTAGGGCCCCTCCCAGCTCCTTGGTCCATCATGTAGCACCATGGGGCCTGCCTGTCTCCCCTCAGACCACTGCTCATGCAGCAGGAGTCCCGTGCCCACCCTTCCCCAGAGTCAGAACCCTCCATGCCCTTCTCTTCGGATGAAGGAGGCAGTGAACAGACCCACAGGGCTTTCCACACCGTGCACACACACATACATAAACACACGTGCGCGCGCGCGCGTACACCATGCAAGCACACAGCACACACACTTACACACTGTGCACGCACACAGGGACACAGCACACCGTGCACCCAGCACACACACGCGCGCGCACGCATACCATGCAGGCACACAGCACACACACTTACACACCGTGCACGCACACAGGGACACTGCACACCGTGCACACCGTGCACACACACAGGGACACCGGCCTTCTTGAGGATGCTCTGCCTGCAGCTGCTCCTCCGGCAAGACGGCCGCTGGCAGCACCAAGGCCCCCGCAGCTGGTGCTCGGCTGAAGCTCTGCTGACACTTCACCCTGATGGGGCTACCACAGAATCACCATGTCAATCCAGACCTCCAGTGGCCAGCACCACACGGCCCCCTCCTCCTGTTACGGGGTCTGGGTCACTCCTCCCACTTGGCCTGAGGAAGGTGGCTGTGGGGCACTCACGGTGCCCAGAGGCCGACTTGGCTGCTGGGAGGGCCTCCTGCTTCTGTGCTTGCCACCCCTCCCTCCCCGGCTCCTCCTCCCGCCAGCCCCTGCAGGTGCCTGGTCTGTCTTGGGGTGCCCTGGCCTGGCACAAACCACCTGTCTCCTGTCACAACTGGAGCTGTGGTTGTCACTGAGCCCTGCTAAGAGCCAAGGGGACACCCACCCTGAGGTGCCCGGGGCTGGCAGGGACAAGGCGGCTCTCCTGTGAACTCGCCTGCCTACAGCAGCTCCCCACTTCTGGCCCTCACGGCCAGGACACAGCCACAGGGCAGGGCCCGCTCCATCCCAGTGTCTGGCACCTGCCCAGTTGTCCCCAGGTCTCCGCTTGCCTCTGTTCCTCCGTGGCACCAGGACTGTGCCGCCTGGGTCACGTGCAGCCGCCTTGTTCTCCTGCACTGGCCCGAGTCTCGCTGTGGTTCAGGAGGGATGGGTCCAGAGAGCCTCCTCCAACAGGTGGTGCTCGGGACACTTTGTCTGCAGCATCCGAACCACCTCCGCCATGACCCGCGGTGGCCACGTCCACAACACCTCATGTCCCCAGCAGGGCGCGGCCTCGTGCCCTCTCCAGCTCAGGGCACAGGGCGGGCAGTGCCTCCCACCACTGCAGCTCCTCTCCCAGAATGAGGAGACCGAGGTGGCACCTGCCCTAAGCATCCAGGCCTCTGAGCGTCCTTCCTGTTCTCTCCTGTCCCATCCTGTGCCATCTGCCACCCAGCGACTGTCTCCACCACTGTTAACGCCATGGACGCCTCTTCCCAAGCAGCCACAGGGCCAGCACCCCTCTGCACACAAGGCCCAGGAGCGCGTGTTCACTGGCACTCACTCCCATGTGCCCCCAGCGTGACCTCCAGGTCTGTCCAGGAGCCACAGGTGGCTTGTCAGGGGCACCATGGTGAGTGGGTGCCAGAGTCTAGCAGCTCCACTGGGTGCCGGAGCCGCAGCCCCTGCCAGTTTTCCTCTCTCAGGAGGAAAGGGAGGATTTAAATATTGAACACAGACTGAGTTCTACCCACTCCTGTTGACCCAGGAGCCTTGACCTCTGAGAGTCCAGAAAGGAAGATGGGAGACCGAGGACGTGGGCCTGCAGCTCACCAGGCCATCCAAGCAGGAAGCCACTGAGTCCCCGGCCTTCGCCCCAGCCATCCTGGACACACCAGGACCAGTGGGGCCCCATCCTGAGTGTGCACAGGGCTGGCGTGGCTGAAGGACGAGTTCAGAGAGACAGCATTTGGCCCCCAGAGCGGCCCCGTCACTGGGAGACACTGTTCACAGAGGAAGCGGGTCTGACTCTCCCCCAAACAGAAGACGTGGAAACAGGTGAGGAGAGGCGCAGAATAACGACCCGGGCACATGTGCTTCAGAGCCCTTCAGCACACCGACAAGTGGAGAGGACCACGTCTAGTCCGTCCTCCCAGCCCGTCGCCATTCAGCTGTCCTTTCCAGGGGTCTGTAATCAGAAGGCGATTTCAAAATCAAACACGCTTGCAAAAGTACCTCTGGTCCCAGAGCAAGCTGTGAATACAATGCCCCCCATGCCACCCTCGGCAAATATCATTTCTCATCTGCCCACAGCTTTCCTCATAAGATCGTCGGGCGTGAGGTCAAAACAGATGTGCCACGCACGCACGAAGCCCTAAACTCAGTGGCCGCCTGCAGACAGCAGCCTGTGGACACACTTTTGCTGGAAGCATGCCTTACGGGTGCCGAGAATTGGAGACCCGTTGATATCTGTGGCCAGAGGAACACCTTGAAATTTCCCAGATAAAATCAGAAAATTGTTCTTTAAAGTATGAAGACGTCAGGTCAGGCTTGAGCCACATGCCAAGTGTCAGCACCTGAGAGGGGACCCAGAGCCCCACTAATGACACAAAAGGCACAGAATAGAAACCGGTCCACCACACAGTCCTGCTCGTGACCACAGCAGCTGCTTCTATGGCATCTCCACCCACCCTACCTCAGTAAACCCTGAGCAGGGCTTCCTCGGGAGCCACCAGCCAGGTTTCCTGAGCATTGGCCTCTGCCCACGGATACGCAGCCCCTTTACCCCAGGGTCTTGACCATTTCTAAGGGTGCCCTTCCTGACGTCCATCTTCAAAACCCCTTTTCATCATCCCAACTGAAACTCTGCCCCCACCCAACAACCCCACTCCCCTGTGCAGGAAGGGGAATGTCCCTCCCTGGGAAGGTGAATAGGACACCCCACGTGTCCACCTCTCCGCCTGTCCATGCCACCTGAGCTGCTTCTGCCCTTTGGGGGTGCAAGCGTCTGTGTGAGCTCCTGCCCTGGGTGCAGTGGTTGCTGGGACGACACCTTTTTTCTTTTCTTTTCTTTTTTAATTTGTAAGGATAAGCATCTACCCAGAGCTCCACTTCTTGGGCCAGGCTGCCAATGCCGGCATCATCTCCTGGAGGAACCAGTGCTGTGCACATCAGACGTCTGGGGTGGAGGGGCGTTTAGAGATGCCCGCCTGCCCATCGGGAGCCCATGTTCATCCTTTAATGGTCACTAATGGCCTTTTATTGGTGGGCAACCTGTTCCATTAAAAAAAAATTCCTTATTTGTTTGAAGTGAAAATAAAGGACATTAATTAATTTGTTAATTCCTCTCCCCTCCTTCCCACACACGCTGGTATCAAAGGCCCTGGAAGGGATGGGAGGGGAGCAGCTTTCTTTGCTGCTGAGGAGCCAGGGAGCTGCCTGAGGCGGTGGAGGAGGCCACGTGGTGCCAGCCTTCAAGAGACGATCTAGTCGGGAGGCTCCTGCAGACCTGCAGCCCCGCTTCCCAGCACGGCGGGTCTGCCCAGCAAGACCTGGCGAGAGGCCAGGTCCTCCACCTGGGCGTCATGCTCAACCCAGAGTGCAGAAGAATGTCCCCAAGAATGTGTCCGTCGCCCTTACTTTCCCCCTGCCTCTTGCTCCCTGTGCCGCAGTGTGAATTAACTAGCCCATTCCCTCTCTCCCAGCGCAGTGCCAGGCCACCCACGCGAGGGACAGCTCTCTTTGTCCCATTGGGTGGGTGAGGCTGGCGAGCTGGCCTGTTGTCAGTGGGATGAGATGTCTCTGCAGAAAACACCGCCGGTCACTGTGAATTTCCAGCAACAGTGACAAGATGCCTGACATAATCCACTTACAAGGAGGAAAGGTTTGCTGGGCTCACGGCCTCGTCTCAATCCACAGGTGCCCGGCCCTGTGCTGTGGGCCTGTGGGGATCCAATGCTCCACAGCGGGAGTATGTGATGGACGAGGCCAGTTAATTCATGCAGCCGGGAAGCAGAGAGAGGCCAGGGCCCCAGGGACACTCCAGGGCCCGCCCCCAGTGACCTGACTCCCTCCATGGCTCCTGGTAGCAGCTTGCTGAGGGCCACACCTTTAACAACAGGCCTTTGGGGAGCATCCCACATCGACACTCAGTTCTGCCAGGACTGGGGGACCCAGGGCAACCAGAGCAACTTTGGGGCTACCCCACTGCCACCTTCCATTCCTGGGACATCCTCAGAGACACTGCCCTCAGCTCCAGCCAGGGCTGCTCCCCATGTTCCCTGCAACCCAGGTGTGGGTCCACTGGCTCGGCCACCCTGCCCACATCTCCTCCTCAAAGGTAAAATGTAAGTGTCCATGGTGTGGCCCCAACCGTTCCACCTTGCTGGGTGGCTTTGTAGAGTCTCCCACAGAGCAGTGATGTCACCCAGCTCTGGGGTGGCCTGGCAGGAGACGCACTGGGACCAGTGGACACGAGCAGGCTGGTGGCAGGGCGGGGCTCCGATGCTTGTGTGGGGCCTCTTGTGCCTCTGCCACGGCCAGGAGAGCCAGACCAGAAGGATTCCCGTAAGCAGGCCCCACTGACCAACGGCCCCCCGCCCCGCCCCGCCCCGCCCCATGGACTCACTCATGAGCAAGGTACAGCTGCTGTCATTATCCACTCAGTTCTTCCCGTAAAGTCGCCGTGAACGCTGAATTAGCAAATGCTGAACCCGCGCTCCCAGACGGAGCAGGGCTGGGCTCCGTGAAGCCTTTGGCCACAACTGTTTTGTGACCTTATTTTCACGGTGTTGCCTTATTTAATACATACGGTTGGTTTTCGAGTGTTGGAGTCACGGCCAGCAGCCCTCTGTGCTGGACCCCAGAGGACGCTTCACTCACACCCTTTGAATGTTCTCTGGAAGTCACTCCACAGCCTTCTTGTGCTGAAGATGGGGAGACAACCCTTCAGCACTGCGTAGGGGGCTTGGTAAACAGTGAAGTCACCGAGGAAAAACACAAATCATGGAAAGCAGAGAAGTAAAGAGACCCTGAAAAGACGGTCGCTTTCAGGACTCTGAGAATCAGAACAGGGGGTCACGGTGGTCACCCATGCCCAGGAAGACATGCATCAGGCTGCTCAAATCTCGGGCTCCTTATGTCCCGTGAATGACCACAAAACTGCTTCTGCCATTGATCTGAGGGTTGCTGACGAATTTAACAAGTGGGGGAATTTGAAAAAACTAAACCTGTGAATAACGGCTACTGACTGAGTGTTTGCAGTAGTGACTTCTGGGGGAGCTGATCGTGCAGCAAGAATTGACCTGGCCCTCAACTTCCAAGTGGAAAAAGTCTGGACTTTTGAAACCCCAGGCCGGCTGAAGGCCGTGGGTCAGGCCAGGGTTCTTATCCTACAACATGCTAACAGCCCAGTGTTTCTGAGACTCTGGGGCTCTCGGGGACACAGAAAGGACCCTTACTAGATGGAGCCCGAGATCTGTGAGCATGACCGGTACTGCCTGTCTCTTTAGTTAGGTGAACAAAACCACCAGTGTATGCTTGTGACCAGGTGAACCAAAACCAAAATCTTATCAGATGGGGCGTCGTCAGATCCCATGTGCCCACAACTGACCCCGGACTGGACTGCTGAACCAGGAAGAACCACCCTGAACCCCAATATTGAGTGGTCAACATGGGGTTTGATTCTCATGAAAGGTGGCCTGGGAAACTGGACTTTCCTTCCCAGGAAAACTCCATGAACAGTCAGAGAGCTCAAACCTGGGCGTGTGGCTCATTTTCTCCAAGAGGAAGGGCATCCGCACCCTGGCTTTGGGGTGCCCTTATCTTTGCTTTGCTGTCCTTTAACCGTGTCCTTTGCTTGTGGCGTGTTCTGACAGGTCCTGAAATTCTTTTCAGCAGCAAGACTCAAGAACCTGCCTAGGGTGAGTTAGGGTCCCACTGCCTCCTTGGTGGACCTCCTTGAACCCCCGTCTGGTGACACTCCCAACACAAGAGGAAAGAAAAGCCCAGGAGCCCTCTCCAGGCATCCCCCAGGCACAGCTCTCCAGCTAAGAGGCGTCTGGGGGAGCCCCAGGTAGCTCCCAGCCCAGGTGCCAGTGCAGAGGTGGGCTTCCCCCTCAGGGTTCCAACAGCCCAGGCGTTGCCTTGACAACTAGGCAGGGGACGTGGTGGCTGCTCTGCTGTGCGTCAGCTCTGGGTTCCGTGAGCAGGATTTCAGAACCTGAGGAGTGGGGGTCCCCAGAGTCCCCGCTGGGTCCCCTTCCAAGGAGCACAGCCAGGCTCCTCCTCTCTCCCCTTTGGCTCTGCCCACAAAACTAAGCCCCTGGGCACCGGGAGAGAAGCCAGGCTGAGAGCAAAACCCCGTGAATCTCCCACAATGCGGACTCCAGCACAGGGAGCTGCCCTGTCCACTCAGAAGACAGAGCTGCCCGGAGCCCGAGGTGGAAGGCAACGAAGGCTGCGGCCTTGCAGACAAGCCCTCACACAACCAGCAGCCTCCTCCACTGCTACGGTGACCGCACCGCAGTCTGAGGTCCTCTGAAACAGCCAGGCCACGCGGAATGGGAACAGCGGGGAGGACCAGGCCGTCTTCAGCGCCCACAGTCTGATTCCACAGAGGAGAGTTAGCCAAGAGGGAAGAGGACCACCTGGGCCTCACCTAGGGGGGCAGAGTCCACTCCCCTGTGTCAGGCCCACGGGGAGCTGCTCTCTAGAGGGAGCCGCACCGTCCTGAGCTACACTGGGACAAGAGCGCTTTCCTTCAGATATGGACATGGAGCTGGGGGTCAGGTAACGGCTGAGCACAGCTGGGACCCTGGGGAAGGGGTCAAAACTCCCAGAGAAAGACCACCCACGCCCCAGCGAGCTCTCATCCGAAAGAGACGTGCAAGGCCTAAGTCAAGAGGCGCAAGCCTCCGTGTCGAATACTAGGGATTTAAATTCTCCTGTGCAAAACGAGAAGGCCCACGCTGCCTAACCTCAAAGTGTTCCCCAGACTGTGCAGGCTGCTCCCCGGCAGTGGGACCCTGGGTGTCGGGTGGCAGTGACCCTCCCAGTGCTCTCAGACTTGTCTCTTGGTCCCCGAGGAAGCAGTTCTGGGGTCAGCCTCCGTGTCACCAGGCACAGTGTCCCAGAGAGGCTTTGGCTCAGGAACAAGGGTCCCAGGTCGGCCTCACCTAGAGCCAGGACCCAGGTCACACTGTGTGACCTCCAGCCAGTGGCTCCTCTCTGAGTAGCCACAGTGTCCCCCTCACTGAGTGGTCAGAGGGAGGCAGAGGGCTCAACTCAGGAGGATGCCTGGCACCAGTAGGCACCGGTGGCTCGGCCCCCACGGCTCCCCGTCATCGGCCTCCTGGGCTCGGCGTCACATTCGCTGGTACTTGTTTGTTTACAGGTGTCTGTGCAAGTGGCTCTTACTGCTGGCATGCAGCCTCTCCATGACAGCCTCTGAGTCCTGTGTCTTCTCTCTGCCACCTCACTCGTCCCCAGGCGCCCCTCCCACGCCCGCTCTGTGTACTCAGCGAAGGCAAAACAACTTCAACATTGTTCTAAGCCAAACATAATTAGGAAGGTAAATCCACAGCAACCCCTAAGTCCCACGACGCATTCCAGCCCAAAGGGCCTTCACTGGGGGTGGCAGGGGTCTTGGACCCTCGGAAGCACATAAGTGACACCATGTGCCCCTGGCTGTGCTCATCCTCCCACTGCAGGAGAGCAGTGTGGCTCTGGCCTTCCCTGGGTCACCTGGGGATCTCCCTGCTGGGGAGGTACCTACGGCAGGTGGGTGCTTCTAGAAACACTGGGGAATGCTCACTCCGCAGGTGGCAGCAGGCCTCTGCCATGGGCTGGCCCGGTGGACATGCGTGGGGCAGGGGCCACCTGCAGAACACCCAGCCTGGGGGGGCAGGCGGACCCCCTGGGGATGCTCTAGGCGGTGTAGTGGGACAGAACAGGGCCTATTCCTGTGCTCGAGGCGTCCAAGCTGAGCAGGGTTGGAGGGGAGGCTGCAGGAAGTACAGCAGCCTGGCACCAGAGGGCAGCCTGGACTTCCAGCCCGTGTGGCAGGAGCCAGGGGACACATAAGACAGGGCTGGAGGTTAGCTGGAGAAGGGCCAAGCCAGGACCCTTGGGAGGAGCTGTGCCTGCCGGTCAGCAAGGTCGATGGGGACGCGACAGGTGGATCTGCACTGGGAAGGAGCACAGGTGGCAGTGGGGACCCTGAGAGGGACCAGAGGGAAAGAATGCCAGGGGGCTGGAGGCATAAGCGGCTCTTGCTCAAGCCAGGAGCGAGGACGGCTGCCTGTGAACTAAGGGAGCAGAAGAACGCAACGCCAGCAGTGCCCGTTCCCACGTGCAGCCGTTCAGGGGACGTCAGAGCCACTCCAGCCCCTGGCTCCCGCGGAACCAGGCCACCCCAGCCTCGGCCGCTACTGGGACAGAAGGTTCATCTGTGACTTGAGAAGCCTCCCTCCACCCAGCCCCTCCCTGTCCTCCTCGGCACCTGGCAGGGCTCCGACTTCCCCAGGGAGGGTGGCAGAAGGCCCCCCGTGGAGGCTACAGAGTCACATTACCACCCCGGGCCCACGTGGGATATCTGCCTCCCGGCCGCCCAGACTTCCCTGCCCAGCAGGGCCTCCAGACGCTGGGTGGTCCCCTGGGTCTGCTGCCCTCCTCCCAGGATTTCTCACACTCCCCAGGAACAGGCCCTACGTTGGAGCCCTTTCCTCTGTCTGGGGCCACCTGGCCCTGGCCCAAGAGGTCTGATGGTGACCTCCCCCAGTGCAGGCTGGTCTTGACTGACAGCTTCTCGTCCCAAGCTCCTTTCCAAGGCTCTGGGTCCCTCGCCTCACCCCCTGCTCCTGTGACACGTCCAGAATCATGAAGACAGGATTAAATAAGTCATGAGAAAGGGGCAGCCGAGAGCCAGTGCCGCCTCTGCCCTGCAGCTGTCAATCAGCCGCCCCATCCCGCCATCCTGACACCCAGCTCCCAAACACCACCCAGGCAGGAGTTTCCAGGGGATGTTTGGCTTTGGGTGGTGTCTTTGCCTCTTGGGAATCTGGGGAACCATTTGTTCCAGTGTGCAACACGCGCATCTTCAGGGAGCAGACCTGGGGAGACACACGTGGGCACACACAGGCACACACACTTGCACAGGCACAGGTGTACACACACACACGGTCACCACCAGGGGCTCCAAATGGAGCCAAAGGGAACGTCATATTTAAGAGCAAAGCCAGCCCTTTTGGTGCTGTTGGACAGGATCACAGGGGGCTCCCCTTGCAATGGACCCTGAGACAGGCTCCAAATCCAACAGGGCCCCTAGGCACGGGGTTCCTGTACTATCTCCCTGCCGAGCCTGACTGGCTCCTCTACAATAATAAATGTCAAGTAAAACCAAGCTGTCTTCCATGGAAGGATCTAGAAGCGACCCATCCTCCCTCCTCTCCAAGGTCAAAGGCAAGCTGCAGCCTGCATCTGGCTCTGGACCCAGAGCTCCCTCTACTTCCCCAGCCCTCAGCACACACCAGGTCTCCTGGACAGGGGCGAGAGCGGAGAACCCTCCCCAGGCGCGTCACACAGCCAGGGCTGCACGTGGGGTCCTCTGCCCTCGGGGTGGCTGCTCCTCCCCCAGGGAAGACTGGGCCACCACGCAGGGGCAGGTAAGGGGCAGGCTGGCAGAGCCATCTGGGTGCCAGAGAGGCTGCTGGCCTGGCGGGACCCGCACCTGCCCCCGGCAATCAGATGCGGCTCAGATTCCCCATTCCGCCCAGCAGCTCACCTCCTGCTTTGCTCCTTCTTTTCAGCCATGACTGTCACCTCTACTTCCTCCAGCAGGGAGGGACCCCTGCCCTGGAGCAGGGCCGAGGGAGGGGAGGGGCGAGGTGGGGAGCCTGCCCCAGCACTCCTCCACGGCGCAGCAATAAGAGGAAATGGATTCTGGGTGTGAAGTCCCCACTGCTCAATATTTTGGTCCTTCCATACGTGGGGCAGGGAGCTGGGGAAATATCTTTCCTTCCCTTCTTCCTGAACCCCCAGCTTCTTTACAAATTCCCCAGTTCCCATGATTTTAATTTTACGGTTCACGTTTTCTCCCAGCAGAATCCCAGGATGACAAGGTAGAAAGTCTGCCTTGATTAACTGTCCCTCTGGCGCTGAGGCAGGGCCTGGCGTGATAAATAGCAGGAATAAAACCGAGAGAGGCGTGTGGCAGGCAATCGGCAGGCCCGGCCGTAAATCCCAGCTCTGAAGGGGCCCGAGATGAGCTGGTTACTTCATGGAGGGGGAGAGCGGCTGGGGGCAGAGGCGGCTCACAGAGCAGCGCCCCCCACCCCGGGCTCCCCCCACCATGCTGTGGATATTGTTTAAGTAAGATAGAGTGGAATCGCTCTGTCGTGTCATTGATTTTTAATAAAAACAGGTAACATGCTGCAAATCTCACAGTTATTTCATTTCTCCTCTCCTTCCCCGAGATGTCCAGTAATGTCCCCCAAGGGCTCCATCCAATGGGCAGTGGCCATGACTGGCGTGTCTGGCGGGGGCGGGCCCAGGGCTTTGAGAGGTTTCCAGGAGGTCTGGGCTCTCTTGCCTCTGTACACACATACACAAGCATGCAGTGCTCATGAGCACAGATGTGTGTGCACAGAAGCACACGAGGCACACGTATACACAGTGCACAGACACTGCATATGTGTGTGCACTTGTGACCACACATGCACACATAGGCCTGCACGCGCAGCTTGGTGCATGCACATAAGCCCCTGTGTGCACATTTACATACATGCATACATACACATGTGTGCACACACATACACACATGCACACACATTAGAACAGCCAGCAAGGAGGGACAAACCAGGCCTGAGCGCCCCTCTTGACTCAACTCGACTCTGCTGACCTTGAGTCTGACATGAATATGCTAGAACATTCCAGAGTAGGAAAAGATATCTAGGTGAGGACAGGAAAGCAGATTCAGAGAATGCTTAGCAGGGGAGGCTCATAGGAAGAGAGGGGTGTGTGCTGTGAGGTTCATGAGGGCCTGAGCCACACACACCCGAGACAGGTCACTCGGGAGGGAAGGGCCGGGCAGCAATCAGAATGCCGGCCACCACTAACAGCCAGGCCCTCCCGGGGGCTCCCTGGGATCTCTGAACATAGATGGTGCTCCACTCACCGCCAGCTGAAGCAGCAGCTGTCTCCCTGCATCTGACTGAGGAGACGGCCCCGTCCGGCAGAGGAGCCGGGCAGCTCCAGGCGCTCCCCACGTTTTCAGAGCATTCCAATAAAGAGCACTTCCTTTTAGTGACACATCACCGTCCCCTGTGACTACAGAGAGGCAGGCGCCATCATCCCCACCTCACAAGCCAGGGGCCTCAGCAGCTTCCTGTCTGCAGAGTTCTAACTGCTGCACCTCGAATCTCTACCTGGGCTTCCTGGAGAGCTGGGCAGGGTGGGGAGTCGCGCGTCCTCCACCATCTCCCCCACCCCCCAGCTGCCTCCATGTTTTCATCTCGGCCTTCCCCACTGGATTTTTGTCTTAATCAAAGAATATGCAGCTAAATCACATTTGGATCCCAGGAGCACGTCCTCAGCACATGTCCCCGCGCTCAACACTGACACAGCGGGGCCCAGGAGGCTGCTTTCTTCCCAACACTGCCCACTACAGAGGCCCTCCACCCTGGACCCCACCCTGGAGACACACTCCCCCAAACCCACCCGCACTGGGGCCGAGCCCCTCCTCATCAGCATCCAGATCCGGGCTTCCCTGGCCTTACATGAGCTCAATGCTCACGGGCCTGTCTCGAGGCTCTCCAGGCTACGGAGACCAGACTCACGATGTCCACCATCATGCTATGGCTGGCTCCCACCCCAGGCTCAGCATCTCAGGCTGGTCACGATCCTGAGGGACCCAGCAATGGGGGATGCTGAGTGGACCAGGGGAGGAGGCAAGCAGAGGCAGAGGCAGAGGGGCCTGGGGGAGAGAAGTGACAGGGAAAGGCCCCCAGGAGGGGGAAGCAGAGGGGACAGAGACCATCTAGGCGTGGGGAGGGCTGGCAGGGCCCCAGGGTGCAGGCTGGCACCACGTGGTCTTGGGTGGGTTGTGCCCCTCCAGGAGCCTTGAATCTTCAAGAGGTTATAGTGTCCACTTAGGATTCATGCTAAAGAGTCCCTGTCCAGTCAGGCCTGTTTTCAGAGCACTCTGAGCCCAGCCAGGCCAGGGATGGCGGGGTGCATGCCACCAAGGACCACTTCACTCACGACAAGAGATATGACCCCAGAGCTAGTGGGCTGGGCCCACCACCCCCACGAGGTCAGCACACCCTGATCTCACCACCTCCCCGACTGAGCAGAGGCCCACCCTGGAGTCCTCACTGCCCCCCAGTGTGGCCGTGGCCCTGTGCCTTCCTCAGGGTGTCACCCAGACCCGCCTTGCACACCCGTGTCCGGGCGCATGCGTAACCAGCCTCGCTGGCTCCCGCTGAACCAAGCGCCCTTCTCAGCAGTGCCCACAGCTCCTACCTGGAACACACCAGCACCACTGGAGGCCGTCCACCCCGGCAGGCCGCTCTGTGGGCTGGTGGAGGGGTGGGTAGAGACCTGCCTGCTCTGGACATTCCTTACAAGGGGATCCCACATGTGGCCTGGGGGTCTGGCTGTCCCCACCGACAGGAGTCTCCACCCAGGCTCCTCTGACCTGTAGCTCAGACAGGGCTTCGTTCTTCCTGTGGCTGGACCTCCACTGGTTTATTGGCTCACCACTTGATGGACACTTGGTTGCTTCCACTTTGGGGCCACTGTGACTTGGTGCCATGAACACGGTGGACACGTGTTGTTTGGGCATCTGTGTTCATTGGCCTTGGGTGTATGGGGAGAGAATTTTCCCGGGGGGAGGACCACTGCCCAGGGGTGGAAAACATATTTCTAAAGGCAGTGGCGGGGGGTGTGGCAGGCCTCGGATGCTCAAGGGCATGGCAGAGCCCGGTTCCCAGAGGAGGAAACTCATTCCTACCAAGACTCCAGCCCCAGGCCTTGGGGAAGAGGCAACTCCATTTCCGAGGCTGCTGACCCCTGCCCACTAGCAGAGCCTGTTTCCACGGGACCCTGTCTGGGTCATGGTGAAGTGAGGGTGGCAGGTCTGAATATCAAGGTCAGAAGAATCCATGCAGGGTCATTCCTAAGGCCACCCAGGCCCTTGAGCTCAGAGTCCCAAGAGGCCGCTTAGCTGGACATGGTCACCTTATTGCTGGAAACTTCCCATTCAGCTGGGCCTGCTTGACAGGCCCCAGGACACGTGGCCTCGAGAGGTTTGGCTAAGAGCAGGAGCTCTGTGTGTCTGATGGGTGACCCATGGTGGCCTTGCCTGGGTGGGATTGCCCTGGGCCATGTCATTCAGATGTTTCTGGTTGTCACAACAGGAAGCCAGGTGCTACGGCGTCCAGTCAGAGGAGGCCATGGTGCTGCTGAGCAGCCCGGAATGCCCTGGATGGACTCTGCACAGGAGAGATCTGCCCAGCCCACGAACAGTGCTGAGGTTCAGAAACCCACCCTAGAGGCACCCCCTAGGTTCAGAAGCCCACCCTGGAGGAGGCACCCCATCTGGACCCTGAAGCCTTAACCCACCACGCCAGCAGGATGACACACAGGACACGGAGCCTGAGGCCCTGGACAACACTGCCCCAGCCACCCCTGTCCTCCAGGGACACAAGAGACCACTATCAGGAAAGTTCTGAGCCAGGACACAAGTCCCTGGTTCCCCTCCAGGTCACGCTGTGGCAGACCCCTGCTCGGGCTGCAGTCGGGAGGATTGGGGTGCAGCCATACCCCAGGCCCCACACAAACCCCACGCTCACAACCCAGGCACAGTCAAGCCCAACACGGGTGAGGGCTGGGCCTCCAAGCCTGGCCTCCTTCATGTGCCTCCATGGCTCTCGACAGCACCTGAAGGGTGTGTGGAGAATGTGAGTCTGTCTGCAGGGCACCTCCATCTTGGGGTTTAGGGGTTATCACCCACTTCTGGCTGGTCCGCCCCCTCTCAGGCGGCTGCAATTGGATGGAGCCCAGGCCTCGGAGACTTCTGACAGGCCCAGGAGCAACTCTCAGGGCTCGAGCTTTGCAGCCTCCCCACCTGCCTCGCTGCCCGAGCGTCTCCACAGAGTGCCTCCCCCCAGCAGCAACGCACTCCCCGCTGGGCGCTGCTCACCCACAAAGACCCGCATTGCAGGCACCATGCACCTGGATCCTCCTGTCCGCTGGGGAAAGGCCAGTACTACTGCATGTCTGCCTTCTACAGAAGGCCCACTGAGGCCCGGAGAAGTCAGGAAGCTGCCTGAGATGGAGCTGGGGAGGGCCCAGCGCCAGAACCCAGGACCGCAGGCCCCCAGGCCTGGGCCTACTCCGCCGTCCTTGCTCCCACCAGGCTGAGCCTGTGGGACCTCCTGTGCAGACGGCCGTGGGTGTACCTGAGGCTCCTACCCATCTGGACTCTGTGCTGGCCATGTGAGCTTTGCCCAGTGCACGAGCTATGGCCCATAGGGGAGGAGGCCACATGAGGACGGAGACAGAGACTAGAGGGATGTGCCCATAAGCCAAGGTCCTCCTGGACCAGGAGAAGCAGGAAGAGGCGGGAGGGGCTGGGCACAGAGGTGCACACTGTGATCCCAAGGGCTCCGGAGGCTGAGGCAGGAGGACTGTGTGTGAGTTCAAGGCCAGCCTCAGCAACTCAGTAAGGCCCTGAGCAACTTAGCAAGACCCTGTCTCAAAATAAAAAATCAAAAGGGCTGGGGACATGCTCAATAGTTAAGTGCTTAACCCCTGGGTTCAATCCCTGTACCAAAAAGAAGAGGTGGAAGGGTCCTCCCCATAGCCTTCAGAGGGAGGGGGGTCCACCTGACTCCTTGAAGTCCGACTCTGCCCTCAGGAACTGTGTTTTAAGCGGCAGTGTGGACCTCTTCACCGGCAGCAGCCCAGGGGACCCACCCAGACGTGTGGAGGGTGGGGGTGGAGGGGCCTGGAGACGCTCCGGGGAAGGCGGCCCGCACCAGGCACTGGCTCTTGCCACAAGCCGAGAAATAGCCAGCCCACCTTCCCTGGCTGGACGGCGGCCCAAGGCCTCCGTCCTGGAGGTGCCCTGACAGAGGGCCAGGCTGTGTGGTCCTGCAGGTGCCCGGCTGGGTTGGCCTCCTGGTAGGGTTCTTCTGCCCACACACCTACCATAGTCGCCCCTGTGTCCACCTGTCTCAGCCACAGGTTGAGCCTTGTCCAGGCTGGGAGTGGGGAGGTGCTGCTCAGAGCCGGGGCCATCTCCTGCCTGTCCCTGAGGTCCCTTCTCGGTGAGAGCAGGGGGAAGCAAACGAAGCCCCTCGTGGTCCTAAGGCTGGGAGACCGGAGGGGACCGGATGCGGGTCACATCAATCACCAGACCTGTTTCCTTCTGTTTCTGCGGCTCGAGGGGACATTTAATTATGGTGGGAGCTGAAGAGAACCGGTTCTGGAGGGGGCTGTGGGCTGTCACTCGCCTGCCCCTCCCCTGTCCACCCTGCCCTCCCCTTCCCCTCCACAGCCCTCCTCCCTGGCACTGCCTGGACCCTCTTCCTTGCTGGCTCAGGTCCCTCTCTCAACCCTGCTCAGGGTGAGCAGCAGGAATTCCCAGAGCCTTTCCCCGACCCTCCCCAGACCCTCCAGCCCAATTTACCCCACAGAAACCACTCCGCGCCCTGTGACATCTTCGATTCGAAAATATTGTAAAATTTTGCATAATTGCCAATGAAGATCAGTTTTCATCTTTCAATTACAAGTGAATGTTCCTACGTGTGTATTCGGAACATGCGCACACGAACGCACGCACGCTTGTGGAATTTGACCACTGATAGATGCTACAGAGTGTGTCCCTTGGTGGACAGCGCCCGCAGATGCTGGGTGGGCAGGCATTGTGCGTGGGGGCAACCTCAGCTCTTTTGGACAAAGAAAGGGGAGCGGCCAGGCGGGGTGAACGCCAGGGTTAAAGGTGGGTGGCTGCTCCCCTGGGTGTTGCCGGCTGGGTGCCCCTGCTACCCTTCAGCAGGCCGGCTCTTGCATTGTCTCGCCAGGCTGCTTGTTACTCACTCATTAGAGGAACCACAGCTCTCTCACTTCCCACAGCGCGGGCGACCACGTTAGTACAGTGGAATGCCAAGCCCCAAATGCATCTGACGGGTCTGCTGAGGCAGGAAAAGCCGGAAACGGTGGGTCACTGCTGACCCCCAGTGCCCACAGAGCAACAGAAGGCATGTGTGCGTGGAAACCCACTGGACGTGTGTCTGACCCGTGAGGCTCAGAGCTGCCTGCAGGTGCCTGGACCCTGCGGGGCACCCCCCCACCCCCCGTCCTCTTTCTCTGGGCGAGTCCGGCAGGGGAGGGAGGGAGGCCTGTCCAGTATCTGTTCTCATCAGTCCCCTCCTTGGGCTGTGAACGGAGACCCAGGCTTGGAGAGTTACTCGGGGTCTAGGAAGGTTAAAAGAGAAGGGGCGGTGAACCCAGGGGTGTAGGAACACCTCACTGTCAATACGAGAAGGCACACGCCAGGGTACTGACCAGAGGTCCCCACTCGCCAAACCCTGGGCTGGCGACTCCAGGGCAAGGAGTCACCCGCAAAAATCCAATGGGAACTCCAAGTTCACCCAGGAATCCATGGCCCCCAGGAAGAAGGAGAGAGGAGAGAAGCTATCAGCAACTCATCAGGGTCCCAGGCTCGACGTTGGCAGGAGCCTTCATCTGCTAGAACAGGCCAGGGCACCAGGGCCACCACCCAGGGAACGTCAATCACCACGCTCACACCTACACCCAGGACGCGGCCCACACGCCCAGGTCCAAAAAGACAGATCCTGAGAGGGGGACTGAAGCCCTGCTGAAGGAGCAAACTGGAGAAGGAAGCCTGCTTCAGAGCAGGACAGAATGGGCCTTGCTGAGCAGGGTCAGCCGCCGTCCGCTAGAAGCCGGGGGGCAGCCTCTGCAGGGCCAGCTGCTCACGGGAGCCGAGCTCCTCCCACAAGTCCCCACCCCGAGACATGCTGAGCCCCCTGTTGCCTGCCTCACTTCATTAGCACTATTTGCCATCAAAATGTACAATTATTAGGGGACATAATGATGTTTAGGTACATCATTTGGAAGAAATTAAATCTAAACACCTGGGTAGTAAATGAGAACGAAAGTACCTTAGGAAATCTGGTTTTATATGTTTTATGCTGATTTATTCAGCTCAGTCAAGTGCAGTCAGGCCGGAACCCCAGGGACTGTCAGTGTGGGTGACAATCACGAGCGATGACGGGCAGGGAGGAAGTCGTCACCCTGGCTGGTCTCCGAGGCCAGAAGACAAGCATGTCAGTGTCACAGAGGCATCATCCTGGGGACAGAGGAACCTGGGGAAGTCTTCCCCCTGGGGACAGATCTCCGCCTTGACTGCGATCCAGCCGTCCAGCCTGAATCACGCACGGGCAAGGCAGACCCTCAAATCAAGGCAGCAAGAGGGGAGCCCCGCGGTCGGGCTCGAGGGCCCGTGCACCAGCCCCGGAGCAGCCTCACCCAAGAGGCAGCGAGGAGCACGGGGGTGGCCCTGGGGTCAGGCTCCGTCACTCACCAGCAGGGAGAGCCAGTCAAGCTGACTGATTCCCAAACCTTGCATCTCATCCTCTGAGGAACAGTGACAATAACAGGACGATGTCACCAGCTGGCCATGGGGACTGTGACAGGGCGTGAATGTGTCAGGTCTGGGTACCATTCCTGGCAGATCACAGGAGCCTTGTGATGGGGACACGTCCACAGGCACCTTCCTCCAGGCCGAAGCCCCACCCGCCCAATGTGGGCCGCACACCCACCGAGTCAGGACGGTGAGCGGCCACCCGCCGAGGCTCTTGGCACCGTGGAGCTAAGAGGGCTCTCTGCACCACCACCAGGACACGGGGGCTCCCAGAGGAGGACCCGAGGAGGGCGGATTCCTGATGCGAGGGGAAGGGTGTGGGGGGGAATGGGCAGGGGCGGGATTCGGCAGGGGCCTGGGATGACCAGGTGGGAGGAGGGAATGAGGTGCAAAGGCAGGTGGAGTCAGCTTGTCCCCGACAGGACCCGACCCTCAGAGGGCAGGCCGAGGCTCGGTGGGCTCTGCAGCAGCCTTGGCTGGAAAGGCGCGTGACCGCCAGGCCCACCGAGCAGAGGGCAGGGTTCGCTCTGCACACACGCTCTGGAAGCATCCCGCTGCAAGCCTCTGGGCACTCAGCTGTCCTGGGCAGATGCCCCTGGGCGTGGGCGTGGTCTGCCATTGCTCAGGCAGAGGCGGTGGGCTCTGTCTTCTCCCCGGAGATGTTGCCCTGCTCTCCTCGGCACAGGGCCCCTGCAAAGCCCCTGGGAAGCCCCCTGGGAAGCCCCCTGCAAAGCCCCCTGCGAAGCCCCCTGTGCACTGCTGCAC
Organism: Marmota flaviventris; assembly: GCF_047511675.1. NCBI lineage: Eukaryota > Metazoa > Chordata > Mammalia > Rodentia > Sciuridae > Marmota > Marmota flaviventris. Next base: position 75,522,726 of record NC_092514.1, read on the forward strand.
AAATGAGCAGGATCTTTAAATAGGACGGAGAGAGGAGGGAAGAGACCCATGTTAGCTTGGCAGCGAGGACTCCGGCCCTAGGGCAAATGGACTCAGGAACACAGGGCCATGGAGGGACACAGGGAGCGGCCAGGGTCACAGAGGAAGCAGGAGGCTCCAGAGAAAGAGAAACCATGTGGCAGAGAGGGCATCGACACCTGGCACCTCCCAACCCAAACTCTTACTTTCTCCCAAACCTGTTCCTCTCCTACCGGCCTTCCCATTCAGCCAGGGCTCAAGCTGGTGATCCCTGCGTCACCCTTACCCTGTCCTCTTCCTCTGTGACCTGCCAGTTCAGCTCCTTCTCCCTCCAGGGCTCGTGGACAGGGTGCCCTGGGCATTTGGGGCTGGGCCATTCTTTGTGGCGGGTCCATCCTGTGCACTATAGAGTGGTCACCAGCATCGAGGTCTTGGCCCCAGGAGCCACCAGCCTACCCCACCATGACAACCCCAGGCAGTGCCAAGTGATCCTGGGGGTGGCAGTGGCCCTCGGTGGGGCCCAGCCCCTCTCACCTGGACCCCACCATGGCTCCAGCTGTCCCCTTCCTCTGACCTCTCTCCTTCCCATGGAGGACCAGGCCATTCTTGTTAAACACCAGTGGGTGCCGTTCAGAGGTGCTGCTGTTGTAGAAGGACTCAGGCCTCATCCACTACTGAAGCTGAAAAAATATTTGTGCAAAAAGCCCCTAATCCAGAGCCGGCCTTTCCCTGTTGAACAGCCTCAGGCGAGTCCCCACCGCTCTCTAAGTGATCCGCATGCCCCCGCGACCTCCCTGCCCCTCACGGCCTGGCCTCACCCACACCTGGCCGGCCCCTCCTTGTCTCGTTGAGCCCCTCACATTCAGCTCTCTGCTCTGAGGTCTTAGCACAGTTGGCCCCCCGCACCCCGTCCCCAGCTGCGGCACCGAGCAGTCCTACCCACCACTGCCCATGCCCCTCCTCCAGCGCCCTCCTGACGCTGTCACGGGGCACAGTTACTGTGTGTATTTTAGACACAGGCTCGGGTCTAGGCCCAAAGGTACCCATGTGGGTGACATGGGTACAGACCCGGTTCAGTGGTCCCTGCTGTCCCCTGAGGATGCCAAGTCCTCAGTGACGCGCTGCAGCATCTGCTCAGAGCCCGCCTGGTGACGTCACACTGTACCGTTCAGGGGACAAGAAGGAGTGCAGCCCGCCCAGGCTCAGCTCTAGGTTCTTGGCATTTTTTTCCCCAGCAATTTCTCCCCAATACTTTCCTCCTGTGGTTGGTTGGCTCCACTTTTGAGAACCCACAATCCCGAGGGCACCTGTACACACGGACACGGGACAGACAGAGACCTGCTGGTGTGGCCACCCTCCTGGCAGGTGTCCGGCCTGCGAGGGCTCGGCCTGCCTCCTGCCCACCTGGACGTTCCAGTCTGGCACAGAACAGGCTTCAGGGTGCTCTCTGGCTGGGGGCCAGAGCCTCAGGGGGCGGGGAGCACCTGCCCATGGGGACAGCACGTGACTCCTCACAGCGGCGTGGGGAGGAGGATGGCCTTAATGCGCCTCTTGATGGGGACAGCCTTTCTAACCTCCGCAAATGTCATCGACGTCCAGAGGGCCGTGAAACCGCCTGACCGGCCACGTGGCTGCTAACTGCCTCTAATGCGCACTCGTGTCCCCCTCATCATCTTGATGGCTCCTCCTCCCAGGCTGTGAGCTCCCCCTCCACCCCAGGATGGAGGCAGCACCCACACAGAGGGTCAAGAGGCTCCCAACAGGTGTGTCCTGAGCCTACGGCATGGGGGACAACCCATGCCCACACACGACAAGGTCCCTATCCACAGGCGGTGGAGTGTGGAACACAGGGAGCAGCAGGTGACCCTGACAGCAATGCCCCCCTCCCATGAAACAGCACATGTCACATGCAGAGGGCCTGGGGGGGGTCACCAGATGAGCACCTCAAGTGCAGGAGGACACAGGGCAGGGAGCCCAGGGGTCCCACCACAGGACAGCCAAGCCCCAGGGCAACCCACCTGGCCAGAGCAGCAGGTGGGTTTGTGCCCTCGTCCCCCTAAAGAAGTGACCGAGTCCACAGTCTCTGCAACCTGGGGGACCTGGAGACCCAGCCAAGCTGCAGGCTCGGTGGCCCCCAGGTGTGCCCGAGAGGGAGGGGGGAGGACACCGGCGAGGGATTGTTCCCAGGGAGGTCACGTCCTCCTCCCCAGCCCAGGAGCCCTGGAGCCTTCAGATGGCCCTCACACCCCAACAGGCCAAGGCCAGGATAAGGCCCCTCAACCAGCCAGCTGTTGGGCCCCGACCCTGGGGTGTTGAGACGGGAGGGGGCGGTGGGGAGAGGTTAGGGACCTCACTCAACAACACGCAGAGTGCTAAGATCCCCCCTCGAGACTGGCCCGTCCGGGGTGAGTGGACACACGGGCGTGTGCGTCCATTTCCCTACCCAGAAGAACAGGGCCAGAGACCCCTTGTGACGAGCGACTGAGGGCAGACTCCAGGGGCACACAGCGGGGGCGGATCCTGGAGACGAGGAGGCTCACCAGCGGCTGGGGAGGGACCGAGGGGCCGCGGTGGGTGCGGGGTCCTTCTGGGGTGGGGGAACGTCCTGGAGGGCGGAGGGTGGCTGCACAGATGTGAGGGCTCAGGACCTCCCACCGCAGATGGCTGAGGCTTCATTTTACCCTTGAGGCTAAATTTTACTTGGATTCTTTCGAGGTCGGGCCTCTCTGCCTCTCCGGCCCAGCAGAGTCCAGGCTGTCCTCCTGTCCACCCTGCTCCAGAAGCAGCTCCCTAACAGGTCCACGAGTGTCCAGATCTCCCCTCATGAAGGGGGGTCCACTGTCTACTCCACGGCCACCACAGCCAGCTCACTGGCAGGACGGGACACACCTGCCTTGTGTCCTGCACAGCCAGCTCCGGCCAAGCTGTCCCCTGCTAACGGAGCTCGCCCTGCTCCTCCCAGGCCTTGGCTCTGTGTGCAGTTCTCTGCTGACCTCTCCTCCCGGATACTCCTATGCGTCCTTCAAAACCCAGCTCAAAGCCCTTCAGGGGGCTCCCACTGGCCCTGCCTCCATACACTGCTGCCCTCCACGGGCCTGACTCCTCCATGAAAGAGAAAGTTCCCTGGGGAGGGGACGCGTTGGGTTCCTCTGGAGTCCCCAGGACCGAGCATGATGCCTCATACACACATGGCCAGAGGCTGGGGCCCAATGAGGGACGGACAGAGGGTGACTGGTGAGGACCCTGGACTGAGAGGAAACACTCCTCCCTGTTCAGACCCTTTCCGCCCCAAGCCCCCTGATAGATAAAATATCTATCCCTCTGGCTTCAGTGAGCTGGAGGCCAGGAAGGGGAGGAGCAAAGATGGAGAAGCCCCTGTCCAGTCCTGGACTCTGCTCATCTAAGGGAGCCTCAGCATTCGTCGGCGATGGTCACACCTGCCTCCTACACGCTCTGCGCTCCGCGAGGTGCCCCCTGCTCAGTGCACGGCCTGGGCCCCGTGCCCCTCTGTTTTCCGTGGTGAATATGTGGGTACTGTGGGCTGAATGTCCCCCCTACCCAGCACATGTCCACTCAGGACCTCAGAACGTGACCTTACTTGGAAATAGGATCTTTGCCGAGGTACTTAATTAAGGATCTAATGACGAAATCCTCCTAGATTTAGGAAGGGCCCCACTTCCAAAGACTGGTGTCTTCATGAGAGGGGAGATCGGGACACGCGAGATAAAGAGATAAGGGCCTTGTGAGGACAGAGCAGAGACAGAGCCATGTGGCCACCAGCCCAGGAACACCGAGGGCTGCTGGCCACGCCAGGGTAGGAAGAGGTGGCCCCTTGGAGCCCCCCAGGACCAGCCCTGACACACTCCATTCCTCACTCTGTCCCCTGGGACTGCGAGGGAATGAGACTCTGTTCCCAGCAGCACAGATTGTGGTGACGTGCTGTGGCAGCCTTGGGGACTGACCTGCCTGCCAACGTGCTCTTCAGATCCCTGCCACCCACGAGGACGCCTGTCTCCATGAAGGCTGGTTTCTGTCTGTCCTCCAGGGGGCCCAGGCCCTTGGACAGCGTCAGATGGACAAGGGGCGAGGCCACAGACACACGGCTGCTTGGGTCCCTCTCCAGCTGCAGGCCACCGACGCACAGTGCTGGCCTTGGGCAAGTCCCCAAGCCCTGGGAACCTCAGCTTCTCCTCGTGAGGCAGCATAAAAACAGCAACTGGCCCAGGAGCTGCTGCCTGGATTAAGTGCTCCCCAAGCCCCTCACAGCTCCCCAAGAGAGCACCCGCGTCTCTCGCGTCTGGACACAGAGCCACTCGAGGTACAGGCCGTGGTCCCCAGTGGGTGCCCGTGGGACGTGGAGCAGCGCCCTTAGCTGGGCCCACCGAGGCCAGTCCAGACCCCGCTGGCTGTCAGGACTTGCCTGGGGGACTGTACACGGCCCAGGGGGGCCCGCGCTGGGGACTCCGCTCCACATCCTGTGGGGCAGAGCCAGCTCCCCATGCCCACAGCGCGCAGGAGGAGAGACCCTCACAAACAACAGAAGGCTTCTGCGGGGAAAGCAGCAAGACGTGGGGGAGAAGTCACAGGCTCCGTGACCTCGCCGTGCTGTGTGCCCAAGGCCAGGAAGACCAAGCTGCCAGCTGCCGTGGGCCAGCTCCCACAGACCCCAGCCAAGCTTCTCGGGGACACGGGGCCCACTCCTGCCTGGTGGGTTGAGGACAGGGCCGAGCCTCTCTTACTACCCGCCATTGCTCTCAGCACGCCCCTCAGCAGCAGCAGCGGCAGCAGCTCCCTGGCTCCTCTGCAATGACCGTCTCCTCCTGGCCCAGCCCTGAGCGCCTGGCCACCCACAGTCCTGGGGAACTCGGCTGCAGGTTTGCTGGACACAGACCAGGAGATCCAGATGGGAAGACGAGGAGCACAGAGCCCCTTGCTCTCTGTGGAAGGCTGCCACAAGACAGGGACCCGTCACAAGAGCTTCCCTCCCCCTTTCCACCCAGGGGACCCTCCAGGTGGTCTCCTCCACACCACTTCCAACACGCGGGCAGCCTGACAGGAAGCTGTCCTGGGGAACGTGGGCAATGGCCGGGAGGAGAGGGGAGCCTTGGTGGTGGTGGATGGGCCCCAGGGGCCACACCATAAAACCGTGGGTCTGGGGAGGATGCCCATCGAGGCCGAGCACGGGCACAGTGTGCCCCATGAGCCTGGCAGAGGCACACACCTAGGGCATGGAGGAAGGGCACCCCTGGGGAACAGGGGACATCTGTCGGGGGCCTGAGGACTGGCGACAGGTCCCCACACAGACATCTGCCTTAGAGGCAGGGGCTGTGGTGCGGCCTGGGGGGGGGGGGCACTGCGGGCTGCTGCTGCCTGCCGAGGGGAGGGGGAGGGGGAGGCGACTCTTTTTATAGCAAACAAGCAAACAAACAAACTGCTTTGCTTTAAGAAGCCAAAACCGAAAAAAGAACGAGAATATGTCTCTGCCGGCTGCTGGGAGAGTAATGAGCGCCGTCCCAGCCAGCCAAGGGGACGCAGGCAACGTGCCAAGGACTCTCCGGCCAGGGCCTCCCCACGGCCGGCGGACAGCTGGAACAAGGCCGGCCCTGCCACATGGGCACCCGCGGGCACTGGGCACGGCGCCGGCCTGCACGTGAACGGCTCCTGGCGCTGCAGAGCCCAGTGAAGTCACCCGCGCTGCCACCCACATCTGCAGGTGAACAGCAGGGGACGCCTCCGGCTACTGAGGGGCACCAGGACGGGGCCTGGCTCCAGTGGAAGGTCTCACCCTACGGCCCCTTAGTGGGTTAGCCGGAGGGCGGGGCTGTGGGCCTCACCCACCCCCCTATCTCCCACCCCTCGCTCCTCCTCTGGCCTCGGACCCCAGGCCCAGCTCGCCGGCGACCTTGGTCTCGTTGCCTCGCTGGCCCGGGGAGGCTGGCGTTGTGCATTCTGCTCAGCTCTGCCTTTGTTCATGCCACAGAGAAGCCAGGGCTGCTGGTGGGAGAGGAGAGCTCCATCCCATAATAAGCAGCATGAACTATTTATAACCCTGAAAACATCTTTATTATTATTTTTCTTCCCTCCAGAAACAATCTCACACAATCCTGTTAAGTACACACCACCAAGGACTGGAGGGCCGAGGGCCGGGCGCTTCCCCCGGCCCTGCCCAGCCGAGCAGATGGCGGCGTGGGCGTTAGGTACCAGCCTCCTGGCAATCCGAACATCTGTTCCCGTTAGAAAATGCTAATTGCCATCAATCAGGACAGCACCTACCCACATTTACATGCAAGCACACATGCAAAAAAATAATACATCTAAATTTCTCCGCGCACAGCGCTCCCTGCATGTTAACGAGCCGGGCAGCGCCTGGACGCCCGGGAAGCTCCAGCCAGGGCAGCGCAGCCCCTCTGGACCCACCCTGCACCCCGGCAAGGAGAGTGCCAGGGAGCCTCGGTGGGCCTCCCAGTGGCCCACCAGGGACACCCAGGGTCCCCGACTCCAGGCAGCACAGGCCACGCTCCCGTGAGCACCTCCACAGTGCTGCATCCTGCCCTCCCTGTGGCCCTGTCCCCAGCCAGGCTGAGGCTCCCTGAGCTTCCGGGAGGCAGCACTAGGTGCTCAGCCCCGAGTCGGCTCCACGTCTGCCCCTGAGGCCTGCAGCCTCCCTCTGTCGCCCTGAGGGGGGCAGCCAGGGCTGGCCTCCGCCGCTGTTTCCTACCCACGGGAGCTTCCCCAGCACCCGAGACCATGCCCATCCTCGGGCCCCAGGTTCCTGGGCTCGGCTAGGCCCTTGTACCCCTCCCTGGACCTCTGTTTGGTTGACAGTCACTCAGCTTCCCGAGTCCCAGTGTTCTGAGCTGGCCCTGGAGAGCCAGAGGTGACCACAGGGTCCCAGAGCAGAAACTGGGCCACCCCTCTGCTGGGAAAGGGAAGAGAAGGGGGTCACTGGCTCACACTCATGCTCGAGGAGAAAGGAGTGGCACCCCACCTTCTCCCTTGGCTTCTTGCAGTCCGACCCTTCTCGGAGGAGCTGACCGGCTGCCCAGCTGGACCAACAGAGCAATCTACTGCTCCCGGGCACCCCGCCCATGTGTGCAATCCCAGGGCCTCCATGTTTCCAGAAGGGGAGCTCAGGAGACTGGCCCATTATGTAACGAGAAACAATGATCTCTGAGTGCCCCCACCGCCACACACACCCTCCCCAAAAGAAAGCAATTTTGCTAATTTTTCTCCCAGGCACCAGGCACCGTTGCCAGCCTCGGTTGCTATGGGGCCTGTGACTGGTTCGAGGTAGATTCTGAGGATTGGAGGAGAGGTTTCCATGGGGAGCCACAGCACCCCATCCCCTAGGGCCACAGACAGCACTGGGTGGGAAAGAGGGCCTCTGGACTGACCAGGCAGGTGGCCCCATGATGTGACTGGAAGGTGATTCACGGGCAGCTTTGCCGTCTGTGAATATTGTGCAGGACTGACTGCCGGCAAAGTATGGCACGAGTCGTGCACAGGAAGGGTGTGTTCCTATCAGAGGCTCACCAGCACTGTTGCAGGGCAGGGTGGGAGGCTGGCAAGTGGCTTCCTTCCCCGGGTAGAATGACCTTCTCTGAGACAGCAGGTGCTTCGTGAGAACTCAGGGGGCGCAGGGGAAGGCGGAGCCCGCCAGCCTTGCCACATGACCCTCTCTGACGTATTCCTCTTTCAGTAAGAGCCTGGCTTTCCACCAGGGCAGTGGCAACACCTGTGATCCCCGGAGCTGGAGAGGCTGAGGCAGGAGGATCACAGTTCAAATCCAGCCTCAGCAACTTAGCAAAGCCCTAAGCAAGACCCTGTCTCAAAATAAACAATTACAAAGGCTGGGGGTATGGCTCAGCGCTTAAGCACCCCTGGGTTCAATCTTCAGTACCAAAGAAATCCAAGACCCCTGCGCTGGACACTAGGGAAACAGACACGGATGTCAGGGACGCAGGGCCACACAGCGCCTGCAGAGCCCACCTGGGACAAGCCTGTCCCCATGCTCTGCCTATCCTGAGGAGGGGCTTCAAAACCCACAGCAGCTCCCTCCTGACTCGCTCTAACTGCAGCGACACCTGTGTGGGGCTGCCTCCACCTCCAGCCAGGCCCCACGTGTCGGCCCCCCGCCCCCCTAATGCTAGCCCAGACCTGCTTCAGGCCAGCCTCGCCGGTGGGCACATTTGCTTCCTGGGTTCCACTTGAACTGGGCTCATTATTGTCTTTGTTCAGAATTCGGAGGGTGTCTCTCTGCTAAGGGCTCTCGGTCTCCAGGGCAGGGGTCATGAACGAGGACTCTAGGGGGCTGTCAACCTCCCGCAGCCCCTCCCATGCCTTGACAGCCTCGGCCCCGCAGCCCCCCAGCGTGGCCTGACTCCCGGCTGAGGCACGTGGCCTGCAGACTAGAGGCTGGTCCTCCAGTTCCAGGGCCCAACACCGCCCCCTCCTCTCACTTCCCTCTTCCCAGCCTTGCTGAGGCTGCAGGTGAGTATGAGGCAGCAGCACAGGAGCGGGGCCTGGGTCAGGTGTCCTTCCCACCCCAAAACACCAGAAGAGGAGGAGGCTTTAAAAATAAAGCTCGTGATAATGATAGGAATCAATGGCTACGAGAGAGAGAGAGAGGATGAGTAGATGGATATGTAATACCTACATGGATGACAGATGGGTGGATAAAGGATAGAGAGCTAATAGATGCATGGATGGAGGCAGAGATAATCAATAATAGATAACAGATGGATAGATAGATGCAGAAATGGACGGTCCCTCACTGAGTCGATGAACAGGCATGAAGAGCAGGTACATGGCACATGCATCTAGACGCACAGATGGGTGGATGATAAATATGTAGACACATAGAAAGATAAACAGTAACAGATGCGTGGGTGGGTGATGGACACACAGTCACTGACGGCTGGATGGAGAGAGGGATGGTAGGTAGATGGAGAGGGATGGTAGGTGGATGGAGAGAGGGATGGTAGGTAGATGGAGAGGGATGGTAGGTGGATGGAGAGGGGGATGGTAGGTGGATGGAGAGAGGGATGGTAGGTGGATGGAGAGGGGGATGGTAGGTGGATGGAGAGAGGGATGATAGGTAGATGGAGAGGGATGGTAGGTGGATGGAGAGAGGGATGGCAGGTGGATGGAGAGGGGGATGGTAGGTGGATGGAGAGAGGGATGATAGGTAGATGGAGAGGGATGGTAGGTGGATGGAGAGGGGGATGATAGGTAGATGGAGAGGGATGGTAGGTGGATGGAGAGGGGGATGGTAGGTGGATGGAGAGAGGGATGGTAGGTAGATGGAGAGAGATGGTAGGTGGATGGAGAGAGGGATGGCAGGTGGATGGAGAGGGGGATAGTAGGTGGATGGAGAGAGGGATGGTAGGTGGATGGAGAGGGGGATGGTAGGTAGATGGAGAGAGGGATGGTAGGTGGATGGAGAGAGGGATGGTAGGTGGATGGAGAGAGGGATGATGGGTGGATGGAGAGGGGGATGGTAGGTGGATGGAGAAAGGGATGATAGATGGATGGAAAGGGATGGTAGGTGGATGGAGAGGGGAATGATAGATGGATGGAGAGGGGGATGGTAGGTGGATGGAGAGAGGGATGATAGTTGGATGGAGAGATGAATGGTAGGTGGATGGAGAGGGATGGTAGGTGGATGGAGAGGGATGATGGGTGGATGGAGAGAGGGATGGTAGGTAGATGGAGAGGGATGGTAGGTGGATGGAAAGGGATGGTAGGTGGATGGAGAGAGGGATGGTAGGTGGATGGAGAGAGGGATGATGGGTGGATGGAGAGGGGGATGGTAGGTGGATGGAGAGGGGGATGGTAGGTGGATGGAGAGGGGGATGGTAGGTGGATGGAGAGAGGGATGGTAGGTGGATGGAGAGGGATGGTAGGTGGATGGAGAGGGGGATGGTAGGTGGATGGAGAGGGGGATGGTAGGTGGATGGAGAGGGGGATGGTAGGTGGATGGAGAGAGGGATGGTAGGTAGATGGAGAGGGATGGTAGGTGGATGGAAAGGGATGGTAGGTGGATGGAGAGAGGGATGGTAGGTGGATGGAGAGGGATGATGGGTGGATGGAGAGAGGGATGGTAGGTGGATGGAGAGGGATGATGGGTGGATGGAGAGAGGGATGGTAGGTGGATGGAGAGGGGGATGGTAGGTGGATGGAGCCATCACCTTTCCGTAGCTCTGGGCCCTCTCCAGCTGTGTGGCCTTGGAGAGCCCCTCCAGCCCTAGGACTGCCCCTGGTCTGGAGTGGGGTGTGCTAGAGCCACCTGGTCCCGTCTAACACTCTGGCCTGGATGACAGTGCCCTTGGCACATACTTAGCCCCTGTCTCAGTGTCCTGCCAGTGAGGACCTGGCCACTTGCTCTCGGGTCCCCCAGCAAGAAGAGACAGGGCTGACCTCTTGGTGCGCACGTCCTCTGTGGCTGATCTTCCCCAGTCCTCCTGACCACCCTGAAGGTGCTGCACTGCACTGTGGGGCTGGACTTCCCCTGCACCTCAGATGGACACAGCTGTGACCCCAGGAAGCAGAGCCCTTCCCAGTCCCTCCTAGTGGGTCCCCCTCACCCTACCAGGACAGGGCCATCTGGGCCAGGAAGTGGCAGGAGCCCTGGGTAAGTGCAAGGGCAGTGGGTGGGTGAGGGGTCTGGAGGGCAAAGGCTCTGCTCACTGAGCACAGAGGCAGGCCTTGGCCCCCCACCTGGGATACAGGCCCCCGAGCATTCTGAGGGCCAGTTGAGCCCAGCGCATCAGAGAGCCACACCACACACGCGTGTTCTCCTGCCCTAGGGGGGCTTCTCAGAGAGCTTCTATTTGTCCCATCTCTGCATCCCCCACCATGCTCAGCCCCAGGCCACGGCACCAGGCCCACAGACTGGAGGGGTGTGTGCTTGACTTCATCCTAATCCAGAAGGTCCCCAGGGTGAGACGCCACCTCTGGCCAACGTGCAGCGTGCCCACTACCTGACAGAGGGGAAAGAGAGGTGCAGGTAAGACGGCTGGTGAGGCCGTGGGCTGGGGCAGCGGTCACTCCGCAGCCGTCACAGGGTCACCAGGCACCTCTGAAATGCCTAGCATGGCCTTCATAAAATCTCACAGCAAGACGGCATGAAAACTCACCTCGGGCAGCCCACCCTCGATGCCCACTCTCACGTTGGAATAACTGAGTGCTACCAAGTGCTTCTCAAACTGGGGAACCCCTCCCCAGCCCCTCGAGATGCGTGGGGATGGGAAGAGGAGCCCTGGGCGTCCAGGACCCATCGGCTAAGCCTGTGCCTGGGACGGCAGCTCCGGTTTTGTCTGAGCAGTTCAGGGGAATATTATGGTTCTGTCACAGCCGGGGAAGCGCATTGTGGATTCAGTGTAAGACGTGTGCGAATTTTTAAGATAACAAATAAGACTTCAAAGAAATGTCATGCTTTCTCTGGCCCCCTTCTGGCAACAGACGCCCAGGTCCCCAGGGGTGCAGGCTTACTACTCCCTCTCTTTGGAGCCTCGGGAGGAAAAGTGCACACCTCCAGTGCAGTGCCTGGTGCCCTCTATCACCCGGACAGGCCATTTAATCTCCTCTGCCGGAGCCCAGCCCGCCGTGCCCAACACACACTCTGGCTCTGTGTCACGCCACCGTGTTAGAAAATGAAATAAATAAATAAATAAATAACCAGTCCTTCCTTTACGCTCAGTAAAGGAGAAAAACGCTGCAGAATCAACTCCACAGACAGACAAAAGGTTTCTGCCGCCTCAGCAGAAATACTCAGCGTCTCCATCTGCAGAGTCGGGGTGAGCCATGGGCCTGGGGCACCCCGAGCTGAGGCCGGGAGGAAGAAGCGTCAGGAGGACTGACCCTCCCTGGCTCTCAGCTTGAGAAAAGCAGAGAGACGTGGACGGTCCCTCTGTCACGCTGCACACACAACCATGACCCACGTCTCCAAGGGCAGGGAGACCTCAGAGAGCACCCTTCAGGGGTGCTGGTCAGGGTGCAAAGCTCGGGGTATTTGCCGTGAAGTGAGGGTCCCCATTCTGCAGAGGGTGTGGGCTGGTAAGTAATTAAAACATGATTATGGGCTGGGGCTGGGGCTCAGTGGTGGAGCACTTGCCTAGTGCATGTGAGGCCCGGGCTCAGTTCTCAGCATATAATTTAATGAATAAAATAAAGGTCTGCAAACAACCGGAAAATATTTTTAAATAAATAAAAAATTACGACCCGGGCTCGGGGAACCTTGTGAGCCAACGGAGTGTCCTATGGCAATGACCACGGTGACATTCTGGCCCACAACTAGGAAACAGCCTTCAAACGCCACCACACTGGTCAGCTCTGCTCTTGTGCCCAGGAGGACACTGGTACCCAGCAAGCAGGGCGTGTGCATCGGACAAGGACCAGGCCCTCTCGGCGGGCCCAGGTCTAAAGGTCGTCAGCACCTGAAAGTCCTCTGCTTGAGGATGAGCTCCCTTGAGAGGACAGTGTCCTGTGAACACCGCTGGACGGGCAGCCAGGAGCATGGCTGTACCAACACAGGCTTGCTGTCCCGCCCCCACCATGGGCCATATGTGACCACGATCACTGTGTCCCAGAGCAAGGGAGACTTCAGGAGGGTGACCGGGCACCGTCCAGACCATTACCTCAAAGGCGCTTTGTGCAAAGCTTTGCAAGGACCCTGCCACAGCCGTGGGGAAAACAGAAGCAGCAAATCTGTGCCGCTCAGAAACCCGAGAGGGAGGAGCCAAGGGGCATCGTGGCAGGTGGCACAGGGGCAGCCCCGCCGCACCCCACTCACCTGCCACAGCCACAGGCAGGCTCAGAGGGCCAGAAGGCAGAGAGCTGGAAGGGCAGCGTCCGGGCCAGGCCCACTGGACACCCAGCCCAGGGAGCACTTGCTCCAAACCCAGGGCAACGGGCCTGCCTGCTGGGACTCCATCCAGACCAACCACAGTGGCCGTGCTGCCGGGAGGGATTTCCTTTTTAAAATAACCATTTATTTTGAAATAATTTAAGGCTCATAAGATGTTGTAAAAATAGTACAGAGAACTCCCATGTACCCTTCTGTCATGGACTGAACTGTGTTTAAAAAATATATATATATACACATGTGATGCTGAAGTCCTCACCCTCGGCACTTTAGAATGTCACTGCTTTGGAGACAGGGCCCTCGAGGAGGTGAGCAAGGTGAAATGAGGTCACTGCGGTGGGTCCTGAAACCGTATGAATGGCACCTTGTGAGAAGGGGTCAGGACGCAGGTGCACAGGGAGGCAGGGCCAGCCACCACAGAGGCCTCCAGAGGACCCTCCCCTGCGCGCGCCGTGGACCCCAGAAGATTGATTGCTGTGGCCCAGCATGGTGCTCAGCTAGGGCTGAGCTCTCACCCATCCCGGGCTGCCACGGTCCCATCCGGGGGCCGGCCCTGGGCTCAGCAGAGGCCAGGCAGACATGGCCCACTCCATCTGCTGGCTCGAGCCTCCTCGCTGGGAGCACTTCCCAGACCCCCTGCTGCAAAGGAGGCAGCCCTGATTTCAGATTCACTGTGGACCTGACTTTTGTTTTAAAAAACAGCCGCAAAAAAGATCTTACTAGGAACATGGAATGAATTTACCAGAAAAATAGAACAAAAGATACATGTAGATCACAAAGCCCAATTCCTGATTAGATTCACAGACCTAAAATCACTCTTTCAAATTGCTATGAAAGACGCACTGCTATGGCTGGGATCTGGTGTCAGCGTGTCCCCCAGGATTCACATGTGGCAATGTTGAGAGGTAGTGGAACCTTCCGGAAGGGTAGCCTGGTAGGAAGTCCTCCAGCTACTGGGCCCTGACGTGGAAATCATTAAGGCGGTCATCCCAGAACACTGACTTAGCTCCTGCGAGAGCCCTTCCCTCTCTCTGGCTTCCTGACTGGCCACAAAATCTCTCCCTCCCCTGCCAATGTGGTACCATCTACCAGGAGGTCTGCACCAGAGCCAGGCAAATGCAGGCTCCGTGCCCTTGACCCTCTAGAACTGTGAGCTAAATAAAGCTCTTTTCTTGTAAAGTTATCCAGCCTTGGGTATTTTGTTATAGCAACAGCAGACACTCTAATGCAGTTGCTCTCGAGTTCCATATTCAATCGCAGGGACCAGCAGCAGCAGCTCACAGATAGGCACTGGTCTGTGGACCTCACTTTGAGTAGCTTTGATATGGATCGTCATGACACGTCTCATGTGAATGTCTAGAGAACTGCCAAGGGATCGAATTCGGAATGGTCCTATGCTCATCGTCTACCTGTGACTCCGTCTTCCCAGGGAACCCAGCTCAGTGTTGTGAGGATGAATGGGGTGATGACTCATGTGGACTGGGGACGATGGCCGTGCCAGCCAGGAAGACCATGCTCGGGTGCCCCTCAGGTCAGCAGGTGTCTTCACGAGGGATGTTGAGTTATGAGCGTGCGGGTTGACCTCTGTTCATCCTGGGCTTACCTTTGATTGCTTCCAGGTCCTTCCACAATGTCCACATCCTGATTAACCCCCACCGGGAGCTGCAGGTGGCCACGCCCTGGGAGCTTCCTGCAGTTTCAGCCATTACTCAGCAATGCACAGCGGCTCAAGGTCACCTCGGCACCATCTGTCCACCTCCCTCCCTCCCACCCCAGGGACAGGGGAGAGATTACCCTCCACCCCCTCTCCCTCCCTCACACGCTGCCCTCCCTGAAGCAGGCTTCCCGACTCCATCTAAATCACCTGTCTCCCGGGGCCTCTGCCCACATGCCTCTCCTCGGCTGCCCACTCCTGCCCACAGATGTGATGGACAACGCCAGGCCTGAGGCTTGGTGCATCCCGCAAATCAGAGGAGAACTGGCTTCCTCCCCATTATCGGAGCCCTCGCCGTCCACCAGGCCTTGGTGGAGCTCGCTGGCCACTGCATGTGACGCTGGACGTGCATGCCCCTGTGGGAGAACTGGGCCAAGACGCCACGGGGCAGACCCGGGACCCGCCTGGTCCTGCCAAGAGTAGGACCAGGAGCTGGGTGCCGGCCAGGGCCCAGGCCCTCGTGGCCTCCATGACAGACCGTCTGCCTGGAACCAACAGATGGACACGGTCCACACTGAACCAAGGTGCTCTCTGTCCAGGACATCTGTGAGTCACCAGACCAGCCCTTATCACCGGGTGGGTCATCATCCCCAAAGAAGAAGAGGGTGCATTTCCCCAGACACTGCTGACCGCTGGCCACCTCAGATGGGTCCGTTGCAGAGCAGCCCACACCGTTTCTGCACCAGGCTCCCCTCTGCCCCAGGGGACTACTTGTTCCTTTTCCTGGCGTCCTCGTGGGTGTGGACAGTTCAGATCCCCACCTCCCCTGTCCCCGGGCTCCACTCCTCCCAGCGCCCTCAGCCCTCCCCTGCAGAGCCGCTGCCCTCCTACGGCCCGGGCTGGGCCACAGGAACCCCCTGCCCCCCACCACCTTCCCAGGCCAGGCTGCACTCCTTCCCCCAGTGCACCCCGCCAGGCCCCCTGGAGGCTCCCGACACCCTCCGTCCCCAGCCGAGAGCTCTAACCGCCCCCTGACACAGGTGGGAGAGGAGCCCGCCGCCCTCCTCCCCACAGAGGTGTGTGCCCAGAGCCTGCCGCATGAGCCGGCTGCCTTAGGCTTAGATTCAGGGTCCGCCCTTAACTTCTCAGCTGGCTCTCGAGGTGGCAAGTCTAGGGGCACCTGAGGGGGTCTCCAGAGCCAGGAGCCAAGTAAATTTCCATTCTTCACAAATTATGCTGCCTCCGTATTTTGCGATAGCAACAGAAACCTCACTGAGATCCCCCCTCACAGCTCCTCTGCTGAGTGGCCAGGGACCTCCTCACCTCCTGCCATTGTCCCGAAGCCCATCTTGCCTGGTCCTCTTGACACCATGTCTGCTAAGATTAGTGCTCTGGGGGCTGGGTCAAGGCCACCACGCCAGGGTCACCTTCCTCAGTGGGGTACGGATGGTAGGTAGTAGAACTGTGTCCCTAGGAGACTGCTCAAGTCCTAGCTCCAGAGCCTGTGACCGTGACCTTATTTGGAAACAGGGTCTTTGCAGGTGCCATCACGAGGAGGTCCAGCTGGAGCAGGGTAGGCCTGGTGTGATGACTGACACCCTCATGAAATGAGGAGCCTGGGACACACGCACACACACAGGAACATCCCACGGAGACACAGAAGGAGAGACACGGAGGGGAGCGGCCACCTGAGCACAGAGCAGAGCCTGGACAGACGCATCTGCACGCCCAGGAATGCCAAGGACAGCCACCGCCACCACCGGGAGGGGGGCCTGGGCTCCCGGCTGTGTTTTAGGTCACCAGCTACAGCAGCCACAGGACCTGAGACCAGCTCTGAATCCAGTGTGCCTGCCCAGGTGCCACACCCGCGCCCCTGCCCCACCCAAGGCCCTCAGGCATCCTCAGGGGGCAGCCAGCAGAGCCCCCGCGTCCCCAGGCCGCTCTGGCGCCACATCTGGAGACTCCTCACCCTTAATCGTTCTTAATGCTCTAACACACGATGACTAATGGGCTCTAATTGGCAGCCTGGCGGGGAGCGGTGGCCTGGGGAGCTCTGCCGTGCCCTCCGTGACCTGCACAGCCTCCTTGCCGCGCACTCCCGGAGCTCCAGAGTCACCGGGAAAAAATCGCTGGTCCATTTTTCTATTTTTTAAAAAATGCCGCAGCAGTGCCAACGAGCCACTGTGCCCTTCAACCACCAGAGACAGGGCGAAGGAAAGGGTGGAGGAGAAGCAACCAGATGGGACAAAATCTCACAAATGCCACTGAGGTCTGTGACATCTGCCGGAGACACGCAGGAGGCCTCTTGGAGCAAGCCCAGCGCGAGTCCATCAGGGAGCGTGGAGAGAGTCTGGAAGATTCCAGCCCAGATTTCCCCTTGAAGGGAAGCGACCGGGCATCTCTGATACCTGCTCGTCTCCCCCCGACCCGAGGGTGCTGCGCACTGTCCTTCCCAGACTGCAGAGAAGGAGCCAGAAGGTGGAGGGGCCACGCAGAGTCAGGCTGACAGATGCGGGGACCCAGCAGAGAGTTCAGAAAAGCTGGAGGCACCCAGAATCCTCAACTGCTGGGGGTCAGAGAGACAGAGGAGGAGAGGGGCAGCCCGGGTCCAGGCCCTGTCTCCTGTCAGCAGGGCCCACTGCAGAGACAGTCCTGGCAGAGTTCAGAGGAAGGGGTTAGAGAGGTGAGCCAGGTTCATTCTCCAGGAGAGGAGGAAGCCCTGGGGTCTTCAGACGGATCCCTGTTCCCAAAGGTTGGCTCAAGCTAAGGGCTCGTGTTGAGCTGTCGGATGCCACCAGGACCTGCCCCACACCTGGGGATGGCAACCACAAGTGTCACAGAGACACCTCAGTGGCTCCCGGTGCCTCTAGGTAAAGCCCCGCTGTCTCTCCCCACCCTGGGAGACCACCCCCCAGACAGTGCCGGGCACACCAGCCGCTGATGTGGGCAGTGGAGGCTCAGCTCAGCCGGGTGCCAGGGGCCCTGTGATGGATGCTGGTTTAACAGCTTTTAAAAACAAGCAGACAAGAGACGGGCGTGATGGATGAGTGCGGGAAGCAGCCTCATTTGGGGATGATTTATGAGCGTCGCGTGTTGCCGCTCATGGGTGCAGCCCCGAGGATGGGTCTGGGGAGACGGATGGGCTGCAGCACAGAGCCCCTGAGGGGCGTAGACCGCTCGCTGTGTCCCCACGGCATGCTGCTCGTGCCTGGCCAGCTTGTGCCACCTGGCCATCAGGTGGCCACGGCTTCCCAAGAACCAAGGTGCTCCCGCCCCGAGAAACATCTGGAGAAGGGACAGCCAGCCATGCCTTCAGCTCCTGAGTGACCCCAAGACACACTGGGTTGGGAGAATTCTGTCCCCTGGAGTGGCAAGGGGGACGCCCAGGAGGGAAGAGCATGCGATGCCCACCAGCTCTAGTCCCCAACGCTGCGGCCAGGTCGTCTCCTCCCACATCTGAGGGACCATCGGCCCCAGGCCTCAGCCACTGCACGTAGTAGACAGATCTCGTTTTGCCGAGATTAATTTCCATCCAGGTTTTTAATAAAGACTCATAATTTACTGTATGGTAAGATCCAAATTGGATCCATATTTAGAAGGGATGAGCTTTGTAATGGGCTCTTACCCATGGGACCCTCTGTAAGCTGAAGGAATGTCTGGGCAGGGGCGGTGGCCTGGGAGGAGACCGCAGGCTCCCCACACCTCTCCCAAAGCCGGGGGTGTCTGGGTGAGGGCCACACCCAGCGGCCTGCGCGGCTCGGCCTTTCCTGAGCCCAGCAGCCTCTGTCCACTCAGGTTCCTGAGGCTTTTGTGGCCCTGACTTCCCCGGCCTCCCCTGACCTTGAGGCCACTCTGGCCCTTTCCTCCAGTGGCCTTCCACTTCCCCAGAGCCAGGCGGGCTGGCCTGCAGGACTCAGGTGCAGTACGCCCGCCCCAGGTGGACGAGGCAGCCCCCCTTCAGAGCCCACAGCTGGGTCTCGTGAGACCCTGGGGGAGGGTGCGTGCAGGGGTGAGGAGCACAGCACCCTGGCCACTGACCTGCTTGCCTGGGCTCCTCCTTCAGAGACCTGCCACCCACCCTCCCAGAGCCCATTAAAAAAAAAAAAACAGGGTCAAGGCCATGCTCAGGTGGCTGGGACCAGAGTGTCTGCCCTGTCCAGTGAGCCTGCTGTCTCCTCCGCCTCCCCAAACGGAAGGGCAGGACTCTCAAATGCATGGCACCTATGTCACCACTTCAGGGCAGGCCCTCAGAGCGCAAGAGGGCAGGGGGTGAGCCGGCTCTGGTAGAAGGGCACTGGGCAGTGACCCTGGCTGCCCACCCTGAACTTCCCAGACCCGCTGTCGGGGATGAGCCGGTCTTGGGCTTTTGGCTTTGATGGCCCCAAGGATGCATATATGCACCTTTGGGGGAGGAGAACACCTAGTCTCAGACCCTCAGCAAGGTGAGGCTGGGCCTTGCTGCCTCCTCAGAGGAAGCCACAGGGACAGGCTGCTCCCACCAGCTGCCCACAGGGACATCCAGGTTCTTCTGTCCTCCCAAGGACAGAGCCTCGTACAGCTGCTTGGAACCAGGCGCTCAAGTCTCCGAGGACAGTGGTCCTGAGGGCTTTCCTGCCCTGAGCTGAGGTCAGGGCCCAAACAGGCCTCTAGCAAGGTCCTGAAGCCCCCAAGGCCAGGATCCCGGCAGTGGCAGGTCCTGGACCCTTCACTGCAGCACTGTGGAGCCAGGTCACCAGGAGCAAAGGCTGGCTAGAGGCTCATTCCACGGCCCTCGCCCGGTCCACGGCCCCACCAGCCCTCCCAGACAGAGCAGCCTCGTCTTCCTGCTCCGACTGCCCCACACAAGAGGCCAAGCCCGTCAGTCCCTTCCCCAGAGATCTCAGTGCCTCCCAACACCCCCACAAGATGAAATCCAAAATCCTTAATCCCTGTGTAGAGGCCACTAACCCCGGCCAGGGACACTCGAGGCCTCGTCTCCTTCCACCCTGCTCTACCATTCAGCCCATCCACAGCTGCCTTGGGGCCTTGGCACCACCATGCCCTGCCGGGACAGTGGTCAGAGTCCCTCTGGGTTCTCCCTCCCCACCTCCATCTCTCTGCGGGGCCCCCGAGCCCTGTCCTCCACCAACAGCAGTGTCCTCCCCTCTCCATCGCCTAGGTCCACTTCTTTCTCTCACAGCCTCTCCTGACCTGACATGACCTTAAACATACGCCTGCTGCGGTCCTCGTCCACCTGGAATACAAAGGCTGTCAGGGCTGCGGCTTCTGCTCCTGCAACTCCAAAGCCCCAGACAGGGCTCGGCTCAGCTCATCAGAGGTGTTCAAAGGTAGGAGCTCCTCGGCTGGTGACAGTGACGTCCCGAGGAACCCACCATCCAGCACCCTGACCTACTGAAGCTGACAGCTCAGCAGCAGCACGCCACAGAGGAGGCTCAGCCCAGCGTGGCATGACTCAGATGGCCCCTGGGGAAGATGCACTCCGGATGTGACGTCAGCGTCCCTGGGCCACAGCACTCTCACACCATGGTGAGGCACAGCCGTCCTAAGTCAGAGACCGTGTGTGTGGTGGGTCAACAAACACAGATCAGCCCGGATCAGTGAGCCCAGGCAGGAGGGAGTCCCCACGGCCCTGAGGCAGGAGGGAGCCAGCATCATGGAGCAAGGACAGCGAGCACTGGGCGGTGACGGAGCTGGGCGTGGGGATCGGGATCAAGACCTGGGAAGGGCCTTTAATGGGTATCAGAGAGGCCAGCCGGCGTCCAGGTCTCTGCGCGGGGTTCTCGTTGGCATCGCACAGTCAGTCCAGAAAGCCCACCACAGTGCGCCCACAGCAAGCCCTCCCCGCCTTCCGTGACTCTGCCTGTCCAGCCTTGGCTGGTCATTAGCCGGGGGCAGGGCTGTGCTGAACTCCTTGGTGGCCAATAAAGAATCCCTTTGGTTCTGTCCCTGGCTCCTGGGCAGCGACCTCCAGAGGCTTTGGAATCTGGGAGGCATAAGGATGGATTTTGATGTGTGTAAGGAGCCCCTTGATCAACTGGACCATGGGCCCAGGGGGCTCCTAGTGGGCTGCCCATGGTGTGGGGGGTGAAACTGGCCATGCACCTGACGAGAGGCTGGACATTTCCCTCCACATCTCCGGGAGGAAAAGGGACTGGAGACTGCCCCAGCCCACGGCCAAGGATGTAATGAGACCCCGAGGAAACCCTGGACACCCAGGGCTCAGGGCATTTTCTGGTTGGTGAGCACCTAGCTGGGCCGGGCTGGGAAGGGGCCGGGAGCTGTGTGGGACCCTGAGCCCTCGCCCTCGGTGCTCTGTATCCTGAACCCATCAGCACAGCCTTTTCCTGAGACGCGGGAGCCACTCTGGCAACCATCAAACCATGGTCATGGGAACCCGCCAGGTGTGGCTGGTCTGTGACAGGTGTGGTGGCCCAGGCCCGTGGCTGGCATGGAGCCAGGGAGGTCTTGGGGACTTTGCCCTAGACCCCGGAGTCAGATGCCAACACAGTGGCCAGTGCTAGAACAGACTCCAGGGAGAGGGCAGCCATGGCACCCTCTGCAGCTCGCCAGGCCAAAGTGCAGCGCCTCCCGTGGGCATGCAGGGCCACCCGGGCAGTGACCAGAACATGGAGTCCACCCTGGACTCTGCAGCATCTCATGCCAACACCAAGCAGTGAACCCCTCTCCCCATCTGCCCTCCTTCCCCAGGCCAGGCTGATGGTTTTCAGGGCTCAGAGAACAGCCCAGTCTCCCCCACTTCCTCCCTGAAGCCACAGAGACCCAATGCTCTGCAAACCAGAGACGCGCACAAACCCCCGACCCTGCAAACCCCGGACCCTGCAAATCCCCATCTCCTTCAAATGCTTTTCCATTGCAAATGCCAGCTCCAAGGGCGCTGCGGCGGGTGGCAGCCTTACCTGGCAGTGGGAGGTGAGGGCGGCTTCGCTGGGGCAGGAGGCCCGGGAGGTTCTTCCTGGAACTCCCCTGGGCAGAGCCAGCGTTGCCGGGACGCGCTCTAGGTTCCCAGGGACAGATTCTCAACCTGGAGGAAAAGAGAAGAAAGTAAAACAACATCAAGACCAAATACCCTTGAAGCATTCTCATCTTGATTTAAAACACATACTGGCATTAACAGATGAGCGGGGACCAGGGCCCAAGAGGCTGTCACCATGGATCAGTGTCCCTCCAAAAAGCACTTTGCATCTTAAGCCCCAGGAGAGGAGAAGACTCCAGGGGGAAATGGCCACCAGACCCTCCTGCCAAGCAGCGGCACCCAGGGCCACTCCGCGGCTGGCCCCTCTCTCTTGCTGCCCACATGCTCAGCTCCGCAGCCTGGTGAGGTGGGACCCACTGAGCAGCCCCACTGTCTCAGGCCGTCCTTCTCTTTCCTGCTCCCTCCAGCCTGGACTCCACAGCCAGTCACTACCTCCCCTCCCTCCCTGGGAGGCCCCTCAGGGACATTGTTGCCCCGATCACAACCCTCAATGGTGTCGTGCTTCATTTTGAGGAGACGCCCTGCTTTGATGGCTTGGTAAGTCCAGCTCTCAGACCCCTGAGGCTGACAGGACTGGGGACCTCTCTAGGAAACCAGGCCAGAGGACGGAGGCAAAGCTCAGACGCAGGCTCGGGCCCAGGGTCCCCGCGTTCATGGACAGTGTGGTGGTAAACCCTCTTCTGCCTACTGGACCCTTGCAATGGCCCCTTCTCCTACTCCACTCCCTGGTTCCCCTGCAGCCCTCCGCCCCTGGCTGCCCCTCAGGCCTGAGCACGCCGCCCCCACCATGCCGTGCCTCTGTACCGCATGCTGCACCGTGAAGTGTTCTTCCCCACATACGTGGCTCACTCTCCACCCCCATCCCACCCTCACCCCAGCACCCCCAGGAACGCTGCACATGTGGCCATCTCCCATTGAGGGCCCCCCCAGGGAGAGAAATCCCCATTAAAAGCCCACTACCCCTTGGCACTCCTGATGCCTTGCTCCATGAAATCCCCCCAGGAGAATCTGAGATCTGAATCCCCAGAGCCTAGAAGGTGCGTTTGTGGGGGCAGAGCCCACTCAACGCCTTGTGAGTGGGTGATCTCCCACTGTTACTCTGCCCCACCGATGCCTCTGGATTTACATCGAACAGAACCCCACTCTCCAGAGTCGGGGTCCAGGGAACAGGAAGCGGGTGGTTTCTGGTGGTTTCGTCGGTGGGGGCTGGTTGGGGGCCATAGGTTCCCGGGCCTTGGAAGACTTCCGTTTGGTTATTTTAATTCAACCCAAACAGTGCACCGTCCAGAAGGGAGGGGGCCGAGGCGACTGTGCAGAGCCACTCTGAATGGGCCTGGAGACTGGCTCTGGTTAGTTATGACTCCTCAGTCAGGACTGGAGGAGCCCCAGCCTGTCCCACCAACAGCACGACTGCCCATCCCCAGATCTCTTTAGGACGCCACGGCCAAGACTAGCAATTGTTTTTTCCCTTTTCCTAAAATCCAGGCAGTTAGTGGAGCATGACCCCCGTCCAAATGTAGGGATGACGGCACAGAGAGCCCGGCCAGCTCCAGGAAAGGCCCAGCGACGCCTGCCTGCCCCGTGACCCCCTCTGCCAGGCACAGGTGGGGCACAAACACCAGGCTCCAGGGGGCTGCGCCTCGTGGGAACAGCAGGGTGCGTTGGAGCCCCCTGTCCTATCTCCGTGGTCAACAGGCAGCCAGGGAGGAGCTGGCGGACAGCATGGGGCAGAAACCAGGTGGAGGACCAGGTGGAGGAGGAAGGGGCACAGCCAGGCGGAAAGGCTGACCTGAGCTGGGGGGCGGAGGGGCAGGCTGCTCTCAGACAAGGTGCCGACCTGCCCTCCAGAGCCAGAGGTCCAGTGGCTGATCTGGGAGCCTGCGGCATGACCTCAGGGCCAGGTCGCAGACAGACCAATGGCCCAGGGAGGAGCAGCTGTGTGGGACCTGCACCCCGGCTCTGCAGCCACCTTGCAGGTTCAGGGGATCACCCCGGAAGTCACCCCCAAGTCTCTGCTCTTGCTCTCAGGTCGCCTCCTCCCGACATCTCCCCGAGGCACATGGAGGGGTGGTCCCTGGACTCCCGTGCTCTGCTCTCTCTCTCCTCTGCTTTCTCCCCCACCTCCAATGCCGAGGGGGCCCAGGACCTGGGCGATGGGTCAGGCGGGTCTGCTTGTGGGTTCTCTGGGCTTTGAGGCAGACAGAACTGCCTCCCAAGCAGCAGAGGAAAGGCAAGGAGAGGCACCCACAGAAAGGTGGGCCCGGGGGACCTCCCCACCTGGAAACAGAACGAGCCCCTGGGGAGCAAGCTGCCCGGAGGATGGGCACGTGGACTCGAGGAAGCTGTCCAGCCAGGGATCCCCCACAGAGTCCCTAGTGCCTCAGCCCCTGAAGCAGACAGAGAGGGCACAGGGGTAGGAAGGGAGGCACAGTAAAGGAATCCAAGAGGCACCAAGCCCTCCTCCCCGGGAGGCTGGTCTTTACTAAACCTAAAGCCCCAGCCACTTTGCATCCCCTGCCCACAGGCACCCTCGTGTGCACCCGGAGAGCCGCGCCTCAAGCACCCCGCACATCTCCAGGCTGCACCTCCAACCACTTCCCTGAGACAAGACGTCACTCCATTTTAACACATTGTGCACAGCCCCACTGTGGCAGGGGACATGCTGGCTTCAGAGTGAGGGGTCGGGACCATCCTGGCTGCCATCCTCCCGGGCCCAGCCTCAACCGGGGCAGGTGGGTCTCAGGGCCAAGAGGTGGCCAGTGCACCCAGGCCTCTCTCGCTGTGTGGTCAATGGAGGCCCTGCACCCAGCCCCACGGAGAGGCCCAGCCCCACGGAGAGGCCCAGCCGGCTTTCGCTTTTCTGGATGGGGCTGAGTGGAGATGGGACAGCGGCCTGTGGACAGCGGCCTGTCCTGACTGGGAGGCCACACTTCTCCGGCTCTGCAGCAGGAAACACCATCCATCACCCACAGCACAGAACACAAGCCGCAGCCTGACACACCACCCTGTGCCCTGCACCCCCAGCCACTGCAGGTTTAGGGGACCGCCAGGCCCTCCCACCCCAGCACGTGCCCCCCACTTTGCAGGATGCCAGAGGGATCAAAGGGGCGGGCAGTGAGAGGCGGAAAAACAAGGTGGCCCTGAAGCCTCTCTCACGGCTCTGGCTGTGCTGCCCGCAGACATGGGTGGAGAGGAGCAGGACTGAGTGGGCTCCAGGAGGGAGGAGAGGTGCGCACTGGGCTTGCCCGGGGACCCAGGGTCAAGGGCACCGTGCACTATTCCCCCATGAGTCACTGGTGGGGACAGAAGGGTTCGGTGTTTTGAGGTGGGAGCCGTGTGGTTCTCACCCTATGAAACCACATTCATTGTGTCCCACTGTGTGCGGACAGCACTGCCAGGCCCCGACGGTGAGCCAGGGCACGCTCACTGCCCAGCACAAGGGGGACGAGGCGCCAACTGCTGACCTTTAAGCAGGGAAGTGTCGAGGGCCAATTTATCTTTTTCAGCTGCAGGGAAGTCCCATGGGGAACCCTGAACCCTCAGCACACGTGTACACGCGTACACACACACACACACACACACACACACACGTGCACGCATATGCTGCACTTCTGCCTACAGGACACCCCTGAGGTCAGCGAGGTGCAAAGTGTCACTGTTGACCACGACTTTTATCTCTTCCTCAAGATCCTTCTACTTGCTCTTTCAGGATCCAACCCCTTTACTCTAGTGGTGTGGCCCCCCAAAATAACTTGGGGGTCCAGGAAGGCTTAAGTTTCCCAGGAAGCCTGGCCATGGGTGTGGGAAGAGCTGCAAAGTGTGAGGTGTGGTCCTGCCAAGGACCAGGCGGCGCCAGGCTTGGGGGAGCTCAGTCTCAGAAGGACCCCACCAGCAGTCCATCAACTAACAGCAAGGGTGGCTACTCCCGCCCATGGCCCCTCAGGGGCCAGCACCCGCGTGCAGGAGGCTGGGGCTCTCTGAGTGCTCTGGCCCCAGAAGGCCTCTCCCCAGACTCTTGTCTGAGAGAGAAGATGGAAAAGGAAACTCTTCAAGCCAACAAAGGAAGACGGACGAGGTGAGGGTTGGAAGGAGAGAAGAGGAACAGGAGCAGGGGGCACGGGGAGAGAGGGCCCTAGGGACGAGGCACACATGTCATCCAGCGGGGACGTGGAGGGATGCAGCTGAAGGGTGCTCTGTAGTGGGAGCAGATGCTACAGCAGACAGGCCAGGCGAGGGGCGCTGTCCTGCAGGGGTGACAAGGCTTGGGACAGGCAGGTGGCCGGTCGGCAAGGGCTGGTCCAGATGGCCTGGCTGAGGCACACGTGTTCAGGAGGGTCCCAGAGTGACAGGTGAGCACCTGCTAGGAAGAGTGGGCCAAGATGGGGACGGGCGGGGCTGCCATCATCACCACCGTGTCATGGAAACAGGACGACATTAGTCACAGGAGGGCGGACTCAGGCCCGTCTTTGTGCTGACACGCGGTAGGCGCTCAGCCCGTATCGGGGAAATGCAGGATGGAAAGCAGAGGGAAGCCCATGGGGTGAGTAGCCGTGCCTCGTGAGAGCTCGGAGCTGACGTGAGCAAGGACACAGGGAGGAGAGGAGGTGCCATGCCACGGTGCCCCGGGATGGCCTCCGGCCTGGGTGGGGGCGACAGAGAGCACCCCCACTTTCTGCACTGCCAAGTGGACTAACACCTCAAAGAACCCTGGAGTCCCAAGACCTGGTGCCCTCAGCTGTCCCTGCAGAGAGAGCCCCCCAATCTATCTGGATTTCCCCCCGAACCCCCAAAGAGGAAGACACACTTGGACTTGAGGACCCAAGGACGGGCTGGGGATGTCAATGGTCCTTTATAATTTAGGGGTCATCTGAGGAAGTGGCTTTATTTATAGGATTCAAGATGTGGTGCTGCAGAGGAGCAGAAAGGGCCTGGGAGTGAAGGAGAAGCCCCCAGCCCCAAGCCCAGGGGGCTGGTATCTGGGGAGGACAAGGGCGCCCCCTCTGGGAAAACGTGGTCCTGCAGGTAAATTCAGGGGCTATTTATCTGGAGGCCAAGTGCCTGGGAACAGGCCCCTGTCCAGCTCAGTGACATTCCTTGGAGTTTCGGGGGTGATGGGGTGGGAGGAGTCCACCAGCTTCCCAGCCTATCTCTTATGGGCCCTGTGACCTGGACAAGCCAAAGATCCGTGATGCTTCCCCCATCGACTCGCGGGAGGCACTACTGTGTGCGAATGCAGACCCAGGCCTGGGCACCTGGTCAGTGCAACAGCTCCCCAGTCCCCATCATGTGTCTGGCTCTCGCCGCTCCTGACTCCCTGCAGGAGGCCCAGGGACAATACTTGGGAGAGCGTGCCCTGAGCTCCTGACCCCGAGGACCCAGAGTCCTGTGGGCCACCAGAGGCCTGCGGCTCTGGTCAACTGTGCACTCGTGCAGAGACACTGCAGAGGTGGGTGCAAGGGCACCGGGCTCTCTGGTGCTTATTGTGGAGGCTTCTGTCAAGGACCCTGGGATCTCCAGAAATCAAGTTTTGGCTGCTCACTCATCTTGTTTTCTCGTCTGTTTTTTAATGGAGATATGAACATCACCAGCATCCCCCTGGCCCTGTCCGGCCCCCAGGAGGACTCAGGCAGTGCCAGGCTGGTGTCTTGTGTCTTAGAGCTGGGCCCCTCACCCCAGCCACACCTTGGCGGGTTTGTTTCCCGGCAGATGAGAAACTTGGGCCTTCCAGTCCTGCCTCACAGAACGTCAAAAGAAAAAAAAAAATCTGAGTAACTGCGAGGATTGGGGATTTATTGTTTAAAAGGATTCAGTCCCAAGCCCACCGAATCCTCAGGGCGTGGAACCTTCGCCCACTGCCCACCTGCAGCTCGTCAGCCTCCGTTTCCCTTCCCTCTTCTCTCTCACATAGCTGTTCCTCGTGTGCCCATGTCCCTCCCGCCATCCTTCATCCATCCACAGCACCTTCCAATTCCTCCTCGTCCTCCGCTTTCCCCCAGAAGAACCAACATCAAGTTTAAAATGAGACTCAGACCAAGAAAGCGCAACTTGCTGTCTTCAGCGAGAGAACAACGGAGGGCCCTGCGTTTCCGTGCACTGGGGTAGTAAAGATTATGGGAATGTGCAATATTCGGAGTAAATGAACCTCCTCCTCCACTTCCAAACCACTCTTGCAAAGCCAGCTTCACCCCCAGCTCCCCTTGTGCCTTATGAATCCTGTCTCTGGCAAAAATAATTTGGGTTTTATTATTCTGGCATCTGGTGGGAGTCTGTGACAATGTGACTGTAGCTGCACTTCTTTTTTAACACCAGCCTGTTTTAATAATACATTGTACCTTTTGGTATTGTTGAAATGTTACATTATTCAACGCATCCAACAGGAACGGGAAGGGCCTTATGTAATTTATGTGTCCTCTGCGCTGTGTTTAAGGCTCCCAAAGTAGAGGGGTGTAATTTGGGAAGTGCTTTACCCCCAAGGTCGGGCAACAGCTTCTGGAGGGAAGACGGGTTGGTGGCTGTTTGGACGGAGCTCAGGCTGGGGAACTCCAGATCCCACACCAGAAGTGTCCCCTCAGTACAAGAATCCCTGGCCCAGCTGTCCTGGCTTGCTGGACCCCCGGCCTTTCAGACAGCTCTTGGTGAAACGGGGGTGGCAAGGGCTTTCCTGCCGTTTCCCTGCCTCCCCCTCCACAGCAGCAGTCGAGGCCCGAGACCCGGGCATAAAGGCTGGCTCTGCCTCAGGCACCCTGAGGGAACTCCAGCTCACCCAGCTGTTCCGGAAAGCACCATTGCTATAGAGGCTGAGGACACAGGGGATCACCACAGGGACCGCCCCAGGAGCGCGCAGTGGAGAGACGTCAGGCACCCCAGGCTCCCACAAGACCACGGCACAGGGCAGAACCTTGTTCTGATCAATGCCACATCCAAGGCGTCGGGCACAGTGCGTGGCACACAGCAGGGGCCAGATCGCTGCACGTGAGTGAGTGGACTCAAGATGTGCTGGTGGGAGACAGGGAACCCAAGCCGGGCATCGCCCTCAGGGCACGAGGGTGCTCTGGCTTCCTGGTGCCCACAAAAGAGAGGGGAGGGGCCGCCCAGGGGAGAGAGAGATGAGAAGTCAGGAGGAAGAGACGGCTGTGGAGAGGGTACAGGGTGGGCAGGAGGCTGGGCTGGATGGGCAGGAGGCTGGGGCTGGATGGGCCAGGGGATGGGGCTGGCCACAGAGGGCTGCAGGGTGGGCAGGAGGCTGGGCTGGATGGGCAGGAGGCTGGGCTGGATGGGCCAGGGGATGGGGCTGGCCATATAAGTCAGGAACCAGATCAGGAAGCACCTTGAATGCCTTGCCAAGGACTTTAAAAAGCCATTTGAAGAATTTTAAGCAGGAAACTATGCAGATGTGTGTCTCCGGATGCGAGCTCTGATGCCCACACCGACCAGGTGGACGGGGCAAAAACAAGGCAGGATCCCAATCGGCTGCCGCAGGTGATCAGATGTGAAATGAGGACTCACAGAAGGGCTGGTGGGGACAGCGAGCAAGATGAGGGGCCTGAGAGACCAGTCCCACGTGGGGGGTGAGGGGGCACAGAAGAGAGAAGCCACGCCCAGGCTTTTGGCCTGTCCCACTACACGGCGAGGGTGCCCAGGCCAGATGGGGTGGAGGGGGAAAGGCGGGTCTGGGAAGCCCAGGACAGCAGGGACAGTTCCGGCACAGTGGACTTCAGCGGCTTGATAATCTAGTTTATTATTACCTGCAGCACATTCTGTTACTTTTCACACCTTTTCCTGTGTTTGAAAGGATGTAAATCAATGTTCTAAGGCTGGTAGGGCTGAGTACAGATGAGTCAGAAGAGCCCCCGGGGGCCAGGGAAGGTGGATGGCAGGTGGTGGGTGCTGGGATCTAAGGCTTAGGAGGCATCTTGCCTGCTCTGGGGTCACGGAGGCCCCTGTGAGCCCGTCTCTGGCCCTTCCCGTCATAGCAGGTTGGTCTAGGGGGAGAATGGGATCCAGCAGGTGAAGGTGCCATCATTCCCAGGTCACCAAACACATCATGCTGGCCTTCCTTGTCACGTTGGAGGAAGCCAGCCCCATGTCAAGACCCTGGGCAGCAGGACTGAAGGCTGGCAGCCCATCACAGGGACTATCTGAGATCCTCCAGCCCCAACACCTCACTAAAGACCTTGAGCCCAAAGCCCCCACTAAGCCGCTCCCAGAGTCCCCAGCCCCAGAAACCAGGAGCTAATAAATGATTGTTGTTTGAGGCCATTAACTATGGGGACTCCCTACCACACAGCCATAGATAAACTACACAGAGATCACGGAAAGCAAATGCTGGCCGCAGCCATGGCCCGGGCAGGATCCACAGGTAAGAACAGACTAGGGCCACTCCGGGGCTGGTGGGAGGACAGGAGGCCCAAGAAGAGGAACAGAGGAGCTCCAAGAGGAACGAAGACAAGTTGAGAAACACCCAGGGATGGGGTGCCCCAGAGCAGGGGCATCGGTGCTGCCACGGGGCCAGGCCGGACGCAGGCATCCCGGGGACAGCGGAAGCCTTCCCTGCCACCTCTTTGGTGGCTCCTTCTCATCTCCCAGACCACATGTGGAAACCACATCTTTGATGAGAGGCCCCTGACCACCCAAGCAGGTCCCCCACTGCAGTTCCCTGGTCCCCCTGTAATTACATTTCATGGTCTGTAAGGCTGGGAAAAGTGTGTGTCCACCACTGTAAACCTCACCACCGACACATCCTGCCTTCTCCATGTTGGAGGAAGGATGGAAGGAGAGATGGGAGGAAAAATCAAAATCCCAAGTTCCACCTGGGCCCAGTCCACCAACCATTTCCCTCCCACCACTACACACACGTCCCTGGGGGAGAGCTGGGAAGGCGAGGAGGAGGCGCAGCGGGAGCACTCAGGTGGCCCCCAGGCTCTTGCACCACACTAAGAACAGGCAGGACCCCCAGCTGGGGCCACGCCTCCTTCAGCTGTTCCACAACAGGGACAGCCTGTGCCCCACCGTGCCAGGCCCTAGCAGACCCTCAGCCGTTCAGTCTGTGGGGAAGCAGGTAACCACGGGGGAGGTAGAATGTCCAGCTGAGGGGTGCCTGGAGGCTGGCTGCACCCTGCAGCCTGCTCCTGCCCTGGGGGACCCTGGGCACAGCGCACACTCTCTCAGGGCAGCAGCTCACCTGTGAGCAGGGCTCTTGCACACGCGGCCGGGAGAGCCCCACCTTCTGTCCCTCCTCTGCACAGGGGGTGAGCAAGAAGACCACACCTGGCTGAGGGGACAGTGCGGGGGGGGGGGTCCCCTTCGCAGAGAGTGCAGTGGTGCCCACTGTTCTGTGGCCTCCAGCGTCTGCTGCAGAAACAGGGCACTTGGTGACAGGGTTTTATGTGGAACATAGACTTTCTCCAAGACCTCACAGATGGAGGGGACCATGACCCTAGTAGGATTCCGGAGTTTTGGAAAGTGGATAGAAATTGAGAGAGAGAGTGGAAGAACAGAGCCCACGTGGGCTGGGTGGCCCAGGGGCGTGCCCGTGGCTGGTGATGCCAAGAGCCAGGGGCTGGGCAGGGGTGTTCATCCTTGGCTCTAACAGGACCAGAATGACCACCTCACCTCAGTGTCCCTCTTTGAAGCCTGGGGTCTCTCCTGCTGGCCCCGAGTCCCCCATCTCTGCCCACACTTGACTGCTGTCTCCTGGGAGAATGTCTTGAGCTCTCCAATCCTAGAGAGGGGCTCCCTGCTCTGGGCATGGCTCCCTCCTCCAGCCTGGCATTCAGGAAATAACGCAGACAGTAGCATGCTTTAAAAAAAAAAAAATGCTAGCCGTGCAGGAATATTGCTCTGCACAAACATTCCAAGAGAATTCCCCAGACATCCCTGCTCCAGGAGATCTCCAGCCTCATCTAGCTGCAGGGAGAAAGCTGCCCAGGGCAGTGTGGGCAGCAGGTCTCTCCTGTCCCCCAGCTCACAGGTGAACAAGAGGCAAACAGGGACTGGCTACAGCCAAAGAGGTGTGAGGCACAAACAGCCTGCAGGAGGACTTCTGGGCAGCACAGGTCCCTAAACCCCTGCCAAGGAAGAGGGTCCTAGGCACAGTGATGCCCCCTCTGAGCCACCCAGGCATCATCTCAGGTGTTCACAAGATCATCAGGTGAATGCTGAGTACCTGTGTGTCTTCCCAAGTCTGAGAGCCAGGAGGGTCCACCATGCAGAAGGGCATGGACGTCTTCCTGGCTGACATGGGAATCCTGGGGTGGAGGCAGGGGATTGTCAATGACCTTTCTTGGCCTGTTACTGCCTTGGGACTCTCTGCTGGCCAGCTGCCCCCTGCTGCTTGCTCCCAGCCAGACCATCAGTGCAGAGAAGCACTGGCCAACACAGGTTGAGGCCAGCAGGGAGGCCCACTAAAGTGGACACTGAAGTCCCAGGTCCGCCCACCTGCCCGGCATCACCCCACCAGGGGCTTCAGCATCTCCTCCCCATCCCCTGAACCTAGGGAACTTTCTAGAGAGACAGGAAAGATGGAGAAGTTCTATATCTCAATTTAGGCAATGGCTACAATGTTGAGTACATTTGTCAAAACTCGCTAGCCTGGACTAAGCCTTCACATTCATAATATGTAAATCACTCTCAATTTTAATTAAAAAAACCCACCTCCTGGACTGGAACTAGAGTGGAGTCAAGCTGCTCTGAGGCCCTGGAGGCTACTGAAGGCTGCAGAACCTCTTCATGGGCAAAGTCGGCCCTGGAGCCCATCCGTACGTCTGGGCCAAATGATAAGCTGCTCGGTGGTACTGCACTGTCCCACTCTTGGGCTGAGAGCCCCCGTGGCCCTCCACCAGTGGTGGCAGGGAGACCAAAGCAACAGTGTGCCGTCCAGAGCCCCCACCCTTGCTCGTCAGCTCCTGAGTGAGAAGAAAGAGGAAGTAACATGGGCATCCAGGACAGGACCCTCAGCCCAGACCCAGTGCTGGCCACTTGTGTGTGGAGCAAGGACTGGGCTGCATACCTGGCCTCCGCTGGGTGGCGCCACCTCAGCAGACACCAAGCAGGCCTGGAGCATGCGGGGGTGGGGTGGGGGGGGCACTGAAGGGAGTCTCTGACGGGCTGCGCTAGAGCAGCCCATGGGGCACCGCGGCCCCCTTCCCCTACGCAGCACAACAGCCACCCCAGCAGCCACCAAGAAGCACCTGGAGTCTGCCCAAGGCCTCCCCAGGCAAGGGAGGCAGCTGGAGGGCCCCAGAGACCCCTTGGGCAGCCACGGCCCTGGTCTTGCATCGGCCTCCCTGAGCCTCCCTGAGCCTCCCTGGAGGCTGCAGATGTCAGACAGATGTGCAGGAGGCTTGGAAGGGTTATGGTCTGAACAGCTGCAGACACTGAGAGGCAGACAAGAGAAGATGTGCAGATGCCCCACCCAGCCTGGAACAGAGCCACGAAGTGACCCCAGGCCAGGGGGGCCCAGCCAGGGTCAGCTGACCCCAATGGACACATAGACTTGGGATCAATCAAAGGAAACAATTGCTACCGTATGTAAGTGGTCCCAGAAGTCATTTGCTCTGTAGCAATAGCTGACTGATACACCTGCCCCTTTGCTCCCCGTATCACGGACATTGGTTCTATAACTTCTGCAAGCAGATCAAGTGGAGGGAGCCTCAACTTCCCTGCCTCGAGCCCCAGCTGCTCACTGGAGACAGGAAGTGACATCAAGCCTGGGAGGGACAACCGCGGAGGGAAGATTGGCCAGGCCTGAACATGCAAACTCCAGCGCTAGAGATCTGCTCGCTGTCTGCCTGTCTACCTGTTTATTTACTTTTAATTCAAGGTCACCAAATTTTCAAAATCTCCAGGCAGTGGGCTCGGGTGGTAGGGAAGTGGGAGGATTTGCCGTGTAGACTGTGAGGAGATGAGGGCCTCAGCGAGGGGGCCGCAGCGCTATCTGTGGGCGCATTAGGGATTCGGCCCAGCACTCTTGCTGTAAATCACTCCCTATTCAGACCTGCAGCGGAGGGGCTCAAAGGTCGATTTTCCATGGTTATGACAACAAAAACTAGAATTGGGTCAAACCTGAAAGGTATTATCTCCCCCGAACTGCTAAATGCACAAGAGTAATGAGGTTGGTTAAGCAATGTACCCTGGGCCAGTTAAGTGGGTGGGCCCGGCCGCCCAGCCACACCTCCACCTGTCCGACAGCGGGTCCCACGCTCTTTGTCTGTTGGCACCAGAATACTTTGTGGCCACAGAGAATGGGCACCTGAGGCTCTTCTTCCAGCCTGGGAAACCCTCACAGCTACCAAAGAACAGAGGTGTCCACCTGCTGCAGGACACCAGAGCCAAGGGCGGAAAGGCCAGGCTGGCTCCTGAGTCCTTCCCCTGGCTGCTTCTCCACGCCGTCATGCACAGCCACAGTCTTAACCTGGAAGAGCAGAGGGTAAGGAAGCCCTGCAGCCCTCCTGCTAAGGAATGGAGCCTGGAGCAACGCATGCCCATACCTTGGATCTGCACAGCATGCCCTTCTCTTGCGGATCACTGATTTGTATTCCATGTGCACAACGGCCCCGCCAGGAGCCCGTCCTTCAAAGCCTCACTGTCAACAGGCTTCAGATTGGACCCATCGTCTCGGGTTGCACAGTGTTCATACACTGCCCTGCCCTGCCCTGCTCCTGCAGTTATTCTTGGAAAGCACCCAGCTCGTCTCAAGAGAAAGGGGAGCAGGAGGTGCACGGAGAACAGGGGTCACTCTTCCAGAGCAGGTTTTATTTTTTGAATTTTGTGACAGTCATTCATTCAAACAGTGGGGGAGGGGCATGTTGGCCACAGGAGTGTGTGGGGGGGGGCGGGTGGACAGAGACTGACAGGTCCAGGAACCCGGGTCACTGCTGCATTCACAGGCGTGTGATCAGGGAGCCGCTTCCCAGGAGCCCCGACGGTGAGCCCCGAGGTTCTCAAGATCAGGGCTGATGGGACCTGTTCCCAGGGCTGACCTTCCCTCTCTGGTTGAATAGGACAGAGTTTCAGTTCAGGAAGATGAAGAGGCCCTGGAGGTGGACGGAGGCGAGGGCAGCACCAGTGTGAAGGGGCTCAGCCGCCAGACTGCTTAAGCCCGCTGGTTTTATGTCGTGTGTCTGACCACCGAGGGAAAGTGACCTAACTGCGGTACAAATGCAGAGTGATGCTGGGGGTCACCTGGGCCTTTCCGGGACGCATCCCCTCCTGTCCCTCCCTGACTCAACACCTCCCTGAGCAGGGCCCAGCTCAAGCCTTGCTTTGGAACTGGAGAAGCCGGGATCCTGTTCCTGGCTGCTGCCCCCTCTGGCTTCACCACGTTTGCTCAGCCACTGACAAGCAAGGTTCCTGCCGTTGAGCACGGAACTGGAGAGGAAGGCCGGTCTCCCCGTGCCTGCCTGCGAGGCCCCGGAAAGGAGACGCCACCTGTCCCCTGCAGCCTCCCCAGCAACCCACAGTGACTCCCTTAGAGTCCCATCTCAGTCAGCTCAAGCCACCAGATTGATACCACGGACTGGGGCTCAAACAGCACTCGCTGACCTCCCACGGAGCTCCCAGAGCAGGGAGCCGGCGCGGGTGGCTCTGGTGAGGACGCTTCCTGTGTGCAGACAGCCACCTCTGGCTGCAATTCACAAGGGAGAGAGGAGCGAGCCCTCCGATGTCTCTTCTTATAAGTGCACTAATGCCATCACGAGGTCCCCAACCCCATGACCTCTTCTAACCCTAACTGCCTCCCAAGGCCCATCTCCAAATGCTATCACATGGGGCTCAGGGATTCACATATGAATTAAGGCAGGTCCCCTTAGAAAAGGAGCAAATAATACCAGTCCCCATGTCTAGGGCTGGCCTCGCCAAGTGAAAGTGTCTGCTGACCTTCAGAGCTGCGTGATCCAGCTTCAGAAGCCTGGACCAACATGTCTAATTGGACGATTTCTAGTAGCCACCTTAAAAAATTAGAAATCTGCAAGCAACAGTGATCCTTATGGTCTTTTTAATTAAAACACAACATATTCAAAGTATGGATCATTTCGACATGTAATGAGCATAAAGATAATCAATGAGAGATTTGATACCCCATGCCTCACGCTCATCACCGAGGTCCTGTGTTCCCCTTATCTCAGTTCAAACTCGCCACATCCCCAGCAAACAGCTGCGTGTGGCTTGTGGCCACCATATCGGGTGGTGCAGGTGACAGGTTCTTCCATGTCCTGTGGCCCCATGACCAAAGGCACATGCAGAAAACTGGAGTGGGAAGGAGTAGCTGGGGATCCAGCTCTGAGGAGCTGACCAGCAGGAAGGACCATCCTCTGTCCAGCTCCCTCACTCGGACACTGCAAAACAAGCTTCTCCACGCTGTGGGGGTGCAAGCCCTCTAGAGGAGGTGCCCTCTTTACGGACCAGAGGGTTCCAAGGTTCCATGAGGAGTTCCTGGGCTGGACAGGGATGCAGAGCCCTCCAGCAGACCTCTGCACTCACGGACACCCACACGTGTAACTCCAGTAAAGGGAAGAGGACAGGATTGGTGGGGGAGGGATGCCCAGGCCCCTCATCTTGAGCTCCTGTGACGGGGGCCCAAGGGAGGCAGACCCCACCAGCAGACACCCCATCAGGCTGCCCACATATATAACCGCTCCTTCACAGAAGCTTTTATGGGATTGACATGTCCCCAGGCAAAAAAAAGAGGGAGACATCCGAGTGGAGTAAATTGCAGCACATACTTAAAACCAGGGCTTCTCCCTCGTCAGAGAAGAGCTGGAAGGATTCCCTTGTGTCCAGTGGAGGTCACTGCTGAGCATGAGGTGCCCTTACTGTTGGTGCAACGACCATGACCCAGCAGCCCTAACAATAGAAGAGCATTCTCGTAGGAGGAGGCCACAAGTCCAAAGTCAGCCTTGCTGGACCAAAACCCAGGTGGGGGCAAGGCCGTGCTCCTTCCAGAGGCTCCAGGTGTTCCTTGGCTCGTGGCCACATCACTCTGCTCTCTGCCTCTGTGGCCACATGGGCTTCTTCTGGCCTGTCCGTATCAAATCATCCTCTACCTTCCCCTTATGGAAACACCTGGTGGTCGCACTTAGGGCTTGCCTGCATAATGCAGCTCAATCTCTCATCTCAAGACCCTTAACCGCATCTGCAAAGTCTGCAGGTGCCATGTACAGTAACATCCGTGGGTTGCAGAGACAGGTGTGGGAATCCTCCAGGGGCCATGACTCAGTCAGCCTCAGGCGGACACCCAAATCACACGTAGTGTGCATGTGCACGTGGGGGTCAGGCCAGATCAGGTTATATTTGTTCTCTGTGATAAAACTGGCCGTTTGCCACAAGGAAACGATTCTTGGGGAGGTGCCAGCATTGCCTCAGATGGACCCACACCCCACGAGGTGAGCACCACAGCCCAGGCACCCGGTACCCAGGCAGGCGGCAAGACTCCTGGGAGATGACAACCCAGAGCTGTCGCAGAGCTGGTGGGGAGGGTCAGACTGCTCTCGTTTATCAGCTCTCAGCGCCATCTCACCGCTGTCATCGCCATTGTCACTTCAGGTGGGGGTGTGCGGAAGAGCCCGACGGCCCACCCTCTCCCTCACCTCGATATCCCGCGCACACCAGCCATTCCCAGCTGCTAGCACTCGCGGGGGCTCTCTCTGCTGCCAGGGCCAGGTGGCCAGAAGTGCCTGGGCTGCAGGCTCCAGAGCAGCCCAGCCGGGAGTGAGAGAGGGGGGGAGCGCGTCCCCAGATCCCTCCCCTGGCTGGAGACCTGGTGTGCTCTACTCTTGCTCTCAGGGTGTCCAGTGGGGTTCAGCTCTGGGGGCCTGTGGAGGTCCCCGGCGGCCTCCCATCCCTATTCCATATCCCCACTCCCCTTCATGTCTCCAAAGCTGCTTGTCCATGAATCTCAGGATCCGCTTCCCAAGAACCTGACGGAGACCCAGGCGCTGTCAGAGAACACGGGATGCCAGTGGCCCAGCTCAGAGCGAGGGCAGCGGCACAGCTAGGTAAGCCTAGAGGTCAACGTGGAAGGGAGGAAGTGGCCCAGAGGGCACCACTGGCCTGCTCTGGTGGTCACCACCCAGTGCCTCCTCCAAGGGGTGACGGTGCATTTTGACAATGACGATCTCCAGTAGCCCCCTTATCTGAGGGGAAGTGCATTCTAAGACCCCCAGTAGATGCCTGAAACTGGATGGTAACGAACCATAGTTTCATGCTGATTCTCCTATTCATACACACCTATGGCATAATCTAGTCTATAAACTAGGCACAGTAAGAGTAACATCTAATAGAACAATCAGAACAATACACCCAGTAAAACTGCCAACATCACTGCTCTTGCTTTGGAGGCATTTTAAATAAAATAAGGGTTACCTACCACAGCCCTGCAGGACCCAGACAGGCCATGTGATACTGAGACAGCTAAATGAATAACCGGCGTGTAGCATATACAATGTGGATACACTGTACGAAGGGGTGATTCCCATCCCGGGCAGGATGAAGCAGGACAGCATGGGATTTCATCACAGTACTCAGACTGGCATGCAACATACAGTTTATGAATTGTTTATTTCTGGAATCTTCCGCTTAATATTTTCAGACTGCCGTCGACTGCAGGGAACTGAAACTGCAGATGAGGGCAGACTACTGCATACTGCCACCACTGACCTGTTACGCGCTTGGTACTCTAAGCACTAGATGCTGAGCCAGATGCCTTGCCTGCATGTCACTAAATCCAAGGCAGGTTCTGCTGTTGTCCCATTCTACCGGAGGACAGAAGGCTGGGAGCGTACTGTCTAGGATCATACAGCTCCCAAGTGCTGAGGGTGGCTCTGAGCCCAGGAGGCTTCCCCACCCCTCAGACCACCCTCAGGCTCTCCCCCACACACACATAAGTGCTATGGCAAACTCTCAAGGTCCCAGCCTGTGGACAGAGAGGAGGAATGGACAGACCCCGAGTCCCTGCAGACCTGTGGGCCAGGACCGTGACCCTGAATGGTGCTGAGTCAGGTCTTTCCACCAGGCTGGGAAGAGAGAGGAGAGGCCCAGGCAGGGGGCCCAGGAGGGCTGCAGGGTCTCAGGGAGCCAGCGTCCCATCTGGCTGGACTGCGGGATCTTCTCAGGAAGCAGAGGAAGCCCAAGGACGTGGGGATTGTCATTCAGCTCCTGTGATCCCTGAATCACGAATCAGGGGACGCCCAAGGAGGCTGAGTGACCATCTGCTCTGGTGCTGGGACGCAGGGGCTGGGCAGGAAGCTGGGCCACGTGACTCCTCCCTCCTGCCACCTTCAGGTTCTTCACGTTGCCAAACTCCACTCCAGGGGACCCCCCAGAAGGCCCCGCCCAGTGGGCCAGATGCACTGGGGGGCCAGAGAGGACTGGGCTGAGGACGCCCCCTCCCCTGCTCTGCCCTGTTTGTGACAGGGTCCAAGCTAGAGGGCCAAGCTGGTGTTCAGGTCAGGGTCTGCAAGCCCAGATGCAGGGTGGGACAAGGCACCAGGTCACTGGGAGAAAAGGGACTGGGTGGGGGAGACGTGCAGAGGCTGCTCCCTGTGGAGTGTGGGTCTGGGTGCGGCTGGCTGGAGGCAGGACTCTTCCCTGAGCCCCAGGACCCAGAGGACTGGAAGACCCAGAGACGAGACTCCAGACCCAGTGTTATCCCGGGGAGCTTCTTGGGGGTCTCTGGCTAGTACTCTGGGCCATCTGCTGTTGAGAATCTGCCTGGGAAATTAAAGTGGCTGGGGCCCTGGGGTGGAATCTGGCGCTCGCTGGGGACACTGTGGACAAGAGACAGAGGACCCTGCAGCTCCTGGCAGTGGGGGGAGGCTGGGGGGAGGCTGGAGACGCAGCTCCATTATCCACCACTACCAGCAGAGGGGCCCCTCACCTGCAGACCAGGAGGCGGTGAGAGGAGGGAGCCCTGCAGCCCCGGGTGTCCACTCCACCTGCTGGCCTCTGCCCCACACTGGGGTCAAATGTCAAGGCTTCAAGGGCCTTGGCTCTCCTTTCAGGCAGTGGCTCCAGATCTGCCCCACTATCTCCCTGCACAGGGTCCCCCTCAATGTGGGCACAGGCCAGGACACCTGCACTGCCCTTCCCAGCTACCCCCTGGCCAGCTCGACAGCACCCTGGCCACCTGCCACGCTTGTGAGTTCCTAACACCTCCAGCCCCTCCCAGCAGCACTGGGCCCTGGTGGGGATGGGCACTTGTCCTCCCAGAGCTGGTGAACCTTGACTTTTGGCCTGTCCCAAGAAGCCACCAGGATGGGACTCCAGCCTGGTAGCCCTGACCTGCCACATCAGGGCCCCATGTCCTCAGCCTCCGGGTGGGGTGGGGGGTGGTCCCATTGGCCACCTCTCAGTAGGTGGCCCAAGTGGACCAAGTGGCCGGTAGGAATGCCTCCACTCCCACGGCCCTGGTGGCTCTTCCACTCACCCAGGTGGCATGAATCACAGTGTGCTCTACGTGCTCCTCTGCTGCGGTACCTGGAGGAATCCACCCCCATCGCCTCCTCCCCCAGACACCTGCTCTCAGAACTTGGCTGCATCCCGCATCCCCAGGAGATGGGCACAGGACATCTCCCATGATGACAGAATCTTTCTAGAAGGTTCCAGGGTTCTCAATCCCACACAGAGGGAGAATGTTCTCTCCTCGGCACTTGGGAAAGCAGAGGCAGAGCAGAACACGCTGCCCTGAGCAGGTCTGGGGGCCTAGCCCAGGAGTGGGCACTTCTGGCCTGGAATCCACCAGTGGGGGACCCCATTGAAAACCCCACCCCAGGTGTGCCAGGGCTACAGGGGGCCAGAGAGGACTGGGCTGAGGACTCCCCCTTCCCTGCTCTGCTCTGTTTGTTATGGGGTCCAAGCCAGAGGGTCAAGCTGGGGTCTGGGTCTTGGGAAAGCCTGGGGCTCCAGCCCACCCACCCGAACCCCCAGCCAAAGGTCTCCTTGGGTGCTGCTCACTGAGCCCTGGCAGCAGCCTCAAGGCCCTGGGCCGACAAGTCGGGTTCACGAGCACCGGGTTCTAGAAGCCACAGGGCAGAAGGTCTAGGTTTGTCAACTGCCTGTCACCGTGCAGAACACAGCGCCTCTAGAGCACCCAGGGAAGCCAGCTGGAGGGCACAGAGAGGAGGTGGCCCGAGAAGCCCTAAGGCCAGGCCCACGCCAGGCAGGCCCACGGAACGGCCATCGCGAGGCTGCAGGGGCTCCCAGGAGGGGCTCCCAGGAGGGGCTCCCAGGCACCCAAGCCCCGGTTCGTGGTGGGTTTGCCTGTTCTTCATGGATCTGTCCTGAGCTGCAGCTCAGAGCCCTGGGCGAGGGCCAGGCTGCAGCAGATCCCAGCCTGCGGGTGGGCTTCAGAGACGGGGCCAGAGTGAGAGTGTGCAAAGGGACCCTCCGTGGCTGGTACCAGTGGGGTACTGTGGACACGTGGCAGTGTCACCAGCTCGTGGCCCCTCCCACACGGGGGGCTTGCCAACGGGGCCACACCTGGGGCTCAGGGCACCAGCTGTCCTCGCCTGCCTTTCCTGTGTGTCCAGCAGAGTGGGGGTATTTCCACGGCTGCCCCCCACCCCGTCATCCCCCTCGGCGCCTCCCCCTCCTCACAGCCTGTTCTGGCGCTGCCGCAGCTGACCAGTTCTCCTGACTCCTTCCACCCAGGCCTGTCTATCCCTGTCCTTGTCAGCCAGCAGGGTCCAACAGGGAGCACCTGGGGTGCCCACACCCACCTGGGTGGCCACCTGGGAGCCCACCCTCCCTCCCTGCACACCAACCACAGCCTGGCCAGAGCCACAGACCCCACTGCAGAGGCCAGTGGCCGCAGCCTCAGATCACTCCTCCTCCTCCCACATCAGGGCTCTCGACCTCTTCGCGGGAAGGGTGCCCGTCAGATACCCGCAAGGAGCTGTGGAATTCCCCAGGCTGGGGCTGCAACCCGGGCCAGCAGAGCTGGAATCCAGGGCAGGGCAGGCACTGGGGTTTTAAAGTGTCTGCGGGCCCTTAGTGGGAACCCAGTGGCCTGGCCCTACGACCCCCGCACCGGGGTCTGATAACCACCACCTCCTGCAGGGGGGTCTGGGCCAGGGGTCCAGCAGAGCCAGGAAATGGCAAGCAGCCAGCCCAGGGGTCAACACAGTGTGCAGGGAGGACAGACTGTCCCACCAACATTTGAGCGTGGGCAGCCTCATCAGGACACACAGAACCTGCAGGGTGAGACAGACAGATGGGAAGACCTGCCCACGTCCCCTGCAGCCCAAGTGTGCGTCTCAGGAAAGCCAAGGCCCACTCAGATTCTAAGGGTGTGTCTGTTTTTTGTGACCCTGGACCCCCACCCCAGCTCTCTCCTCCCTTAAATGAAGGGGTTCCCCAAGGCGGCGTCGGCACACGGGGACTGTGAGGCTCTGGGGCGGGCCTCACCCTTCCCTGCCGTCTGTCTGGGAGTCACCCCTGCAGATGACACACTCATTTCTATGCACCATCAGGCAAATCCTGTCACCTTGGCATTGGGGGCCACGGGGAGAGGGGCACCTTGTGTGGGCAGCCCCTCCATCCGAGGCATCCATTAACATTCCCTGTGTCAAGTCGGGCTGTAATTACAGCAAGTGATTAACAGGCCCGAGGTAGCCTGTCTCGGAGGGAGCAGATTAGCAGCGGAGCCTGGGGATGCCTGGTTCACCTCGGAACCACCAGCGCATCTTAAACAGGGCCCAGCGCCCCCGCTAGCCGGTGATTAATGGAGGGGCTGCGGGCAGAAGACATCTCCTTGGCACCCATCCCTGAACTTTTTCCCGGGCCCTCGCCATGCCAGCCAGGTGCAGGGGAAGAGAGGGGAGGGCAGCCAGGACTCCAGGCAAGCACCCGCAAGCCCCAGGTGAGGCCCACCACACCTCAGTCCACCTCCCCTCCAAGTGGACCCCCGGGCAGGGGCTCCCAGTGCTGAGAGGTGGGGAAGGCAGAGTCCGCGCGGCCAGGAGCTGAGGCTTGGCCCCTCCATCCTAGTGAGTGAGACCCACTGCGGCACCCCACTCCAGACAGCCCTCGAGAGCTCACTTCACAGGTGGACGCTCTGCCAGGATTGTCGTCGTCCACCCTGAGCTGCCAAGGTCAAGCAGAACACCTGCCCAGCTGGCAGAGGGCGTGCAAGACCTCCAGCTGGGCTGCATCCTCCTGAGGGCGCAGGGAGAGGGGAGGACAGGGCTCCAGGGCAGACAGGTGTTTGCGGGTGCAGGACACTCTGACACCACTTAGGCCAGCTGGGGTCGGGGTACAGTGTGAGACCTCGCTTATTCACTTAGCTATTAATTTGTCCCTTATTACCCGTCTGTCGTGGGCCCACGGCTGGAACACAAAGGCGACAGATGGACGAACAGTAGTCCTGCCCACGAGGATCTTGGTCCCGCCCAGGAAGAAAGTTCTGGCTATGCGATAAGTGCGGGTGGCGGGTGGGGGCACTCAGTAGCAAGGCCACACAGAGAAGGCAGAGGGGACTCGTCGGTTCCGTCCAGGTGGGGTGGGGAGGACAGGAAGGGCGCAGTGGAGGAGGTAACCCCAAGGTGACCTCTACCTGGTGCATACCATGGGACGCAGCCACCGTGGCTCAGCCCCTCCTCCCAGTGGCATGGCACAGCAAGGTGCTGAAGGGCCTCTTTGGAACCAGACTGCTCTGGTTCAAACCCCAGCTGGGTGACGCCAAGCAGGTAGCTGCTCCCCCCACACACACCTCAGAGCTCTCTGCCACTCAAGAGAGCCACGGGGGCTCTGCCTAGTGGAACGCTGGGTGGCATCCACGAGGTAGCAGAGATGCTGGGCCCTCAGCACAGAGGGCACAGTCAGCGCCCAGATCTTTTTCCCTCTACGTGAACATACTGCCCTCATGGACCTCTGAGGCTGGGTACTCTGTCCCTGCTCATGCGGTGACCAACCTGCCCCAGCGTCCTTATTCTCGCCTTGGGATTCTAGAGCTGCCAGTAAAACGCCCCACCCCCATGGGCAGGTGACCAGCCCTGTCGATCCATGAGGCACCCTGATTGGTCTGCGGATGGCCATGTGACTCCACCTTGCCCATCCTCACAGCACTGTGATTGCTCCAGGGATGGCCATGTGACCTCACCCTGACCAATCAGTATTCTTCCCTGATATTCTGACTTACTAAACAGACAATGGAGAGGGCCCTCCGCCTGCAGATCTTCCAGGTGGATGTGCTGCCCACCTCCGACCTGAAGCCATAACAACGGGAGAGAACGGCCGGCCCACCTGGGAGCCTCCCCTGCCGAGCCCCACGCAGGGCTCACATGAGCCTTCCAGAGCCAACAGCCCTCTGGGGTGGGCTCTGTCCAGACCTGGCCGTGGGGAGGTTCCAGACTTGGGCACACGCATATGCACACTCATCAGTCACGCACCCCAGTGTCACGGAGGGCGGGCCTGGCTCTGAGCAGTGAGCAGTGCCTGCTTCACCACGGCCTCTCAGAGGCGATGGCTCCCTTCCACAGCCGTGCGCACTCCAGGTGGTCCACGTGGGACGTGAGGGGCTGCAGCCTCTTCAAGCCTCAGCAGGCCCTGGACGTCAGTGATGCCCAGTGATGTCCTTGGCCAGGTTGCAGCCTCTGCCCAACAGGCCTGGGACCACAGGCAGTGTTCCTTGACTCCTGCGACACTCAGCATCGCCCAACCCCCACCCCACTTCCAGTGCAAGCTGCCGGGCGGCAGGAGCACACCAGCGCCTTTCTAGGTCCCCAAC
Organism: Marmota flaviventris; assembly: GCF_047511675.1. NCBI lineage: Eukaryota > Metazoa > Chordata > Mammalia > Rodentia > Sciuridae > Marmota > Marmota flaviventris. The sequence continues at coordinate 75,566,977 of NC_092514.1, forward strand.
ACCCCGGCACAGGAGGGCCAGGGGGACGGCTCCTCCACTCCTTGTGCAGTGTAAAGCGGAAGCAGCAAAAAACACCCAGCTCGTGTGGCACTGCTCCCTTGGGACCTGGTGGGGAAGAACGGAGGCAGGGACATTTCAGAAAACTTCTGGCGGCAGCTGTCCAGGTCTCCTCGTTGTCTGGGCTGGGAGTTCTCTGGACCCTGCCACGTGCCCGCGGGCAGATGGAGAGAGGGGGTCGTTCCCCAGGTCACCCTGCTGGGGCCAAGGCTGGGCTTTCCTGGCAGGACATTCAGTGTGTGGCCCGCAGTCCAGGACACAGTGCTTCCCCAGGAGACCCCATGGAGCCACCTGCCCTGCATCCAGCCAGCCACTCGTCCCCCAAGTCCCTACCAACTTCTGCGTCAGATGGATCCTTCCCTGACACTCACGCAGGTGACCACTCAGGGACTACCAGAGCAAAGCTCCCGGCCACAGAGGAGGTGGACTGGTCAGTCCTGGCCTCACCACTCTTGCTGTCTCAGTGTCTCTGTTCTGCTCTCCTGAGTCTAGAATCTTCTCCCTGCCCTTCTGAACCAGAAATCCTGCTCGTTTTCTCAGTTCCACCTCAGTGCCACCCTACATGGCTGCCAAGTACCAACCACCCTCATGGAGAACTTGCCCTCCTCAGCATCTGCGGGTCTCTGCCAGAAGGCCATGGGCAGGTAGGTGTCTGAGGAGCCTGGTTCAGGCCACTGCAGAGAAAGAGGCCGCCCTTTTCCTCGGCACTGAGCCCAGCACACAGCCTGGCAGGCCAGGCCTCCCCCACAGCCAGGCGGGCAGGCCAAGCCCTTCCCAGCCCTCTCCATCATTCCAGAAACCTGCTTCAGTTAAGGCGCTCGCTCAGCTCCAGGACCCACGTCAAGGTCTCGCGCTCCTGCAGCCTCGAGCCCCCTGCCCTGCGTGCCCGTGGCCAGGAACACGGCCCAGGACACAGCGCGCAAGCATGCTGGCCAGCCAGGAGCACCAGCTGCCGCCCCATCCGCCGGCATTCTCTGGGCATGGCGAACGCTCAAAATGACAAATGAAGAAAAATGAACTGTTTTCATGGCCCAAAACACTCCTGTCCCCACAGGGCTTAAGATAAAAGGGGAGAAGGGACAGGCCCTGAATTGGGAGAAGCCAGGCAAAAGCCCTGAGCCGCCCAAGGCAGCCCAGCTCCCAGCACCCTCCCCCGTCAGCAGGGCCCCGGCCCTGGAGTCCCCCGCAAGCTCTGCCCTAGGCACAAGCTCTCGACCTGCTGCAGACGACCTGAAGCCGACCCAGATGCCCTGCGTCAGCAGTACTCACGCACCAGGCAGACCCAGCTGGCTCAGGACGCCTGGAAGACCCAGAGCTCTGCTCCAGCTTCTGAGGCCAGGGGTGACCCCAGGGAGGCCAGGGTCCTTTATTCCCACAAGCCCCACCATCACGGCCCAGCCAACTTGGTGAGAAGTCATGAGCAGCAGGTTGGGACCATCTGGGGCCTTCCCAGAGGCATCCTCAGGAAACATTCTAGAAGGACCCCAGGTCCACCCGCAGGTGTGTGAATAGACCATGTGTGCTAAGGCCACGCGGTGGACGGTCACTCCGCTGCAAAGGGAACGCAGTCCTGGCCCCTGCCACAATGTGGGTGAGCCTCATAGAGATCACGCTGAGCCAAGAAGCCACGCACAAGAGGCCCCGTGCTGTGTGAGTCCCCAAGAGGGAGAGCAGAGCGGAGTGGCCCAGCGCTGGGCAGGGGGTGCAGAGTTAGTGTTTACTGGGGACAGCTGAAATGGGGACAATGAAAGTCCCGGGGCCAGCTGGTGGCGATGGCGGCCCAGCGATATGAATGGGCTCAAGGCCGCGTGCGTGGATAAGTGACCAGGATGGAAAGCCACAGAAAGGAAAGATAAAGAAGGGAGGGACGGGGGGAGGAGGGGCCTGCGGGTACGCGGGCTCCAGGGGAAAGCAGTGCAGAGGCCAGTTCCCCAGGAGAGGCTGCTGAGGACATGGCGCCAACCACCCCCCCGCACCGTGGAACTCACCCAGCCAACCACAGCCTTGCGCCCTGGCCCTAAAGAGGGGAGGGAGGGGACACACCCACAGCCACCCAGGTGGCACCGGGCGGGGACCGCAGTGGTCAGGAGATTCCCCCTTCCCAGCAGCGACTGGGGAGCCCTCTCCTGTCCGACCACTCCACTGCTCCCAGCAGCCTGCTCGCCTCCCTGAAAACCGCTGGCCCGAAGTCTGACCCAGCATCGATCCTCGGAGTGCAGACGGAAGCCGCCGAGGAGCCCGGCGAGACGCCCGTAATTACACGGAGATAAGACTATCAGGTGTAATTAAACAGCATCCACAGGCAGACCCCTGGCTGCGGCCTCGGTTTCTCCCTCCCCTGCCTCCCTCCTTCTTTCCCCAGGACTGCAAAATAAATTATCCTGTGAAGTCTGCAGAGGTTGAGCTATGGAAACAATTAAACAGAAATTAAATCTAATTCATTTATACTCTGAGCACAAAGTGGATAATGTAGGTTTTCCCTCCCTTGCCTCTCCTCGCCCTGGTGTTAGAGAGGACCATTATGGGAAATTAATCACAAGGCAAAGCCACGCAAGTGATCTATCATGTGCCCGAGCACGGCCGGAACAGAGGGTCGAGGACGATGGCAGGAACTTGGAGAGGCGAGGCCAAGCAGGAGAAGCCCAGCCGGGACAGGACGGAGCCCACCTGCAGGCAGTGCCGCCTGTGGCCATCTCCAGGCGGATCGTGCAGGAAGGAGCCAAGGCCAGAGCATGGGCCTGGGGCCTCCTGGGGAGCAGCCCACTCCTTACCAGAGGGGCGGACAGGGAGGGAGAGCCCTGGGAGCACGGCTCCGGCCTCAGTTTCCCCAGCCGTACGTGGGGCCAAGCCCCTGTCCCCCCCCCCCAGACATCCTCGAGGATCAAACGACAGAGCCACAGGAAGGCGTCCAGGAATAAAGAGCAGAGAGCAGCCCGTGCCTGGCACCAGGCCCAGCCAGGCATGTTCCCGTCTCCTGCTTTCAAGAGAAACAATTTGGAAGATTGTTTTCTGAACGCACGGAGGCGGAGATGGCATGAGTGGAGCACTTCCTCTGAGCGAGGGAGGCCGGGCTGCCGGCGGGACAGCGGCCCTGGAGCTAACGCCCCGAAGGACGAGGCTGCCCGTCGCGGTGGTGCCATTTCAGGACCCCGTGCTCGGGAGCCTCCAAAACCTGAGGGCACTGGCCCCGAAACAGAGGCTCTGGAGGTAGGAGGCTCCCCACGGAGCTCAGGAACGAGGAAGCTGAGCTTTGAACTCGCTGCAAAAATGGGAAGGAACCAGGGCCAGCCCCGTGCTGCTCCCTCCTGAAGGGCAGAGGGGCCGGCGGGAGCCCACACGCCCGCTGCCTCCCCAGGCCCCTGTGCTGTGTGGAGGCCTGCTGCCGCAGCTCCGCAGGTGCCAGGGGACGGCCAGCCAGCGGGGACAGCAAAGAGGGACAGGCCAGCCAGGTGATGGGCGGGGGAGGCCCTCTGGCCCCAGAAGGGCCCTGACTTCACAGCCCACCCGCTCTGGGCTGGGCCAAGTCACTCAGGGGGACTCAGCGAACCGAGTCCCAGAGTGGGAAGGGAAAGTCACAGACCTGCTTCTCCCAGGGGAAGAGGTGCCCCCGTCCCTGTCCCCTCAGCTTTCGTGTCTCCTCTCAGGCCCTGAACAGCAGAATGTCATAAGGGACTGGCCCTTGTCCCTGGATCCCAGGAGGTCACCTCTCAGCCCTCGGAATGCCCTGCCTGGGCTTCCATGTGGCTCATGGGGGCCTCGGGCTACAGGGAACAGCTCGACCTCTGGAGGGCTGCAGACCAAGGAGGGCCATGGAGGTGCTGGTCCTGTCCATGTGGCCACCCCCCAGGCAAAACTCCGGACACCGAGGCTCCGGGGCTCCCTCTGCTCTGCTCTGTGCGTGTGGTCACACCTGGGTGCTGGGAGAGTCACCCTGTCCATGCGACTCTGCTGGGAGGACACGGGATGCTCCTGCTGGTCCTCGGGCCCTGCCCCGGCCTCTTCCCCTGGCAGATTGCACCTGTGTCCTTTCACTGTGATCAGCTGTACTGTGGCTGTGACGGCCATGGTGAGCTCTGTGAGTCCTGCTGGCAGGTCACCGGGCGTGGGGGGTGGAGACCCAGGACCTGGCAGCCCTCACACACTGCAGAAGTGCTGGCTCAAGTCTCCTGGGCGAGTGATGGACCCAGGCCCAGGCCGAGGCGATGCCCACAGCCGTGCAGCACCGCAGGAGGCAGGACCACGGCCCCGCCCCCAGGACGAGGTCGCCCCCCAGGCTCCTCCCCCGGGGCTCACTGGGCAGTGGGTCAGTGGGCAGGGCTGGGGCCCAGGTGCCGGGCTGCAGACCGCAGGCAGGAGGAAGCTTGCCCATCAGCCAGAGACGGGGAGCACAGAGCGGTGCCAAGGCCTTCTGTTTCTGGGGAAGGAAGGGACGAGCGGCCAAGCAGGGAGCAGCCGGGAGACGCAGCAGATTGAGTGCACGTGGCAGGGTCCCGGGGCAGGTGCCAGGAACCTAGGGCGCTGATAAACCCCGGCACCCACTCCTGTCCCCAGGCCCCCAGCCCACCAGCCTCCTGCCTGGCCTCGGACACACAGGCTGGAGTGATCAATGTCCTCTGCTCCTGAGCCTGGTGTTGGGGGCCAGGGCGGCCAGCACCTGTCCCTCCCCTCAGGCCGGCTGAGCCAGAGAGGGGGTGAGTGCAGGCTCCCCTCCAGCTGCAGGGCAAGAGCAGGTGGGGTCCGACGGGCCAGGTGCCAGGCACAGCCAGGGCCTCTCCCAGATGCGACCCATCGGCACACACGCCCCTGAGCACACGCAGGCACACACGCGCACACACGCACACACTGAGAGCTTTGGCCCAAGTGTCCCCCTTGGACCCTCCTGGGAGAGCACAAGCACTGGCCGGGTGGCTAACATGGCAGCCAAGGTGACGTCAGGGAGCAGCTGTCCTGAACAGAGCACAGAGCAGGTCCCCAAAGGCAGGAGCGCAAGTCAGCTCAGCGTCCCTCCAGAGTGGACCACATTCCCCAGAGCTGGAAGGCACTGGGAGACCAGCCAGCCCCCTGCCTCCCTATGGGGGAACCAAACCCGCAGAGGCCCCAGGAGAGAGGCCGCTCGGGGCCAGGCTGGCTGCTCGCAGAGCTCCTCCCTCTCCCTGGGCGGCAGAGCTGGGCTGGGCTTCCTGTCCTCCGAGGCCTTGCCCTGGCCCCCAGGGCAGGGCTCATCCTCCTCCTGCCACGGTCCTGGGAGATGCAGCCGGGTGGCCGAGTGGGCAGGACTTCCCAGTGACAGAGCAGCACCACAGCCACGCAGAGTCACCTCTTGCCCCCAAGGCCTGAAGACCCCCTGGGGCCCCCAAGGGGCACTGACCACTAGGCTCAGAATGAAAAGCTCCATACAGAGGAGCTGATCTCATGGGCATCTGACCGGTGTCACTGGCCACAGGGGTCACACAATCACCAAGGCCCCACGTCCCCCTGCCTGCTGCTCCCGGATGCAGTACCGTGCCCTTCCATCCTGCGGGGGAGCCTGTGACAGGCCGGGGACACAGGCCTGGGGCCTGGCCGTCCTGAGATGTGACGGGGAGCCCCAGGCCCCAGGTGAGATGCAGACACGACGGGGCTGGAGTGCGGGCGGCCCCAAGTCCCCCAACCCAACAGCACAAGGGGATTTTTGCTGGAGCCAAAGGCGGGGAGAAGTAGGCAGGGGAGGGGGGGTCCTCTGGGCCCAGGGAGCAGCCCCAGGGCAGGGACGCCATCTGATTCGCCCAGCCGTGCCCTCCCACTGGGACCGTGCCAGGGACACAGTAGTGCTCAATAAATACTTGCAGAGAAACACATTCACATTTGGGGCAGCAGAATGATGGCTGATGTTTCTCTTCTTCCAGATTTTTGGTAATTTTCCATTTTTCTATAATAGGTATTATTGAGATCATAAGAAGAGTGATATAAAAATCCGAGTTATATTTTTCATGCAAGAACTGTAAAAGAGGATGGGAACAAAAGAACCTTCAGATGCCGGCACAGGCAGCTGAGGCACGGGCTCAGGGCTGGGGCTGGGCTTCAACCGCACGTCGGTTACGCAGAAGCTGAGAGGCTCCAGGCAGGTAGCACACCCTCTCTGGGCCTAGGCACCACGGTGGTGAAATGGGCCACGTTCACCTCTCTCCCCTCAGTGAGGAGGAGAATGATGTGAAGGCAGGACTGGAACAGGGGCTGGAGTATCCCCAAACACGGGCTCTACTCTTGCCGTCATCCCAGCAAAGGAGCTGGGGGGGTGACATACAAGGGAAGAAATTATTTAAAAAATAAACAAAAGCTCAGCCCAAGTGACCAGGTGCTGAAAGTCACTCAGACACCCCTCCTGGGAGACCCCTCCCTCAACCACGGGCACGAGGAGCCGCCCGGGTGGTGGGATCGGGGACGGCAGCAGGACGGGGCAGGCAGGTGGAACCCTTGCCCTCCCTCGGAGTCCACATGCCCCTCTGGTGGTGGCCGCGGCTCCCAGACCCACCGGACAACCCGCTCTCTCCAAACCCCTAGCCTGGCGAGGGCACGAGGCAGGGTCCTGGGGGCCCGGGCACAGCAGCCCACCTACCTCTCAAGTCCAAGGAGACAGGAAGGAGGGGGGAGGGGCGGCCGAGCTCCGCAGGCCGCGTGGAGACCGCGTCCCTTTTCCTTCAGGAGTCTGAATCTGCCCCTCCTGGTTGGAGAGGACTCGTGGTTAGTGGCCAGCTGGGCCCAGGGCAGTCAGAGAACAAACACCCCGAGATCGGGGCTCTGTGGGGGCAGGAACGAGTCCCAAAAAGAGAAGGTCGCGAGGCCTGAGGGCCACTCAGCAGACCCACAGGCAGGAGGGAGCGGCACTCGCACGCAGGACCGGGGCTGTCACCTGCGGCAGCTCCACAGAGGGCCTCCCTGGGGTGGGAAACGTCCACAGCCCGGCGATGGTCGCACAACTCAGAATGTGCTAAAAGCCACTGAGTGCGTCCGGGAAGCAGGTGAATCGAACAGGTGTGTGTGAATCCCATCTCATTACAGCTCTTGCCAAAAACGTTCCTTTTTTTTTTTTTTTTTTAATGATAGTCAAGTACACCAAAGCGAAGTCAGCAGGTGCTCACTGCTTGCCTCATGGCTGCCTGTCTCCTACCCTGTCTGCCACACAGACCTCAGGGCAGTCCCCTCTCATGCCAGTCCCCCCTCCCATGTTCCCCCAGGGCCTTGGCACATCCCTCACACCCCACCCTGTGTGCACACTCTACCCTTCCTCTAGCTTCTCCTTAGCCATCTCCTCCCCAGGACAGATGGCCCCCAGACAGGACAATGGGAGCTCTCCCAGGTGCCCTCTGTTGGACTCTGGGTATCAGCCCTGGACAGTGGTTGCTGACTAAGCTGCCTCGGACCCCACTAGACTGCAGGCTCTCAGGGCAGGACCCGTGTCCCTGCTCACCATAGCATCTCCCCACGGCCCAGAGCGTAGCAGCCACCAGACTCCAGCTGCAGGGGGTCCTAGCTCCCCCCCACAGACCCATGTGCCGATGGTTGGAGATCTCTCTTTTTTTTTTTTAATTTGATGATATTCTAAGAGATTATCCTGTGGGAACGTCATCAGGACGTTTGCCGTTTGCAATGTGACGTGCTGTGGCCCTTGGGTGGCATTTGGGTGGTCTCTGTCGCTCCACACAGGTGAGCTTCCTGGTGCCAACGAGCCTGTGCACTCGGCAGCATCCTGGCTCGGTGCTTCCCGCGGGGATCACAGGATCACAGACTCACCACGCACCGCAGACTCCCTCCGCGGGGCAAGAGCGCCTTGAGCAACGAGTATTTTTATTGGGTCCTGCTGGGACTCTCTATTTATATTCTCTTAATGTACATTTTTTGCTGATATAAATTAGCAAAAATTATTTGGGTCATTCATGTCATAAATTATTTCAGGTCATTTTAAAACCCTAAGTGGTTTCACCTTGTATCATGTGGCCTCAGGAGTCCCCGCCTGCCACCAAGTTAGCGGCCGGGCACTGGGGGCAGGAGTGAGGGGAAGGACGATGACCCGGGGGCTCCCTCCGTGGCAAGGCTGACCTCAGCCACAGCAAGGGGGCTGGGAGCGGCAGAGGCCCTGGGGAGGAGAGGCCCTGGCAGGAAGCCACGCGGACTGTGGGAAACGCTCTGGCACTGTGGCAGTGTCCCCGAGGTGGCCGCCCCACCTGCCGCTGCTCCGCTGTCCAGGAGGGGTGTGCTCCCTGGAGCCTGTCCCTCCAGAAGCTGCCCATGTGAGGCCCTGCAGGGTGGCCTGCGCAGGGAGTCCTGTGGCCGCCGTCTCTGAAGACTCCCTCCTGCTCAGACGCACCTCAGAGCTGCAGGCCCCCAGCTCCCTCCCGACGCGTGGCCTGAGGCCAGGGGCTCCCCACGCACTGGCCCGGCACTCCCAGGGGGACCCAGACTCGGCACCCAGAACCCCTGACCGGGAAGGCCAGCCAGGGCAGAGAGGGTGGCCACCGCTGCTCCCCAAGCCTGGACCCTTCCACCTGGCATCTCGGGGAGCCTGGGACCCCACAAAAGGCGCACTCGGCTGTGCACACCTGAGAGCAGAGTGGGGCTCACACACACAGGCCACGCGAGAGCTGCCCCAGCCTGGGCCTCAGTGAGAGCCGATTTCCACACCCAGGGCCTGCAGATGGAAGCTGAGGGCCGGGGCGCAGCTCCAGGTAGAGCACGGCTCGCACACGCAGAGCCAGTGCTCAATCCCCAGTCTCCCCGCCCCCCAAAGCCTGACTCATTCAGCAGCTCCTCTGTGTTACACCTAAAGGAGGCACAGGCAGGGTCTGAGGGAGAGTTCTGCACCCCCACGTTCACAGTGGCACTACTCACGCTAGCCAGAGGGTGGCAGCCACCCAGGTGTCCACCAAGAGCAAGTGTGTACAACTTGGCAGGTCCACATAGTGGAGTATTACTCAGCCTTGAAAAGGATGGGATTTCAACACGGCTACAGCGGGATGTACCCTGAGGACATGGTGGTGAGTGAGATATGCCAGCCAGAAATGACGAGTACTGTACGCGTCCAACACACGAGGGCCCAGGAGAAGTCAAACGCATAGAGAGCAAGAAAAATGGAGACGGCAGAGGCCGGGGCGGGGGAGGATGGTCCATGTCTGTGAAGTCGCGTTCCAGCCTGGGAAGCTGAAGGAGACCTGGAGATGGATGCGGGGATGGGTGCCCCTCACTGAACTGCACACGGGGAACAGTGAAGACGGCCTGTGGTCATGTGCAGCTCACCACAACCCAGGACGTTTCCAGGACGGAGCCAGGCAGGGCCTGACCCCTCTGTGGTGGGGCGGCAGGGCGGGTTGGAGCGGGAGGGTCACCCGGGCCCTTGGAGGCCTCCACGGCTGCTCTCGTGGTGAGGTCAGCAGTCTTAGAGGGCGTCCCTGTGAGCAGATCAGGGCGTGACCGAGGAACCCGCGGCTTGCGGGGGTCGGAGCCCACGGTGAGCTCAGGTGAAGGCGCAGGGGCCAGGTGGGAGGCTGGGTGGGCCGCCTGCCTGGGGCTCCCGGGTCAGGGGGAGAGGCCGGCAGCTACGGAGCACCCTGGTCCTGACCACGATGCAGTAAGCCCAGCCCCATGTCTCGAGACAGGGCCCCGTGTCCCCTGGGAGCGAGCTGGGCCTGGGAAAGCACAGCCATAAATTAAGGGGCCATGGTGGCACCGGGCCGCAGAGCAGCCGTCTGCCCAACACAGTCAGCCAGAGGCAAGGTCCCCACCGGGCCAGCAGCCTGACTCCCTCCCCAAGGTCCCTGGGGGGTTCCTGAAAAGCAAGGAAGGCTTCCGCCCCCCTTCCCGGAGCACTGCAGTCTCCCTGGCCTCCATTCCAGAATGACCTGCTCCTCTGAGGAGTCTTCTATGACCACAGACAGGTCGCTCTGTGCCCGGGCAGCGCGATGTCAAAGAACCTGGGATGCTTTGGAAAGTATGTCGGGACCCAAGCCATCGCCACCTGTTTCCCAAGGCGGAGTTTGTTGTGGCTCTGCCTTGCTGGGGACAGAACCCAGGGCTGCTCGACCACCAAGCCCACCCCCAGCCCTTTTTATTTTCACTCTGAAGAGCCTCACGAGGTTTGCTGAGGGCCTTGCTACATCGCTGAGGCTGGCCTCAAAATCGCCAACCTCCTATCTCAGCTTCCCGCGCCCCTGGGATTACAGGCGTGCGCCACTGTGACCAGCTAAGCTCAGGTTTTTGTAGTAGAGATCTCCTTCCTTTTTGACTCATTGATCTGGTCTACATATAAATCTCATTTCAAAGGGATGAGATTCATTTTGGAATTTTGACCCAATCTCTCTCTAGATAACCAGCAAAATGCTAGGGATGTCGCCACCCAGCATGGAAATCACTGACCTAGAGCCAGTGACAGGAAAGCCAGGGGACAGGCTGGTCTGCAGGAGGAGCCCCTTCCGCCTGCACGCCTCTAGCGGTGGGCTGGGCCTCAAAGGTTGGCCCCATGGAGACCCGGACCCCAGGCGACTTCCAAGAAAGCTGCCCTGTCTGTAGCTCAGTGGCCCTGGCATCCTCCAGCCACAGCCAGGGGACGGAAGCCAGGCAGTGTCTGCCACCACTCCCACTCCCCATCCACCAGGGAGACCTAACTGAGCAGCCCCTCCTCGGGGAACGCCGCCCAGCACAGCCTCTTCCTGGTGACTGGCAGGCACCATGAAGGGAGCAGCGTGGCCAGCACCAGGGTCACCACCCAGCAGTGGCACCCAAGGGGCTCTCCACACAGCAGCCCGATTGTCGAGTTGGACTGCGACGTTGAGCCACACAACTTCCTTCCCAAGAGGGGATCCAGGACTGTCATCCATGTGTCCTGTCACCATTCCCATGACACCAACTCCTAGGGAGTCACCACAGGGTGCTACGCATCCTGTTGACAGTTACCAGCGAAGACTGATGGCAGGTTGTGGCCCAAATGCCCAGGGTGGTCCCAGCGCCATTTGAGCCAGGCCATACAGCAGGAAGCGCCTGATCTGCAGAGCCTTGGGGTCCGCAGTGGGGAGGGGAAGGGGCACTGCCGTCTGGGTCTGCCCCCGTGGCTGCACGCAGCATGGGCTCTGAACCCAGCTCCTGACATGGCGTCCAGGGTCACGGGGCACATGCATCTCACATCTGCTGAGGGTTTAGTACAGTCCTGGGTTCACCCTGCCTCCCCTCACACGTGCTCCAGGGGAGAAGCAGGCCTGAGAGGGCATCTGGAACAATCCGCTGTGGGACCCACAGTAGCCCCTTCCTGCCATGAGCCCTGCAGCCAGACAGGCTGGCCCCTCCACCAGTGTCCTGGGCCCCAGTCCGCTGTCCATGCCCACGGTCGCCTCCTGACCTCAGCCTCCCTTCTCCTGGCTGGACCCGGCCTCCTCTCCAGCCTCGACGGCCCACGGAGGAGGGCTCTGGCCCTCCTCGCCGTCCCCTGCCTGCACCTGAGGCACAGAGCGCCCACCTCTTGCCTGTGGCATCTTCAAGGCAGCTTGCTGCCAGCTGCGCTCCCCTTTCTCGGGTCCCCCTCTTGTTTTTCTCCTGCCCTCCTGAGTGAGAGGAGAAGGAAACGCCCGTCCTGCTGGCGCACACGCGAGATCCCTCCAGCTGAAGTCTCTACACTCAAAAGGGGCCGGGGGAGGGGGCCGGGCTCCAGAGTGCGCCAGACTCCTGTGCATCTGGGGCTGCGCTTGGAACCCTCTGCGACTCCCTCGCCCCGGCCGGCTCTCCTGTGTCTATTTCGGGGGCTGATCAGGGCGCCTCTGTTCCCCAGCCGCGGGCTTGCGTGTGCGTATTTCTATACATCATTCCCTCACAGAGGCTCCGAGCCGTGGAAATGGCACCTTATGCAAATCAAGGGCTCCTCCATCTGCCTCCGATTTCCCCACTTCCCCTTCATAACCTGCTTTAGGGGGATGCAGTACATGCAGCAGATGATACGACTTTATTTTTGTAAACCCAGTTGGTCCTGGAGCGCTGGCAGCCACAATAATAGAAGAGTGTGCCTGTTACCGCCTCTCGGTGAGGCCTCAGGCTGCACCTCATTAAAGCGGCCGAGCGGGAGGGGCTCCCCAACGCAGAGGGCAGCCTGGGGTCCCAGCAAGAGACGCTCGGCCGGGGCGCTCCCCTCCTCCAGCCCGCCCTGTTGCTGGGGGTTGAACTGTGTCCCCTAGAAGGATAAATTGAAGTCCTCGCCCTGGTACCTCGAAATGTGAGCTTATTTGGGAATGTAATTAAAGACGAGCTTGTGTGGGAGTGGGGGGGTCTGACCACTAGGCCTAATGTCCTTACAAGGAGAGGACACAGAGACTCAGGAGACAAGGGATGGCGGGGGGCATGGCTGTCCCACAGCCCCCTCCCCATGGGGCTCTGCCGGTCTCAGCGTCGGCACTGCTGGGGGGCGTCACTGCACCCCCCGTGCCCTCAGCCCTGCAGAGGGACGAGCCCGCAGGGCATCTGGCAGAACGAGGCGGGCGTGTGAAGTAGGGTCCAGCAGATAGGGCAGGCCAGGCAGGGGCGGGCACCACACCCCACTGAGTGTCACCCCTGCTCTTCCCCCCAAGACCCTGTCAACACCCAAGGATGCTTTTGTTGCCACAAGCTCCCTTTAGCCCACGCAGGGCACCAGGGTGCCACACGCTGTCCATGCCACTTCCCAGGAGTCTGCGGCTATTTCAAAATAAGAACGCAGGCTGCGGGGGGTTCGTTTGCTTTTTGTTTTGACCATATGCTACGGGGCCCAGCCAGTGTCCGCTCCCTCCCCCCATGGACTCCACGGAAGCCAGGTCTGCCGTCCTGTCCCTTCCGGGAAGGCAGGAAGAAATGCAGGGGGAGCCCCACAGCTCCGGGTCCTGCATTTGCAAGTGTCCAGGAGAGAGGGCCAGGGGGCGTCTTACAGAGAAGAGGACCGAGGTAAAGAGAGGGGCGGGCAGCTGGCCAGGGGCATGGTGCCCACTGTGGGGTGGCCTGGCCTGAGGTGAGGAGGAGCTGGGCACTAAAGTGGCCCCTGGAAGGGAGGCGGGGTTTGTGGGAAGTCCAGGGGCACCTGGCCCTGGCCAGTTAGAGAACGTGAGTCAAAGAAGGGCCTTCTCCAGAAGGGCAGGAGCTAGAGTCCCGGGGAGGTGACCTGGGTCTGCAGCACGCCCAGGCAGGGGGTTAAGGACAAGCTGCGAGTGGATGACGGAGGGAGAGGGGGAAGGACGCAAGCTCGCCCCCCAGAGGGATGGCAGTGGGCCCGGGCCTTTCCGGCCCCAGAGGTTCTAGAACAGGCTCTGCAAGCCACAGCCAGGGAGGAACCCGCTCGGCCAATTTCCCAACAGTGCATCATGGACACTTTCACGGCCACCTGTGCCCTTACTGCCCACGGCCACTTGCGTACTACAGCAGCAGAGCTGAGCCCTGCAGCAGAGGCCGACGGACGCACAACACCTACGCCATCGCAGCCCGGCCCCTCACAGGGATGCCTGCAGCCCCGGGTCCAGGACACCCGCCCGGCCCGCTCTGACCTCCTGCGAAGACAGAGAGATAAAAAAATGCAGCCTTCTAAGACAAAAGCAAAGGCAGGGAGAAACTCTAGTCTACAGTGGACTGTCCAGCGGCCATCGAGGGCGACTGGTCAAGTCTCCCCACACCAAGCCTTCCTGGGCCTGGGTCTGCGGCCCATCCCTGGAGCCTGTGCAAACCCAGTGTCCAAGTCCATGTCCCCGTGCCCACGGCCCTCTCCTCCGCAAGGTCCAGACACCACAGCTCCAGCCTTCCTCAGCCCTGCTGCCCAGCGGGTTTGAGACCAGCTGTCCTGCTGTGCTTGGGGAGGGGGTGACAACTGACAATCCCAGTTTATAACGCACACTCCCCTGCCCTCAGCTCTCGTGAGTGAACACACCCAGCACTGTCCCGCCAACATGGCGAAGCATCCCGTCCTGCTGGGGTTGAGAGGCTAAACCCGTGGTCAGGCCTTCCCCAGCGCGGGCCCAGCCACTGCTTGCCTGGGGCCGACTGACAGTGCTTCACCTTAAGTCGGATGGACTCCATTCATGAAATTCTGAACCAAGGGGCAAGCCAGCCCTGCGAGCCAGAGTGGAGGGTCCTCCATTCCCTGCCTGCCTGTGCAGGCCCTGGGGCCGCCGAGACGGACGAGACCATCCCGGCCCTCAGTGACCATGGTAGGACTGGGGGGACCATGACACAGCCCAGACAGGACAAGAATGACAGAGGATGGCACGTCCTGGTGAGCTGTGCACAGGGCCCAGAGAATGGACAGGGCTCAGGAGCAGCTCCTCTAAGGCGGTGGCATTACGACAGAGGTCCGTTGGCACAGGGGACTCTGAGTAGCAATGGTGGTCAGCAGCGGGGCAAGGTGGGGGTCTGATACCCTCCACGGCAGGGCGCACCAGGCCCAGGACTTCGCAATCAGGGTGGGCGAGCCACAGACTGTTGCCGCAGGAGGAGGAGACCCAGAAGGGCCTGCAGCAGCGTGCCCACCCCTTCCTGCCAGCCTCTGCTGGCGCCCTGAGGCCCCAAGGAGGCTGCTTGAGGGTGTGGGGGCAGGAGGCACGAGCAGGCCGGTGGGCCCAGCGGGCAGCGGCTGCCGTCCTGGCCGGCCTCAGCCTCCTGCATCCCTGGGAGCTTTGCTTCAAAGCAGCCGGCAGAGGACAGGCACCCTGTAAATTTAGCAGCGTGCAGACTGGCTGCTTTTGGTATTCATCTTAGCGCTCGGGGAGGCAGGAGTCCGCTCACACCATCACATCGCAGCCCACACAGGCGCCTGCAGGAGAGAGCACCTTTCCCAAAAGGAAAAAGGCCTCTGAGGCCAGGTCCCAGCGCCAGCCTGGGACGCCTCCCCCGGACCCTCCCCTTCTCACATTCGGCTAAAAATAAAGCCCCTTCTGGCAGCACACACACCCAGTCTCCCCAGAACATAAGCTCCCGGGAGTCTGGAAAAGGGAACAGCTCTACCTCTCATCCAGCCAGATGGGTTCCTGAGAGTCTGTGTCCAGCCAGTCTTTGCAAATCCAATCCTGCTCTCGGTGATCCGCCTCGTCTCCGAGCGACAGGCCGCCGGCCAGCTCCTCCACTCCAGAGGCTCCTCAGCAGGCCTCAGCCGCTCCTGTGCCCGAGGAGGCTGCTCCATCAGAGGGTCCTCCTGTGATTTGATGACTCATGCCCACGTTCTGCTGTGTCAGGGCTCAGGTTCGCACAAAGTGGGGCAGACCTGAATACAAAGGGCCCCAGGCTGGGTTGGGGTTTCTTTTCGGCCTCTGTTTAGTATCTTTGAGGCCGGCAGCCCCAGAATCACTCTGGTACCTCCCACCTGACCCCCCAGCATGGCCCACAGGCACTGGAGCAGATGAGGCCGCGTGGAATAGACCAGAACGTGAGTCTGAGGGAGGAGGACAGGAGCGAGGCTCTCTTCTGTGGACCTCTTGTCCCAGCAGGGTCCTAAAGGCAGAGTGGGGCTGGCCCGAAGCAGAGTCCCTCTGGAGGCGGGGACTGCACGGCCTGGGCAGCGCGGGGTGGGTTGCAGCCGGGCCCACGGAGAGATGTGCGCTGTGGGAGGATGGTCTGGGGGAGGCCGGAGGAGGAGGCTGCAGGCAGGGAGGCCAACAGGACCACCACGGGGAGGGTGGGGGACCTGCCCCAGGTCCTTGTCGGGGACCCAGGCCTTCAGGAGGCACCGAAGCTGCCGCCCAGAGCTCACTGTCCAGGAAAGGCCCTCCTGGGACCCTTGTCCTGCTCTCCGCTCGATAACATTGGAAACCAGGTATCAGGCCAGAGGCGCAGCCTCAGAGCCCCTGCACGGGACACAAGGCAGGGACCTGTCCCGCTCAGTGGCTTTATCAGGAGACTATTAAACACAGGCACACATGTGTGTCACGAAAAGGGGCGGCTCCTACTGAAAGAGCCCACGGCGGTCTGGTGTTGATGTCCTTGGAACTCAGAAGGATCCTCAGGGGATCCCTGGTTTACACAGAGCAGGGTCCCCCGACTTCCCTCCAAGGGAGGGGAGCCCAGGGATCCTTGCTCAACCCTGCCCTGTTTCAAGCCACAGGCAAGGTACTTCCCTCTTTATTCTATTTAATGATCTCATCACTGGGAAATCGGTTCTAGAGAAGAAAGCTAGGCCTCGGAGAGGTTTCTAAGCACTAGCTGTTGGCACCTGGGGTTTGAACCCAACCACGCTATTTCCACTCGGCTAGGAAGCCTCCATCCAATCTCCCTTGTAGGATAGGCCCAGGGCCCGGCAGACGGAGTGGGTCCCAAGGCCACGCCCCCCTCCCAGGGAAACTGCCCCTCCCCTGCAGAAATCCTCCCAAGGCCACGCCCACATTGTGCTGGCCCCTCCCCTGCCACGCCCACCCCTTGCCACCCCACCCACTGGCCCTCAGAGGTAGAAGGGTGGACACGCCTTGCTCCAATGTGTGAGCACAGGCCAGCTTGCTTCTGCGGTCAGGGTGGACCCTCTGGGTTCCCACGAGTCTGGCTCCCCCCTGCCTGGGTCGGGGGACTTTCTGAAAAGCTCCCACCACTTCAACAGTAACCAAGGACAGCGATGGTCCTGCCCAGCCCGGGCACTCGGGGGCATTCAGTGTGCCCCCACCAGGACCCCAGTGGCCCCTGGCCGCCTGGCAGCACAGGAGGGGTGGCCCGACTATCTCTGGTCAGGGAGTTCAGGCCGCCCCTGGCAAGATCTGCGGTTCTAAGTTTTTCCTTATTATAATCGTTATACATATTCACTGCACAAAATTTAGAAACTACACATATGCAAAAAGAAGAAAATAAAAATAACCCATAATCCCACTAACCCGAAATAACTCCTGTTAACGTTTTGAGCATATATACACTCCCAGACCTCCCTATGCATAGAATATGTATTTTTGGTACTAAGTGGGATCATACTGTACATACCATTTTGAAATGTCTTTTCCATTTAGCTATATACCATACCAAATCATTAAGTATTCTTTTACAATGTCATTTTTTTAATGACTGAATTAGCCAAAGGATACTAAAAGGACAGCTAAGGACAGTTGAGGACAATTTTACAACACAGGAAATTTCAACTAAGCATTAAATATAAAAATGCCCTTTGGAAACAAACTCCGTTTCTCTCTTTAGTACAAATTCTACAATCTCAAAAAAAAAAAACCACGTGATCTGACTTGAGGACATGTCACTCTAAAGAGAGCTGGCTGCCCGTGGCTGGTGGCCTCTTCAGAGGGGGATGGCTGACTGCTCCAGGGGGCTGAACTTCCCTCCCTACTGGAAGTTGTATAAGATATTTTCAAGGCTTTAAGACTGAGTGGCCTCAACAGCCAGCCATTCCCTATGAGAGACCATGAGCGGCACCCAGGGAGGCCGGGAGGTGAATCCAAGGAGGGTCCCTGAGGCTCACACCAGCTCTGCTGAGGGGGAGGCGGCATGTCCCTCAGCTCGGCTGGGCTCTGCCAGGGGCCATTCCACACTGCTGGCCCCTGGAGCCTGGTTGGAAACCAAGAACCGAGAGTGAATGGCCAGAGTCCAGCCAGCCCCTAGACCCACGAGACTCGGAGGCAGTGTCCCTGGAAGAAGAAATCTGTGCTTAGAGAACGGCACCCTGCCAGGCATCTGATCTTTCCCGTCTAGTCAACTTTACTTTCTCCCTGTGCTTTAGTGAAGGGACAACCTGCCGAGGCCAGAGACACAGGAGGACCCTGGCCCACACAAAATTCAGCTTGCCAGGTGCCTGGAGGCCAGACCCAGGGAGACAGCCGTCAGGGCCCCAGGTTGGGGCATGCTCTGGGGCCCTGGGCCTCGGGGACTGTGTATAGGCACACGGACCGCAGTGATGCCCCTGCATCTGCTAAACTGCTCTTGGCTGCCAACAGCAGAGCCAGGACAACTGACCGAAACTGTGAGCAAGTGTCACATGGGGCCGCCTCCAGCACCTCTCTGGGCCACCAGGACACAGGCTCTGCCCCTGCCTGCTCTGCCGCCACCCCTGTGTGTTTGCCTCACCCTCGGGCCCGGCAGCAGGCTCACAGCCAAGCCCTGGGCCCCTCAGAAGCCAAGAACTGGCCACGGGAGCTGAGCCTACCTTCCCCTCCCCTGGAAGATGCTCTTTTGTCTCAGTGGCCAGTCGGCCACCACGTGCTCCTGGAGCCCTCCGGGCAGAGCTCTTCCCACCTGGCCTCTGCAGAGCACCGCAGGGAGGCAGCTGCCTTCAGCCTGACTGTTCCTTCACTCTTGTCCCCGTCACCCGATCGAGTCACCCCAAATGTGCCAGGCCTCAGGTAACCCAGAGCACGAAACGGGGCCCAGCTGCCGCCCCTGGGTTCCCTGGGCGCACAGATCACCTGCAGGGCCACAGAGCAGGACAGGAAGGCCAGTCCCTGAAGACTCAGTGCCCACTGCAGTCCGTCAGGGTGGCCTTGCGTGTCGGGGACAACCATCCTCACTCTGGGAAGCCTGTGGTGCTGGCCGTTTGCATCTCTGACCACACAGCCTGCGGCTCACTCCATGGAACAAGATGCCTGGGTCCCCGAGGAGAGAGAGGGGAGGGACCCGGGATGGCCCCTGCTCCCTCGATCCCAACCGGCTGCTGGAAAGGGGGCTGGTTCTCCCCACAGGGGCCACTCAGCCACCTCTGCACCCTGACCATGGCCAGCAGCCGCTGAGGTCCACCTCCACAGGGTTCTCTCTCCACACTTCCACTCATGGCCAGAATTTAGCTGGCCTCAAGGGGGGTGGAGAGGGCATTGCTGGCCCCTGGTCAGGCGGGGTGCCCTGGATGTCCCATTATTCTAATCACTCTCAAGGGCCCCATCTGGCTCCACATAGGCCTGGCTGTGGGTCCAGGAAACTACCCCCGCAGGAGCCCGAGTGTCCTCCACACCCGCCAACAGGCCCTGCTCAGTTACAGCTTAACACCCGGCTACCTTGACACAGCCCTGACCAAGGTGACAGACGAGGAACAAGAACCCTCTCCCTGACCCGCGGGCCCCCGGGGAAGCTCAGGCTTCTCCTGTTGAGTGAGGCACTGGAGAACCTAACGGAACCAGTCGTCCGTGTCTACCGTCCCCACCCCGCTTAGCTCTGAAGGGCCCAGAAGGTCAGCTGGCCTGCCACCCGGCTAATGAATTGCCACGAACTCGGGGCCTTGAAGCACCCAGATTTATCCTGTAGAGTTCAGAGGCCAGAGTCTGGGGTTGCCGCCCCCCCCACCCCGAGAACCTCGGGGGACTCTCCGTCCCGCTCAGCTTTGGCGGTGTCCTCCACTGTGGCTGCGCTCCTCCCGGCTCTGCCTGTGTCACCATGTGGCCTCCTCCCCTGCGGTGCCTGTGTCCCTTCTTACCAGGGCAGCGGTCTTGGGATTGAGGTCACCCTAATCCAGGATGACCTCATCTTTATTATACCTGCAAAGGCCACTTTCCCTCGGGGGGTCAGACTTAGACATGTGGGGACACAGGATGGCCCACGACAGCAGGCCCCACTGGAGTGGGGGACACGGTCCTCACTCCTCCTGAGCCTTGCTGAACACTGGACTCCCTCAGACGGACTCAAGCCCCGTCTCCCTGGAACCTCCGCCATGGGTCCTGTCTCGGCCTCTTCCTAGGAAGGGCCGTCTACCCTCCGTCACAGGCAAGCGTCTCGACAGGCTGCCGGCACCCGCCACTCCCAGTTCTAGCGACGCCCTCCTGTGGCTTTGAGTGCCTCCCACCAGTTATGCCTCGCAGGGTGGCCTTGCTGAGTGGGTGGGCTCGGGACTAGACCCTTCCCTTCCGTCCCCGCTTCCCCCTCCCTAGCAGCCCCTGGGCCACGGCCCTGCAGACTTCCAGAATGGATCCAGGGGAGGTGCAGATGACCCCAGTCAGAGCAGGATAGCCTCCATGCCCCCTGCCTGTCTCCCAAGGACCAGTTGCCTGCCCTGGACCCAAGATAATAAAAGTGGCTCACCCAGGGCAGCCCTAACTGGTGCTCTCAAGCCACACACCTTTCCTTCAAATCCAGGAATTTCAGGATGAGATCAGCAGGTGAAAGATACTCATGTGGGGTTGGGACATCTATGAGACCCTATAGGATGTACCTATGGGAAATCTCATGAGACCCTAAAGGCCACTTTTACAAGAAAGCTGAGGTCTAAACCCAGAGATCAGGTGATGGTCTGATCACACTGCTCCAGAAGCAAACCCAACACTGAGAAATATTCAAAGCCTGAGTATGCCCATATGTAAAGAGTACCCTGAAATTAATAAGAAGACTCCATGGAAAGAATATGACTAATGGGGCTGGGGTTGTGGCTCAGTGGCAGAGCACTTGCCTAGCATGCCCGAGACCCTGGGTTCGATCCTCAGCACCACATAAAAATAAATAAAATAAAGGTATTGTGTCCATCTACAACTAAAAGAAAGAAATATTTTAATAAAAGAAGAATATGATTCAATTCACAAAAGTAGAAACACAAATGGCCAAGAAACAATGTAAGACTCAGCCTTCCTAGAGTTAGAAAAATGCAAGTTAAAATGAGCTATTTTGTATACTTTTACCTGAAAAAAAAAATTATAAGAAATAATAGCTAAGGGCTGGAGCTGTGGTTCAGAGGTAGAGCACTCGCCTAGCATGCGTGAGGCACTCGGTTCAATCCTCAGCACCACATAAAAATTAAACAAAGGTATTGTGTCCACCTACAACTAAAAAATAAATATTTTTTAAAAAGAAATAATAGCTAATGTAGGTATAAGTGTAGGATAAATGGTCCCCACATATTAGTGTGAGAGACCTGTAAATACTTTGGACCTTTTGTAAAGTAATATATACGTACTTTTGCCCCAGTGGGCCTACTTTTGGGATTTTCCCCAAGAAAGCTGAGAGTCTCGGGCAAAGCTGTTGTGGGGGGGGGGGCGCGACATAGACGTGGGCTTTAGAAGAGGTCCTCCACTGAAGGGCGGATTTGAAGAGGGGAGAGGCAGTTCTCCTCTCTGGGAACTAATACGATGAAGAAGTCATGACTTTTATAACGGATGCAGCGGAATTTGTCAGTGGCTCAGGGAGCGATTCCAAAGGGAAGGCCTCTGCTCCTGCTGCTGTTGCAAGGAAGGTGACCAGCAAGACGTGGATCTCAGTAAAACAACAGGTTGCTTGTTTTGTCTCTCATTAGTGGCTGTCCCGTGCAATCTTGGGGACACACCTACACACGGAACTCTCTGTCATCCATCTGAAATCCAGACGCACTGGGCCCCCTGGTTGGATCCGGCAGCTCCGGTCCGAGGGCAGGAACAGGAAGAAACAGCAGAGCTGCTCTCTGCAGCCCTGATTGGCACCTGTCACCTCCTGCTCTTCACGAGGGTGTACCCAGGATGGTCCCCCTTTCTCCTGGGGATCACGTGCAGACTGGGGGGTTGTCATTCACCACTCCGGGAGGACACCCCTGGGCCTGGGCTGAGCACTTCCGCGACAAGAGGGTCCGGCATGGCTCCTATGTGAGAGTTGGGCTGCCTCTCCAGCTCCTCCTGCTGGAGCCCCACAAGAGGATCCGGAGCTTTCTGAAGCTGTCAGAGCCGGAGCATGCCCAGCGCGTGGAAGGTCAGCAAGCAAGGCCCAGGTGCAAGGGGGGAAGGCGGGGCTGCCGTGTCAGGCACGTGCAGCCCAGGGCCTCCTTGTGGGGCGGAGCCACCCCACTTCTGAGATTGTCCACATCTCACCACTTTCCCTGCCTGCCAGGTGTCCCTCTGCCCTCTTCCCACGCAGCACACCAGCCCCATGCAGAATGCCTGAGCCGCTGCTTCCAGGGGACTGCCTGCAGCTCCCATGAAATCCTACAGTCAAAGTGGGCAGGCACTGGCTGGAAGGGAGCCCCACTCCTGCCCCGGGCCTGGCCGCCGCAGGCAGATCTCAGGCTGCTCAGCTTTTGCACCTTGGTATTCCCATCTCCAGGAGCACAGATCAGGTGGCATGTCCTTCAAGGACTTTCTGAGCCTTTCTGAGACTTTAGGGTCAGCCATGTCCCCGGCCCTCCTAGTCCAGCACAGGCCGTTGGAGTCTACTTCAGTCCTCTTTGGACTGAGACAGGGCATGTGTGGACTGGCCAGGAGAAAGTTCTCCCCGGTGTCTCCCGGCCAAGCCCACAGCGTTGCAGGCCCAGGCCCCTCCCCTGGAATTGCTCCTTAACCCACAGCCTGTTGAGTGGTGGAAGCCGCAGACAAGACATTAGCATTACAACCCACACTGATCTTTGTCAATTACGCTCCAGTGTTTGAGCCCTAACCAGCTTTAAATTGAATCAGGACGAAATCAGCAGAATAAAAAGAACCCAAGCCACAGCCTTTCAATTCCAGCACTGGAAAAAAAAAAAAAGTTATACATTTCATAATGGCCTTCTACCCCATAATGAACAGGAAAAATAAATTAGATTCCAAGCTAAGGGTATATTTATGCAATTTCATTATGTGCCCATGAGCAAGCCTGGTTTTCACCAAGATAAAAATGAGCTCTCAGAAACACTCGCACTAAATAAATGGAGTGATTTAACAGCTTAACGGGGAGCGTGGAAGAGGAACTGAAGGACAGTGTCAAAAATGGAAAAATAAAAATAAGAGAGGCTTTCAATGCGCCACCTGTGCCGTGCGCAAAAATGCCCACAGCAACCGAGCGAGCGCCAGGAGCTACGGCCTGTGCCCCTGCCACGCTCGCTCCAGGCCCCAGGTGAGCTGAAGCCAGTGACCTGAGGGAACATGGGCCTCCCACCCCGGGAGTCCACGCATGGCCGAGCCACCGGACCCTGTGCACAGGTCGGACCCCGGCTCCGTGGGGAGACCTCCGTCCTGCCGTGGGTCCCGGCAGCCCCTCTCTCCCCCTGTGACCCTCTTTCTCCTGCTCCCTGGGTTCTCTGTCCTGCTTGTGTTTCAGGGACACCTGACATTGATGACTCCAGCTTGGGGTGCAGAAGGGGTGCTTCCTCCCGTGACCACCAGGTGGGCAGCTCGCACAGGTTCTCCGCCGGGGCCCCACGCACCGGCCCCAGGCCTTGGCTTCAGTGTGTCTTGTTACAGAAGCCCAAGCCTGTTCTCGGGGCTCTCTGGCTCTCCGAGCAGGCTGGATTTTTTTAAATTTTTTTTTTAATGCATTCTTATTATGCAGAGCTCCGAGACCTCCGTGTGAGAGGCGTTTTGTAAGCTCGGGGTGTTGTGAAGGTTGACAAAATAATGGATTTATTTTTATTTTTTTAATGGGTATTTACAAAGCCAGAGGGTGTTTCCCGAAAACTCCAGGGGTGTCTAACTGGGACAAACCCAGAGACAGACAGCTTCGGGCCCTCTCCAGGGCAGCTGCTCCGCTTCCTGATGGCTTTTCCCGGATCACCCAGAGGCTCCCTGGTGCGGAACTTGGGAGCCAAGGAGAGGGGCGTGGTGGATGCTAGTCCTGCGGCACCTCAGGGCCACCCTGGGAGCTGAGCTTGGACCAGTTCCACCCAATAGGTCACACTGTACATATCTACTTGCCACCGGGGTGATTTAAGATTTCCTAGTAATCGCTTTTTAAAAGGTTTTTAAAAAGTGAAACTAATTTAATAATTTCACTTAACCCAGTATATGAGAACTATTTCAGGTCAATAATCATCCGTATAAGACATCATCAACAGGGCCAGGCACAGTGGCGCATGCCAGTAATCTCAGCAGCTCAGGAGGCTGAGGCAGGAGGATCACAAGTTCAAAGCCACTCTCAGCAACTTTGCAACTTGGTGAGACCCCGTCTCTAAACAAAATATCAAAAAGGGCTGGGGATGTGGCTCAGTGGTAAAGCTCCCCTGGGTTCAATCCCTGGGACCAAAAAAAAAAAAAAAAAAATTATTACCGGGACGTGTGTCTTTGTGTATGAAGTGAGACCCCACTAGCCTCTTGCACCTGCGGCCCTCGCCCCTCAGGCTGACCATGCTCAGCCACACATTGTCCTGCATGGCTGGTGGCCGCCACTCTGGCTGAGAAGGAAGGGCCTCCTCGTGCCACCCTGTCTCCTGCAGAAGACAAACACCAGCCTACAACTCATTGTCTGGCCACACGCAACCTGGTGCATGTCAGCCAGTGAAGGAGAGGACACCAACCCCTGCCCACGTGCCTCTCCCCCTGGGAGGTGGCCGACTTTCAACGCCTCATAAGACCATCGTCAGAACCACCTCCCCACGCCTTGCTGAGCGTCTTCCCACACCAGGAGCCCACAGCGGCGTCACAGTGCGTTCAGGAAGCAGCTCTGTGCAGCAGGTTCATTATCCCTGTCCTCCCCAGCAGGGGCTCAGGCCGCCCAAGCCACGCAGCAAGCCCCGGGCAAACGAGCCCCGCGTGCCAACGCCCGGCTCCCCCAGGGGAGAGCCTCTCCTCCTGATGAAGAGGACCCCAGATTGGAGCTGGTGCTTGACGGCCCTTCACCTCACACTGGGCGGCCTCTGCTCCTCCACACTGCACACCACGACCTTCTCCCTGATTAATACCCACTCCTGGACCAGCTCCCCCTGCTTCAGGGCCTCTGGGAAGAAGAAATAAACACAAGTTGATAATAAAAACCAACCCATGAGGGTAAGCGGGGCCAGCGAGGGAGCTCCCGAGTGCACACCGTCCCGGGTCTCAGGAAGAAGCCCATGATCTCATGGATGCAGATGGTGTTGGAGTCCACGCACAGTATGACAGCTGGCTACTGCCCAGTAAACATGCCGAGCTACGGATGGACCTGGGAAGACATGGCCAGCGTGGGCAGAGCAGGGCAGGGGAGGAAGCAGGGTGAGCCAGCACAGAGGGGTCCCCAGGCAGCTGGGGAACACAGCAGGCAGGGCAGCTGGCCAGCCGCTGAGACGTCCACAGGATAGAGTGTGCTGAAGACGCCGGGCAGAGGGGCTCAACACCCCACCCAGGGCCTCAGTGGCCCGTCCGGCGTGGGAGGTGGCGGTGAGGCTCATGGTGGCCAGAACAGACAGGGGCTCAGGATGCTGGTGAGGAAGCTGAGCACAGCCGGATCCTGGACCCCGCGCTGCTGGCCACTGTTGAGAGTCACCTGCTCAGGTCTCCCCTGACCACAGACGGAACCTCGAGATCTGGGCAGCCCTTCAGGCTGCGAGGCTCGGGACAGCTGGGGCCTCGGCCCCTCATCCTGGGCAGCTCTGCGGTCACGTGCTGGCCGGGCTGGTGGAGGGAGGCTGGAGGGAATGTGGAGCACGGGGAAGACCGTCCCCTGGTTGCTGGGGAATTGATTGGGAGGAAGAATCGATAGACAGGCAGGGTCTGAAGAGGAGGCCAGGGGAGGCAGGAGCAGAGATAACGGGTCCCCCTGAACGGCCTGGAGCGCCCCGCTCCTCCTGCGCGCACCCCGCCCGCACCCGTCCTCCTGCTGCCGACCCCACCGTCCACGCCACCTGCCCCACTGTACCCGCCACGCCACGCCACGCCACCCGGCAGGCTGCACCCGGCTGCTTTCCTCGAGGGCTGCGACCGGGCGTCAGGCTGCCCCCTCAGCCCCCGCCCCCCCTGGGCTTACATAACCAGGCCCGTCCTCACCCCCACCTTCTAGACACGGGGGCGTAACATCTGCTCATACTGTTCCTCTCCAAGAGAACACCTTCCCCCACACACCCGCACCCCAACTCAAACACTGTCACCCTCCCCCAAAGCAGCAAGGGACAAAAAAAATAACATAAAATAAAAACACGCTACACCACCGCCCACCACCTCATTAAGCGGGGAAAAGTCTCCTACCAATAAAACTCTTCCCTCTTCCCTCCTCTTCTGCAAAAACAGTGAGGAACCCGGGGCAGGAGGGCGGGAGGCAGTGGACGGCTGCCCTGCCTTTCATCTCTAGTGCTGAAAGCCTCCTGGATATTTCTAATTTTTAATAAAAAGAAAGGAAGGGAGTCCACCGGAACCTCGTGCCGGCACTCCCGGGAAGAAGGCGCCTTCAGGCCCCTGTCCTGCCCCTCCTCTGCCCCTCATAGAACTATCCAGCAGACAGGAAGGGGTGCGGTTGGGCGTCTGAGTGGAGACCCCAGGACCAGCTCCTCGGAAAGCCCCCTAAGACGGGAGGACAGCAGACAGCCAGGCCCCGGCCCCAGCACCCCAGGGCCCAGAGGCAGGGCTCCCGGTCCAGCTCGGGCAGATGCCTGCTGCCCGCCACCCAGCACCTGCCTTCCCTTCCAAACAGCTCCTGAAAACAGGGAAATCCTCATTCCTCCCCGGGGAGGCCTGACCCCCCTCCTAGCCTCCAGCCAAGCCTCCCAGGAACCCGCTCTGCCCCCTTCCTGCAAGATGTCTTCCAGCTGCCCTGCTCAGGTCCACCGCTGGCCACAGCCCAGTCCAGCTCGGCAATCCTGGTGTGGCCCACTGACGGGGCTCTTAGTGGGGCGTGGACGGGCTTGGAGGTCAAAGGTCGACAGTCCAGGGTGGGGTTGTTTGTGTCCACTGATAGAAGGGATGCACAGGCCCATAGGTCCTCCCAGGAGGCTAACTGGACAGGTCGCTTGTGTCACACACACAGGTTCCCCACACAGTGCCACCACGCCGAGCAGAGGGCATAATGATGGGTTTAAAGCAAATCCTTTTTGAGGAGATGCAGAAGGTCAGAGCTGTAGTCTGGATCCTGGGGGCTATCACCCTGGACCTACCTTCCCACATGTCACCACTGCCCAGCAAGAACCAGGTGGGCCGATCCAGGATGTCACAGGAGAGCCTGCCCCAAGGCAGCCCTGCCCACACGGAGGGCCCCTGTCCCAAGCCCCAGAGAGCAAGAGTGCTCGCAGGGCACCAGCTACATGTCCCTCCCCACGAATGGCCGCCCCCGTTCCACAAGTGGACAACTGAGGCCCAGACAGGGGGAGGGTCCTCACCAAGGCCCCGCGACTCCTGGGGTGTGGCCACACATGCACTCCAAGCCCCCATCTGCTCCCGTCCTGGGTTCCAGGCACCCCCAAGAGCAAGACTTGTCCAAACAGAGGCGAAGGGCGGCCTGCCCACAGCCTTCTAGCCCTCTGGCTGCCCCCACAGGACGTCCTTGGTCCCTCCACCTGCCGGAGCTCCCGGCTGTCCCCTCCTTGCTCACTCAGGGCTCAGTGGAAGGTGGGTGCAGGGACAGAGGCCTGCCAGGGAGACTGGCAGGGGACAGTGAGAGTATGGGGACCACGAAGACAGCCCCGGAGCAGAGGTCAAGGTCTTCCCAGCGACACCTGGGCCCCTCTCTTCCATTAACAGTGCTGCTCAGGGGAGGGACCAGCACAAGGGCCAGGGCTGGACCCCGTGCCCTGCTGGGGAGCCAAGTCCCCAACGAGCCCTCTTGTCCCCTCTGTCCTTGGAATAGGGGCTGGATCCACTTACAAACACAAACAGCGCTCCCCCTGGCCACCCCACAGAGACAGAAAAGCTGTGCCTCACTTTGGAGAACATTCAGGCAGCGGGCAGAGGGAATCACGTCCTGTGCATTCCACTGGGCCGCCGCCGTCCAGCACCTACTCCGAGTGACCAACAGAGGACGCCAGGGAGAGAGGACGAGGCTCCAGGGTGGGGCCAGATGACCAGCAGGAGAATTGAACATCCCAAAAGGTAGGGATGCTCCAGGCCTTAGGGACAGAACAGATGAAGTGTCCACTTTTTAAAAAGCCACTGTTCTGGGAAGACCACAGAAAAAAAATGGTGGACACCGTCTTCCAGGGCAGAGCTCAGCACTCAGGACCCCCACTTGAGCCGTTCTCTGTTAGACTCCATCTTCAGAGCCCAGGCCAGGACAAAACGGGTTGGGGACAGGCCTCCCCCACCCAGGGCCAGATCACAATTAAGACCGTCGCACGCGGGACAGAGCAGAGGGTGAAAGGCGCTGGCGCCAGGGAGACAGGGGTCAAAGGCCTCCCGTCCCTGTCCCAGGAGCATGAGGACAGGTTCTTCCGGGAGGCAGCCCTCTTCCACGGAGCCAGCTTGCTGACCAGCTAAGGGCAGGAATGAGGGAGCCTGTCAGGCCAGGAGAGCTGAATCAAGACAGGACCTGGGGACCCAGCACCAGGGCGGAAAGCCCCACCCACAAGTCCGCACACGCGTGGCAAGGAATGTGGCACATGCATGTCCAGCACCCAGCGCAGGCTGAGGGCAGGTGGAGCCCTCATTCCAGGGCTTATCTGATAAATGCTTATTAACATACCACTGCGTGCCATGAGCATTTGTGGAATGACCAAGTGGGTTGATGGACAGATGGAAGGATGGACAAATGGATAGATGAATGAATGCATGATGGATGTGGATGGGTGGAGGGTGTGGACGGTGGATATGAATGGGCAGATAGATGGACAGGGGGATGGGTTGGTGGATAGATGGACGGAGAGCTCTGTTTACATAGAAGGAAACAAAGAGCTATCAGAACCAAGAGCACAGAGAATTTCACTTTGCAGTTCAAAGTCCTAAACCCCAACACCTGGATACTCTTGACCAGGGCTGCCCGGGTGAACTTTCTGTAAGGACAAGAATGTTCTATACCTGAACCATCCAATTTGGTGGCCACGAGCCCCATGAGGCTACTGAGCACCAAAATGTGATCTCTGTAACTAACCCTCTGAATATTTAATTGTGTTTATGAGCTTGTTTTGCTGTGCTGGGGATGGAACCCAGGGCCCCACACAAGCTAGGCAAGCACTCTACCACTGAGCTCACCCCACCCCTAACTGTACTGGATGGTCACATCATGAGGTTAGTGGCTACCACACTGGACAGCACAGATTAAGAGTGTCTCAGCTCCCTGGGTGGCCGTGCATAACGTGGCTTTCCAAGGGCAGCTGGGAAAGATGCTGTGATGGGAAGATAACACAATCATGAGCAGGCGGCTCCTCCATCCCGCAACCCTGAATTCTGCCACATAATAAAGGAACGTACAAAACCAGGAGCAAGAGGGAAATGCTTTTCAACTTTGGTGTGCATACAAAGCGCCCCAAATCTTTATTTAAAATGCAGATCCTGAGATGCAGCAGGTCTAACGTAGGAAGCAAACTGTGTTTCTAACAAGTCCTTGGGTGATGCTGAGGAGGCTGGGCGAGGGGGCGGGGGGATCCTGAATAATGTGTTTTGTAGGTTCCCATTCTAGGGAAAAAAAAAAAGATTTCCAGGTAGCAGTATGAGACAACCAGGAAGGCCAAGGTTAAGTACAGAGTGTTTGGCATATCAAAAGAAAGATCCAATCTTCAAAATTTGCAAACAGCTTCGTGTATCAAGCTCTTACGACAGGGCTGCATGTTGTAGGAAATGCAAGGAGCTCTGAGCTGGTTTAGGATGTAAGACACATAAAACGTTAACAGTAAATAACTTAAATGATCACTCAAATGTCACACCACAGCCAAGCCTTCCATGACCCCCCCAACCCTGCAGCCCTACCCCCTCAGAATACGGCAGCTGCATAGCTTGCCTCAAGAATGATCACCATCTAAGATCCAACATACTTCCCCTATTTACCTGGTTTCCCACCCAGAAGGCAAGCGCCACGTGGGTTGAGTTTTCTGTCCTGTGCCTGCTGCATCTCCCAGGCCTAGGGAGGACCTGGTGCGCAGAAGGCTCTCCAGGAATATTTGCTGAATAAGCAGCTCTAAATCTCTGCTCCACTGGGGGTTGGTGCAGGGGTAGAAAATGTGCCTTAGGGGCTGTTGCAGTTCACATGTGGAATTTGCATTTTCCTTGTTAAGTTTACTCCTAGGTGTTTCACTTAATTTTTGATATTACAAATGGAAGCCATTTCTACCTTCAGAATGCTGTCACTGGAATGGAGGCGGGGATGGATGGTAGAGACGGTGACAGATAAACAGAAAGTTGGATTACCTTATTAGTGGTAAGTTTTCATAGGTTGTCTGGAATTCTCCAAGTACACAATCATATCACCTACAAGAAGTTAATGCTTCCACCCCTTCCTTCCAATATCTATCTTTTTCTCTCTCTCGGCATTGGCCACTGCTTGGCTGATGGGCAACAGTAGTAGAAATGTGGTGGCCACTGTTGCTTCATTCTTGAATATTTCCACATGATGAAAAGGAATGTCTTGGGGATATGATTACATATAGGCATGTTAAGAAACTTCCCACCAACTCCTCCTGTGTTGAGCATTTATTAAAAAGAGATGTTGAATTTTGTCAAACGCCATTTTAGTATCAAAAATCATGACTCTCCCAATATTGATTAACGTGATGGACTATATAAGCAGACTTCCAATTCTTCCTGGAATCAGTCCCAGTGGACATAGGGTGCTATTACTTCAACATAATGCTTGGATCCTCTTTTACAATATTTTATTTAAAATTTTACATCAATATTCATAAGTGAGACCAGTCTGTCATTTTATTTTTATACGATCTTGGTCAAATTTTAAAAAACTCTTATTCTCACTTCATGAAAATCGTGTGGCTCTTTCTCTCCCTCTTCTGTGCTGTGGAGCAGTTTAATCAGCCCTGGGAGGACCTGCTCTTTACAGGTCTGTTTGAATCCCCCGTGAAGCATCGGACCTGGTTCCGCGTGCGAGTCGTCTAAGGACCCTTCCTCCGTGGCCATCGGTGGGTTCTGGTGAGTGCCACCTCCCGGGTCCCCTGGCTCTGCGCTCCGGCCTCCTCGTCCTCCCTGGTGGCATCAGCTGGAGGGTCTTGGTGGACCTCTGGGAGCCCCTGTTCGGGGCTCGTCCCCGTCCTTCTTAGCGGCTCACTCTTTGTCCTCCCAGCTTGGCTGGTGGCTCCCTTCAGGTGCCATCTTGTTCCTCCTCTAACTTTTTGAATCCTAAGCTCCACTGGGCTGTTCTGACTCCCCCTCCTACTGGCCCTGGGCTCCGGCCAGGCTGGGGGAGCTGGCCTGGGGCTGGGGCTGTGGACACTGTGCCTGCTGGGACCGACCTCTCAGAGCCAGGGGCGCCCCTGCTCAGCTCTGTCGGCCAGCACCTGAGGCAGTCTCACACTTAGAGGGGATTAGGTACCAATCTCTGGAGCGCCACGGAGGGAACAGTGACGTGAGGGTGACAGAGAATCCTCATAACTATGAAAGGAACACGTGGCCCCGTGTGAGGGCCTGGGTGAGTGTGGATCCTTTAGCCCTCAGGCCTGGGAGAGTGCTCCCCTCCTCCACGAGGCGGGAAAGCACAGCCCAGAGAGGCCAAGGGCTTCGGGGTCACAGGAGGACAATGGACAGGCTCAGCCGCTGATCCAAGGCTGGTGCCCTCACTGGATGTGGGGGAGCTAAATGGCACCATCACAAAAAGCAAAGGGGACGAGGCTGTGGGGGACAAAGACGGGCCACAGGCCAGCAGTGAGAGCCCAGATGGGGGCACCAGAGGTACCACCAGCTGAAGGACCCAAGCAAGCATCCAGCTTCTCTGCACCGCAGGGGTTTTATCTCAGAACAAGGAGAACAACATCCATACCCCCAAGGCCTGTTGTAACAATGACATGGGAGCCAGGTATGAAACACCCAGCACTTGTGTGGACCATGGTAAGTAACTGGGCGCTGGTGGTGGAAGTGGTAATGATAGGGACGGGGGTAGTGCTTACGATGGTGGTGATCATGGTAATGGTGGTGGTTATGACGATGGTGATGCTGTGATGGTAGTGATGGTGGAGAGTATGATGGTGGTGATGATGTGGTAACAGTGATGATGACGGTGATGGTAATGGTGAGAGCAGTGATGATAGTGGTGGTGAGGATAATGGTGGTGAGGGGGATGATGATGGTGGTGGTCATGGTGATAGTGATGTGATGATGGCAGTGATGGTGGTCGGGATGTGGTGGTAGTGATGATATTAGTGGTGATGATGGTGATGGCAACGGTGATGGTGATGGTGGTGATGATGGTGGTGGTAGTGATGGTGATAGCAATGGTAGTGACGGTGGTGGTAGTGATGGTGGTGATGATGGTGGTGATGGTGGTGGTAATGTGGTGATAGCAATGATGGTGATGTTGATGGTGGTGATGATGGTGGTGGTGATGTGGTGATAGTAATGGTGGTGGTGGTAGTGATGGTGGTGATGTGATGGTGGTGGTAATGTGGTGATAGCAATGATGGTGATGTTGATGGTGGTGATGATGGTGGTGGTGATGTGGTAATAGCAATGGTGGTGATGTGATGGTGGTGATGATGGTGGTGGTGATGTGGTGATAGTAATGGTGGTGGTGGTAGTGATGGTGGTGATGTGATGGTGGTGGTAATGGGGTGATAGCAATGATGGTCATGTTGATGGTGGTGATGATGGTGGTGGTGATGTGGTGATAGTAACGGTGGTGGTGGTAGTGATGGTGGTGATGTGATGGTGGTGGTGATGATGGTGGTGATGTGGTGATAGTAATGGTGGTGGTGGTAGTGATGGTGGTGATGTGATGGTGGTGGTGATGATGGTGGTGATGTGGTGATAGTAATGGTGGTGGTGGTAGTGATGGTGGTGGTGATGTGGTGATAGCAATGGTGATGATGGTGGTGATGGTGGAGGCAGGTGTGGTAGAAGCAGGGGCAGCAGCAATGGTGCTGATGGTGGTGACAGTTATATCATTTCAAAACTCCAACTACCACAACGTCAGCAGAATCTAACATCTTAATAGTGAAAAACATCTCCATTAAGTGGATAAATTAATGTCTACAAAGTTGAAGGAACAGAGGCCATCAGATGCCAGAGAAAGGCTGAGACGCCCATGCACCATCACTGCTGACAGACAAGGACCAGAGCGGGGAGGGTTGGCTGCAGGCCTCTCACCTGCAACCCGGCAGGCCAAGCTAAACTAGGTCTTCCAGGCCAAGCCGACCTCCAGTCCTCCCTGCGTCCCTCAGATGCCCTCTGAGTGCTCATGTGCCTGAGAATTCAAACCTCAAACACAGGCAGGAGGGCATCGGACACCGAGCCCGGCAGAACTCCCCTGTGGAGGGGGAGGAAGGAGCCACCAGCAGGGCCCACCCTGCTCAGCGGGCCGGGAGGGGGAAGTCTGTGCTGGACTCAGAGGGGCAGGAAGGAGAAGGCTTGTGGAGAAAACAGAGGGGCAGCGCAGACTGATTTCAGCCAAAATGAGTGCCGGGAACAGGAGCTGTGGACATGTCAGGAGGGGGTGGAGGAGGAAATCAAGAACCAGACCAGACATGATACGAAGCTAATGGCTACTTAAAAGACTCCTGCTAATTTAACATCTTTTTAAGTCATGAAAAAATATGAGCTAAAAAGAAAAGCAAAATGAAATATTTGAAAAGGAGGCAGAACCTACACACACTGGGAGCCTGGAGATGGACTTCCCCGGGGGACAGGGCAGGCAGGTCAGCCGGCGGGAGGTGGGGAGGGCGGGGCGGGGCCCGGCCCTCCTCCCAGTCACCCAGCCACACAGCCAAGGCCAGGACCCCGCCTGGACCTCAGCTCACCTCCTCCCCTCCCCAGTGAGGAGGGGACCCAAGACCCAGCCACTCTCCCAACACCAAGCAGACACCACTGAACAGGGATGTCTCCACCCATATCCACGGCCACTGGGACCATGGAACATTCTAGAAGAGCCAGCATCTCAGGGGCTGCAGAGCCTGGGTGGAGAGGCAGCAAGGAACACACCGCCCCGGGGCTGACCACCAGCCCGTTGGCACGCAGGCCATCAAGTGGGCGGTCATCGGTGGAGCATCTGAGAAAGCGTCTGGAGGTTCCCTCTGCAGAACTGGACTGGGATAGCCCTGCATGGCCAATCAGATGAGGGGGCCCAAGAGCCACCAAGGGAGGCCGACGGTGGGCAGCAGGGAACGGGAGGTGGCTGGGGGCGTCCAGAAGGAGGGCACTCGGGCCACTGCAAGCCCCAGTCTTGTTGGAAGTTGAGCTGACGATCTGGAAGGTGCCGAAGGGCGCCCGCTGCACGGCTTGCCAGACGGGGGAGGGACAGAGACGGCCACAGGGAAGGCGGTGCTCCGGGCACGTTGGAGAAAAATGGCCAATGCTGGAATCCAAGAGAAGGAGAAGCAGCGTCCGTGGAGGCCTCCCAAGCCAAGGAACCAGGGAAGGAGGCAGAGGCGGACAGGCTCCACGGCAGCCCTGACATGCCACAGGGAGTCACAGGGGGGTGGCACTGTCTGGGGACAAGGAGGACATCGCCTCAGAGGAAGTGGGAGCACAGGTGTCCACTGGGGAGGACATGCTCAATCCAAGGGGCCTTGGGAAGAGGATTGTGGGAAAATCAGAGGGCTCAGAGGAAGCCTGGTCACGTGGAGGGCGTGGGAGAACCTGGGTGTGCGTGGCACCCCTGACCTTGGCAAACCACCCCGACACAGGGCAGGGACCATGGGCCTGGGCACAGCAGGGAGGGCGGGGCAGCTATAGGACCCAGATATGGCCTGGTGGGTGGGCAGTGGAGTCTTCCCTCACAGGCCCGAGCAGCCCATGAGGAGGTCAGATGCCATCTCCTGTCCTTCTGGACGCTAGTGTGAGGCCACCCTGCTGGGCTGCTCAGCACCCCAGAGACCAGAACCATCAGCCCCAGCACATTGGGGAATTGACTGGAGCAGATGGAGCCATCACAGCTGGGGGCTGGTCAGCCAAACCGTCGACCACGTTCTCACTCAGGGGTCACTGGAGGGGGAAGGCGTGCAGGGGCGAGGGCTGGGGTGGGGCCCACGCAGGAAGTCATGGGCAGAGGGGGTGGAGGCCCCCTAAAATGGCCCCCAGAGCAGCTTCCTCAGGAGAAGGACCACA
The DNA here is from genome assembly GCF_047511675.1 of Marmota flaviventris. Taxonomy (NCBI): domain Eukaryota; kingdom Metazoa; phylum Chordata; class Mammalia; order Rodentia; family Sciuridae; genus Marmota; species Marmota flaviventris. The sequence goes on from NC_092514.1 coordinate 75,601,698, forward strand.
GAGGCCAAGGTCCGAGCCTGGCTCAACAGGGGTGGACACTCACTGGGCATAGCCCCTGCAGGTCCTTGGCTAGTGTAGGTAGGGAGCAGCTGGACCCTCGGAGCCTCTCCCCTTGACACCTCCAGGAACCCCTGAGGCTGCCTTCGGGCCTGGGAGCCCCGAACCTGGAGCAGGCAGCAGCACTGGAGTGACCTCATTCCTCAGCTAGCCAGGGGTCCTTACTGCAGGGAGCCCCCTGAGGAAGGGGAGGGCTCCTGTCTTGTGTTCCATTGTTGACTCTCTGCTGCCTAAAACAATGTCTCACACTTATTGGAGGCTAAGTGGTTACTCGTAGGATAGATGAGTATGTGGATGGTGAATGTTGTGGGTGTGGGGTGGACGGGTGGATGGGCAGGTGGATGGATAGGTGTGTGAGTGGGTGGACAGATGGATAGGTGGCTGGATACGTGGATGGACAGGTAGATGGGTGGCAAATGGTGGGTGGGTGGAGGGATGGAGGAACGGATGAGTGGAGAGACACATGAGTGGACAGTCAATGATGGTTGGATGGATGGACAGAGAGGTGGGAGCTTCAGTGGACAGACAGACGGTACTTGGTAGATGGGTGAATGGATGGGTGGTGGGTGGATAAGCGGATACACGGATGGATGGATGGATGGATGGATGGATGGTCAATGGGGTGGGTAGATGGGTAGGTAGGTGGACAGATGGATGGTGAGGTCCCCCTGCTGCATCTTCAGCCATCTTAGAATACGGGTCCCAGGGACAGTCTCTCCCACCCCAGCCCCCAAGAGACCCAGTGAAGAAATCGGGGCTGAAAGAGCTGTTGGAGGCTCTCCGAGGCAGAAACCAGCACAGGGAGACGCGGGGAAGGTCTCCGGAGGCTGAGAGAGCCGGGGCTCCCTCTTGCGAGGAGGAAACAAGCCTGAACAGAGACAGTGGCAAACTGCAGAGCAGAGCGCTCACGTGCGGGGCCGTGCCTCCTCTCTCCACCTGCTCACTGACCCCCTGCCCAGCGGAGGGCCTGAGCAGACAGCCACTCTCTCCAGCCGAAGCCCTAGGACTGGCCAGAACAGGTACTCGAGAAGTGGTGACTACATCATGATATCCACAAGGGACAGCGGGCAGCTGATGAGCAGCTACTGCCCACCCAGCCCTGCTGCGTCCAGAAACTCCAGGAGCAGACGCTCCGTGACACGGGCACGGCCACTCGGGCTCTAGGGCCCAAGCCTCAGGCTGTCGTCCAGCGCAACTCGCCACAACGCAGCCCGCAGGCCCAGACACTGGCCCACACTGAGCTCAGCATCTGAACTGACCCACACCAGCACCACTAGCGGCACCGGGGCCACAGACCCAGCACTGGACACAGAGGACGTGCCATGTCCTCTCAGTGCCTCAGCTGCCCTAGCAGGTGGGAAGCAGAACGGATCCATTTACAAGTGTGGAAGGGAAGCCCCCAGGGGCGGACCGCCTCGCCCAGGACCACTGACCTGATGAGTGGTGAAGTCCGACTCCCAGACCTGGGCCGGGCTCCCCGCCAGGCGGCACGTCGCAGCTCCTGAATCCAGCGCCACCTTCAGGATGCCTCAACTAATAGGGCATTACGTAAAAATGTGGATGTGTCACCAATGTGATTCTGCAATCTGTATTTGGGGTAAAATTGGGAGTTCATAACCAACTTGAATCTAATGTATGAAATATGATATGTCAAGAGCTTTATAATGTTTTGAACAACCAATAAAAAAAATAAATTAAAAAAAAAAAGAATCAGAGGAACGCAGCTTGGGCAGCGCAGTCATTCCAAAATAGGTGTCTCCAGATGCTTTAGGGCTCTGGGACATGGGCTTAGAGCCCCCTAAAATGGCTACCTGGAAAAGGGCCTTTTGCCCCTTTAAGAAGATCACCCGGTTGCTCCCTTGGGCCCTAAGCTCACCGTGGGGGTCAGGGCTGTCAGAAGTGAGCCAGGTAAGGAGCAGCCAGGACGGAGCCGGCCCAGACTGGCTGGGGCGAGTGGTGGCAGGGAAGTGGCACCGCAGGTCAGCCTGTGGCTCCAGACCTAGGCCCCTCTGTGCATCAGACACCCTTAGGTGGTGCACATGAGCAGAGACCCCTCACTATGGATTTAGGCGAACACACAGGGAGGGTCCCCAAACTCAGAAGACCCAGAGACTGGCTCACGAGGCCAACCTGAGACTCCAACCACGACAGTGCCACCCCTGGAGCTGGGGAGCACATGTGACAGTCAGTAACAGAGTCCCAGGGTGCCGGCGGCCCACAGGACACACCCCTGGCCAGCCCACGACACAGATGTCTTCACCCGCAGCCTGATGGAGACCTGCAGGACGTCCTCCTTCATCCCAGCCCCAGCCACAGGCCGGCAGCAGCCCCCAGGAGGCGGGGACCCCATCTCTGTCCACACCTGTGCCCTGCAGGACAGGTGGGAATGTCCAGCCAAGGTGCCATGGGAAGGGGCCACACACTGGCTCTGAGTCCCAGGGCCGGGCAGAGGGCAGCACAGCTCTCGTCAGGGGGCCGAGCCAATCACTCCACCCCCAAAATGCAAGCTGGCAGCCACTCGGCAGCCACCAGGGCCACCGAGGGGCAGACCAATGAGTCTCTGTGACATGCATTAGCAAATTCATTAGTGAGACGAGCTCTCCCCTGAACAGCCGAGATGGTGTTGAACAGCCTTGTCGGACGCCGGTTGACTCCTTTTATCTATTTATCTATTCCCTCCTGCAGGAATCGGCACGGAGGCCACGGCCCCTGGGAACCAGAAGTGGGGAGCCCGAGCCCGAGCCCTGGCCCGATGGCGGGCATCCCCGACCTCGGAGGGCTGAGTACTCAGGGCCAGGCTTCCGACACCCCCCTTGAGCACTTGACTCTCTCCTTGTTTCTTCCTCTCCCCTTGAAGAATCAAGTGGGACGCCTGTTGGGTTGAGCTGGATGCTGGAGATTAGATTGCATCTGTCTGGATATAAATAATTTACTGCTTGATGGTCAGAGGGAATTTAATTAGTTCTTGTTCTCCTGATAGAATCAGCCCACCATCGCTAAAACATTTCACTCCGAATTAGCCTGAAAGGGGCCAACAAGGCAAGGCTAATTTTACACACATGACGTCCCCCGCAGCCCCTGAGAACACACATGGCAGGAAGCGCCAGGGGCCATCTCTGCCGCCCCCACGTCTGGAGCACCCAAGTCCAGGGCGGGGGGACCAGGACAGAGAGGGGGGACCCAGGACAGGGAGAGGGGGCTGGGTGGGGCCAGGCCCCGTCACCTTCTCTTCTCTTCCCGGCCCCTGATCAAAGGAACAGGGACCCACATGAAGCAGTCCATGGGTGGAGGGGCCAGGTGGGGACCGGGCAAGGGGCCACCGGACCAGGGGCCGCCAGTCCAGGGGCCAGGCAAGGCCCGCCCTGCCCCGTCACCCATCAGGAAAGGCTCTGCAGAGCTTGCTGCCTCTGTCTCCCCCGGCAGCGTGGCTGCAGGGCACCGGCCTCCCACCTGCCTGGGGAGATCGCAGCTCATATGGGAGCCTGAAGATGAGGCTTAGTTCCAACCAGGGCTCGCCCACAGCTCCGCCCGGCCCCGTGTGGCCGGCAAGAAGGCCTAGCTTGTCCCCAAGTCCCCTTTAGGGACAGCTGAAATGAAGTGGATCTTGGAAAACAGGCCAACGGGGTCAATAGCCCACAAAGGCCACCAAGACCCAAAGATGCTTCAAACGTGGGCAGGGTCACCCACGGGCCCTGGGAAAAAACAAAATGCCTCTGAGGAATGAGCGGTCACTGAAGGGAGAGGGTGGGCAGGCGCCTGGGCGGGTCTGGGAGCCACCATGTCTCCCGAGGCAGTGGCCGGGAGGCCAAACAGACGTCCGCTTCTGTCTGCAGAGGCCCGACGGCCCCACGGCCATCTTCCACCTACAGGACATTCGGTTTGGCGGCCTGATTTAAAGGAGCGCCAGCAGCCTGTGTTAGCGCTGTTTAGAGTCCTTGTTAACAGCTTGGAAAACTATTAAAATTGTTTAACTGGGTGCGGATTTGATTACTCAGAGGTCAGCTCTCTCTCCACCTACAAGAGGAGCAGAACGGCTTGCGCTGCTCTTCGCACATGGTCTCTGAACTTCGGGAGGCAGCCCTTCCCTTGGAGTCACACCATGACCCTCCCGGGCCTGGCATTCAGATTGGGGCGTCTTCGGGTCCTGGACACGGCCGCTGTCACAGCTGTCACTCAGCAAGGACTGTTGGGCCTGAGCTGAGGAGGTGAGTCCCCCCCCCCCGCCCCCGATGTCCAAGGCACATTCTTGATGCAGACGGAAGGAGCAGGATTTGTCTGCTGGTTTGTCCCCAAGTCCCCTTTAGGGACAGCTGAAATGAAGTAGATCTTGGAAAACAGGCCAACACGGTCAATAGCCCACAAAGGCCACCAATTGGCCAGTGGGAGGACCACTGGCCACAGGCCTCACGCCTGTTGGCTCTGCCACCCTGACACACGGCTCAGCCCAACGCAGATGGACAACAGGGGCCTCCTGAAGGTCAGGCCCCCGCCAGGGTCACACAGCAGGAAAGGACCAGCATCTAGCCAGGCCAGCCAGCCACTGGCTGTCCCCAGGCCCCAGCCCAAACCTGCGGCTGCCCTGGCCAGGTGGCTCCTGGGGACCTCCTCCCAGTCACCCGGCCAGCCTTCCCTGTGCGTCTGGGCCTGGGGAGGGACGCCACTCCACCTTAGCAAACCCCAGAACCTGCCAGTCGTGCTGGGAGGAGAGCAGACGCTGGTGCCGCCGCGGCACTGTGGGTCCCCAACAACCAGGAGGGACAGTCACAGGGGACGTGGCCTGCCACAGCTGTCAGGGAAATGCTGACAGAACAACCCGAACATCTTCACCTGGAAAGTGGGCGAATGGCTCCGAAGGACAGTACTGGGCCGGCCACTGGTGCAGGCAGACAGGGAGCAGAACTGCCCAAGGGGCTCTGGCGAGGGTTCCGGGCCTTACAGGTGTTTGGGCTCCCCCTCTGGGAATCCTGCCTGCAGGAGCTGATCCCCCAGAAATATCCAGAGGCACAGACGGACCCTGGCAAGGGAGGAAGCTGATCTTTATGACGCGGAAACAACCCTGGAGAGTACCCGGAGGGAAGAAATCCCACACTTCCACCCCACGGCCCCTGGGAGTCACGGAGGGCAGGGCCTGGGTCAAACCAAGCAGCACACCGCGTGACATCGGGCAAAAACAGGGCGCAGATGAGGTACAGAGACACAGTGACTGTATTTTAAAGGAAGTACTTGTTTATAAAGACGAGCAGAAGACACCAAAATGCTGTTATCTCTGGGTGGGAAAGTTAAGATTAGGGCTGATTTTTGTACCCATCTTTACACATTTCTGTGCTTTCTCTACTTTTTACAAAGAGAAAACATTTACTGTAATCCTAAAAGCTATTCCTTACGCAGCAAAGTATAAATTTAGCACATCTATCATTATTTTTATTATGACCTATTTTGGTTGAGGAATTCATTTTGGAGTCTTTCTTGGCTACTCAAAGTCCTCTTTAAAGCAGGGCATAAAGATTTAAAGACAGGACCCTGGAGTTCTATCTGAGAAAGGGAGGAATAGAGTCTCCTCCTTTCTCCTGGGAAAAATACTTCTATTAATGCAACCTAAGAGCACCATGGATTTTAAATGCCCTGTCACACTGTTGACTCACACTGTGGTTGGTTAGTTCTTACGTACGACATCTCTCGTTGCAGGCTTGGAGAACTCGACTCTTTGGACCCAAATAGACTTCAAATTTGATCCTACTAAGTCGTATCCTGCTTTCTTCAGCCTATCATTCTGACTACTGAGATATATTTAGATCCTAAATCTGCAACACTCTCACCATTCCTCCCACTCATGTCACCCCTCGACTTAATAGCCGCCACCTGTGTTCCCGTCAGAGTCATGAGCAACCACGGCAGCAGGAAGGGGGTCGCAGTAGAGCCCACAGCAGGTCTCTAGAAACCTCCTCCAAGCCTCAACACCTGGGAGTCGCCTCCGTCTGCCGTCCCACCACGTGTGGAAGCTGAACGGACCCTGGCTTTGCAGGAGGGGGCCTTGACAGGTCCCTACTGTAGCTCCCTGTGCTGGGCCAGCATCAGCACTAGTCCATTCAAGGGCTGACCAGAGCCCGGGGTCTTGCTCCCTCCCACACCATGCCTGCAGCCCCGGCTCCCAGGAGCGTGCAGAAGGTCCAGCCTCGGAGCCCCGTCCACCCATGGGCCGTGCATCTCCGGCTGGGCCAGGGCTGCAGCCGGGGTCGAGGCTCTCAGCAGCTCCTAAAGCCAAACCCCCAAGACCCCAGACCTGCTGTGTCATGCTTGGGGCCTCCTCAAAGCCACCATGCTGAGGGGACGTCTCTCCCCAACAGACAGAATCGGCCGGTGGGGGCGGAGCTGTGCCAGTCCCCGGGAGCTCGGTGCCCCGCCAGGCGTGGCTCGCCCTCGACTCCCGAGGCGGAAGCCCTGGCCTCTCCCATCCACCCAACGTGGTTCCTGCCCTCCACCGAGGGCCCAGCTCTGTCAGCAGAGGCCCCAGAGGGGACACGTGGCCCTCACCATGGGGCCAGGGGCTCGTGCCCGGTGCCTGGCCGGACGGGTCCATCCCTGTCCTGCACTCTGCTGGGCCTCCTCTTAGGCAGAGGACCCGCTGGCCTGTGCTCTATCCCCTGTGTAAAACGGGGCCACTGCGGTCTGACTCACAAGGCTGCTGGAGGTCTGCTGACGGCACAGGCTGGGCCCTGGCAGAGGGGTGTCGCGGCAGCACCCGGCTGGGCTCCACCTCCCAGCCCGCCCTGAGGCAGCGCTGACCAAGTCGAGTCAATAGAGAAAACCCTCTTCTCTTCAATATGACAAATTCCGAATCTGAAAATCAATTTGAAATTCATATAAAAGAACGGGCCTGACCTTTACCTGGTGCTGTCTATTAAGAGCCAGTTTGGCCGACCGAATCAATAATGCAAAAGCCCCTCCGGGTTCCGGGGCAAGCCCAGGACAGCGCGGCTCCGCCCCGTGACGGTCACGCTGCACGGCCATCTTCTGCAGCACATCTCGCCTCCCAGCCCTCGTGTGCCCTCTGGAGCCAGGACAGGCCTGTCCCCATCGCCAGCCCCAAGCATGGGTGACACACTTCTGGAGCCACCAGACTCTCCCGGCCTGGGAGCAGACCGCTTAGCGCGGGGCTCTGGGCCGTGTCTCCAACACCTTGAGTGATGGCGCCCAGTGGGAGGACCCGCCCCCTCCCAACGGCTCCAAGCAGAGCCCTGCTGCCCACCGGCCTCGCCGCAGAGCTGGTCTGCGCCTCTGCCCCACTCCCCGGGCCCGCTCTGCAGATTCCCTGCTCTGGTTGTTTCCTGTAAACGGAGTCGCTCAGTGCGCAGCCTCCTGTGTCCAGCTTCTTTCCATGACAGCAGGGTGGCCGAGGCCCACCCACATGGCCACCAAGCCGGCTCCACGCCCGTCGTGGGCTGAACGAGGTCCCACGGTCGGGCCCACCACAGGGCCTCCCAGTCCTCTGCAGGTGGACATCTGGGCTCTTTCCACTCTCGACTCCCGTGAAGAAGGATCTCTTACTCCCGAGGACACTGCGATAGAGCCCGAGTCCTCGGCCCCAGCTCTGTGTGTACCAGATTCCCTCCTTTAATCCACTTATCCCTGTGCCTGCCCGAGGGGATGGCTGCACATGTCACACCACGTGCAGCGTGTTCTGGTGGCCAAGGTCAGCTGATGAAGGTGTCTGCCTGGACAGACGGACGGAGCCCCTGACTGTGTCGTCCGTCCCCTCTCCCACCGACGGGCTCAGCGGCATGGAGGACCCACGCACGGGGAAGCCTTCACTGGTCTCAGAGCTGGTCTGTTTTGCACTGCCCCGGTCCCCAGCCCTCCCGCGCCTCCAAACCAGAGACCGCGTCCAAAGCCACTCCTGGGCCCCCTGGAGACCCCAGTGCCACCCGCAGGGGGAGCCCCGCAGTCAGCCCTTCCCTGCCCTCCAGTGGGCGGGGTGGGCCAGCACCGGGAACCCCCGGGGCACACCTCTCCAGAGTGGCCAGGTCGTGGCAGGTCGGCATGCTCGCAGCGGCTGTGGCTGCCTTTATAAGATGGAACACCACGTCTTGGCGGGATGGAGAGACCCACAGCTAAGACTGACGACGGGGGACGCGGAGGAAGCTTCGTGGAAAGCAGGGCCGGGAGGAGGGAACAGGGCCAGGGGGCGGTGGTGAAGTGACCCTGCGAGGCGCCTGCTCACCCGGGATCACGGCCCTGCCCCAGCCATCTGTCCTCTCACTCACTGGAAAGGACTCCCCAGTGGCCTCCGGCAGTTGAGGCTCTTTCAGGATCCCAGCCCATCTCCCGACATCTCTGGGCTCTCTGACCGAGTCCGCCTCCTGCTCTCTAAAGGGACACCCAGTAGGGAGATGAGCAGAGCCGCCCCCCACCCCAGCCCCACCCTGTCTCAGAACCAGGCCCAGGTACGGTCCTGGCTGGGCGACTGGCCCCAGGCAAAGCCCTGGCCTCCACCACACCCGCCGTCCCGGGGCTGAGGGCTCCTCCCCACATCTCAGGGGTCTCCTCCTCCCCTTGGCAGACTCCAGCTCCCGGCTCCCCCCTCCTCAGACGCTCACACTGAAATCAAAATTGATCCAAATCATTTTATCCGACCGCACAAAGCCGGGGTCCTGATTTGTGACATACGGCCTCGGCTAAGTCCTAAGTCTCGGGTGCTGGTCTGACTGCATGGTGTCAAGGGCAGAGACCAGGGCTCAGCAGGCATGGCGAAGGACGGGCCCAGGAGCCCGCTGTGGAGCGTCGGCCTCCGCTCCTGCCTCCCGCAGAGGCGAGCCCAGGAGCCTCCAGACGGCCTGCCTGCTCTCCCAGGTGCTGGCCTTCTGCAGGACTCACTCTGCCACAAGAGGAGTCGAGGCACATGTCCAGGGGCATGGGGAGGCCCGGCCCTCACCTCTCAGTGGACAGAGCAGCCCCAGGTGGGAGAAGAGCCCTGACCCCTCAGGGAGCCCAGGCACTGAGCCCTAGGACTCCCACACCCATCAACAGCTGCGGCACACCCACTGTGAGCTGGACGCCAGGGGCCCAGGTTGGTGTCCACCGAGCGCCCACCCTCCTGCCCTCCCTTTCCGGCAGGGCGCTGGCTTTATGAAGGAGCAGGCTGGACCACGTGGGCCTCGCCAGGGCTCCTGACTGGCTCCACCAAGCCCACAAGCACGCACTGAGGGCGGGCTCCATGCCCAGCCCAGGGCCAAGGCACAGACCAGAGGCACACGGCCTTGCCCTAGGGACTGGCCATTAGGAAGGCCAGGGAGAGGAGCATCCAGCAGAAGGACGTGTGGGACTGCTGCGCTCGAGTTCAGGGACGCTGTGGGGCAGGGTGGGCCCTGGCAGGGAGAGAGCAGCCAGGAGGACTGGGCTGGGAGGGCAGGAGGAGGCAACTGTGCCTAGGCCTCCCCAGGGTCCCTCCCGTGGCCCCTCTCCTGAGCTCCAGGGCTCTCGGCGTGAGAATGAGATTTGCTGCTGGTCATTCCGTGCTGACCCCAGGCCCAGTGCTTAATATTAACTCATTTAACACTCACCCATCCTGTGGGCCAGAGCTGATCATTATCATTCCCATTTTACACACAAGGACGTTGAGCAGCAAGAGGTGGGTCTGCCCAAGGCCACACAGACACTGGGGGAGTGGCTGAGACTCAGGCCCCCACCCCCTGAGTGCAGCGTCCCCAACGCTGCCGCTGCTCAGACACGGGTCCGTCAGCTCCTGGGCCAGGAACCTCCTGCCTCCAGTGTGATGACGCAGAGGCCACGTCCCTGGCCCTGCCTGAGCCCTGGCCCCACAGCCCCCACAGCACCCCCAAACTGTTTCCCAGTCACATGCCTCTGTCTGGGAGCTATGGGGGCTCAGGGTCCCAGGTGTCCACACCAGGCCCTCCACACAGACCCCAGGATAAAAGCAGGTTGATGTCACTCCCGTTGCCCCCATGGGCCGCTCCTGCCCGAGTTCTGTCCCCCACCCCTTCCTGGGCCATCAGCCTCCCAACAGAGAGGCAAGGGAGAAGTGGACCCTTTCTGGTGTCCCTGGGGGACCACTATGCCAGTATTAATAGAGGGTCCCTCCTCCCGTCTGGCTGTAACTTGGCACCCACTGACCAGGGTGTCTCCTTCCCTGCCCCCCATCACCCCAGCCCCAGGAGTCCCCACTCTGCTGTCTGCTGCCCAAGGCAGACCAGGGCCGATTCCACATGTGGGTGAGATCATGTGTCCCTGCGCCTGGCTCACGTCACCTAACAGTGTCCTGTGGAGTCACCCGTGTTGCTCAGCGACAGTCTCCTGTGTTGGAGGGCTGAATCCTAGACAGACCACATTCATCCTTAGATGGACATGTCGGGTGTTCCCTGGTGGGGGTGTTGGGAAGAGGGCGGCCGTGCCTGCCAGGCCAGGTGACCCGGGTTGACAGCACCCTGTGTCTCGGATCTCAGAACACGGAGCGGGAGGGTGTCTGCATGCCCGCCACGGAGACGCCAGAGGCCTTGGGGTGATGGATGCGCCAACTGCTCAGATTTGACCCTCCCACAGCATGTCCAGGAACCCACCTTGTACCCCATAAACACAGGCAATCAGTTGTCAATTAAAACAAAAATGTGAAAACCGTAAGCTAAATAACAAGACGGGGCTTTAGGAATCTGAGACAGGAAGACAGCACATGCCACAGCTTCCCCCGCGCACCTGTCCTCGCCCACCCACCTCAGCACGAGCCCAGCAGAGGCCCTAGGGAGCCCAGCTGCTGGCCATTGGCCCTGAAGGATGGGAACAGCAGAAGGCTTGGCCCCTGCGCCTGCCCAAGGGCCTTCTGGACGCCCCCCGACGGCCACCCCTCCTCTCTCCCACTCCAAGGGTCACCACATGCAGCACATAAACACAGCACGGGCAGCCGAGTTGTCACTGAGGCAGACCACGAAAACTCCGTGGGTCCCTGAGGTCCCCACAATATCCGGGACACACGCGGCACCGTCAGTGCTCCCTGGGATTCAGGCCTTGCTGGCCTCCGAGCTCACCCCGTGCCCTGCACCCCGGGCACTGGGTCTCTGTCCCCCTCCCCCTCAGTCACCACCTCTCTCTTTCTGTCCACCTCTCTTTCTGTCCACCTCTCTTTCTGTCCACCTCTCTTTCTGTCCACCTCTCTCTTTCTGTCCACCTCTTTCTGTCCACCTCTCTTCCTGTCCACCTCTCTTTCTGTCCACCTCTCTTTCTGTCCACCTCGCTCTTTCTGTCCCGCTTGATGGAAGAAGGTTCCAGAAGGAAGAGTCCAGCTGGGTGGCCCCAGTGCTGGCCTCCTTGCCACAGCTTCACAGGGCACTCTGCAGGACGCACCCTCAGGGCCCACAGAGGACGGCCGCAGGAGGGAAGGAGGAGAGAGCGGGCAGGGAGACGGGGCTCTGGAGGGGCAGAGGACCTGGGGCCCCACAGACACCTCTGGGCTACACAGGCCCCGGCGTGACCACACGCCCCAGCGGAGCACCCGAGGCCCACAGCCTGGGCCTGCCTGGCCGCAGCGGAAAGGAGCAAGAGAGGCCCTTCAGGCACTACTCCCGAGCAGCAGCATACACCTGCCCTGGGCCGGCCCTCTGCCGCAGCTGCGTCCACTTAACAGGATGACTGCTGCCAAGAGCCACCTCCGGGCTCCCAGTGCTGGGTCTCCGCCTCCTGGCCCACCCACTAGGCCCCTCATGGGGAGTGCGAAGCTCTGGAGGTAATTCTAACACTAGTCCCTCAAGGTGTTCGCGAGTTTTACATCGACTTCAGCTTCAGGAAATGGGGTGGTGGTAGAGGCGCAAGAAAAAAAAATACCTTGCCTCCCCACAACCCCCCAAGAAAGGCCACTCTAAAGGGACGAACATGTAGAGAACAGGGCACCTCTGCAGAGCACCAAGGAGGGGTCAACTCACTCCCACCCTCTGGGACCAAGGTAAGGCCCCACCCACGGAGGGGGCAAGCAGATATGAATCGATGTGCGCTGGGCTCAGGCTCATCCCTCCTGGACAGCAGCAGGTAGTTTTCAGTCTCCCACAAGATGCAGCAAATGGACTCCTGGTTGGGTTGAAACTGCCAAGGAGTGCCCAGGACCTGAGAGAACATGGCCAGGAGCACGGAGGGACACTGTGACGGTCAGTCTGGTGTGGTCACTTGGCCAGGCAGCATTCCCCAGGGAGCCAGTCTAGGTGTTGCTGTGACAGCATTTGCTCACTGGGGTCAACATCTATACTCACTGACTTCAACAAAGGAGGTGAGCCTCCATAATGAGGGTGGATAGGCTTCACCCCATCAGTGGACAGCCTTCCCAGAAACACTGAGACCCCCAGAGAAGAAACTCCTGCCTGGAGGCTGCCTAAGGCCCACCTGGATTCCCAATCCGCCAGCCTGCCTGTTCTGTGAGTTTTAGACTTCCCAAAATCAAGAAAAATAAGGCTCTGGATGGATGGATGGATGGATGGATGGATGGATGGATCACCGGTGCATGGATAGACAGAGATCTGCCTAGGGGAGTGAAGGTAAAGATGAGGACAGAGACAGGTGGAGATGGAGATGATGGAGGAGACAGAGGTGGAGATGGAGGTGGAGATGATAGAAGAGATGGAGATGGAGATGATGGAGGAGATGGAGACAGAAGTGGAGATGATGAAGGAGATGGAGGTGAAGACGATGGAGGAGATGGAGATAGAGGTGGAGATGATAGATGAGATGGAGATGGAGATGATGGAGGAGATGGAGATGGAGGTGGAGATGATAGAAGAGATGGAGATGGAGATGATGGAGGAGACAGAGGTGGAGATGGAGGTGGAGATGATAGAAGAGATGGAGATGGAGATGATGGAGGAGATGGAGACAGAAGTGGGATGATGAAGGAGATGGAGGTGGAGATGATGGAGGAGATGGAGACAGAAGTGGAGATGATGAAGGAGATGGAGGTGGAGATGATGGAGGAGATGGAGACAGAAGTGGAGATGATGAAGGAGATGGAGGTGGAGATGATGGAGGAGATGGAGATAGAGGTGGAGATGATAGAAGAGATGGAGATGGAGATGATGGAGGAGATGGAGATGGAGATGGAGATGATGGAGGAGATGGAGATGGAGGTGGAGATGATGGAGGAGATGGAGATGGAGGTGGAGACGATGGAGGAGATGGAGATAGAGGTGGAGATGATAGAAGAGATGGAGATGGAGATGATGGAGGAGATGGAGGTACAGAAAGTGGAGATGATGGAGATGGACATGGCCTATTGGTTGCTTCTCCAAAGAACCCTGACTGATATAGACGCCCAAGGCTGTGGCCATGGGCACCTCTAATCCCCTCCCACCTGGCTGGGCCTGACACATCCTGGTACCCACCTCTCTATTATTAAATGGGGTTCCTGAGAGCCCCAAGCCCAGACCCTGCAGACCTCCTGACTAGAATGGAGAGGATTATCCAAACCCTCCAAACCCAAGACCCCATGTTGGACCCCTCTCATGACCAAGAAGTGATCTTGACTTTGATGGCAGAGATAGTGCACCAAGTGCCCATCCTCCCATTGCCAAGACTTAAACTTCCTGAACATCAGCCTTCCCATCATCTCTGGCTAGAACAGAGAAGCAGCGAGAGAGCCAGACGTTGGAGAGCCTGGGTGTGGGGCTGGTGAAGGACCCAGGCACACAACGGGGCACTGGCACCCTGGGCAGGGAAGTGGCATTGCAAAAGGAGGTGAGTGGTGAATTCACATCCACAGTGTCCCCTAGTGGACTAGGGAGGTGAGGAAAATGCGCCAGAGCCAGGAGGAGGCACGCCCACAAGGTTTTGACCTTGACTGTATGTCAGCTGATCACTGAGCTTGGAGAGGAGAGCTCAAACCCAGCTTAATGATGATACATGGGGTGTGGGCACCTGTGCTTCTGGTGCCCTGGGCCTCCACATGGGCAAGTGCAGACTTCCAGGACACCACCTTCACCTTGCCCGTCAAGGTGCCCACTGCTGGCTCAGAGTCTCAGGGTCAGCTCCTGTTCCTGCAACAGGTGGTGCAGGACTCCTCCTTGGAAAGCCCAAAAGAACAGGGGGTGCAGCCCAGGTGGAGGGGTGGGGTAAGGACTGAGGCCTCTCTGGACCAAAGCACATCACGGGGAACCACCCTGAGTCACAGCTCTGACCAACACCAGGCCATGTCCCCTGGCACAGGGTGGCTCGGGGGCCTCTGCAGACCCACCATAGGTGGCAGTGCCCACAGGCTCCTAAAAATAAGCACCTGGGAACCCCGCTGTTCCTCCACCTGGCCCAGGAGCATCGGCACTTCCTCGGACTGTGTGCTGGCTGCCTTCCCGGATGGGCAGGTGTAGGGCTGGGCCCACCTGGGGTGGTGCAGGGGAGGGGCTGGCCCTTGCACTGGTCCAACAGAAAGCCACTGTGCTTCCCTCACCCAAGGGGGGTCCACACTGCCAGGGGCAGCCGCAAAGTCCAAGGAGATTCTAGGCTTTGTCATGGCCCCAGTTCTGGGAGCTCCAAGGCACTCAAGTCCTCAGATAACCACGCTCAACTCACGTTCAATCAGATAAGCAAAGCAGGCAGCTGCCAGATTCTGCGCAAAGCTGAGTGGGTGGAGTTCCCCCAGCCTGAGGGGCCCTTGTACCTTCTCTGCAAGGCCACAGCAGAACTGGGTTCCCAGGGGGTGTGGCTGAGGGCCCCAGCGTGCAGAATCACCCCATCTTAGTGGGCTTGTCCGCTCCCTGGGTAGGCCAGGCCCTGCCACCATCCTGGACCCTCTGTGGGTACGACCCTGCACATCCAGTGCCTTTCCACACGCCCAGCAGAGACCATCTGTGCACCAAGAGAATCCACAACATCTGTGGGAGAGGCGCTCCCTAGCTTGGCTCTAAAATGTAAAATAAATAAGAAGATACAAATGCAAAACAGCAGCTTCTTCCAGAAAGCCAGAGGCAGGGGGGCTGGCACAGGGTCTGCGTGCTGTGTGGGTTGGGCACCGTGAAGGATTATTCCAGAATTCCACCCTCTGGTTAGGAGGCTGCGAGCTCTCTGGTGATCGGGTCCTCGTCCAGCCCTCGGAAGCGCAGCAGGGCTCTGGAGCATCGGGTGGGGTGCAGCTCGGGTGCCAGTGTCTCCATGGGCCTCCTCTCCCTTGGCCCCTCAGCCTCCCACCCAGGCCACTCCCTGCAGGAGTGACTCACCCTATACACAGGCTTGCTCTCTGAGCACTGACTTTGAAGGTGTCCCCACCTATTCATGCCTCCACCACCACCCTGCACCCCGTGGGAACACTCACATGGACTTCACAGCTCTTCCCACAGAGAGGCAGGGCCTATTTGCTCGTCCCTGGACCAGGCTGGCCTCTATGCCGTAGAGGGAGACATTGGGCTAATGAATGCCGTTCTCAAACCACCATAGAGGGTACTCCATTATCAAAAAACGAACAAGGACCAGGTGTTTATCCACGATATCGTGGAGAAAGGCATCAGGCTCCATTGCCAAAAAATGGACAAGGGGGCCCAATGCTCCGGGGCCCAAAACCACAAATATACAGAGCACTGGAGGAACCCAGCAACCCCATCAGGGTAGTGCCCAGGACACATTGTCCATCAGATCCCTCATCAGACAAACCAGAGGGAGCACAGGGTTGGACATCTGCGCCTCCGCCAGAGCAGTACTAACTCCAGAGATGGGAGTTCAAATCATTCCCACAGGGGTGAAAGGACCTCTTCCCAAAGGAACAGTAGGCTTATTATTGGGACGCAGCTCTTCTACTCTAAAAGGACTTATGATAAGTCCTGGGGTAATTGATCCCGATTATGAAGGTGAAATAAAAATTATAGCCAGTTCTCCAAAGGGTATATCAGTAATTTCACCAGGAGATAGAATAGCACAGTTACTAATAATACCCAGCCTACATGATAAATTTTCCAGTCATACTGTAGAAAGAGGTTCCAAGGGATTAGGTTCCACAGGTGTAGATTGGGCTATGCTTTCTTTAAATTTAGATTCTCGCCCCATGCTAAAACTAAATATTCAAGGACATGAATTTAATGGGCTACTGGATACAGGTGCAGACCTTAGCATCATCTCTCGTCAAGAATGGCCAAAACATTGGCCATTACAACAAGCCACTCAAACGCTTCGAGGCCTAGGAGTGGCGACTAATCCCCATAGAAGTGCAATGGTATTAGATTGGAAGGATCCTGAAGGATGTGAAGGAACTATACAGCCATATGTATTGGATCATCTTCCCGTAAATTTATGGGGACGAGATGTCCTAGATCAATTAGGTTTGACATTAACAAATAACATCAACCAAAATGCACCCACTATTATGACTAGACAAGGTTTTAGGAAAGGAAAAAGATTAGAAAAACAAGAACAAGGTATAGCAGCACCAATACAAATAGATCAAGGAACAGACAGACATGGGTTGGATTTTCAGAAAGGGCCACTGAGACAATAAAAATTACTTGGAAATCAGAAAGACCAGTATGGGTTCCTCAGTGGCCCCTGACTAAAGAAAAGATACAAGCAGCCCATGACCTGGTCAAACAACAATTAATGGAAGGACATATACAACCTTCTGTATCTCCCCATAATACTCCCATTTTTGTCATCAAAAAGAAATCTGGTAAATGGAGATTATTGCAAGATTTAAGAGCCATTAATAATGGGATCACAAGAGCCCTGGAAGGGAGTGACAGTAAGCAGTTCCAAGCCCTGGTCTCTACACGACGGGCTCACATGGTCTTGGAGGGACCCTGCGGCCTGTGTGTGAACCTGCCTGAGCCTGCCTGCTGGAGGAAGAAAAGCCAAGACCCACCACCCAATCCAGCCAGCCCCCACCCACCCACCAACCAGCCACGGGCACATGAGGGAGCCCACCAAGATCAGTCAAGCACAGCCCCAGTCAGCAGAAATGCCCAGCTGACTCAGATTCGCCAGCAAAAGCACACAACCGTTGTCCCAAGCTACTGAGTTTTAGACCTGTTTGTTATGCAAGAATAGCTAACTGATGCACCCTGCCCCCCAAGGCATGAGGCTGCCCTGCAACCTCATCCCGTGTGCTCCTCAGTCTTACAGAGCCCCGTGGACACACGCAGCTAACGTCTCTCTGGTAGGGCTCATAATTGAATTACTTGGTGAGATCTTTGGTTTAATTTTTTCTTTTAACACATTTTCCATCAGAAAGAGCAGCAGCTGTTCAGAGAACTCCTGCAGAGCCTCAGAAGCATCCTTCCCGGGTTCCTCCAGAGAGGCTGGTCTTGTCTGCTGGAGAACAGGTCCTCCCGAGGCTTTGTGAGTGCTCCACGGGTGACGTGGTAGCCATCACCGTGGCTCCTGGAGTCAGAGTTTGCACCTGTGGTAAGGCTGGTCATTCTTATCTGAATTCCAAGTACGGATAAATAAACTTAATTAAAACAACAGGGAAAATTCCACACTGGAGGTAAAGGAAAGAAATTCCTTCACTGCTGCAGATGCAGAAACTGGTAGGGGCAAGGTCGTTTGAAACTGAACCAACCATCCAGTCCCAAAGCTTCTGGGAGGCGCCAGAAGAATCAGGCAGAGTCACCTCGTGGGAGGAGAGGACGTTCCCGTTGGATCTGGGAGCACGCCCAGGAGGTTCCACGAAAGGGGCATGTCAAGGTGTGGACCACCCAGGTCTGGCTCTTGAGCTCACAGTAATGTCCAGAAGCAGGTGGTTTTGAGCCTTAACACGGGCACTGACTGTCCCCAGTGTCTTCTCATCCACCTGATGACTGACCTCATTCCCCCAGCTGCTCACGATGCAAGGAGACTTTCTGGGTTTCATTCTGCCACTAGGACTAAACCAAACCCCTCCCGGGGGAAGGCTGGGCATCACATCTTTCTAAGGCCACTTTGGGGGCCCAGAACAGGTCCCCTGCTTATCCATGGTTTTGCTTTCTGCAGTTTCAGTTACCCAAGGTCACCCATGGCCCAAAAATATTAAATGGAAAATTCCAGAAATAACTCAAGTATGAAATTGCATGCCGTTCTGAACACCATCATTAAACCAATGGATATGAATCATCTCTTTGTCCAGAGTATCCATGCTGTATACCCTACCTGCCCGTTACTTGCAGCCCTCTCTGTTATCTGATCCGCTGTCTCAATACAGCAGGGCCTGTGTTCAATTCACCCTTATTATATTTAACAGCCTCAAGGAGCAAGAGCAGTGGTGCTAGAATTTTATCTTAGCATATTGTTATAATTATTCTGTTATTAGTTGTTAATCTCTTATGTTGCCTAATAGGTTTATCATAGATATGTTTGTATAGAATAAATCAAAGGTATATAGAGAGTTCCATACTACCCAAGGTTGCAGAGACCCACTGGGGTCTCGGAATGGGTTCCCTGTGGATAAGCACAGACTAATTCACTGACCTCCCCTCCCGGAATTGGGAAGGGAAGTGCAAGCAAGATAGTTTGATCTATCAGCTACGGCCCACCCAACTGCTGTTCGTTGGCCAAGAGATGAGCTGAGCCTTGAGGGACCCCACCCTTAACACTGCCCACCCCTGTCCTGAGCTGGACTCTGCCTCCAAGGGGGTGTGTGGGGTCCTGGAGCTGCCTGGCAGCGCACCACAGACAGGTTCACAGGGCAAAGCAGATTGTCACAGTGGCTGGGTCAGGTATTGATCCACAGGGTCCTGCTCCTGTTGGAGGCGGAGAGAAACTCCATCCCTGACCTCCCTCCCGACTCCAAGAGCTGCCACAACCCTGGCCGTCATCTGCTTGTGGCCCTGTCACTCCAGTGGTACAGCCATCTTCTCCCTCTCTGCCTGTGCCCAGTGTCCCCTTTTGATAAGGACACCAGTCACGATGGATTACACCCACTGATGACCTTGGGTTATCTTGGTTACCTCTGCCAAGACCCTGTCTCAAATAAGGTCGAGGGGTTAGGACTTCGACGTGCCTCTTTGGAGGACACAATTCAGCCCTGACAGGCTGTCTTTTCCCTCCAGATGCTCCCCAGGGCCCGCTCCCCAGCCTCTCTGCTCCGCTGTGCTCCCAGGAGGGCCGGGGCCTGCACACCTGTCCCAAGGTACGTGGGAAGGAGCCCAGCATCCTGCAGAGGGGCTCTGGAGGGGCCCTGGGGACGGGCTGCAGGTTCTCCACATCCCACCTGGGTTTGTCCTGCTTTGTCCCTCCACAGCATGTCTGTCTCTCCAGGCCTCCACAGGGCCCGGCACCTGGGGGGGAGCCGCCAGTTCCTCGGTGGACGCCAGCGTTCGAGATGGAGACTCTACAGGGAGAAGGCTCCTGCAAAGTGACAGCATCTGGAAATGAGCCCGCAGCTTGGGGAGAGAGAAGGGCGGCGGTATGGACAGGCAGGTGCCTCTCCTCCCCAGGCTTCCTGGAAGAGCCGCGGACCCAGGGCCTTAGGACATGCAGAGGGAGATGCAGGTTCGGGGTGCGTCCTGGTTACCCCAATGTGCATGGCTTCTCCCCACCTGTCTGCTCCCCAAACTGCCACGGGCCATTTCCACTCCTCACTGTCCCCACGGTTTCAATGCCCAGGATAAGGACGTAGGCGAGGGGCTGGGTGGGGGCAGACACGCCAAGGCCACATGCTCTAGATGACAAACGGAGCAGCTTGGGACTTCCCACTACCAGTCAGGTGCCAGGGTGGAGGGGCACCCCCGGGATCCTCTCTAGGACACGAGGGCAGCCCAGAAGGGGTGCCCATCATGGCCCTGTGTCTAGGGCAAGTGCACAATCCTGCAGAGCTGGGAACTCGCTCCTCACACAAACAAGCTTCCAAAAATTGCAGTCCGTCTGCTGCCAAGTTTGGGGCTGCTATTTCCTTCCCAACCCCCGGTGCCGTGTTGTTTTTTTTTTTTTTTTTTTTCAATTGGCCCAAAATGCAAATTGCCTTACTTGACGGGTCTTTGGATGGTAGGACGTGGTCCAGGGCAGTCCACCTCACAGGGCACTCCCCTAGGACCAGAAAGAAGATGATCCCTCCAAGAACACAGGTCAAAGGCCAAGGGCACTACTGAAGGTCATTTGGGCCAAGTGGCACTGGGTAGAAGAGGGACGAGTGACAGATGGCCCACTCACCTGTCCTCCCCGCTGCTCCCTGCCTGGTCTCTGTGCTGAGTAGGCTCCTTTATCACCAGAAGGGAACAAGCAGCAGGGACATCAGCCTAGCCCTGGACGGAAGTTCTCACTGCGGTGAGACCCCTGCCAGCTGAGAATGATGTCGCTGGGCTGGGGTGGCCCGGCCCCAGGGCGCACACCAGTGTTCCAGGAACCGCTTGGGACCAGGGCTCGGGACGCAGCTGACTGGTCACAGCTGGACAGTGTCCGGCCTTCCAGCAGTACAAACACGGGTGAGCAGCTCAGCCCACGGCCTGTCCCCTCAGAGAGACATCCCCTCAGGATGGTGTCCTTTGAGTGCCCACCGCACCGGGGTCCAGGAGCAGGGAACAGGCCTCTGCTCCTTCCTCCTTGGTCTACTCCCCCTTCCAGAAGCAAGGAACCAGAGAAGAGCCGGGAGGGGAGGTGAAGCCCCCACCAGGAGTGAAGATACAGAGCGACCCCAGAGCCTGGTGGCCCAGCTCCCACGGGGACGTGTCCTCAGGGTGCAGAGGAGCCAGGCGCCAGGCGCTGGAGGTCACCGCTGGGTGAGTGCACCTGCTCCGGGCTCCATTCATCTGGCAGCTGATCCTCACAACCACTTTGTCATTCTAGGAATGTTGGGGATGGGGACACACCATTCCCATTGCCAATCCTGCCACCAAAGAGATGGATGGACACCAGCACCCAGACTCGTAGCCCACACATATTTACTGAGCCCCTTCTGTGTGCCAGGCTCAGCCTACGACAAACGGCAGGCAATTGCTACAGAAGCCCCAGGAAGCAGACAGGTGGTTGTCCCCATCTCCCGTCCACCCCTTCCTCCAGGGCTGCCTCTGCCTCTGGGCTTCAGCCCCTGACTGTGAACACACGGCCTCAGCACTCCGGAATATTCTCCGCCACGACCAGGCAGCTCAGCCATGCTCCTGCCCACAGGGGCCAGGCATACAGCCCTGGGCCGTGTCCCTCACAGGCCGGCTCTGGCTGGCCCTAACCAGAGCCTGCTGCGCTTCCACACCACCTGCCGAGCTGTGGGACTGCCCGGGGTGGCCGGGACACCATAGACCCCAACCTTCAGGGCCGAAGAGCAGTTCCCAGACACAGGGCCATCGCAGGTCTCAGGTGACAGGGGGTGGACAGCTCTCCGGGAGGTGAGTCCCACATCGGACAGGGACGGGACCCAGCCCCCTGCTCCGGCGGCTCCGATTCACTCTCCCTTCCCCTCTTTTGTTCACGCTCGTCTCTATTGTGTCTCGGGCACCGCGGCACGTGTGCACGGCGGCACATGCGTGTAAGCTCTTATTGCAATCCTTGAATGAGGTCTTGGCTGAGAATCCACAATTCCCTGGTGGCCTCAATCTTGCAAAGATTGCTTTTAGCACGGTTAGGCCTTAGTCCTAAAACCCTCCTCCTTATTACAGAACCAGACCACTTTGCCCTGAGCCACCAGCGTCTCCTGTCAGCGCTGGGCGAGAGAGGAGAGGGCAGGAGGGGAAGGGGCAGGGGCCGGAAGCCCAGGGAGGAACCTCCCTAACCCATGGCATCCTGAAGAGACCTCTTTGTGGGTCCCCAGGCAACGTCAGGACATGACTCCTAAGAACGTTTCCTTTTCTGTATTCCAGATTTTTAAGTGAGGAAAGGAGGAAGAGAGAGCACAGACCTTGATGGCCACACCTGGCACGAGTTCAGCTCGGCCCTGGACAGACGGTCGTTTGCTCTGGCCCAGTGCCTGTGCCCCCAGCAGCCAGCCTGGACCAGAGGGCCAAGAGAGGAAATTGAGAGGATAGCACCAGCGGGTTCCAGATCAGAAACCCAAACTGCTCCTGGGGAGGCGCCGGGGGACCCACGGACCCCCTCCCCTCTCACCTCCTGAGTCAGTGGTGTTGAGGACAAAAGTGAGTCCCCTCAGGCACCTTTGCAGATTTGATTAAGCACCCACTGTGTGCCCGAGAGGTGAGAGCGGCCCCCTACCCTCCTCTCCTCCCCAGCTTGTCCCTGGAAACGGGAGAGCGCTCAGAACTAGGAGCTGAGAGCCAGTGTTCCCTGGAACCCACAGGCCTTTCCAGACTGAGGACGGGAGCCCAGAAACAGGGCCTCCATCCCGGAAGGTTCCCAGTGGAGCCGTGCGGAGGACAGCCTGGGGGCAGCAGAGATGAACGGGTGGACCAACAGCCCCTGCCCTGCACGGACACTCGGGCCACAGGGAGGAGCGTGGAGCCCAGCCTTCAGCAGGCACCTCTATTCACACCGATCAGCCAGCCCCTCTCCGAGCTCTGTCCCTCTCCCGCAGTCCACTGGACAAGCCCCACGTGTTGGGTCAGCCACAGATGCCCCCAAGGTGCCTGGTGGAGAGCCAGGGCCCGGAGGTTCTCGCTCTGTCCCTGGGCCCCCGGGGCCTGAGAGTCTTCCAGGAGGGCAGTGAGTCCAGCAGCAGCGTTCTGAACATCAATAGAATGTGGATCAATGTGTCAGGCACCTGAGACATCAGAGGTCATGTTTTAAGCTTTATGCCAAAGAGGATGGTGCCCAGCCTAAGGTCAGCCGTCGGGAGGTGAGTGGGCACCATGGAAGATCTGAGGACACACTCCGAGAGCCCACACCTCGGCACAGCCCAGCAGCCGACGGGCAGCCCTTAGCTAATGGGCAGCAGAGTCTTGGATTCTGCAAAACAAAACCATGAAGACCAACCTGCCGGCGGGGAAACAGGCAGCGCATTCACAGGCTAAATATAAATAGTATTGATCGGTCTGCCATCTTGAATTATCCATTTCACGTCTGTTTTCCATTAGCATCAATGATCACGAGTGACTCCCTGGGTCGTGGACCTGGAGAAGTCTCGGGCTAGCTCCCACGACAGGCCAGCATCTTCTGGACAACCCAGAACCTTCCTGGTACTTTCTCCTCCCCTTCAACTACTCCTTACTCAAGCCCAGGAGAGGGTGGCCCAAACATAGCCCTGAGGAACCCCTCCACCTTCTGGAGCGTTCTGCTCTATTTGGCAGCCAACGCCGGCTCCAGAGAACAACTGCCTGCCTGCGCCCAGGGCTCACTTCCAGGGAAGAGGGGAAGGAAGCTCCCATGGCTGGATGCACGGCCCAGTAAAACCCACAGGGCACCACTTCCCCAGTGCCAACCCCACAGGCAGGACCAAGGCCCACTTCCTCTCCGGGCCAGAAACCAGAGTGGCTTTCCTACAGAGCGGCCGGTCCTTGTCCTCTGGCAGCGCCCTCCCAGGCCCCAGGGCCTCTGATGAGCAGTCAGGGAGGGGCTGTGGCACCCGCCGGGAGCCAGGGCTGCTGCACGTCTCCCACACCAGCAGCCCCACAGAGCCTCTTGAGACAGAAATGCCCGGGGCGTGGAAGCCAGAGGCCCTGAGGACAGAGTGCGAGAGGCACAGAGGCCCTGTCCCACCCTCACCCAGTCAGCTCTCAGAGGGACCTTCTGTGCCGACAGAACCATGCTAGGTGCTCTGGGGGACAGGGATCCGCGGTGGTTCCTGCCTTTGAGGCACTAATGATCTGGTGTAGGAGACAGGTGTCCCAACACCTCCCAGATCTGTCATCTCCCACTCTTCCTTATCAGTGCTGATTACAGCCCCCAGAAAAGTGCTGTGACAGATGGGGCCTGTGGGGATGGCTCTGCATGTCCCTCCTAGGCTTGCACGTCCACGTGGCACCTGCCCCAGACGGCACGGACGGCACGTGGCCTCTCTGTGCCGGGGTCCAGAACCCTCCCTTTTGCCTTCTCCATCTACTTAGCCAGTTCCTTGGATGCTTCAGGAGAAACGCCTGGTCATTCCTGGCCTCAGCCTCCCTCCTGCCAGCCACTCTTATGACCACGGGACTCCGTGAGAGGGCACCGCGGCTGCTGCACATACCCAGCCCCAAATGTTCTCCTGAGAAAGCCCCTGCCCTTACACCACAGGCTCTCACACATGCCAAAAGATTGATGCCAGAGCTTGAAGTCACTGCCCATCTTGCTGCTAAAATGCCCCTGCCACGGAAAGGCAAGACTGGCCCAGGGCGAGGACCCAGTCCTGCCAGGAGCTCCAGCCTGGGAAGCCCAGGGAACGCCGGCTGCCTTGGAATGCAAGAGTCTGGCCGGGCGAGAAGGAGCAGAGACCCCTGTGCAGGCTTGCAGAGGGCTTTCTGCTCTGGGCCTAAGGGAAGAAACAGAGATCCAGTCAGACCTGAGCTCCTGCCATGGCGGCCGCACTGCTCCGCCTCGCCATCAGCAAGGGGAGCTCTCCCCACCAGGTGACAGGAAGGGAGGCCCCAGCGAGGTGGAAAGGGAGGGGACAAACAGAGACTGCTATCACCAAAGTCCCCCACCTGGAACGTGCCTCCTGATGCCAGCCCCTAGGCCCACTGCCACCTGCTAAGTGCCCCACAGAGGCAGGGAGGGGACCCCCACCATATGGTCCATAAGGAGCAGACACCCACAAGCCCTTGGAAATGCAAGGCCCTAATGCAAAGCAGCCGGCCACCCTGCCCATCAGTGGGCAACCCACAAGGCAGGCATGTGGGGCAAACACTGCCACGTCTGGCCTCTTTCTGGCTAATCACGATAGCTGTCCACTTACAGTGGGCACCCTGAGGGGACACAGCCCCAGCAGACAGAAGGAGGCCCAACACCTTCAGCGGGCCCTGCGCTATAGAGGAGGAAGGACCCAGTCATCAAGCATCCTGATCCAGCTTCTCGGCCCCTCCTTGACCCATCCTCTTACCATCATCCCTCACTGTCCAGGCCCCCAAGTCCCCCCAGATGAAGTCACCATCAAATGGCATGGCCTGGGCACAATAAGCAGGAAGTGCTACCTGCTGCAGGTAGTCAACAGGTGTGAGGATGCTTCAGGTGGCCACCACCCAGGCAGGTGTGACCAGGTCCAAAAGAGTGCTGGGAGAAGGTGTCAGCGCCAACAGGCAGCCACCCGCACGCACGCGCACACCTCCTCTCTGTTAGGGACCTTGACTTGGAATGATGTATTCTCTGTTCTCCTGGCTATAATTATTTTAGCGTGGGAGACCAGCTCTGTCTCCAGCGTCTCCGAAGGGCGGGTCCAGAACCTCGCATCCCCCAGCTCTGGAAAATCCCATCTCCAGATCCTTCCGTCCATGCAGAAGCACCCGGGCCCTTCAGATGGGCAGCCCCCCCTGCCCTGGGAGGCCGGGGTCAAAGGGTTTCATTCCTACTCCAAGCAGCTCTGCGAGCAGCAGAGACCAGGCACCACGCATGTCTCCGCGTAACCATGGCAACTTCAGGGAAGTTTCCAACAGTAAGTTTGTGAGTTGTGGAGCTGTTATGTGGTGTCTGGGTGGGTTGGCTCCTGCCTTCTTTTTAGGGTAACAGGATCCCAGCCCAACACTTGCATGAGTTCTGTGGGCAGTGTCCAGGGAGCTGCCTCCAGACTCCCAGCCACCTGGGCCAGCATCTCACTTCAGTCCCACAGGGTCACAAGTCCCTGGGTTGGGCTGTCCCCTCAGATGACCTGGAGTTAGCATACCCCCATGAAAGCTGGGGTATTCCTCCCCAGTCTCCCGCCCACCCACAGAAGTGTTCAGTACCTCCCCTCACCAGGAGTCTGGCAGGTGCAGATATGGTGCCCAGAGGTGCCCATCTACTCTGCAGTGTGGATCCTTCAGAATCCCAAACATTGGTCCCAAGACACCCCCGGGTATGAGTTCACACACATCTGTGAAGCTGGGGAGCAGGTCAAGCTGCCCACGCACATGCTCACCCCCACACGGAGCATGCACACACATGCAGGCCTGCATCTGTGCGTGTAAAGGTGACCCTGTCTCTGCATAGAGCGATCCAGGCCCAGACTGGGGACCGCCCGCAGCCTCAGTGGAGGTGGGTGGGAGCCACAGTCCTGGGGATGGCCCTTCTGTGCAGGGGACAGAGGAACACAGGAAGCATTCGAAGGTGAGGACATCCTCACACATGCTAATGGTGCACGCACACACACGTGCACACAAACATGAACACTGCCTTCAATGCTATGCCAAGCCGTGGAGGGCGGCACCACCCCCGTGGCCCAGGACGCCTTGCTGCCCAAGAAGCACCCAGCGGAGCAGAGGCAGCGCCAGCCCACCCGGGCCTCGGCCTGAACAGCTGTCACTGCAGCACAGCGCTCGGCAGCCAGCGAGGCCATGTCACAGCCGCGGTGGCAAAGGCTGGGCTGCACGGCTGTGCAGAGAGGAATCATTTTTTAAGGGGAGAAAAATCCTAAATGGCCCTTTCAGCCTTTCGGCGCAAGTAATTGTAGTATCCAGTTAATGAAACGCCTGGCGTGCTGGCTGGCTGAATGGCGGCCAACGCCACGGCCGCACCTCACGTGGCGCGGCTCCACCGCCCCGTGCAAGTCAGACCGCGCTGGGGAGGTGGGGGGCGGGGAGGGGGGAGCGCGCGAAGCCGAGAGCTTCCAGGAACGGCAGGTCTCCCACGCGGGATCACATCGCCAATTAGCCAGTGGGAGGGCCGCCGCGCTGGCATCTCGCTTCCACAAAGACAAAGTTTCCTTGAGGAAATTGCCAGAGTCTTCAAGGCTCTGAAATAACACAGAACAAATGAAGAAGGACGGCCGCAGGGCCTGGCCAGGCTCAGAAGCCCCGCCCCCGCAGCCTCGCGAGGAGCGGTGGGCTCCAAGGCGCCACGGGGCCTGCGCGTGCACACACACGCTCACACATGCGTGCACACACACAGAGGCACTTGTGCATGCACACTTACCCAAGCACAGGCAGGAACACGCTGTGCATGTGAACATGTGCCTGCACACACACCACAGGACGCACAGGCACGGTCTGTGCACACACCTCCTGCGTGTGCGCACACGCATGCACACTCACGTATGCCTGTATCTGTGCACACATCACCCTGCTTGCAGGTTGGGGGCCACTGTGCTGACCCTCAAACACGCAGGTCTGTAGCTCTCACAATGGCCACACTTAGAGGACAAAGCGCCCTGCAAATCTGTTCTCTGGAATTTTCCCCTCACTCCACAGCGAGAACTCCATCTGTGAGGAGCCTCCACCGTCTTCTGACCTGCTAGAGCTCAGAGCCTCGCACAGTCCATTCTGGAAGCTTCTTACCAACACCCAAGGGGGTCCCTGCCTTCAAGGCACGGAAGCAGTCCAGCTCAGCCGTCTAAGTGGAGGTGACTGATTTGTTCTGACCGTCCTGACTCTTAACGACACCACTCTCCTCCGAGTCTGCGCAGCTTTAATTGTCCATCAGGCGGGGCAGGGAGGAACCGTAAATCTTCCCTGCCCGCTGCCGCTGCTGGGAGCTCCGCACCCTCCGCACTGCTTGACCTCCAATTGCCAGCCCCTCACAGGCGCAAAGGCAGACTGGCATCCGCCTGGAGAGCTCTGCTGGCTTTGGTGAAGGAGGGAACGGGGAAGAGGCACCAAGAGGAGGAAGAGGCCAGTGGGCCAGGGAGGGGACAGGGAGGGCAGGAGCATTGGCCACCTTTGGGTGCTCTGACTACAAGGCGCTGCAGAGCAGCGGTGCCCCTGGAGTCTGAGCCACGGCGGCAGCTTCCAAGGGCTGTGGAGGCCATGCAGGCTCCTTCCCGGCCTGCCCCACACGCCACACTGCAGGCCGCACTAGAGCAGGCCGGGCCTTGGGGCGTCTGGGCACTCCCTTGCCTGGCTACAAAACAGCACAGCCCTGAAAGGAACCACTAGTGAGGACCAGCAAAATCCTTCTCCCTCTGAACTCAGAGTGCGGGAACCAGGGCCTCTCCCAGGGCCTGCCTCCCCGTGGGAGTCCGGACCAGGCCCAAGGCCACAGGGCTAGGCAGCGGCCTGGAAAGCCAAGGTCCAGAAGCCCAGCCACAGGCTCCAGAGCGGGACTCCCGGCCTCCAGCCGCCGGCGGAACCTTTTCTGCAATTTTAGTATATATTAATGCATCTCAAAGCGGCGGACATTATAGTTACGATTATTACCCAAAGACTTCCCACAGCCTTCATCTTCCAGTGCTCATTACTTTCTGAAAAATTATCCTTGGGGACTGAAATTTTCCAAGGCTGTCCTGTGGGGGTTTTTCTTAGGATTTGGGCAAAACGTATTTGGGAAGAGGGAGGAATTAGCCTCCTGAAGTCAGTCTCCTTGGTGACATCTGACAAGGAAAGAATGCCATCAGAGCGGGGAGGGGCCGCGTCGTCACTGTGCAGACCCCGGTTCCATTATTCAGTTCTGTCTACTGTGAGATGACAGTCCTATCTTAAAAGTGAGAGCTCAGTAGGGTGGAGGGGGCAGTCCCTGCAACGGTCATCTTGCAGCTGAAGCACAGGCCAGTCAGGGAAGCCAAGAAGGTGACCACAGCACCATCAGCGCACGGGAATGGCTGGACATGTATTTTCCAACGCAAAGGCAGACTTGCAGAAAGTCCCCTGAGCATGGCCAGGGTGTGCTGACACAACCCAAAGAACACAGGTGCCCTGTGCCAGCTTCTCAACTGTCCCCCCAACAGATCTGCTGCTGGGAAAGAAAAACGTGCCCCCTGGAAGACGGCCCCTTGTTGGCCTGTAGAACTGCCCCAGACCCCATCACCAGGGCGGGGTGGCCAGGGAAGGCAAGGGGCCCCCTTTCAGACAAAGAGGCTCCGTCCAGCGTCCCACCCTCAGCCCTCAGTTAAAGGCGTGCAGCTGTGGACGTGTCCAACAGACCTCTGTGCCCAAAGTGCAGCGCAGCGCTGTTGTGCGCGAGTGCTGATGGCATTATTAGTCCGCTGACAACATCACGCTCACCCGAAGTTTCCCCAGCACTTCTCCTTTCTGCTAAGGTTCCAAAATACTTGACTAGCATGCCCTCAGACGCACGCTGATCAGCAAGCCCCAAGCACTCTGGTTCCCACTGTGAGCGGCTCCAGGAACCGCAGCCCAGGCCCACTGGGGCCTGTGAGGAGCCCATGGGGGAAAGCCCTGCGGGCCCGACCCTCCGCCTGTCCCTGCCGTAGGCCCCGAGCCGTGCCTAATGGCATCACATCAGAGAGGCACAGTCAATATTCCAGAATGTGACGCAGGCTTTCTGTTGACTTCCAGTGGGTCTTACAAAGCTGCATTTCAGTTTTTCAAGTGTTGAGTCCTGAGACCCCAAAACATCTCCATGCTGAAGGTGGGGCAGGAGGGAATCCCTGAGCCTGAGAGGGAGGCACCACGGTGGCCATCCACGGGCTGAGAGGCCTCCAGGAAGAGGTGGGGCACAAGGGTCAGGATGCGCCTCCCATTCCCCAGTCTGCACTGGAAACTCTGCTGGTGCTGACCTGGTCCCTCTCTCAATCCAAGGCCACGTCTTTTGCTAAAGCACCGGCGGCAATGCCCCCATCTCAGGGCTCTCTTGACTCCTTCAGGAATGGACACATGAAGAGGCGCTGTGGGCCTGTCCAGGGGACTCAGAGGGGAGCCTGCCACCCATTGGATGCCCCGACCAGGGCACAGCCCCCTCCTGCTGTCCATGGCGTGTGTCTCAGATGTGAGCTGGAGAGGGTCCCCAGCATCCCCACCTCACCTGCAGAGAGATGCGGGGTGGCTTCCATCCCCTGCATGAAGCACCCGCAGCTTCCCTAGAAGCCAGTTTAAATGGTAGCCATGAGCAGTTCAGAGCCTGCGTCCTCAACCCTGACCTTCACCAGCCCTCTCAACCGGCCCGGCCCTCTCACAGGCGGCTGGCTCCAAAGCAGGGTCACCATCCCTATTCCCCTGGGTACCCACTGAGCTACTTCACATCTATGACCAGATTCTTGCTCAGCGCCCTCTGAGGGTTCAGACTCGCCCTGGGCAGCGAGGCCAGGACGTCCGCGTACCCTTCCCCAGCACGCTGCAGCCAACCTGCCACCTCCCGAAGCCAGCTCTGACCTCACCTCCCTACACAGACCGCAGGCGTGACTGAGGCCACTCACACACCCACGGGCTACGCAGCTCTCCCTGCCGGCCTGCGAGGCCCCACGGAAGGTAATTAATGTCCAACCTTGTTCAGAAGTTGTGTTCCATTTAAGTTACATCTAAATGCACGTGTCCTGGGGGTGAGGGATGGCTCTTAGAGACCCCAGTGGAAGGGCGTGGGGAGGGCCAAGATGCTCCATCTCAGGAGCTGCCACCAATAGTCAAAGATTGAGACCAGACCCCGGGGCAAGGGTGGACGCACGGGTGAGTGGCTCAGATCTGGTGGAGGACATCAGCTGTTCAGACCCAGCTGAAAGCATCATTGTGATTTTCCCCTTTCTCCCTGGATCTCGGGGTGATGGGCAACATGGGCACATGTGCTGACCCAGAGATCAGATCGCCCTCTGGATGCTGAGAGCATCGAAGGAGGGATCCGCAGGGTGGGGTGGGCAGGAGCTTGGATTCCAAGGTGTTCAGAAGCCGGCCTGCCCACCTGAGCTGGGCCTAAACCTGGCCTTGGATAAAAGTTCCAGAAAAACAGTAGTTGTTTTTTATTGACAGTAGAGAAACCTCCCATTTGCATTCAGCATGGGTTTCAAACTACGAAAGTTGAGTGAGAAATTATTTCTAAATGTCCCTAGATGGGTGCACCTCTTTAAATCCTTCTCCAAATTCAATCCTCCTTTTTAATACAAGTCAACTCTATGTCTTTTGGCTTCAACAGAAGGTTTTATATAAAAAGCCCTCGTTGCTGAGAACAGCCTGCTTCTCTGTGTTCTCATTACCCTCGCCTAAAAGAAAACTATTCTGCCACACACACACGGCCCAGCCCGGGATCCACCATTTGCCTGGTGTCCAAGGATATAACTTTCAGGGGAGGTGGGGCAGGAGAAGCACCCAGATCCTGGAGGGCCAGCCCTCCCGCCCCCACCTTCATCCTCCATCTCATTTGGTGTCACAGACAAGGAGACCTGGGTGAGCAGGACTGCAGCCCTCATGTTCAGGTTGCACATAGCTAGAAGTCAGTCCCCGGTGTCTTAGGCCTGGGCTGCCCACTGCCCCCACAGCTGTATCAGCAGCCGCAGAGGAGAACCTGAGTTGGGGGTTACTGTTTCTTTGTTGTTTGTTTTGGTGGAGGCAAATTTTGCAGCAAGATAAGAGGCCTTGGAGAAACGAAGCCATTCGGGATTCTCCTCTTTGGTACAAAAGATAAATTTTAGATTGAGTACTGGTTTCTTAAAAGGCTAAAATGCACAGACCTGACCACGCACCTCCTCAGTGGGCTTCCAGTCCTCCGGGTAGGAGCAGGCTGGCGGCACGGCCTGCGCACAGGAGCTGGCCAGCTGCTGCCTGGAGGGACAGGGAGGGCGGAGCCTGCTCCGTGTAGCTGCTCCAGCAGCCTCTGCTGTGGGATCTTGGGAGAAAGCTCTCAGCACAGCCACTGAGCAAAGTGGGCAAAATCCTGCTAAAAATACGCATGTCCCCCTCCTTCTTTCTGCTGGGAGTAGGTTCTGGCCTTAAATAACTGAACCTAAAAGAGAACTTGCAATAGGGACCACCATGCTCCTGGTCCTATGAAGAAATCACAGACCCCTTAGAATCCCACGGGGCTTGACAAGTCACAAGCCCCTCCCAGCTGGGGTCGGCAGGAGCTGGCCTCACTCCATGCAGGGTGAAGACTAGACCGAGGGAAGGGTTTTGGCTCTTGGCTGGGGGTTTTTGCTTCTCAGGAGCCTCCCAGAGCCCACCTCTGGCTCTCCCCACAAGCGGCAACTCCACAGGGCGAACCGCCCCGTCCCTTGTCCCTTGTTCTGCCTCCTTCTCTCTGACTCGCCTTTGATACCGAGGCCTCCTTGCCAGTGTTTGTGGTGAAGAGGGTGGGCAGGAAGGGAAGTGGGAGGGCAGGGAGAGCCCCTCGGAGCTTGCCTGGTAAGACCTAGAGACTGGCAGGGCCAGCTGAAAGATGGCCAAGAGGACAGAGGCCCCCGGGCCCCACAGGGAAGGCAAGGGTCCTGGGGCAGGTGCCTGACTTTTACCCCCACAGGGCCGTCTCTCTGAAGGGCAGAGATGCTGACACCCCAGCATTCATGGTCTCTGGGGTCAGTGTGGTTACAAGTGCCCCATGACACATCTTTAGGCCTAAGTTAGAATAAGATCCAAAGTGCTCTCCCAGGCCTTGCGGACCCTGCTGGGTGGCTGTCCCTCTCAGAGGCCCCCCTTGCTCCTCCTACCGGGACTCCAGCAACACTTTGTAAAATGCAATTTATATACTGTGAGCTTGCCCTGGGCTACCAGAGAAAACACTTTCAAATAAAGTAACAGATTTTATTCTCTTTATTATCTCAAGTCACCTTCTAAGGCATGTTTTGGTGTCAGCTTAAGTGTTGGGGAAACTGTGATAGCACACTAATTTACTAAGTGCATTACACTGAAAAGTGTATATTTTATCAGCCACATCAGCTGGGCCACCAGGCGTTTCCTTGAGGGAGGATGCTCAACCTTCCGTTCTGTGGATCCCAACACAGAGCAGGCCCCACTGCGCACGCAATCTTTACCATCCAACTTTTCTTTCTAGGTACTGGAGATTGAACCCAGGGATGCTCTACCACTGAGCTACATCCCCAGCCCTTTTAATTTGGAGACAGGGTCTTGCTAAGATGCACAGGCTGGCCTCAAATTTGCCATCCTCCTACCTCAGCCTCCTGAGCCACTGGAATTACAGGCGTGCACCTATCAATTGAGAGCTTTCCTCAGGAAGTCACAGAAGTACCCCCATCACCCATAAAGTGTGGACAGGAAGAGACAGAGCTGGAGAGAGAAGGAACCAGAACGTTATAAATAAAAAAGAGACAGCCGTGGCTCAGAGAGCAACCAGCTTCCGAGAGGCACAGAAAATAAGAGGTTTAGGCTGCCTGAATGTTTCATGAGCCTGTGAAAATAACGTGCTGCTTTATAAAAGAATGAGGGGAGGCACTGCAGCTAATCAAAAAGATGTAGGTGCAAATGGGATGTGTTTATAAAGCTGAGCCGGTGCCAGAGCCAAGGCCCGCTTGCAGGCAAGGATATGGGGAGAGGCAGCTCCCCAGGAGAAGCATCTCCGTGGAAGGGGGAAAGTTTCAAGATGGTTTTTCCCCTTCACTTGTTTAAAAATAAAAAATTCCTCACTGCGTGTCAGCTGCGTGTCAGGTTCCATTTGTCTTTATAACAGAGTATCAAGCAGGAGTGAGGGAATAAATAAACACAGAGAGACAACCGACCAAAAACTGCAGGCACAGGGACAGGATGGAGGAGGCAAGCCCCATGCCACAGTCACTGAAAAATAACACTTCAATTCGGTGGGCAGCAAGCCGCTCTGTGCCCCTGACACCTTCTCCTCTCCTGGCCCTGTGCCCCTCCCCGGCACTTGTGGGTGGGTCAGGAGCCCTCTTGCACATGCCTTCCTCCCTAACCTCACAAGCATGGCTCAAACAAGGCTCTGTGTTGGGGTGGGGGCTGGGTAAATCAGCCAAGAGCAAGGAGCCTCCAACTTCTACACATCAGAGCAAAGTTGCCTTCGGCAAGGGGCAGAGGGAGGGCTGGGGCAGAGGCAACTGCCCAGTGAACCAGCGGCTAAGACCTGGAGTTAGGTTGGACAGCTCCCAAGCTTAGCTCATCTCCAGATAGCAAAGAGCGTGAGGAGGTGGCAGGCAGACAGAAGGCCCTTTCCAGAGTGGTACCCAGGCACCTCCTGGATGCAATTATGTCTTCACCAGACTGGGGTTTCCTGGCTCTGAACGGGCCTCGGGAGCCTCCCCTTCCCCCCAGCAGGGTGAGGGCAACATCTGACACCCCCACACTATCCGAGATTCCAGGGGAGGATTGGCGGGAAGCGCGCCCAGGCCCTGTCCTTGGTGCTGCCGCCCGCTGTGCTCCCGCCCTCTATGCCACCGGGCGGCAGGGACGGCTTCCTTCCAATCCGGCCTCTGGTCCCTGCCGAAGGGCGGTAAACACTGTCAGCCCCGGTGTGGCTCTGTCCGAGGCCACTGAATGAGGAGTGTTTGCAGCGACGGTGCAGCGCCGTCAGAGACCGATCCTAAAGGGACTTTTCTGAATTCTGGACTCCTCCTGGCGACCTGAGGCGACCCAAGGCCCAGGGTTAGACGCAGGTCTCTCCTGGGCCCTAGTCTCTGAGGAGGGCAATTCAGAGCCACCATCTAGGTACTCTTTTTACAGTGGAGGGGAGAGCTATTAGAGACCCGCACCTCGTGCCAGAAAACCCCAGCGCAAACAGCCCACGCGCCGCCGGCCATCCCTCCCCTGGCACGCAGCTGCCTCCCCGGCCGAGCTGTCCCTCTGCCTCTGCTGCCTAACCTCTTTTGGGTTCCCCACCTCGCCCACTCCGCCGGCCTTCCAGGGACAGCCCAGCATTCCCAGGAGCTCCCACCCGGGAAATGAGGAGTTAAACTTGCTTCCAGGAGTGTTGGGTGAGCCCAGCGCCCACGCAGGGAGGCCTCCAGTCCCCAGGGAGGGGTGGGGGTGGCCGCCTTGGCCCTTCCTCCTCTGAAAGGGAGCTCCTGGCCCTCAGCAGGCGAAGAGGGGCTGGCCCTAAAAAGGCGCCCCGCCCCCCCAGGCCTCCCCCAGGCCCGCACCCGCCAGCGCCCAGCGGCCTTGGGGCACCCCGTGGCCTCCAGCACCCCGTTTTCATCAGCCAGCGCCTTCTCCACAACTTTCTCCCTCTCTCCCGTCACAATTTTCGCTCACCTGGAGGGTCTGGTTTTAATTAGTGTGATATCCCCGTTAACAACGCAGCCTAATTAAGACATCCGCCCCGAGTCCGCGATGCACATTTAAATGGGCACGTCCTGCCGCAATGTTTATATGGTGTTTTTTTCTTTTCTTTTCTTTATTTCTTTTTTTTTTTTTTTCTTTCTTTGGCAGACCAGTAAACCAAGGCTGGCTTCTGACGAAAGACCTCGGTACCAAAGACCCCACTCAATTAGCCTCCTACCTGCTCGGTGCTAAGTGCCCCGGGCTCCCGGGTGAGCGCCCCGGGCGTCCCCAGTCTAGCCAGCGTTCGGCAGGAAATTAACCGCCGGAGCCAGCTTGCGCATGAAGCGACTTCACCTCCACGGGGGCGGGGGGGGGGGGGCGCACTCGCCGAGGGACAGATTTCTCCATCCCTGTCCTTTGCCTCCACCGCGGGTGTCAGGACTAGCGGCACCGCGGGAGCCCTTTTAAAAAGTCACCATTAAATAATAATCCAAAAGCAGGAACGGAAAGGGGTGGGGGGAGGCAGATCTGTCATCCAGGAGTTTCCTCCGCCCCTCCCCGCCCCCCCCCCGCGACCCGCTGTGCCCCCGCCCCCAGTGGACTCTGGAAACATCCTCCCCTCCCCACGTGAGACCTGGGATCCCTGGGCCGCTCCAGGACTGGATGGGGTCCCAATGCACCCCCATGCTGGTCGCGGCGCTTCAGTCCCGGCACAGCCTGGGTGCTGCCCCAGGTGGCCCAGGCACTGCGGGGCTGCGCGCCACGGGAGGCTCGGCGCCAGAAGGGGGAGCGGTGAGGCTGCGACCCAGAGCCCCAGAATGACCGCCGGCCTCTCACCAAGGAAGACCGCCTCCGAGGGGGTCGAATCCCAGACGTCCCAGACGAGCCCTGCCACCTTCCAGGGCCACCAGGGCAGAAAGTTTGGGCCAGGTTGTGCCGGCCGCGCTAGCGCAGCGTCCCCCCGCCAGATTGCGCGGGCCCTGGGAGAGGCCGAGACGTGGGAGAGGAAGCCTCTGCTCCTGCCGGAACCTCGCTCACGCCGCGGGGGAGACTCGCCCCAGCACCCCCAGCCCGCCCCCTGGAGGGCCCTGCGAGCGTTCACCTCGTGCACACCGGGCGGCCGCGGGCCCTGGTCCCTTTTGGGAAGCCATGGGGGCTCTTTCCTTTCCACAACTCCTTAGGGTCATCAACCTCTCCAGTGACCCTCCTCCCAGAGGACCCAGCAGGGCTTGCTGGGCCTGGGTGCTGCGGGAGAAGCACGCTGCACCACTGCGGGGTCGCCAGTCCCCGCTCCCAATCGTGCGGGTTCGGGCCGCCTCCCCAGACGCGACCCGCCGGCCGGGATCTCCGCGCACCTCGGCCTCCCCCCGCCGGGGAGTTCCCATAGCCGGGCATTGTGCCGCCGCCGCCGCAGCCACGGCCACGCAGCGCGCGGGACTCCCCAGCGTCTCCACAGAGCCTAACCCCGGGCCTTCCCATTCACAAAATCGCCCCTCTCGTCCCTTGCCTGGCCACGCGCCCTGACCCCAACCCCGAGGAACCCGGAGAACCCCGACCCCGCGGGAGGACCCCTGACCCCAAGGGCGCCACCCCTCCCCGCGCGACCTCGGGTCGGTCCCTGGCGGCGCGCTGCAGCCCCGCGCCCTCGCCAGCCCCGCCTCCCACTGCGGGGTCCCTCGCGCCCCTCCCCGGGCCGTGCCCCCACCCCCAGCCAGCTCCTCGCGATGGTAAGGACCGTGGCAAGGCGAGGCGGGCGACGAGGGTTGGGCTACTCACGGGCTCAGCGCTCCCCGCGGCAGGTGACGGGGCCCCGGCGGCCATGCCCCGGCTGCATCCCGGCCGCCGAGCGGGCAGCAGCGTCCCGGGGCCGCACCGGCGAGCCGGCGGCGAGGGGCGCGCGAGGCCGAGCTCGGGCGGCGGCTGCGGCGGCTTCTCCTCCGACCACGCGCGCTGCTGGGGCCCGCGCCCGGCCGCTGTCCGAGAGGCTCCGCCGGCTTCGGAGCAGCTCCGCGGCTCCGCGCTCCCGCTCCCTCTTCCCTCACCGCCTCCTCTCTCTGTCTCTCCCCCTCTCCCCCTCCTTCTCTCTCTCTCTCTCTCTCTCTCTCTCTCTCTCTCTCTCTCTCTCTCTCTCTCTCTCTCTCTCTCGTTCCTCTGGCTGGCTCGGCTGGAGCGAGAAGGCAGCAGGAGCACGCGGCGGCGGCGGCGGCGGCGACTCGGGAGGAGCGCGCAGCGCGTGGCAAGGGAGGGGGCTCTGGCGGTCGCGGTCGCGCGGCCAGAGAGGGCGGCGGGGCGGGGAGGGCCACGGCCTGGCGGGCTGAGTCCCGACGCACCCTGGCGGCCCGCAGCGCCAGCGAGGCGGTGCAGCTGAAGGGAGGGGTGGGCGACGCGCTGGGGACCCCAGAGCCCAGGGCTACCCCGTTCCCTCAAGCACCGCCCAGGGCCCTGCCTCCCCCACTCCCCACTCCCCTCCCTCCCTCCAGCCGACCTCTGCACTGAGGGCCTGTAACAGAACCCCTGCACTCCCTCCTGCACATCTCTGGGCCCGGTTTTCCTTTCCGCGCTGGGGGGTCCCCAGAAACGGAACCTGGTCACTCAAGGAGCAGCAGGAATGAATGTCCCCTCTCCAAGCCTCGTTTCTCTTAATCCCTAGAAGAACTTTAATAGGCCTGGAATTCCCTGTTTTGCCCTCCTGGGGATCCACAGCAGAAAGTGACCAGTCCCACCCCAGGACAGGGATGGAGCCGTTTTTCAGAAGCCACTTGAGACATTTCCACCTAGGTCAGAAGAGCAGGTAGTTCCTGTCCCAATCCAGCCTCCTCTGACCCAGATCATGGTGTAGGGTCTGGGAGGGTCTCTCTCAGTGGAGAGCAGAGGCAGCGGAGTGGAGTGGGACCTAGGGAGGGCAGTGGGGTCAGCGGCCTGGCTTTCAGCACCAGAAGGGGCCTACGCAGGCCTGGGCAGGGATTCTGAAACAAAAGAGGTCAAGGCAGTGCTTGGGTTGGGGAGCTGGGCCACGTCCTCAGCATGAAAATAAAGGAAAACCCGTCACCAGGTCGCTCTGACTGTGGGTGCTGCTTCTTCCTCCTGGCACCTGACTGTACTGCTTTCCAAGGTGAGGCAAGAAGGGTGTCAGGGAACCTGGGGTCTGGTGGGGTCTGCTAACTGACGAGAGGGGCATGAAGGAAGCCCCCTGGTCCCTGGGGTGCTGGCCGCCTTCGCTGCAGAGCAAGGGTAGACAGCGTCTAAGGCAAGTGGCTGCTGCCCACTCACGAGCTTAATGCTTTTAATTTCTGGCCCTTCGGCCTGTCTGGGCCATTGATCTGTCTTGGCCGGTGGGAATCGTGCTCTACAATTCCACGGAAGCTGCTGGGCCCTGCAGCTAAACACCAGATAAATGCCTTGTCTTGGAGCGAGGCAGCTCTTTGGTTGACTGAACTTTCCCCAGCCCCGGATTTGAAATGGCACATCCCTGCTCAAAAGGCCTAATTGGCTGTCTACATCCTCTGCTGTCAGATGGTCCAGGCTTGCATGGCCGGCGACTGGTGGCTGGGCCCACCCACGCCCCATCCCTCACCTGTCCCTACAGGCAGGCCAGCAGCACCCCTCTCTCCCCAGTGTTTCTTCTTCTCTGGAGCCCGCTCTGGTCCAGGTCCCACTGCCCTCCGGGCCTCCTCCAGCGTCCTCTTCCAGACAGAAAGGTCTCCAGCTCCCCACATAGGGCTGTGTGTGCCTCCCAGGCAGCTGGGGCACCACAGGGCCAGCCCTAAACACCAGGAGGAAGAGTGGAGAGGCGCAGGCGCAGGACCCCATCACTCCTCCAGGTCCTGCTGGGGAAGCTCTGAAGATAGCAGTGCCTCTTCCAGCCCCCGCCGCCCCAGCTCAGGGCTCAGCTCACTACCCATCCAGACCCCGGGTGGCAAACTGAAGCTGGCATCTGCCCATCAGGATGATGCCCCTTGGGGACAGGCCCCAGGGATTTTTCCGTTCAGACCCAACACCATCCATGGGGACCTGCCATAAAAGAGGGTCAGGGATAGTCTGTGTGTCTTCAAACGGGGACCAATCAGGAGTCCTTCCATGAGAGTGTCGTCCCAGACTTTTGAAACCTCTCATTTGGCAACTTTATTTTTAAAGCGAGTGCGAGTGCGTGGGGAAGAGCTGAGGACAGTCCTTTGTAATAACAGGGAGGAAAGAAACAGAGGGAGGTTCCGACGGGTCGGAAATGCCCCCAAACGCAGGGCTCCTCTGAAAACCACTAACACTACAAAAGGGAATGTTGGTCTTCCCTTTTGTTCTGTTTTGTTAAGGTGTAAACCCCCACAGGCCTGAGAGCAGGAGAAAGGGCACCAGCAACGCACTGTGGGCTCAGGAAGCCCGCGGAGGGGTGGCCTGGCAGTCCAGCTGGAGCTGACCCTCGGTGGGCCAGGCCGGCCAGCAGGGCTTCGAAGGCTCAGAAGCCACAGAACCAGAGACCTGGGCAGGGAGGGGAGGTGGAAGCCCAGAGATGACTGGGTGGCCCTGGGGACCTGACACAGAGGAAGGAAAGGCGTCCTGCATGGAAACCCTCTCAGACCCCCCTAGCATGGCATCTTGACCTTTGCACTCCACCCAGCTCGGAGGCCGGAAGAGTCTCCTCTGGGGAATCTGATCAGTACCAAAAGGAGAAACCTAAGGAGACATCGTTGTGCTGCTTCCCATTCAGGATCCCAGCCAGTGTCCCCAAGCTTGTGCTCCAGGGCACAAGCCTCACCCAGGCTCAGAGCTGTGGCAGCTTTGCGGCCCCTTCTTAAAGGGGAGCAGCCAGAGCTCCAGGACAGCCTGATCCTCAGAGAGATCCGAGGAGATAGTGCACCCCAGAACCAAGAGCAGAAGCTATTGTAAGGAGAACATTTAGAGAACCCAAAGGGCTGGGAAACTAAAGCATGAGGACCGCAACAAACAAACGCCAAAACCTCAACAGACCAAAGCAGGAGAGAGTCCCAGAAGGCAGGGAAAGAGAGAGGGGAGGGCTGAGAAAGGAGGGAAGGTGGGTGACCTGTTGACAGAGCAGCCCCACCGAGGACTCCTCCCTGCAGAGAGAGCGCAAGCAAAGAGAAGAGGGAATCACAATTCACTTAATTCAAGAAATCTTCCAGGAAATGAGTTTTCAAATTCTCCCCACAAGGGTTGGGAACTAACCCACCTAGTATCATGAGAAACCAAAGAGTTCCCCAGGTTTCCAGGAATGAGAACCACGCCTGAATTCTCAGCAAGCCAAGCTCATGACAGCGAAGGGGTGTTGCCTTCAGTGTGCTGGCAGATAATGATTTCTGGCCCTACTTCACCAAAGATGCCGTCCAACAGGAGACTACAATGAAGACATTTGCACCAGTGAGGTCCCTAAAGAATGATTTCCCACACACCATTTTTCATTTACTACAGGATGTGCTCCAACAAAACAAGGGAGGAAAGCATGAAACCAGGCAATAGGACTAGCTGAAGCAGTGGTCCAGCAAGAGAGAGGGTAGGTCCACGGGATGGGACAGAGGGATGGCAGGGGGCCGCTGTCCAGATGAGAGCGGTCATCGGTGGAATGCCTTCTGCCCTTTGGACAACAAAAGAAACTCTTCCAGGTTCTTCTCTGCACTTGGGCCAGATTGTTTGGACTTCCCACTCCTCTCTCTGTACAGCGCCACTGGCATGACCTGCAGACACTGGCTTCAGCCCTCTGAAGCGACTTGGTCTACTCTGGCAAACAGGAGGGTGGCTCTGGTGAGCTAAGAAAGAGAAAGGAGGTCAGCCTACCTTCCGGACATCACGGCAGGGCGTGTGAGCCCCGGGTTCTCTCACTCCTCCAAAGGGGCCCTTATAAACTCTTGGGCAACCGAGGCCCCAAACCGTCCCCTTTATCTTCTCCCAGACCCTTCCATCGAAGAGTAGCAGCCCAAGGGAGCCATGGACAGGAAGGACACTCGCTGTTATGTTAATCGCCCTGCACATCCACGTCTGTGTGAGCCAAAATAGGATATGCAACAATTAACAACACAACCTAAAACGGCCAAGGACAAGGGGTATACTGGGGCTTCTTTCCCTTGTCAACCATTAAGGTCAGGTCTGTAGATGACCAGCACCCTGGCCTGCCACAGAGCTCCCCCTGCCGCCTGGTACCAGCGCCTCACTTGGTCCTTGAGTCCAACAGAGCACACCCACCTGCCACGCACACCTTGGTGTTTCCCCACCACCGTCCAGGCTGGCTGACTGCTGTCCCGCTCACAGGGCCTCCTTCCTGGGCTGCCGTCTAAGCCCTGAGGGACACTGGGGAGCGCTGAATCGCTGTGGAGGGCACGTGAGATCTGGGGGAACGTATTATTGGAACAACTCACTGTCGTCCTCCTTGCACAAAAACACAGGTAGGTGTGTAAGAGCGTCTCTGTGGGCCGAGGGGGCCCCGCCCTCACACACCAGGGGCTTCAGCTCCGCACCTCCACAGCGGCCCACACATCACCCCCTGTCCCCCCTTGTCCCTGGAGGACCTAGGATTTCCCCTGGGAACCCCCTCGTGTTGGCAGCGCTTCCTTTCACCCCGTTCTCCCCGCTCCCTCCCAACCCTCCTCTCAGGGTCCTCTCCTTCAGCGCCTCTTCAGCTCTCCTGCCCTGGGGGTCCCGGCCACCGCCAGAAGGTGGGATTGGGCCTCCTGCGACCTTGCAGGACTCCTGGGCACTGCTCTCCCCATCCCGCCTCCTCTCCTTCACAGACTCCCCCACCTCCATGCTGGCACCTGACACCCCACAGGAGTGCCCTCCAGGGTGGCCCGGAGGGGCCTCATCTCCCCACCGCCCAGAGGCACTGTCTCCTGGGTCCACTTGGGTGGATGACCCTGCTGCCCGCCCGTCTAGACCTCCCTTCCTCAGCCTGCTCCTCCCCGACCTGCAGGCTCCCCAGACAGAGCAGCAGCCTTGCCCCTCTCCCTTCTCCTCCTCTGCGCGGCCATCCAGACTGTGGATTCTCTCAGAAGTCACCATGGCCGGGAGCAACTTCAGAGGTCATGTTGGGCCGCCCCTGAAGTCACAGAAGACTGAGGCCCAGGGCGTCTCACCAGCAGCTCAGAATGTGGGCGTAGCCTCGAATGCTGCAAGTGGGCGCACGGCCCTGGGGGGAGCAGGCAGGTGTGGGCAGGTGTGGCCACAGCTCCACCCCCACCCCACCCCACCCCCCCGCCGGGTTAGGAGCGTGCAGCTCTGCAGCAGCACCCAGTCACTCCAGTTTTGCAGATCGTCCCCCGCCCCTCCCTCGGGTGGACAGGAAGTGTCATAGGGAAGGCCGTCTGTCGGTGCAGGGTACCTGCAGGGTCCGAGGTCCACGCCACATGACAACACAGCCTCCTTCAGAGGGCAGGGAAGGCCTGGGGGACGGGGAAACAAGCAAGTGAAGTTGTCTGAGACACCGTCCAACTTTGACAACCGGGAGCCACCGCCAGGGCCGAGAGCCTCCCAGGATGGGTGCCACGGTCTCCAACGGGGGACCCAAGGCTCTTCCCTGCAGCCTCTCAAAGGCATGTTTTGAGCGGGACATGCACCATAGTTTTGAGCTCAGCCTGTGATTGCACAATAATTCCCACCCAGAGAACAAATTAAAAATAGGAAAAATCCATCCAAACCGTGGGTCTGCTGCGGCAGGGTGGTGTCAGATTGCTAGGCAACCCCAGGCAATCCCGTGGGAAGAAGGTCTGTGCCGAGCTCGTTCCACAGAAGCAGAGCTCTTGTCCCTTTTGTGTGGATGTGCTCAGCCGGATCTGAGCAGAAGTCGGGAGAGAACGGAGGCGCGGGCTGCGTGCGCGGGCAGAGTGCACGTCCTCTGGACAAATGGATTTTCCGGAGGACGGAGAAGGGGGGGTGCTCACAGGATGAGAAATATCTGGATATGCTGGAAAATCAGCCTGTTTCTCTGCTTCCCCAGGTCCAGGTGTTTAAGATTGTGCAGGCAAAACGTCTGGATTTTAATGGGTTCTCTCCCCAGCCTCCTCATCACCTTCGGCAAGAAGCACATGTACACTAGGTTCAGAACTGGAGAGAGCCAGGAGCAGGAGGAGGCATGGAAGAGACCCTGGGGGAGGAGGCAGAGAGATGGAGCCGGGAAATAATGAGGGCCCACGTCTGGCTCCACACTCCCAAGAGCGAGATGGAGCAGGAAACGCACACACGTTCTCTTCGCATTTCCATCCAAGCCTTAATCTCATTAAAACGTTTGTGGATGTTAAAATTTTGACGATGAGCATCAAATACTTTTAAAAGAAAAAGGTGGGGGACGTGGCATCATGAAACACAACAAAAATTTCCCATTTGATTTCCAGGTCTGTAGACTCTGCAGGATGAAGCCAGAGACCTTATGCCTGTTGGTGGGGTCGCAGAGATCACCCAGGCCACGCCGAAGGACGGGCTGGGGTCTGGGGCTGCTGCAGCAGGGTGC
The DNA here is from genome assembly GCF_047511675.1 of Marmota flaviventris. Classification (NCBI taxonomy): domain Eukaryota; kingdom Metazoa; phylum Chordata; class Mammalia; order Rodentia; family Sciuridae; genus Marmota; species Marmota flaviventris. The sequence continues at coordinate 75,644,937 of NC_092514.1, forward strand.
TTACCACAGAAATGCTGTCCCTCGAGGAGGTCAGAAGTGAGCAAGACCCATGCCCTGCTTCCCTCCCAGCTTCCAGTGGGCACTGCGACCCCTGGTGGTCCCAGGCTTGTGGCATCCTGGCTGCAACCCCACCTGTCTTCACATGGGTTCTCTGTGCGGGTCTTTCACCCAACCCAGTATGGCTTCATCTTGACCATTACCTTTGCAGAAACCCTGGTCCTAAATAAGGCCACATCCCCAGGTTGCAGGGGACAAGCCCTGGGGCGGGTTTGGCTCTTCTTAACCGACTCAGACAAGCTATAGGGCAGGCAAACCCTGGCCACCATCTGACCTCATCCAACATCCCCTGCACAGAGGGTGTCACCCAGAGACCACTGCAGTGCTGGGCGCTCACCACCCCCTGAGACAACCCTTCCCTGGGGAAGAGCCCGCAGAGCTGAAAAAGTCCCTCCCCTAGTGACCAAACCTCCTCTGGGCCATGGTCCCACCCAGAGTGCAGAGTGCAGACCATCTTCTGGAGCAAATGGCTACCAGGGTCTGACCCCACCACAGCCACTGCAGCCACAGGCACACTTGCTCACGCTGACCCCCGCAGGTGTTCTGAGGTGACCCTGCCCCCCCTTTCCGCCCTCCTAGAATGGCACAGGGTCTCCAGAGGCCCCGCCCCACAGATAGCAGGTGGAGAGCAGGGGCCAGAGCTGCCCACATCCTGCAGGGCAGCACTCAGTCCACGGCCACAGCGCAGGCTGCAAGCTGGTACTTGCACACTGTTCCCGGGCACCGACATCCAGACCTGAAGTGGTGTCTTCACTCACCCCTGCTGCACCTAACCCCCTGGCCATCTCCCGCCAGCTCCGCCATCCGAACTCAGCTGCACCAGCGCAGCGTGAGAACCGCACCAGGACGACCTGCTGAACAGGGCAGAACTGAGCTTCCCCTGAGCAGGCCTCCTGCCCGCGCCACCAGGTGGGCGGGCCCCGGGGAACCTACCCTTGTGCTAAGCTGCCAGTCTATGGTCATTGTTGGGGCAGCCTAATATGTCACTTCAGCACCAACAGTGTGACACTCCTACCCCCTGCCACGGCTTCCCCAGGGGAGAGGAGACGCCCCCTCTTCTCCGCACCTGGGGCCCAGCAGCTCCTGGGTCAAGACCTGCCCTGGGCTCATCCCACTGACCAAGTCCGGGCCACGGGCTGACCTGAGCCACAAGGGAAGCTGGGCGAGTGGTGTCCAGGCTTTTCAGCTCCTGTAGGGATGGCAGTCCCTGCCTGCTGGGCTGCATCACAGGGACGTTCCCTGGGCAGGGAGCCCAGGACCAAGGCTCTGTGGATCGGCAGTGCAAGGCCAGTGGCCGCACAGGTGTGGGCTCTGCCCCGAGGTCAGTGCTACACCCAGAGCCGAGCCCAGGGACTCCCAGGTCCCTGGTGCCAGGGGCCATCTCAGTCCTCTGCAGATCTTCACGTGATCTGCTTTGTCTTGTGTCTGTGGTTAAGACGCCCCAGATCACCCAGGAAGAAGAGGCCTGGACCCCCAGCTCACAGGGAGCCATCTGGGCCGGCAGCCTTGTCTTCCACGTCTCAGGCCACCCTCCCCCTCCGACTCACGCTCAGGGTGCCCAGCCCCACCTCCCATCTCTCCAGGGCTCACGGCCCTGCCAAGCTCAGGCCCCTGCCCATGGACCCTGGGGTCACAGGTGGTTTTGAAGAGCTTTCTTGGGGTGTGGCTGGCAAACAGCAGAACCACATGTTTGAAGGGGACAGTTATCCTCTGGACACAGGAGAGCCTGCCGGGTCACCATCAAGATGGCAGATGCCTCCAGCACCTGAAAGCTCCCTCCTGCCCGGCCCCAGGGAATCTGCCCCACAAATCTCATGCAGAGTGGCTTTTATTTCCTGGGAATTTTATGTAAATGCTCCCGTTTGTCTGGCCTCTTCCACGCAGCACCGTCCCTAGGAGCACGCGTCCTGCAGGAGTAGCAACGGTCATCCCTTTCTTCACCGCGTGGGTGGCTGCAGCCGTCCACCGTGTGCTTGCGTTCAGGTGATTTCCAGTCTGGGAATATTGCAGACCAGCCTTTTAGGACCTCCATATGGACACGTTTTTATTATTAAAAATAAATGAACGGGGCAAAGATGGGGGTGTGGCCCACTCTTGCCCACCCGCCCGCAGTCAGGGCCATCCATCGTGCTGTGGGGAGACGGTGGGGCGGGGCATGAGGTGGCTCCGGGGAAAGGTGTGTGGCAATAGCTCCTAGAGCAAGGACACATGTTGAAGTCATCGAGATAGCAGGTGACAGGGGGCAACCTGTGGCTAGGCCTTTGGTCATCTGCAGGAGAGTGCCCGGGGGAGGCCGGGGAGGAGGGGGACGGAGACACAGAGAGGCCATGGCCGGGTCCTGTGCCAGGGCAGCTGGCCCACCTCTTCCTCAGGATGACCCTGCCTGTCCCCTCCAGCCACCGGCTCTTCCCGCCCAGTGCTCAGTGCCTGTGAGCAAGGGCAGGGGGCGAGCATGTTCCCCCAGCCAGGTGACGCCCAGTGTCACCACCCGTCTCAGCCCAGAGGCCAAGTAAGCTGGAACAACCCTGCCCCTTCTGCCAGGTGGGCTCCGGGCAGCCCCGGGGCTTGTTTAATATCAAAGCCAGACTCTCTGAGGTTGGCGCTCTGGAAGCACGTCCCCACTGTGACAGGGTGAGCTTGTGCCCTCCCCTCCCCCAGCCCCCACCTCCCACCCTCCACCCCCCTTGTCCAGGCCTCCCTGGCACCCAGCTGTGACCTTGTGCCGGGTTCTGGCCCACAGGAGTAGGAGAAAGTGGGGTCTGCTGCTCTGGGCCTTGCTCTGGGGGGGCACCCCACAGAGGCCTCCCATGTCCTGGGCGGGGGTTGGAACATGGTGAACTGTCAACCCTCTTGGACCAAAGGCAGGGCACCAGGAGCGGAGCCAGGCCTCCTGAAGACCTTCTGCCTCCAGACACCTTCCCGAGAAAATTCACCTCTGACCTGCTGAAGGCCCTGGGCCTGGGGTCTGGGTCTCATCAGCCTCATCTCCGTCCTACCCAAAAGGACCTGAGCTTCAGGATGGGGCCAGCAGGTGGGCTGGGTGGGCGTCGCCTTCAGCATTTCCTGTGTCACATGAACACCAGGGCAAGACTCCCCCGGCCATCATCCCCAACTTGGCCCTTTGCCCAGTGACAGCAGCCCCTCCCGGGAGTCCATCCCACAGAAAGCTGGGGTGGGACGGGCGCAGGAACAAGCCCACCCTGCCCGTCCCGCCCTCCAGCGCTGGGTGAGGTGCCGGAGGCAGAGGGGGAATGGGCTCCCTGACCGGCCACGTGGTGAGCCTCTGAGGAAGACACCAGGAAGCATCCGCCCACGGAGGAGCCCTGCCACCGGCTATCAATATTTTCGTCCACCATCCCACGCGTTAGCACGGCCACCTCCTCCAACGCCATCTTTAAATACCAAAGACAGGCACATATGCCGAGCAGCCCAAACAGGAAGAGCGGCTCGCAGAGAAGACATAGAAATGACCCGGAGCGGGGAAATGTCGCATCTCACAGTCACCAAAGCCACGCAGCTCAAAACAAAAGCTCGCTGCCATTTTTTTCCCGCTAGCCAGATTCTGAAGACGCCAAGGACGCCAGCGTGGTGGGCACGGACCCTCCTCTCGCCTGCTGGTGGGGTTCCAAGTTACCCTGATCTTTCTGGAGGGCAGATTGGCACTCGGATCAAAAGCTTTCGAAATGTGTTTAACCTTTAACTCGGCAATTCCACGCGTAGGAATTTACCCTAAGGAGAAACTCGGGAACAAACGCAAAGATTTATCTGGGAAGATTTATGTGCTCGCATATTTACAGCATTGCTTATAACATCAAAAGATGGAAAACAAACTAAACGTCCAACTCCAGGGTGCTGGGTAAATAATTTGTGCACTCATTAAAAATCCTACCATAGGAGAATATTGAATGCCATGGCGAAGCGTGTATAAGCCACCAAATGAAAAGGTTCGTGAAACAGAACTGCAGCGTGATCCCCGAGGCACTCCCAGCCCCTGTGGGGACTGGAAGGACAGCTCCCAGGGCTGACAGCGACTTCCTCCATGGGGGCCACGGGTGATCCTGGTCTTGCTTTTGAATTTTATTGCATGTTCTAAATTTACCACATTGCACCCAAATTTCATTTGCAATCAGGAGGAGTATTTTAAAAATTTGATTAGAAATGTTCCAGAGAAGCTGATGCCCAGTGTAGTCAGTCGGCTCCCAATAAATGCGGGAACCACCTGGAGGGATTTATGTGCAGAGAACAGGGGCAGAGTCTTGCACCTCTGAAGGCCAGAAGCCCACAGAGCGAGGGCCTTAGGAAGAAGGGCCCGTCCAGCGGGCAGCACCTTGGCAGCACTAATTATGCAAATGAGTCACCACTGCCCAGTCAGGGAGGCTGGGTCACTGCTGTGGTGTGTGTTTGTAGCTCCGTGGCCAGAGTCACCACGGTGCCACAGATCAACCAAGAGGCAACTTCGTCCTTCTGAGAGGAAGTGTCCCTAACTGCCCGCCCCACTCCTGACAGTCCTTCTGAAATCAAGTTTGAAATTGCTGTGCAGTCAGGATCAGTCCACACGTGGGGGCAGCTGGAGGCCCACCCCCACCCCAGCCGATCGGGTGTGAACCCCAGCTCTGAAGTTTCCTCATGACAAATTATTTTCAAAGGTCATGGTTCAGGAGAGGAGCAGGGGATCAAGTGGCACGTCCTTACCACAAACAGAGGCACCAGGTAGCCATGTGCTCAGCTAGCTCTCAAAATAGTGCCGAGGGGTTGGCTCGATGACTCCAGGTTACAGACAAGGAAACTGAGCCTCTGAGAGTCTAGGTCACCGTGTGACCACAGGACTTGCCCAGCACCCACCGCAGGCTTCCAGCAAGGGAGCGCCCCCACCAGGAGGGAGGCCCCAGTCCCAACCAGATGGCCAGCAGGCCACGAGGGTCCAGACGCCACTCAGGTGCCCAGCAAGGCCTCTCTGCCTGCTGCTGCTTACAGCAGTGGCTCCTGCACTTGGCGTAACCTGGGAGAGCTTAAAAGCTGGACGTCCAGGAGGCGGCCACACCAAGCCTTTCTGGCCTTGTGGGATGGGCTCTGATGGCAGGACGTGGATACCTGCCCAGGTGGCTCCAGCAAGTAGCCAGGTGACAGCCAGTGCAGGTGTGGGGAAGGAGCACCTCCGACTTCCCAGGAAAGGGGTCCCAGGCTCCTGAGCACCACCATCGCGCAACAACAAGACACGCGGCGGCCAGAACATGGCTAGGGAAAGCCCGCCACTCTGCGACGTGCAGCAGGCAGGGGAGGCTTTGCAGATGTCCCGAGGACCCCGATGTGGACTTGCAAGCCAGTGTCGGGTTCTGGGAGGGTGCACCCCCTGCCCTGCAGAGGCCTGCAGCCCCGGGGGCAGGCATGCACTCTCGGGCTGGTTTGGAGGACAAGGGAGGAACGGAAGCCCAGCGCTCAGAGCCCAGCCGCACCTTCTCCTTTGTCGCTCAGACATCAGCCTCTTCTTCCTCCCTCGGGCACTATGGAGCCTCTTCCCACCACAGCAGGTCCCAGGGGCCACTGCCTGAGCCCGGCCTCCCGGGGAGCCATTCTGCATCTCAGGAGAGAGGCGACTCCTCGTGGGGATGCTCCAGCGTCCCAGAGCCTCAGGAGTAAGACGGAGAAATAAATGATGGAGGGGACCCGTTTCCTCCGACAGTAACAGGGGAAGTGCCTGTCTGCTCCCCCTGGGGAAGAGCACCAGATCTTTGGAGTCCAGAAGGCCTTTCATAACTGCCCCTTGCAAGGTGCCCTCACAGAGGGGTGCTGGGCAGACCCCCAAGGCTCCACTTCATTGGCCCATGAACGGCAGAGCTCTGAGTCCTGGCCGCCTCCCACAAGGGCACCTGGCATCCGGGCAGCAGATGCCCTGCCCAGGGATTCTGCCGAAGGAGACGGTCCAGCCCTGCCCACGTGGGGACACTGAACCTCCTTCCTCGTGAACACAACATTTCAGAAACCCAGAGACAACTCTATTGGGAGAACAAGAGCTAATTAAATTTACTGGGATCATTGAAGAGGAAATTATTTAATATTCTGAACAGAATTTAATATCTGAAAGCATGAGTGGCCTTGATTCGTTGCACAGGGGTTCTCCACCGTCCGGGCTGTCACGCAGAGGACCCACACACAATTGGGGTGAGGAGACTGAGGTGCAGGGAAGCCCCACATATTCCTGTAACCAGGAGATGGAGAGAGAAGCCGGCAGTGGGCAAGAGGCCGAGATCTCCTAGAAGGCTGGACGGTCAGATCAAGTCCCCTGGGACCCACTGATGCCACCACAGGGCCTGGAGAGTCACGTCCGTGGTGTCTGTGGCCCGTCTCTGGGCCCCTGGCCGCTGCAGCATCAGTTCCTGCTGTCTGTCCCCCAGGCCCACGGCAGGTGCACTGCAGGTGGAGGGAGAAGCGCAGGGCTGGTTCCGTGGAACGCACCTGGGTCTCGGGGCAAAGCACAGAGAGCAGCCAGGCGCTGTGGCCAAGTGCCCAAGAGGCCAAGTTGGAATGGTCAGGAGCCTCAGAGCCTGTTTCCCACCATGGCCCCAGAGACCCTCTGTGAAGTTCCTCTTTGAGAACCATCCTGGAAGGAGCCGTTGGGCCACACCTGTGACGCCTGCTGGTGCTCACAAGGCCATCGTGGTGTGGTCCCCGGGTCCTGGGCTTGGTTGTTCACCACCCCCATGAACACAAAGCACAGGAGGGCAGTGCACACCAGGCCGTGCCCAGGCCCCACAGCCCTCCCCAGGGAGCCCAGGCCACAGTCACATCAGTGCCAGCAGCCAGGCCACTGCCAGAAGTGACACCCTGGGGTCACATGGCACCTGGCACGTGCTTCAGTGGAGACAGCTGCAGAGGGGGCAGGTGTCCCCAGTGAAGGAGGCAGGGCTGGGTGGCCATGCTGGGGACTCTGGCTCAGCCAGGCCCCAGGGGGTCTGAGCAGAACCCTCCAAGTCCCTCAGGAAGGGGGGAGGGGGAGACGGGGGTGAGCTCAACCCCTCCACAGTGAGGGCAAAGATGATTTCCAGTGGGAATTGGCAAGATGGGGGTGCAGAAGCCCTGAGGACAGCTTGGGCTGGCCACGGGAAGGAAACGTGCCAGGAATCTGACTGCTCAGGTGGCAAGGGGCAGGCGCTCACCCACCAGCTGAGGCAGAGAGCGTCTGGGGTGCGCTGACGGGAAGCCCAGGCCAGAGCTGCCTGTGTGCCTCTCCCCATCCCCCTCTGGGCCACCCCAGCTCTCCTGTTGCACGTGGGATTCTCTGTGGAGTGAGGCGGGTGCTGGGAGGTGACCGGGCTCCAGCATCAGCCTCCGGCCAGCACCCAGCAACACCGACAGTGTCTTCCCCCACGTCTGGGTGTTCAGAAGCCGCACGAAGGGCGCAGGTCAGCCTGGCCTTCCTTTGGCCCGTCCCTGCACTGGTCCTGTAAGAAGGGCTGGGAAAGGCCCAGCAGGCGGGGTCCACACCCACACCTTGCCAGGGAGGGCCACAGAGGCCACATGAACCCGGAGCGGGGCATGCAGAGCCACAGCAGTGGCACTGCCCCTGGGCACCTGTCCCCAAGGCTGCACCTGCAGCCCCTGGGACGTCAGAGGAGGTACAGAAATGCTTCTCAGGAGAGCAACCCAGCTGTGTTGCAAACTTCCCACTGCGAGGCACCGCAGGCTGCTCCCACGCCATGGGCTCCGGCTCCTCTTGTCTTTCTGCCGCTTCCTGACATGCAGGAGTTTCCAGAGCAGCTGTCCCCGAGGTGCCACCCTTGGAAGAACAAAGCCCTGAGGTGAGCGTGTGCTTTCCTTTCCAGTTGGCCCTCCCACCCACCTTCTGTCCAAACAGGTCATTCTCCAAGTCCGTCCCCGCTGAGCACCTAACACCCTCTGAGAAGCCTGCTGATCGGGCCCCACTTCTCTCTGTGGCTCTGAACCTGTTTGTCTTTGGTTCTTTGGTGGCTCATCCTCTGCATCACGAAGCTCATCTGGCCGAACTGGCTTTGGGCATCCAGTCTGGGTTGGTGACAGGCTGCCTGGAGCCCAGGGGACACAGCCACCTCTGCACCCGTCCTGCGCTGCCTGCCGGCCACCCTCGCACTCATGTCCACTGCCGAAGGAGGAGATGGGCGAGGACCACAGCTCCACCTGCACTTGCCCTGGTCAGCCCTGCCCACTCACCAGGAGCTGCCGTGGGCAGGAAAGACCGGGCACCTGGCTGTGTCCCCACTCCCACCTTCACCCATCCCATCCCAGGGACCAGAGGGCTTCCACTCTGCTCTTCCCCCAAATAGGTCAGGCCCACATCCAATGCAGCCCTTCCGAGCCCACTGACCATGGGCAGAGCCTGTGTGGTCCTCAGTGCTGCCCTAGGACCCCGCACTCCCAGCAGCCTGTGACAAGGGGTTTCAGGGTTCCCGTGGTCTGGTTCTTCCAGTCCCCACAGGTGACAGACACCTGAGGCACGGCCGTCCTCACAGAGCCCTTGGTGCAATGGATGGACACAATCCGAAGCCAAGGAGGGGACATGGGCTGAGAGGGGAGCCAGCTTCTGCAGAGAGACCTGGCTTCCAGGCCTCCCGTCTGTCATTTGCAGTCTGTGTCCTTGAACTTCTGTCTCCTGCACAAAATCAGCACCAATGCTCCCTAAGGTCCCTGCCAGCCCTAACATCGCCTGCAGCTACAACTCCCGTCTCAGCTGTGGGGCATGGGTGAGGAAGGCCTGAGGCACAGGGTCTTCTGCATGATGTCCGGGGCGCTGGACAAGCTTCCCCACACACCGGGACCCAGCCCACATGCTCAGCCCTGACGCAAGGGGACATTGTTTGAAGGCACCACAAGGCAAACTGTCAGTTCTGTCCGTCCTCTCCCAGAGCTCAACAGAGCAGCTGGGGTGTCCAGGGAGCTTCCCCAGCTAGGAGAACCCATGTTTCCTCCTGCCTCCCCAGGATGCAAAGCAGAAATCTAAGAGACTGAGAAGGTGCCTCTCATCAGCCAATGAATCCATGAATCGTTTTGAAGTCTTAGAGTGCAAAGTGATTAAGTACGACAAAAAAGTCAGAGCCCATAAAAGGAAAAGAAGTCTGACTTTTAAAAAAATCACTTCTGTATAGGGAAAAATGTGCTATAAACAACGTTTCAAAAGTCATACAACAGAGAAAAGATTTGTATCCCTTATAACAAAAGGTTACTTTCCTTCATAAGCAAAAAGTTCTGGAAAATTAATATGTAGAAGGTAGCAGTAGAAAAATAGTGACTATATAGAAAAACATAAAGCACAATTACACCTGGGCAAAGATGCTTCATGTCACTCTCCACAAAATTTGACTGACAGCAAAACATGACAATTAAGTGTCAAACTGGCAAAATATTTGATACTATCCAGTATAGGACAAGGTCTGAGAAAAAGATACCCTTTCACTCAGGGTAGACACGACTATAAGTTGGTAAAAGCCTTTGTCGGAGGGATACTCGATTATCTCTTTTAATTTCTAAGTGCGCGTGTCTTGGAACTAACAATTTCTCTTCCAGGAGCTCATCCCACTGACTTCCCCTGGCAGGAAGTCCAGGGCGCAGGTGTGCACAGGGTGAGAAGATGTGCTCTAGAGGAAGAGAGTCCACCCACCAGGAAATAAACTTCACGTGATCCTGTGACGGCAGGCGGCCCCTCGGTGTCAAACTGGGCAGCAGCAGCTCGTGTGCTGGAGGGACACCGTGACCAAGGTGCGTCGTAACCAAAAGGAGAGTCCAGGACGACCCTCACCAAGTCCCTCTTCCGCAGGGAAGAAGGACACATTCACATGTGTGCATGGGCGAATGGAACTTTCTGGAAAGATGTCCCAGCAGCCTTTCTACTCTACTATGTCCAGGGAGTCAAGAGAAGGGGTCAGCCAGCGAGCCCCAGGTCTCATTTTTAACCTCTCTGTATTATTTCGGTGTTTTTGTCTCGAGCATAAATGGTGTGAAGAGATGTTTTTCTTAAAAATGGTTTTCAGAGGGAAGAGGGGAGGTTGTGTGTGGACAGAAGGAAGACAGTGAGAAAGGGACGAAAGAGTGAAGAGATCACAAGTCAGAACACAGCCAACAAGAGGGCTGGAGTAAGTCCTCACCTGTGAGAAACTAAACGTAAATGGATCAAATTCTCCAAAGGAAGGACCGGCGGCCGAGTGAGTTTATAAAACAGGATCCAACAATACGCCACCTGCGAGAGGCTCACTCTGGCTTTAGGGATACACAAGGCTCAGAGCGGAGGCGTGGGAAAAGATAGTCCTCGTAAATGAACCCAGGAGGGAGCAGAGGGAGCAGAGGTGGTACGTGTCTATCAGACAAAACCAACTTCAGGCCCAAAGCTGGCACAAGAGGCAGTGACGATCATTAACTATCTTTGTGCAAAAGGAAACTGAACGGAAACATACATCAAAGCACCCAACGTCAAAGCCTATAAGTATGTGAACCCTGGCATCTGAGGAGGAGATGGGCAGAAAGACAGTGAGGTGGGGAGGCCAGTGCCTCCCTGTGAAGCCATCCAGACAGAAATCGGCAAGAGAGGAGCAGCTCTGCAGACCCCGCCCATGTGCACAGACGTCCCGCCGACCGCAGAATGCGCCCAGGAGAGGTGGCACCTGAAGAGACTCAGAAGAGGATCGTCCCAACTATCTTTTACAACCGGTGAAACTGGAAATCAGTACCAGAGAGAAAGCAGGGAAATGCACAGAGGAAACTGACGGGAATTTTAAGGACATCTTGATGAAAACGGAAGCTCCGCACACCAGGACCCCGAGGCCCAGCAAAGCAGGCTGAGAGGGCGGCTCCCGGGCCCGAGGACGGCCTTGAAAAAGGAGCCCTTCGAACAAAGAACCGACCCGACAGCTCAATGACCACAGAAAGAAGAGTCAGCTAAGCCCAAAGCGGACAGAAGGAAAGAGCGGATGTCAGAGTGGACACAAGTCAAACCCAGAATTGAAGAGCAGCAGAAAAGATCAGCAAAGCTAATCATCTAAAAAATAATAATAAGTGAGATCAACGAACCTGCAGTTAGACCGAGGGAGGGGGAGGAAAAGGAGATTTAAATCAGGGAAACCAGGAGAGAGGAGCTCACAACGGATGCCTCAGAAATAAGAGGGATCATAACAGAGTATCACCAACATAGATAATATAGAATAGATGGAAAGTTCCCAGGAACAGACAACCTGGCAGACTGCATCAGGAGTACGAGCCTGGACACAGACATAACAAAGGACATCAAGTTAGGAATCCAAATCAAAATCTCCCCACAGAGAAAGCCCAGGACAGCTGCCTTCACAAGTGAACCTACCAAACATTCTAAGAAGAATTAACAGCCATCCTCCTTAAACCATTCCAGAAAATAGAGGAGGGGAACACTTCCAAACTCTTTTTATAAGGTCAGCCTCACCTTGAGAACAAAGCCAAGCTAAAGCATCCCAAGAAAATGAGACTTCAGGCCAATCTGCCCAGCGAACATGGGTGTAGAGATCTTAAAACAGTAGCACACTGAATCCCACAGCACAGGAAAAGAAGTTCTCACCTTGACCAAGTGGGTTTATCCCTGGACACAAGGGCGATTCAGCCCACTCCAAGCTATCAAGGTGGCCAACCGTACTACAAATCAAGGGGGAATCACCAACCAGCTCAACAGAATCAGGAAACGCCTCTGACAAAGTTCTACTCGTGATTAAAACTCTCAGCAAAACAGGTGTAGAAGAGACTTATGTCAACACAATAAAGGCCACGTGTGAGGAGCCACAGCTGACGTCACAATCACTAGAGGAAGGCGGGAGCATCCCCGTAAGGTTCAGTTCAAGGCAGAGGCCCGCTCCGGCCACCTCTGGTCAACAGTACTGGAAGCCCCAGCCAGAGCAATTAGACAAGAAAAAGAAATAGAAGATATCCAGACCAAGCAGAAAGAAATAGAATGATCTTGTGTTTGCAGATGACAAGATCACATACATATACAAAATCCTAAAATAACAACAAAAACCTGTTAGAATAAATGAATCCAGTAAAGTTATAGAAAACAAAATCAACATGCAAAATCAGTTGTGTTTCTATACAAACAACAAACCATCCAAAAATGAAGAAAGTGATACCACTCACAATATCCACAAAAAAATAAATAAATCTTAGCAAAGAGATGAAAGACTAATACACTGAAAATCATGGAACATTGATGAAGGAAATTAAAGAAGGCACAGACAAGGCATGATATCCGTGTTCTTGGACTGGAGGAGACATATTTGCAAACAACCAAACCCAAACATGGCGTTAGGAATAAAAAACAAATCAACCAACAGAACAGAACAGAGAGGTCAGAAATGGATTTATTCATCTACAGTCAACTGACCTTTGACACGATTGCCAAGAAGGCACAGGAACGAGGACAGACTCTTAATAAACGACAGTGGGAAAAGTGCGTGTCCACATGCAGAGGAGGGAGATCAAACCTGAACTCTCACTATGGGCAAAAATCAACTCACAATGGACTGAAAGCCTCCATGCAAGGCTGAGACCACAAACCACCCGAGGAGAAGGGGAAAGCTCCTCCACATTGTTCTGGGCAGGATTCTTTCAGACATGACCCAAAGGACAGGCAACAGAAGCCCAAACTAGGAAGTGAAATGAAATCGCATGGAACTAAAGGACTCTGCGCAGCCGACCATCAACAGGAGGAAGAGGGAATGCACACGCTGAGGAGGGGCCAACAGCCACCCCCATCGGAACCCAAGAGCTCAGCTTCAAAACCCAAATAACCCAAGTTTAAAAATGGGCTAAGGGTGTGAGTAGGCACCTCCCACCTCATCTGAGCCGCTGCCCGTTCAGGAGCTCACAGCCTCCGTCCTGGGACATCTTTCCCTCTGTGCAAGGAGATGCCGTGTCCACCTCGTCTCAAGACCCCGGAGGCAAACTCCTTCTTAAGAATGCATCAGATAAGGTGACAGAGCCATCTATGAATTAAGATGGAACAAAAAATAAATAAAATTAACCACAAAGAAACAGGGCACAAACAGAAAACAAACCGCTAGACGACTTCCTTCTGCCCTAATCAATAACCACGTCAAACATAAGTGCACGAGACCCTTCAATGAAAAGGAATTTGTCAGCTACAAAGATAGACCGAAAGCAAAACTAATAAGCATAAAAAGGCTACGTGGGTTACATCAGGGACTGAAAGGCCAACCACTTGAGAGGCTGAGGCAGGAGGATCCCAAGTTCGAAGGCAGCCTCCCCAACTTAGACCCTGTCTCAAAATAAAAAATGAAGAGGGCTGAGGATGTGGCTTGGAAAAGCATCCCTGGGTTCCATCGCCAGCACAAAAAGAGAAGAAAAAAAGGCGAAGGGTACTAACAGAGATGGAGACACTATTTAATGATAAAGGCATGAATTATTTTTCAGAAAAGTCTGAGACCCACGTGTCAGACCTAAAAGCAGAACGTGAAAATACATAAGGCCAACATGGAAACCGTGAAGAGCGATGATCCACAATTACAGTCGGCAGGCGGGGGGCGGGGGGTCTAACAGCCCTCCTCAGCAACTGATGGACCAAGTTAACAAATCCAGTGAGGAAACAGAGGGCCCGAGTGGCCCCCCTGGCCCATGGGCTCCTTGGCACGGCACACCAAACCCACCGGGGCCCACTCCTTCTCTTCGAGTGTACTTGATACATTCACCAAGTCAGACCATTCTTTAGTCTCCACGCATTTCAAAAGATGGAAATCTTGCTAAATATGTTTTCTGACCACATGGAATTGAATTAGAAATTAATGATAAAAGACATATGGACAAATCCCCCAGATACTTGGGATTGAAACAGCACGTCTCTAAAGGTTCCATGGGTCAAGGAAGAAATCCCAGGGGACACTGCAAAACACAGCAAACTGAGTAATAAATATAAAAATGTGTGGGATGTCCTCACAGCCATGCTCACCGAGAATGAATAGCTACAGCACTTGTATTAGGAAGGAAGTTCCCAATCAGTGAACCAAGGTTCCACCTTAAGAAACAATAAGACCACAGCAAACACAGAGTAAGTAAAACAAGGGACGGAGAAAGAGGACAGTGGGAAATGCACCCCGGAAACAGCAAAGAGAAACCAAGGAAAGCAAGACGCACCTTATAAAGATCAGGAGGGAGAGGGGCGGGCGTGAAGGGGGCGGCGCCTGCAGAGACCTGATTCAACAGCAGAGCTGCTCCGCAGTGACCCACTGATCCATGAGTGGATTAATCCATCCACCCCCAGAAGCCCCCCTCTCAACACCACTACTGCAGGAACCGGGTTTCCAACACATGAAGTGTCTGAACCGTCCCATGGACGACGGGGAGCTGAGATCCTGCGCTAGGCGGAGGCCCTGCCATCCTCTGAAGGCCCTGAGCCCACTCACAGTCTGCCCACTGCCTGAAGACCATGCAGAGATCCACACCCAAGACCACGTGGGCTCAGGATATCGGGATCTGTCCTACCTACCCCCGGCCACCAGCCTACAGCCAGGGCTGAGTCAGGCACAAGCAGCCAGGAAAGTGCTGGAACAGGGGGGAAGGAAAGAGACCAGAGCCCGACAGGCCAGAGCCCTAGCCAGAGCCAGTGGAGCACAGTGGGGCTGGATTCTGGGGAACATGATGGGGGCAGCCAGAACACCACTGGTGGTGTGCGGGGCGGGGGTTAGCCGTGTGGCAGCACCGGCCGAGGCTGATTTGAGCATTGGGCACAGGCAGGATCCACAACTGTGACCAAAACATCTGGCGTCCCTGCTTCTCAAGAAGGCCCAGAACAGAAAGAGCAAACAATAAACAGGAACAGGAATCATGGGGCGTGGGAGGAAGGGCCGTGGGGGTGCAGGCGGCAGGTGAGCGGGAGCCCCTGAGCCTGGAAGACGCACTCACTCAGGCTCGGTTCCCCCACCACGTGCTCCCCACAGACGGCTCCTGTGCTCCGAGCTTCCCCCCACAGTGAGCAAGCATTCTGCAGCGGCCATGGCTGGGTGTCCTGCAGTCCAGCGCTCAGTCCCCGAGACTGCCCCTCTCAGACCCAGTTGCAACACGGGGCCTCCCAAACCTCTGACCCATGGCCACAATTTGGGGCTCCCACTGGGTGAGTCGGCTTTTCATTGCTGTGACCAAAATAGCCGAGAAGAACGACTTAGAGGAGGAAAAGCTTCCGTTGCTCACAGTTTCAGAGGGTCAGTCCCTGAGGGGCTGAGGCCAGGGCTCTGGGCCCAAGGCGAGGCAGCGCATCACGAGGGACGGCTGGAGGGAGGGAAGCCGCTCGGCTCATGTGGCCAGAAAGCAGAGAGAGGGGAAGGGGCCAGGGCAGAGGCACCCCTGCAGGGCACAGCCCGGGACCCCTCCTCCAGCCACGCCTTGCCTGTCCAGTGAGTCCCTTCAAACCAGGATCGCCTGACGAGGCCCTGGCCCTCACAATCGGATCATTTCACCTCCGAATGTTCCTGCATTAACAGGCGCTGTTGGGGGGCACCTCACGTCCAGACCACAACCCTATGATCCCTCTTTATTTGGGTCCCAGGGATGGAACCCAGGGGTGCTTTCCAACTGAGTTACATCCCCAGTCCCTTTTTATTTTTCGTTTTGAGACGGGGTCTTACTAAGTCGCCAAGATGGCTCTGAACTTGCTTCAGCCTACAGAGTCACAGAGATCCAGGCCCCTGGGCCAGACAAAGTACTCCTCTTTATGCTCTTCTCTCCCCAGTGCTGGGGGTTCAACCCAGGGCCTCACACACGCCTCCCCTGAGCTGCACCCTCGCCCCAGCCCTCTTTAATCTTGACTGACTTGTGGGAGCTGCTCTCAGAACTCAAGCACGTTTACTGGTTTCCTATGTTGGGTATTTTAAATGGTTCGAGTAAGCAGCCAGTTGAGGTGAACAGGATAAGGTCTGGAAGGATCCCGAGCGCCCCACCCTCCTGCAGGTGATGTATTCTTGTTCAGCTTCCTGCAGAAGCTCCCCAAACCCTGTCCTTCTGGGGTTTTGTAGAGGCCCAGGCGTGATTGGGGCGCTGATGACTGTGTGGAAGGTGACAGGACGCCAGGGCTAACAGGTCGGCAGACCACAACTCCTGTGATCCCTCTTTATTTGTGGCCCAGGGATTGAACCTGAAATGTCGGGACAGGGACGGGGTCAGGGGCTGGCTGGGTTATGGCAGCTGGTGGACACTGCAGGAGGTGGGGCTACTTGGAGGAAGGAGGTCACCATGGCGTGCCCTGGAGGGGGACAGTGGGTCCCGGCCCTTTTCTTAGTGTCTCCCTCCCCTGACCTCCTGACCACCACAGTCACCCCCCTCACCACAGGTCCAGGAGCAGTGGGCAGCCAACCGTGGACTGAACCTTGAAGCCAGGAGCCGAAATAAATCCCCCTCCTTCAAGGTGATGCCTGGGGTACTTCTTCACGCAGCTGAGAACAGCACACACCCCGTTGGTCTCACCCTGTGCCTCCCCTCCCGTCCGTCCTACATCACACTGGTGTGGCCCGAAGCCTCCCCCTCAAATCCATGGCCAGTGTGGCCAAGAGACCCCCAGAAAAGCTGAGCGGGACATTCTAAGGCTTGGGAGGGCGGCAGAGGGGCCAGCGGAGGCCAGGCCTCTCTGCCAGGGTTGAGCCCTTGCCTGCAGCGTGGCCCTGGGTCTGAGGTGAGCAGGTGACCTGGGTGGCCCGTTGTGGAGGTAGACGGAGCCACTCTTCCAGACCCCTGGGAGCCACCTTCTTCCACGTCCTAGTCAGACAGAGTGGCCCTGGCCGAGGACTCCCCTGTCCCTCAGTAAGACAGAAGCCAAGCTCCTCCCGTCACACAGCACAGGTGAAGTTGAACACCCGGCCGCCATGCTGAGAGAGAAGAAAACCCCTTAATGTTCCCAAATTGGCCGTTGGGAAACCCGACGCCAGCAGCCCAGCCGTTCCTGACCCTCCTCCCCGCTGCCTGAGGCTGGGGTCGGCTCTCCCAGTCGCTGCCAGGACCCCCCACGACTCAGCCTCGCCCCTGGCTGCCCCTTCCCTCAGACCCCTGCTCCCACCGCGTCCCCGTGGGTTCCCCAACAGCCCAGCCCAGGGCTCGCCTGCTGCCCTCCACGCCACCCTGCCTCCTTAGAGGCTGCCTCCCAGAGGCTACACCTCCATAAGGACCTGGCCAGGGATGAAGGACACACTGGCCTCCTGTAAGAAACCTCACCTGGCAGAGGCGGGGCTTCCCCAAGGAAGGTGCACACCTGGTGGGCAGCTGGGGGCTCAGGGCTGCAGGAGGCCCCGCCCAGAGCCCAGAGCCACCTGTGGAGGCAGGAGAGGTGAACAGTCTGCAGCCAGCGTGGGGCGTCTCCGTGGGGAACTCCAAAGGCCCCGCAGTGACTTCACGTCCCTGACTCACACAGAGGCTCCCGCACCTTCTGCAAAAGCCCTTCATCTCTTCTGCCGCCTCCGCCCACCCAGACTGCTGGCCCCACCCCAGGCCCGCTCACCGTCCACAGGTTTACGGGAGGGTTGCCGACACCTTGTCCCCCGGCCACCCCAGCCACTCTCCCCGTGAAGAGCAACCTCCACTTCTGTCATGCCCCAAAACGTGCAGCTGATTTCGTTTCTGCTGTGCATCTCGCCTCCCATCTTTGTCACGTGTGCCGAGGCCCGGGGCGCACTTGAAAACCGAGTCTGCGTGTCCCGGGCCCTGAGCAGGCACCCAGTGCAAGGTGTCGGCAGAAAACTCGGCAAGGAAAGCCCCTTTTCCACCTTTGGGGAGAGAAGAGTCTGGGGAGACTCCCGGCCGTCCCTCCTGCCAGGGGCTAACTTAAGAAAGGCCTGGACGTGGAGTCAGCAGAGAGTCAGTGAGGAGGCAGGGCCAGGCACGGGCACGGGGCACTGCCAGCCAGCCACTCTCAGAGGGGGTCCCTCGCAGACCAGAGCCCTGGCCCGCCATCACCTGACCTCAACGTCCCTAGAAGTGCCACACCCTGCGTTTCATGTCCCTCCAGGTCTTGTAGGGACCCTGGTACCAGGACCTTCTGCGAGGACACCAGCATAAGGGGGGACCCTGGGGCAGGGGCTTTGGGGCCTTCTTACCTCCCCCAAACCCTTTCCTCCACTCAAACCCAGCAGAGAGAACATGGGTCCTTCACATTCCAGTGCCAGCTGCCCACCACCGCCTTCTCCTCCCTGAGACACTGACCACCTCCTCTGTGCTCTGAGGACCTGCATCCCAGCCGGCCTCACGGTGCACGTTGGCCATTCCGCAACTCGAGAGGCTGAGGCAGGAGGGTTGCAAGTTCGAGGCCAGCCTAGGCAAGTAATGAGGCCCTATTTCAAAATTTTAATTATTTAAAGCATGGGGGGGGATATAGCTCAGGGGTAGGGCAGCCCTGGCTTTAAAAGAACAGGAAAAATGACTCCTCCCAGGGCCAAGCTGATCTTCCCTCTGCTCCCCGGGTCTTCCTTCACCTCTGGCTCTGCTCCTCCGCGCCAGCCCCCTCACCACCAAGCCCCCTCCTACCCCAGGGCTTTTGTACCTGCTCCTCCCAGAAGCCTGCACAACCCACCCTGCTCCTTCGGGTCTCCACACGAGTGCTGCCTTAGCAGAGGTGACTGGCTGGGAGAGAGAGCAGCTTCCCTCTGCAGCATTTCACCTGCAGGTTGTGTGTGTGTGTGTGTATGTGCATGTGTGTGCACGTGTGTGTGTTCGTGCACATGTGCGAGTGCACATGCGTGTGATCTCTCTCCACTAGAATCAGCCAAGGGTCTTTATCTTTCTGTGACTGAGCTGTATCCCCAGTGCCTAGAACTGAGCCTGGCAATGGGGTGCCCCCCTTTTCTGTTCTGGGGTGGAATTGAACTCAGGTCCTGGCACATGCCAGATGAGAGCTCTACCACCGAGCTGCAGCCCCAGCCCTTTCCATTTTTCATTTTGAAGCAGGGTCTCACTGAGTGGCCCAGGCTGGAACCTGCCATCCTCCTGCCTCAGCCTCCTGAGTCACTGGGCTGGGAGGCGTGGCCCCTGAGCCTGGAGCTGGGGTGAGCTGAGGGCTGGGTCGGCCCTGGAAACACCAGGTTCCTCTCTCGGGGCCTTCATCGTGCCTGTTCGGTCCCTGTCCTCGTGGCCTGGTCTCCGCCCAGGATGGCGGCAGGGAGGGAGGCAGCTGCCACACCCCGGCCGGGACGCCTCAGCGGCTGTGGGAGGCTCACGCGCCTCTGCAGCAGGCACGTCACTGTTCCTAGACGGCCACCTTTCCCACACCGTCACCCTCCCCGAGTCAGCTTTCCGTGGCCTCTCCCAGCCTCAGGAGCCCGAGGTCACCGAGACCCACCAGGGCACCCAGTGAGCACATGCCACAAGAGCACCCAGGCACCAACCCGCCTCCTGCAAATGGAGGCCGCCAGCCGCTGCTCAGACCAGGGCTCGGGGCTTCTGGGCTTCCACCACCCTGCTCTGGGCCTCTCCCCAGGCCTCCACCCCACCCCAATAGCCTGGGTCACCCCGCCTGCCCCCAACTCCTGCCCAGCTGCCCTCCTGCAGGGTAGTTCAGGGGTGGGTGCGGAGCCAGGAGGATGGACTTCTTCTGGGGTGCAGTGGTGCGTGCAGGACCCCCCTGGGTAGGGTGGTGGGTGCAGAGATGGTCTGGGGTACAGGGATGGGCATGGAGCCAACCTGGGGTGCAGGGTGGGTCCGGTGGGTGGGCGACTCACAGGGGTGGGTCTGGCATCTTGCTGGACAGGAGTCAGCAGGGGGCCCTTGCTGAGGTGCAGAGCCCAGGACCAGACAGCAGCCCCACCCCAGGCCTGGGATCAGAGGGTGCTCCTCCAGAGACACTCCTGTCCCCAGGGAAAAGACCTACAGACAGACTGACATGTGGGGACCCAAGTGTCCATCCGTCACCCACGGGGAGCCCCGTCCCTGTCAGGAGCTGCGGGTCACTGAGTCTCCTCTGGTCCCTGCGGACTCCACCAGAGGTGTCAGTCTCTGGCCTGTGAGCGGCTCCTCAGCCTGGGACGTCTGCCCCACCCTCCTGTGGCAGGTGGAAGGGTCCCCCACCCAGTACCGTGGCCTGGGGCACAAACTCCTCGGCTCCCGTCATCAGCGGGCGATCGAGCTGCTTCCTCGGTCACTCCCACCTTCCCTCAGCACCCCAGCGTGTGCCGGGATGGACCAGTTGGTCTACTAATGCGCCCCGTCGCCTCCCCGTCCTCTCCCTTCCTGAGGTCTCCTTCACCTCCCAAGGAAACTGTTTGCCCCCAAATCCCACCTCACTTGGCTTCCAGGGGAACCCAAAAGCCACCGTCCACCAGGTCCTCAGAGCCCCCGGCCAGCTCCACGCTGCGCGCCTGACCACAGGGGGCCAGGAAAGTCCCCAGAACACACAAACAGGGAACGGGAGCCTGGCCCCGGTGGCCAGTCCCCAAGACGGCCGCCTCCTGCTGCTCACTGCCCCCCAGCACCCGTGTGGCCAGCAGAAGGAGGCAGAGGAAGACCTGCCGCCCTGAGGCTCCGGGGCGGGCAGCCCTGGCGTCCATCTCGTCCGTCCTCCTCTGCGCCAGCCTCTCTCCCTCTCCATTTCCATCTCCACCTCCATCCCTCGCCCTCCCTCCTGCTCTCCATCACTCTCTTTGAAGGAAGCCAACTGCTGTGTCAAGCAGCCATATGGGGAGGCTCACGTGGCGAGGAACCGAGGCCTCCTGCCAACAACCAAGTGACGGAGCTTGGAAGCCGTCCCCTCAGCCCCAGTCAAGCCTCCGACGGCGCCAGCCCTGGCTGACACACTGAGCCTGCGACTCACGAGGGACCCCGAAGCAGAGCCGCTCCGCTGAGCCCAGCCCGATCCTGGGCACCGACCCTGCGAGACAAAGCCCCTGGTTGTTCAAGCCGCTGTGCTGGGAGGTAATTTGGGGGTAATAATAGATAACAAGCCCAAGCACATGCTCTGCACAGAGAGGCCCACTTCAAAGAATGTATCATTAATATTGTCACCGAGATGAGAAAAGATATCACATCCACGAGACACAAAGCAAGTATTAGAGAACAAGAATGCTTGGGAGTTAAAAATATAATCACATAAATCTAGACCAATAGGAGTATCAGAGGGAGGAAAAAACTTGAGAAAGTTCCCAGAAAGCAGAACAAAAAGGCAAAGACGTGGCCAATGGGCGCTCTTCTCTGGTTAATTGAAGAGTCAGATGGGGAGGCAGGAGGACTCGCATCCGACACACAGAGTTCCAGAGAGTCCTGAGGAAGCAGGGGGGAGTTTATCAGCTGAATCATCCCAGAACTTCCCCCACTGGAGGGAAGGGCCGGCCAGGGTCCACACACTGGGGACACGAGCACACTGTTTATTTTCTGTTGCTCTAACAAAATACCAGAGGTTGGGCACTTTATAAAAACAGGCTTATTGAGCTCAGTCTTGGAGGCTCAAGTCAAGAGCACACAGCCCTAGTGACAGGCCTGTGGTGAGTGCCCGCCGGGCTACACACATCATGGAGGGTTTCAGCAGAGACTGTGAGCAAGAGGGGGACTCACGTGGTGAGACCCAGAGCCAGAGATCCAGAGGGACACTTGTTCTTTCATATGACCCTCTCCCGAGGACGAGCCAGGATCCCACAAGAACTACACAAGAACCCTTGGGAGACACACTCAAACCTTAGCGTACACCCCCCTGGAATTGCACAACACCAAGGATAAAAGCCTCCAGAGACAACTTGAATGGATAAAGAAACTGTGGTACTTATACACAAGGGAATATTACTCGGCCTTAAAGAAGAATGAAATTATGGCATTTGCCAGTAAATGGATTGGAACGGGAGATTCTGTGCTAAGTGAAATAAGTCAATCCCAGAGAACCAAATGCTTTAAATGTTTTCTCTGATAGGCAGATGCTGATTCATTCACAATGGAGGGTGGGAATTAGAGGTATTTTGGACTAGACATCGGGGAGTGGAAGGAAGGGAGGGGCTTGGGGTAGGAATGATAGTAGAATGGATCAGACATTCGTACCCTGTGTGCATATGTGATCACATGACCTGGGTAACTCTACATCGTGTACAACCAGACAAACGAGAAGTCATACTCCATTTATGTCTGACGTGTCAAAATGCAATCTACGGACACGTAGAACTAATCAGAACAAAAAACAAAAATAAAACCTAAAGCTTCCAGAGAGAGGGAAGCAAGGTCAGATAAGAGGATCAAAATCTGAATGGCCTCAAGCGTCTCTACAGCAGCCTGGGGACCAGAAGTTGGGAAAAAATGCCTTCAAATTTCCAGGTGAGAATAGTCTCACACCCAGGACTCCGTACCCAAGCCACTGTCGATGACGTGAGGACGGAGGAAGGCAGGTGGGTGTTGGAGGAGAACGTGTTCCACCAGGTAATGAGGGAAGGATGGGGCTGCTGGGCCTGAGAAGGACAGGCTCCATCATGGGAGTGAGTGAAGGGAGGCCCTGGACAAGGACATGCAGCAGCCTGGACCGCAGTTGTGTGTGCAGGGGCCCCTGAGGCAGGACCCCAGAGCAGCTCCTCCAGAGGAGAGAGGACTGGTAGACGGTTGTATGCAGAGGCAATGGGAACTAAAAACCTAAGCTCATACTAACTCCAGGGTAAACAAAAAGCTATACAACAAACAAGAAAACTTGTGTAGTTATGGTTGTGATAATGAGAAAAATCTTAATGTGGATTTAATAAGCATTGAGATGTCACTGTGGAGGTGCCGATGAGCTACAAACCTGATCTACCATAAAAGAAAGATCAAGATGTAGTCTAAAATTGGTGAACTAAGAAGATTCCATGTGCAGGTATGTTCAGAAATACAGAAGTAGCGGGGAGAGAGAAGGATCATGGGCGCTAGTTACCACCCTGGAGCACCAATTTGACTTTAAAATGGTCTTTGTGTTATACCTTAATTGAAAAGGGAGGAAGGGAGGACAGTCCATGTCTCTCCTTAAAAAAAAAAGGGGGGGGGGTATTTTTAGGTACCTGAACAGAAAAGTCTCACCAATCCAGGTGGGTCGTGTTGTCACTGTATTTAAAACATTGAACAGTACGATTTTGAAATAAATAATTGCATTCTTTTTCAGCTTCTTACAATAGGTGACCCAATGCACATACTGTTTTGCCAAAACAATCGACGAGGGCATAAGTGAAAGGTGGGTTTGCAGAACACGCGGACCCTTTCCAGGCTTCTGGCCCAAACACTCACACCCTGCAGGCGCGTGAAGCGCCCCAGAGCCCCAGAGCCTGGCCCACCACTGTGGGGAGGAAGCAGAAGGGCAGCGACCTGAACCCAGCTGTCCGGCCCCCAGGACCTGGCCTCCTTCATGGACAGAGCACTGGACTCCCAAGCACCCCCTCAGACTCTGGGCACGTGGGACGTCTCGTCTAGAACGGGAGGCTGGCCCTGGAGGCAGGCAGGGGAAGGGAAGGAAGAGGCTGGGAGGATCCATCCAGACCCCTAAAGCAACGGAGAGCAGCAGCAAAGGGGGCCCATCCAGGAGGCTCCACATGGTCCCGACCCTCCCCACGGACACTGAGAACTGTACAGAGCTGGCCCAGCTCGGGTGCCAGTCCCCCCAGGCCAACCAGGGCCACGTCGGTCCACTGCACGAGACCGACTTCCACAGAGAGACCGATTCCCACAGCATCACGGGACTCACACAGGAAGAGGGGTCCATCCCCAGGACGGTTCTACCAACTGGTGGACGGGAGCCGCCTTTCATAGTGCCAGCTCCCTGGGACATCTGGGATCCTCTCTGAGAGGTGGCCTCCAGGGCCAAATTAAAAGCCACAGCAAGAAAGTGGGCCCCCGGGGCTGAGTCAGCACCTTGCCTTCTCTCTGAAGCAGGGATGCTCGAGCCACAAAGCGGCACACCCTCCAAGGACGGAGCCCGACGCCACCGAGACTGAAGAACCGGCCACAGCACCCAGTCTGCAAAGTGCGCCCGGGAGGCCTCACTGCCTGCGGCCAGCTGACGGGGGACCAGGTGCCAGGGCCATCCTCAGGACTCAAGGTTCACTGAGGTTAGTGACTGTCACAGAAAGCTCATGGTGAATGCCGGCTGGGAGGCCACGTCAGGACAGTGCCTGCCGCCGTCAGAGGCTCAGGCAGACTTCAGGGGATCCTTGAAGCCCAGAGTCCACAAACGGCGGCCCACGGGCAGCCGCCTGCCTTGGTCTCACCAGGGCGCAGCGCGGATCCCCCAGCCCGAACCGCTGCCCAGACCCCATGGCGGGCGGGAAACCCCTGCTCTCTGGCCCTTCACGGAAGATGTTCGATGACCTGTTTGAAGCCACTGGGGGTCCTGGGAAATAATACGTGGAAGTCAGAGAACTCAGGGAACCTTCTGCAACAGATTACCCAACCAGGAAATGGATAGAGCCCTGACCACACCACCTGACACACCCGGAAAACACCGTGCTGG
Organism: Marmota flaviventris; assembly: GCF_047511675.1. NCBI lineage: Eukaryota > Metazoa > Chordata > Mammalia > Rodentia > Sciuridae > Marmota > Marmota flaviventris. The sequence goes on from NC_092514.1 coordinate 75,669,400, forward strand.
GCGGAGAGGGCCAGCGAGGGAGGCCAGCTACGCTCACGCCACTCATCAGAAATGTCTGGAACAGGAAACCCACTGGCCCTGCAGCCCCTCCAGGTTCCAGATGCCCTGACGAGGCCCCAGGGGGGAGCTGCCATGCCAGGTGCAGGTGCTCTGGCTGCACTTGGTGCACGACCCGGCCTCCCCTCCCAGAGCCGCCGGGATCTGGGCTGACACTTCTTATCAAAGTGAAATTCACAAAACACAAAATGGACTTTTTCGTGATTTGTTTTGTTGTTGTTGTTGTTGTGTTGGGGTTTTTGTTTGTTTATTTGTTTTGGGTACTGGGAATTGAATCCAGGGTGCTTTACCACTGAGCCACATTCCAGTTCTTTTAATTTTGAGGCAGGGTCTTGCTAAGTTGCTGAGGCTGTCCTTGAACTTGAATCCTCCGGCCTCAGCCTCCTGAGTCAGTGGCATTACAGGTGTGCACACCATGCCCAGCTAAAATGCATCATTTAAGAGTGAACAATCCAGTGACATGCAGCACATTTGCAATGGTGTGCAACCACCCCCCTACCTAGTTCCAGAACCTTCTCTCTCCTCTCTCTCTCTCTCTCTCTCTCTCTCTCTCTCTCTCTCTCTCCTTCCCAGCCACCATGAGGTGAGCAGCTTTGCCCGGGCTCACCCTGCTCTGTGCTGTCTGCCTCACTACAGGCCCACAAACAGTGGAACCAGCCCACTGTGGGCGGAACCTCTGAAAATGTGAGCCAAAATAAGTCTTTCCTCTTCTAAGTGGATTTTTCCAGGTATTTTCTCCCAGCAATGAAAACTGACTAGTCCTGGGGCTGAGGCTGTGGCTCAGTGGTGGGGCACTGTCTCACACGTGGGAGGCCCTGGGTTCTATCCTCAGCACCACATAAAAATAAAAATAAATAAAGATATTGTGTCCATCTACAACTTAAAAATATATGTATTTAAAAAAGAAAAACTGACCGATCCAATCACCTGGACTGGACCTCCCTACCCTCCAGAGACTCAACCCCAGTGACGCTGGCCCAGCCTCAGGCTTGGTATTTGCTATTTGCTATTGCTTTTTTCTTTAAGAAAATGACACATATGCCCAAAAGTTCAAAAAGCACAAGCATATGTTCAATGAATAGTCACCAAGTGGGAGATGCATGCGAATCCCCACCAACATCAAGAAACAGAACATCACAGGTCCCCAGATGGCCCTGCCTCCCCTCATCACTACCCCTTCCTCGTCCCCACAAGGACTCCCCCAGGATTGGCTTCACAGGGAGGGAACACCTGCAGTCTTTATTTCCACGTTGCTTTTGTGAGGTGCGCTGAGTGCACAGGTGCTATTTGGTATCCAGGGTATGAATGCACCACCATTTATTTGGCCACCTTCCTGTGCCGGTTGCTGGGTTTGGGTGGCTTCCAGTTTGGAGCTATAGAGAGCGGCAGAGTGATTGCCTGTGCTTCCCGTGGCTGCACCTGGTGTGCTCCTGCTGGGGACACCTAGGGTGGAGCAGCTGGGCCTGGGCAGGCTGCGATCAGTTTCGCTAGATCATTTGGGGAAGCGCTGGCTCCAGCTTCCACTCCCATCAGCAGTGTCTGAATGCTCCAGGGTTCTGTCCTTCCCGCCCTCGGGGCTGCTGACCGTTCATTTAGCCACTCTGGTGGCCTGGGCAGTCTTTGTTGACCTGCCCTGGCGACTGCTGAAATGCTCTGCGAGGTATTCATTTGAGGCTCTCCCCCTGGTTTCAGAGCCCTTTCTGGCCCTGCAAATACCCTCTGCTTGTGCTTGCCCGTCTGTCTCAGGGGCGTCTTTGATGAACAGAGGCTCTTGCTCCACACTGTTCAACGGGTCAACTCACCCTGTAGGGTGAGAGCTCTTTGAATCGAAAAGAGTCCAGACATTCCTCCGGGATGCCTTCCAAATGTAGAATTGGTTTGGAAGTATGGTGTGAGGTAGGGAGCAAGCGTCTGGTGTGAGGTAGGGGTCAAGGTTCCCTTGGCTCTCGGTGGCTGTCCATTGGCCCAGCAACATATCTCACAAAGATCCTCCGTGGTCCTGCTCAGGCCATGCCAGCCCAGTGACTTGTCACCATTCCCACAGGCGCTGGGTCGATTCCTGGGCTCTCTGCTCTCTTCATGGGTCTGTGTGTCTATCCTGCGTCTGTTAGAACCTTTTAACCTCTCCTGGTGTTTCTGACCTGCAGCCAGGGCCAAGCACCCCTGACCTGACCGCTCGAGTTCACAGGGATAGTCTGGTTCAAGTGTGTAGAAATCCGACCAAGGATTTACAGAAGAAAGGCAGGTTAGATTTAGGGCAGGAGGAGGGTGACGGCGGAACCTGCAGACCCCGTGGGGGGCAGCTTCCAGGGAGCGGGTGGGAGCACGGCCCAGTGACAGGGAGCCGCCCAGCCTGCTCCGTCCTCTCCTCCCCAGACCTCCAGAGCCCCCAGGCCAAAGAGCCAAGGGGAAGACTGGCTGGAGGAGGGCCCCTTCTGCTTGGTCCCCAGCCAGACCCGAGGAAACCCTCCTGCAAGCAACTTTCTTCTGGAGTCACCATGGCACTTCCTATGATAGATGGCTAGGTTTTAATCAAACATTGATTAGCCACTAATTAGTCCAATGATCAGTCTTGGGGAGGAGACAGGGTTGTCAAACTCTGCTCAGGGGGAGGGGAGATCATGAAAGATTGCAGCTTATGGAGAAACGCCCTCTCTGTCTCCCTCCAGGCCCGGCTTCCCCAGGATTTGGACCCATTATAAATGATGCTTTCAATGTGAATTTTCCTAATCGGTTTGAGTCTGAGGAAGTCCCAGGCGACTGCTGCAGCAAGACTCAACTGGTCCACCTTCTCATCAGGTCTCAGCCTCCTCCTACGACCGCCATCCTGGGCTCAGTCAGATCCTCCCAAGCCCTTTATGGGGTGGTCAGATCTTGCCAAGGACTTCCAAGATGAGGCACATCAGGGCCTTTCCCCCAGAGAAGGTTTTCACACACCTCACCGTCACCACCTTGCCCACACCTTGCCCACACCTTGGAAGTGCTGACACGGCTCTGGGTTTATCTGAAAACAGCATATGCACTCACGAGACCTGCTCTAGGGAAAGGACGCATTCAGCCCCCGACCCTCCACTGACAAGAAGGTGGAGTCGCCGGGCACAGCTCCTGTGAAACTCCCTCTGAGGCTGACCTACCAGAAGGTAATCGTCCAGGAAACCCCGGGAGGGAGGAACGGCATGATAATGTTGGTTTGTCATTCCCTTGAATCTTTGTAAGTCTGGATCCACCAAGAACAACGCAAAGATCCTTTAAAGTCCATCTTTATCGGGAGGCCAAGCTGGGGAGAGATTAGAGATGGGAACCGGGAAGGCTGGGCCCGGGAGGGCCTTCCCTCTCAGAGCAAGGGTGGTCCCGACGAGCAAAAGTGGCAAGTGGGGAGGCCCATGGGCATCGCGGGCTCCTGGCCCTGCTGGAAGCACCCTGCCGTGGGGCAGGAGACGGGCGGGGAGAGGCTTGGAGACTGTTGGCATTGCTCCTGCCCCCTCTTCTCAGTCGTGGTGACGCGCAGTGGGTCACCATTTCCACACGGTTACGGGGCGTTGAGCAAACTCCCACCCTGGGCCGCACGGTCACCGTCCACCCACAGAACCCCTCCAGCTTCCCCACAACACCTTCCCCATGAAATGACTCCCAGCCCCAGCCCCCAGAGGCCCCCATTCTGCTTCCTGTCTCTCGGACAGCAGTGACCCCAGGGACCCCCCCATAGATGGGACGACAGGGCACTTCCTTCAGCCATTGTGTGTTTCACACAGTGCAAGGTCCTCAGGGTTCTCCCAGGCCACAGCAGGTGTCGGAATTTCCTTGTCTTTAAGGCTGAACAGTGGTCCATTTCACGGGTGGCTGTTCTGTCTGTCCACTCGTCCACTGACGGACACTTGGCTCACTCTCCCAGGGCTATTGTGTGAATACCCAGGCCTCCTGATCTGGCAAATTCAAGTATGAGGTTAGACAGGCCCCGTGGAAGCCCCCGCCCCTGCCACCAGCACCCCTGCTTCACCGTCTTAATCGACAGCCTGAGCAAGATCCGTCCTGGATCCTGCGACTCTAGAATTCCACATCCCTTCCACACCTCTTCTCTCTTTCTCTTGTCATTTCCCGATACCTTTTGCCACGTGAGCACACAGGACACGTTACGCCCAGACTCGTATCCTCGCAGCCAAGACGCGGCCAGCACTGGCCCTGGGCAGCCTCTGTTCTGGGGACGTGGCCTGGAGAGGGGTCCTCGGGTGCCGCTGCAGCCTTGGGCTCCTGGCTCCACTGTGAACAGGCCCTGGACTCTGGCTCCGAAGGTCACAGCAGCTCTTCACCTGGGGCTCTGCACGGTGCATGGGTGTCAGAGAGGTGGCACACCAGCCCTCGGGGTCTGTACCAAGGGCCCAGCACACAGCATGGCACCCCCTGAGGCCAAGAGTGGCACATGTAGCCTTTGTGGTTTTCAATGCCAAAATTCAGAAGTAGCAGTAGAAGGTAGCTCTCTCCAGGGCCAGGGTGACGGCGGTGGCTGGGGTGACGGCCGTGGTCCTTCAGCTGCTCTTCCCAAGTCAGTCTGCAGGCTCTCCCGTCAACGTGGGCCCAGTGTGACCACCACAGGCTGGATGCGCACACCCCGGCCCTGAGGGCACAGTGCTGGTACGGTCACGCCAGACCCCACAGTGGGTTTGCGCTGCTCATTTAGAAGTCAGGAAATCCGGGGCACAGAGCTATCCCTATGCACCAAGGCCACTCAGCTGGCCCCAAAGGCCCAGGGTGGAGATGGTGAGCTGTCATCAGCACACATGAGCAGCCTGGACCCATAGGTGGGGGTCCAGCAAGGACTGCACTTGCCCTCCACCAGACCGCATACAGGTCAGGCCAAATGTCCAGCTTTGGGAGCAGAAAGATGTACTGTCACTTCCAAACTGAAGTGGTCAGTCTCTGACAAACTACCTGTCCTCCTCCTCCCCATGGAAGCTGCAGAGGCCCGGTCTTGGAGTACTCAGTGTCACCCACAGTTGGAGGGATCTGGTCCTGAGACCTGAGGAGAGTCCCACTGTCAACAGAGCCTGGGACTGCTTGTCACAGCCCCCAGTGTGACTGGCTGATACATCTGCCTGTCAGTCAGAGCTCCAGGCGGGCTCAAACCCAGGTGCTGATTGAAAGGAAAGTCACAGAGCCTGGGCCACTTCCACACCAGCTTAAGAGGACAAGGCCAGTGTGCGGCACAGCCCTGTGTCAGGCTGCCTGAGGACAGCTCTGCTCAGCTCTGCAGGTCGGTGCAGCAGGCCTCTGTGGAAAGCTGCCCTGTGCCAGGAGTGTCAGTACAGAGAGCAAAGAGAGCGGCTCTGGGACACGGCTCTGGGTCACGGCTCTGGGTCACGGCTCTGGGTCACGGCTCTGGGACGCGGCTCTGGGACGCGGCTCTGGGACGCGGCTCTGGGTCGCGGCTCTGGGACACGGCTCTGGGACACGGCTCTGGGACACGGCTCTGGGTCACGGCTCTGGGACACGGCTCTGGGACGCGGCTCTGGGACACGGCTCTGGGTCACGGCTCTGGGTCACGGCTCTGGGACGCAGCTCTGGGACACGGCTCTGGGTCACGGCTCTGGGACGCGGCTCTGGGTCACGGCTCTGGGATGCGGATGAGATAAAGGGAGGCTCGTGGAGCCATCAGTGATGGAGAGGCCTCAGGGCGCTCAGCCCAACCAGAGGCCCAGGAAATGCTTGGTGGCTGGGGAGTCCTCAATGTGGTCTTAAAGGACAGGGTCCCGTGGGCTGAGTGCAGAAAGAGGGGAGGACATTCCAGGTGGGCACCCAGCGTGGACCAGGACAAGGGAGGGGGAAGCCCATGTGGGCCCATCCCAGGACACAGCAGATCCCACCTGGAGGACAGATGGACAGGCAGGCGGCAGGGACTTGTGGGTCACTCTGGGCAGCACAGAGGGATTCCCAGGCCACCAGGACCATGAGAGGCGGGTACCAGCATGGAGAGACGTGAGTGGGTGTCCATCCTACAATGTGCCCCTTGGTCACAGTGCAGAGCGGGACCCCAGGGGAGGAATTTGGAGGCCGGGAACCCTACGGTGCCCAGTGGGGCTAGGTCCAGAGAAGATGGAGCCCACCTCCTCCTGAGGAGTGGCTGGCAGACCCAGGCCCTGCAGGGACGATGCCCAGAGAGCGAGTGGGCGGGCCAACCTGAGACTTAGCTTCAAGGTGTCAACGTGGCAGCATGAGGGCCCGCACCCTGAGTGGGAGGTACCATGCAGTCCGGCTCCCGCCTCCTCCGGAACCCCCTCTCTCTCCCACTGACCTGGCAAATGCCTCGAGATGACTCCTCCCTGTCCCCTGACACGGCTCTGGGTCATGGCTCTGGGTCATGGCTCTGGGACGCGGCTCTGGGACACGGCTCTGCCTCAGTGCTGAGCCAGCTGTCACTGCTGTGGGGACTTCCACCCTCCCCCAGCCCCCGGGCTCCGGCCCTGTACTGCTGCCACCCAGAGCCTCAGTGGGCTTTCCTCCAGATGTGCAGGGGACAGGTCTGCCTGCCCCGGCTCAGCCCAGCAGCTTTCCAGGCAGGTAACTTCTTGGCAGTGGACGGGGACCCCCACTTGGCTGCTCCTCCTCCCCGAGAGGACCTTTCAGGAGAGGGGTGGGGCCAGGCCACAGACCCAGGTGGGGATGGGCCCAAGGAGGGCCTCGGGAAGCACGGGCCAGCTGGCGGCCTGGTTGAGTGGACGTGTGCCTCTTGGTGTCCTGAGCCAGGAAGAGAAAGGCCAGAGGCTCTTCGGGAGTGCAGGCCGTCCCCAGGCCAGCCGGCTCAGGAGACCAGAGAGGGCAGGCCCTGAGGCTGGCCGCACTGGAGCACAGAGCTGCCCGCCTCGGGGCCTTCTGCTCTCCTCTAAACGCAGAGATAAATGCCGTGGCCAGCCTGCCTGGACAAGCCCCTCTGGGCAGCAGGGTGGCGACAGAAGCCAAAGACAGCCCAGGCTCAAGAGAGGGCCTCTGGCACAGGAAAGGGAGGCAACAGCCACCGTCCCAGGAGCTCAGCAGGGAGGCTCTTGCCTCTGTGGGACACAGGAGGCTTCCTGGAGGAGGCAGCGTTGAGTGGGGCCCTGTGCATGTGCAGGATTTCAAAGGGGGCATGGCTAGGCCTGCGTCCCACCCAGAGGTCCTGGGCAAGGCAGCTCGGAGCAGAGAGAATCAGACAGTTCAAAAACTGGGCCATGAAGGCCAACTGGGGGCTCCCGCTAGAAATTCACTCAGTCGTTCAGCAAACACGAGTCAGCTCTGAGCTTGAGGCGCTGAGACTGCGGACTGAAAGGAGCCAGGGCAGCGCATGGCTGAGCGGCCTGGCCCGGGGCTCGGGACCTGGGAGCACAGAGCCCTCCCTGTCGGGGACACTGGACAAGAGGCGAGATGGGGTCCTTGTGCCGTGAGAGGAAGATGGTGGCAGCTGTGTTCGTCTGGTGGTCCCCAGGAGTGAATTCAAACCCAGCCTGTCCAGAGCAAAGGGAGAGACAAGGCCACCGTGGCTCACGGGCCCTGGAGCCAGCACAGGGGCTGCAGGGGATCTCCCTGCCCCATGGGTCATTTATCGAGCCAGGTGCAGAGACTCCTGTGACCATGCTGTGGTCTTCCCCCCCCCGTGGCCACAGGGCCCACAGGCGCCACCCCTGGCGAGAGGCTACTGGCCAGGCCTGCCTTGGTGCTGCCCGCACAGCCACGGGCTCAGGTTGGGGCCTGGGCCTGGCACAGCTGCCTCCTGCCTCCCCCTGCACTCACTCGCAGCCGCTGGCGTGTGGGTCACCGTGCATGTCTCATGAGGCGCAAGTCTGGGGGGAATCATCGGGTTAGGCCACGGCGGGGGGCGGCGGGTAGTGGTCCTCCAACCCCAGGACAGGCTTGGCAAACCCCAAGGGCTGTGGCTTCCCACACAGCAGGGGCCCCAGGAAGAGCACGCGCCTCCTGGGCTCACATTTACAGGAGAACGCGGCAGCTGTCCCTCTGCCACATGCAGGTAGGGGCCTTGCACTCTGGGTTAGGGAGGAGCTCAGCCGCAATTTGCAGGTCCCCTCTCCCCTGAAGAGAAGCAGCCTCATCCAGGATGAAGGTGGCCGCGGCACTCAGCACCCCGGCCTCCCGCGCCCTAACGTCATGCCCAGACCTCTCTGCAAACTGGAAATTCCTCAGAGGCTCCTGAGACACAAATCAGTGTTGACAAGGAAGGAAGCTGGGCTGGGAGCTGAGAGAAGGCAAGGGCACTGCCAGGCACAGGCCCAGCCCACCTGCTCCGCCACCCGCCTGCGGCACCGCTCCAGGCCCTGAAACTCCAGGACACAGCACCAGCCACCTGGCTGCAGCAGCTGGAATGCCCTGGAGTGGGGGACTGGAGGCCCTTTCCAGAGCCCCCCTGCCTTTCTACACAGCCACCCTGCACGGTGCCCCTGGGTCCCTCTCCACGCCCAGCCAGTGACCGAGGCACTTCAGGAGGCAGAGCCAGTGGCCCCAGAGGCCCTCCTGCTGGGGAGGCAGGAAGGAAGGTGACTCTGCAGCCCAGGCTCCTGCTGGCCCATGGGGCTTGTCTGCCTGCTCGTCCCACCAGGAGGGAACATGGTGGGGCCTCCTTGAGGGACAGCAGGGGGCCACGGCCTAGCCCACACCCCAAGCTCCCTTCTCCCACCAGGCCAGCCTAAAGCCACTCTTCCAAAGTGAGAGCGTGCAGTCTGCCTATCCTTCCTCCAGAGTGAAGCAGACACCCAGGACACTCCCGGGCAAGACAGCTGCCCGGCCTGTCAGCCACGTGGAACTCACTGCTGTCCTGGTGGCATCCAGAAAGCCACCTCCAAGGGCGCCTCTGAATGGAGGAAGGCCCACGTCACAGGGGGCTTACAGGCAGTCTGCACCCCCAGACACAGCCAGCACTCGAAGGCTGCAGATCCATCCTGGGGCAAACGAGGACACCAGCTGGTCCAGCCTCAAGCCCACTCAGCGCCAGGTCCTGCTAGACACCAGGCTGCCCACAGGGAGCGGGGCCAGCCCTCAAGATGGTGGCTGCCGGTGGGAGGCACAGAGTGCACACTAACAACAGAGGCAGTGAGCGTCACCAGGGCCTGTGAGTGCCGGGAAGAGAACACAGGAGGCCGCCGGAGCCGGGCCTTCAGCATCTGCAGCCTGAGCACAGGACATTCAGGTGGACGCTGCGACACAGGCACATCCACCAGGGCCCAGTGAGAGGAGCAGAGCTGGAGGCTGCAGGTGTCCCTGTGTGTGTGCACAAGCACGCACCCAGAGATGCCCACACACACGACCTGCACAGATGCCCACACACACGACCTGCACAGATGCCCACACACACACACACACACACACACACACAGATGCCCACACACATGCACACAGAGATGCCCACACACACGCACCCAGAGATGCCCTCACACCCGACCTGCATAGATGCCCACACACACACACACAGATGCCCACACACATGCACACAGAGATGCCCACACACACACACCCAGAGATGCCCTCACACCCGACCTGCATAGATGCCCACACACACACACACACACACACAGAGATGCCCACACACATGCACACAGAGATGCCCACACACCTGACCTGCACAGATGTCCCCCCCACACACACACACACAGATGCCCACACACCAGACCTGCACAGATGCCCACACACATGCACACAGAGATGCCCACACACATGCACACAGAGATGCCCACACACCTGACCTGCACAGATGCCCACACACACACACACACACACACAGAGAGAGATATCCACACACCAAACCTGCACAGATGCCCACACACATGCACACAGAGATGCCCACACACCCGACGTGCACAGAGACACACATGTGCCCATGCCTGTGCACATGTGTGTGCAACAGGCTGTGTGTACACAGAGCTGTGCACTCCTGGGGCTGGATGAGCACAAACACAACACTCCACTCCTGAAAATGTGTGGGAAGTTCCTTGGGAATGAGGCCCCCAGCTGTAGTGGGCACCAAAGAGGCCAGTGGACTCGGGCAAATCCCAGGAGGTCAGCAGGGAGCAGAACAGTCATGGAGAGGGAGGAGGACCCAGAAGGGCCGAGAGCAGCAGAGGCCGTGCAGGGTCAGCCCCAGAGAAACACACAGGGGGGCACATGCATAAGAGGAGGCACCAGCAGCTCCCGCCTCCTGAAGCGTGAGGCCAGGCCACGGGAGACCACGGCACCCACGGGGGCTCGAAGCCAAAACAGAGGGGGCAAGGACACGAGGACGGGGCGCGCCCTCCTGGGTGGGAGGGGTTACAGTGCAGCTGCTGACTGACAGGTGTGACAGTTCCTCCAAAGCCCAGCAGAGGCTCTGTGGGACCCCGTAACCCCTGCCCCAGGCACATGCCAAAAGAGTGCGGCGAGTAGTCGTGGAAATGTGTCCAGGAGCACTCAGGGGGAGCATTCACAGTAGCCAACAGGCAGAAACCACGTCCACTGAGGGGTGGATGCAGCAGATCCTCACATGGAATATTATTCAGCCTTAAAAAGGAAGGAAGGATTGTCCTGCCACAGCAAGGACCATCCTGAAACCCTGGTGCTCTGCAAAGAAGCCAAAGCAAAGGGCCCGGGGTTGCCTGGCTCCTTCACGTGCAGGGTCCAGAGAGCTGGATCCTCCTGCAGGCCGAAGGCTGGGCTGCAGGGGCGGGAGCCGCCGGCCACCACTGGCTTCCTTTGGGGTAATGTGGGTTTGGGAGCGAGTCAGAGGCAAAGGTTACACAGCGCTGGAAACGTTCTGACAGCCCCGAATTGTTCTCTGTAAATTGTTAATGTGTGTTATGTGAATTTCACCTCATTAAAAAATCCATCTGTATAATCCAATTTAAATACATCTTTCAGGTAGTGCCTATTAAAATTATGTTGACTTGGATCTTTTTAATATTATGAAAATAAACTGCGCTCAGGTGGGAAAATAAAGCAAACTTCTGCCACACTGAATCCTTGGAGAGAGCTGGGCTGTGTCGCAAGCCGGGCGAGGGCAGAGGCGGGCAGCGCCCACGGGCAGAGGCGGGGCTCGCGGGGACGGTGCTGGTCTCCAGCCCGTCCTCCCCCCCTCCCACCAGCCTGACCCGGCTGCTCCATCCTTCTCCCTAAGAAGCCACCTGTCCTGCTGACCAGGGACACTGAGATGTGGCCTGGAAATCTCTCAGGCCTGACCTTACAGGAGGAGCCTGTGGCTCGCAAAAGGGACCCCCAAGGGGGGACTCTTGTGGGTGGGATTTCCAAGGGAAGGTTCCCAGGACAAGTGGGTTGAGGGAGGGGACCCACAGGGGTCAAGGACAGCTGAAGAAAAGTAGTCTCATCAGGAGGTAGCCTCGCACTGTCCCCCTGAGAACGGACCCCACCAGCGCTGGTCCCACCTTGGGCCAGCCCTTTGTGCCTGCCGTCCTCGTGGCTGGTCACAGAGGCCAGTCTCCAAGGAGGGGCTGCTGAATCGGCCCCTCTGGCCAGAACTCTCATCCCCCACCGAGAGCACGGCCCTCGGGGGTCTGGCAAAATCCCTCCCTCACCTGGAAGCCCCTGGGGACCCCAGCTCTGCTTGGCCTCTGGTCAGTGCTCCTGTGGACCTGCAGACACAGGACAACCTCAGGCTACCAAGAGCCTGCCGGGGACAGCTGGGACAATGGCAGGGCCGGGGGGCAGAGAGGGTAATAGAAAGCAGCCAGGCCAGGGTTGGGGCCTCTTGTTTTGCTCTAAGTGCAGTTGACCTCGCTGCTAATAGTTAAGTGGATAAGGCAGAAAGAAACTGCCTCCTTTTCCCCTAAATAGATTTAGCCCTCACCCGGCCACATGAGCTTGGTCAGGCACGCGGCTAACGAGCCCTGCAGTGACCCACCCTTCAGCATCGTCCCTGTGGACTGCATGTGGTGACAGGGCTCCCAGGGCAGCTGGGCACACTCAAGACCCCATCAGCAGCAGAAACCCCCCGAGAGCAGGGCCTGCAGGGCCCCTGGCAGGCTGTGCAGAGGCAGCGCTGACCGGGGCGGGGGGCCAGCAGATGGGAGCCGAACCTCGGCCGTCGTCCCCCCGTGGGGCAGGCAGAAGGTCCTACCAGCCCTCCAGGGGTGGACCCTCCCCAGGGCCCCAGGCCTGGTCACAGTTATGGAGCCCTAATTAGCAGGGGCCGGTGACATGGGTGTTTGGAAGCTTTGCCGTGTTGGCTGCTGCTTTTGTGGGATCCCGATGCTCAGGTTAGAGCCAAGTCCTGGGACACAGGTCGGGGAAGCAGCCGCTCCCTCCTCCCCCAAGCCGGCCTCTTCCTCTGTGGCCAGTGCTGTCCCTGAAGGACGGGTCTTCCTTCCTCTGGCCTCCCGCCCACTGCCCCCAGACACACAGGCCACATCCCCAGGGTCCCTCAGGGCTCTCCTCCTGGGGGCTGCTGAGCAGGGGGACCTGGGAGGGGGCAGCCACCAGGAACCCCTTGGCTGGACCCAGCACTTGGGGCCCAGGGAGAGCTGAGACTGGAAATGCACCGGGCCTCGGGGCGCTGGCGGGTGTTCTGGTGAGGAGCAGCGGTGCCTGTCACCACCCTGGAGGGACCACTCATGTCCAGGCACCGTGGCAAGTCAGGAGCAAAGCCAGATGGGAAGGTGGTGCTCAGAGACAGCCCGAGTGGAGGCTGGTGTCCCGCTGAGGACAGGGCTCACAGCTGGTTCCAAGGCCCCCCGCCCCTCAGGAGCCCCTCCCTGCCCGCCCAGCACCCCGTGCCCACAGTTCTGTCTTCCTTCTCCCTGTGCACACATCACCCCACCTCCAACGACACCCTCGGGACTCTCCCCCATCGGCTCCTCAAACCCCACCTGGTGCACTTGTCAGCTCCCACTGGAGCGATGCTGTGGCCAGGAAGGTGTGCCACCCCAGGCTGACCCGTCTGCACACGGGTCTCGGAGCCGCTGTCCGGAGCTGGCTCAGCCCCTGGCTCTGCTTCAGGCTGCGCAGCAGGCGACCCTCACTCCAGAGGTTGGGCTCGGGTCTGTCCCCCAGTGTCTATCTGAAGCCCAGACAGGCCGGCTCCCTGACCAGCCAGCCCTCTTTGGCACCTCGTTACGTCGCCCAGAGCCCGGCCCCCTCAACAGGCTGCTCACTCGCACCCTGTGGCCTCTCCTGGATTGCAAACGCCCCGGTCCGTGGACTCGGGTGCTCGTCTCCACCCTGGGCCTGGCTCCCGGCACAGAGTGGAGGCTCAGCGCGTGTTTGTGATGAATGAGTCAATGAAGTTGTGCCTGAAGCCCGAGGAGAACCCCCCCACGTGGCTCTCTCTCCGTCATTCGCAGGGCCAGCGTTCCCCCAGGAGCCCACCCAGCCAGGGCTCGGCTGGTTGTGGAGGCTCTGATGTGAGGGACGAGGGACTCGTGGAGGTACGCTCAGCCGTGGCATTGCAGAGTCTCCTCTGGGTCACTGCCCCCGGGGACACGGGCTCACAGCAGGATCTCTGCTCCTGGCTTCCCCAAAGTGGAGCTGCTCCGTGCTTTCACATGCGCAAGTCCTGACTGAGACCCAGCAGAGGAAGGGCCCGGCCGCCTGCTGCCTGTAAGGACATGACTGGGGTCCTGCTCCCCCACAGGGCGGCTGGTGGTGGGCAGGCCTGGTACCGCCTTAGCACTCAGGCGAGGAAGGGTATCGGACACACCCCAGCCAGGGGAGCAGGCTCTGGGGCGAGAGCAAGGAAGGGCGGCAGGTGCCCCAGCAGAAGAGCCTGTAGATGAAATGTGGGCTGGTTCAGTGAATGGCGGCGCCAGGCACCACCTCTGAAGCGCTGTGGTGATGTCCGCTAGGGCAGCCAGCGTCCCTGTGTGCCCAGGAGGGAGGGCTCCTGGATCAGGGCTCTCTATGCACGAGGGAGTCCAGGCAAACTGGGACCACAACCACCCTCCCCGAGTAACGAGAGCCTCAGCCCCCGCCCCAGTGCCCCTCCTGTACAAGGCCAGGGCCAGGCAGGCACAGAAAGTAGAGCCTAGGACACCCTGGTGGGTGCACCCTCCCCGGTGGGAGGGCAGGGAGAGCGCATGGGGGAGGGACTGCCCTAGGGGAAGGGTCTCGCCCAGCCAGCTGCCTGCAAGGGACCCTCAGCTCCCCCAGGCCTCGTGGGGGACCTCCACAGAGGACAGAAGGGTCCCTTGGTCATACATGCCACTGAGGAGGTCCCACCGAGGACCCGGCACACAGCCCCCTGCCTGGGGGTCTGCCTCGCGGCCCTGCCCCTGTAGTCCTCCACCCTGCGCCTCCGTAGCCTCCCGGATCTACAGCACGTGGCCTCAGGTCGCCCACACACAAGAAGGTGGGTTTGGACGCAGCTTGTCCCCCCAAGCTCCGATGTCAGGCCCTGGCCTCCGAACTGCCCCCACGACCTGCCTGGTGTCCAGGTGAGGCTGGAGCTTCTGGTCCAGAAAGTGAGGGACTGGAGGCCTGGGGACAGGGAGGCTGCCCTGCAGAGACCCAGGGGCCCCGCGCGTCCCTGGGCCCCGGGCCTGTTGGCCTCCGGGGCTGGTCTCCAAAGCACCTGGCCGAGAGCTGGGGAGGACCTGGGAGAGGGGCACAGGGTCTCTCAGGCCTAGAGCTGCCCTGGATCAAGGCCTCCCTTCCCTGGCCTGCTGGACCTCTGCAGGGGCTTTATATTCCCAACACCCAACCAGGTTCCCCTTCCTCCCTACTCCGAGGCCTCTGGTCCATGAGACCCTCGAATCTAGACCCTCCTGCCTCAGCGCAGCCCCACCCAGAGGCAGGCACACCTCAAGGCCACCCAGGCTTCTTCCAGTCCAGGTTCCCAAAGCCCTCCCTCACCGCTGGGTCCCCAGGCTGGCCTTGGTCTGCTCTCGCAACAGAGGCTCAGCACGCAGAGCTGGCACCACCTTGGAGAGGGCACCCTTGCTGTCCCAACAGGCAGACCGGCCCTGAGAGGAGGCTGAGTGCCGTGCCAGGGCCACATGCCTATCCAGGCTGGGCCCAGCTGCCCAGCTCGCAGGGGGCGGGGACAGGGACCCAAAGAACAGGGTGCGCGAATGAGGGGGCAGCGGCTGGAGAAGAAAGAGCCTCAGTGACCGAGCCCCAGCCCCGGCGTCTGCTGGGACCGGGCCATCCTGAGCTGGCCACCAGCCAACTGAAACAGACCATTTTGAGTAAGCAGGCGCTGCCACTCCGGCCAACACGCCATCAGCATTTATTTGCCCAACTCAAAAGGGGAAGAGCGCCGAGAGGCAGGCCTGAAAGTGAAAAGCAGCGCGCCCGTCAAGACTGCGGGCGCACCGCCAGCCGCTCCTCGGCGGACCTCTGCGCTCGCCCTGAATTTAACCAGCTGGAAATCCTTTTTTAAGTTGCCTCCTATTCAACCTTTTGAAATAAAGATCTGCCTTTTAATGGGAAATCTGCTTCCCGCCGTGGAGCGGGAGCCGGCACCGTGGCCAGGCCCGTCCTCCTGGACGGCAGCCGCCGGGTTTTGGCTGCAAACCCGGGGAAGCGCGTGTGCAGGGCGGAGGGGCGCCGACGGTCAAGGCCACTGTCCCTGGGTGAGGGGACATTCTCAGACCACAGGCACAGAGGCTTCCTTAGAGAAAGCAGGAAATTAAAAAGCAACAGCAATAAGAAGATGCCCTGCCAAGAAAATAAAGAAGACATTTTCCGTGCGTGCTCACCTAAGGGCCGGGTGGAGCTGTGGGCACCAAAAGCCACCAGTCAGGCGGGCTGGGTTCAAGTTCCACCACGGCCTCCGGGCTCTGGGCCTGAGCCTCTCACAGAGTGTCCCTAGGTCTCAGTCTCCCTATCTGCGAGTCCAGGTGATGCCAGCATCGAGTGACTGCAGACTGAGTGACAGGTGACACAGGCACCACCAGATCATAGATGACAGGCAACAGGCTCTGTCCTAGATATGATTTGTCACCCAGTCACATGGGAAGCGGGTTCACTGGGGAAGTGGGGCTTAGTCGATGTCCGACTCTGAGACCCTGGGTGTGAGGGGGCTCCCCAGGGCCATGGGGACTAAGACAGGGCCGTCACCAGGCTGCTGGCCTTGGTGAGGGATGAGGCAGACAGGGTGTGAACCTCAGAGTGGACAGACCTCGGGTGGACTGAGCTGCAGGGGGCCTCGGGAGATGAGATGACCGCAAGGGGCTGGGCACGGTGAGGGAGCCTGCATGCAGGTGAGCGGGAAATGGAGGTGAGGGAACCTGCATGCAGGTGAGAGGGAAATGGAGGTGAGGGAGCCTGCATGCAGGTGAGAGGGAAATGGAGGTGAGGGAGCCCGCGTGCAGGTGAGCGGGAAATGGAGGTGAGGGAGCCCGCGTGCAGGTGAGCGGGAAATGGAGGTGAGGGAGCCCGCGTGCAGGTGAGCGGGAAATGGAGGTGAGGGAGCCCGCGTGCAGGTGAGCGGGAAATGGAGGTGAGGGAGCCCGCGTGCAGGTGAGCGGGAAATGGAGGTGAGGGAGCCCGCGTGCAGGTGAGAGGGAAATGGAGGTGAGGGAGCCCGCGTGCAGGTGAGAGGGAAATGGAGGTGAGGGAGCCCGCGTGCAGGTGAGAGGGAAATGGAGGTGAGGGAGCCCGCTTGCAGGTGAGAGGGAAATGGAGGTGAGGGAGCCCGCGTGCAGGTGAGAGGGAAATGGAGGTGAGGGAGCCCGCGTGCAGGTGAGAGGGAAATGGAGGTGAGGGAGCCCGCGTGCAGGTGAGAGGGAAATGGAGGTGAGGGAGCCCGCGTGCAGGTGAGAGGGAAATGGAGGTGAGGGAGCCCGCGTGCAGGTGAGAGGGAAATGGAGGTGAGGGAGCCCGCGTGCAGGTGAGAGGGAAATGGAGGTGAGGGAGCCCGCGTGCAGGTGAGCGGGAAATGGAGGTGAGGGAGCCCGCGTGCAGGTGAGCGGGAAATGGAGGTGAGGGAGCCCGCGTGCAGGTGAGAGGGAAATGGAGGTGAGGGAGCCCGCGTGCAGGTGAGCGGGAAATGGAGGTGAGGGAGCCCGCGTGCAGGTGAGAGGGAAATGGAGGTGAGGGAGCCCGCGTGCAGGTGAGAGGGAAATGGAGGTGAGGGAGCCCGCGTGCAGGTGAGCGGGAAATGGAGGTGAGGGAGCCCGCGTGCAGGTGAGAGGGAAATGGAGGTGAGGGAGCCCGCGTGCAGGTGAGAGGGAAATGGAGGTGAGGGAGCCCGCGTGCAGGTGAGTGGGAAATGGAGGTGAGGGAGCCCGCATGCAGGTGAGTGGGAAATGGAGGTGAGGGAGCCCGCATGCAGGTGAGAGGGAAATGGAGGTGAGGGAGCCCTCGACAGCACCCCCAGGGAACCTCCCGTCTAGCCAGGGAGGGAAGCTGGGCACAGCAGTCCAGGGGAGAGGGCCGACGGGCGGAAGGCAGCAGGGTGTCCTCTCAGGCACAGGCCCGTGTGGGAGCGTGACGCGTGCATGTCAGAGCCTGGCTTTGCTGAGGAGACTGCGCCCCAGGGTGTTCTGTCACCTGTGCACGCCACACCCTGCTCCTCCGATGGTGCTCTGACACCATGACCCAAGGTCTCCAGCAGCCGTCCACCTCTCCAGCCGTCCCCTCCCTGCATGACCAGTGGCCAGAAGGAGTGACCGGAAACAGCCCCTCTGGGAACGCTGAGGTCTTCTCCTGGAGAAGGCCGAGAACCCTGTGCTCCAGGAGCAGCGGCTTCCTCCTCAGAGGGACGCAGGGAAGACCCCCGTGGTGGGGGGGTGCCCAGCCTGAGAGATGAGCGGGCTCTGGGTGAGGTGGGAACTCTCCGGGGGGCAAGAGCCACTCCCAGCAGAGCCCCAGAGGCTGGGACAAACTGAAGCTGGTTGACCGGGACGTTCACGGAGAACAAAGGTCCAGCAAGGCAGGGTGACCACCGGGGCGTCAGGTGGCAGGACTAGACTGGGAGCACTGGCCTTGCTCAGAAGACCCCGCAGCCAGCTCTCACACCTGAAGGAGGTCAGCCTGGTTGGAGAGAGGAGCTGGGCACCCAGGCCAGGGCTCCTAATGGCTCCACTGAGATACCACCCATGTGCGGGCCTGGTGTCCATCTGAAGTGCAGACCTCAGCAGCCTCTGGCAGATCACACCACTGGGCTTTAAATTGTGGTAAAATATACACAACATGGGACTTATCATGACATCTGCTTTCAGGGTCCAGGTCAATGGGACCAAGCACAGTCACAATGTCACACAACCACAACCATCTACTTCCAGAACTTGGTCAAAACCCCAAATAGAAACTCACACCCACCAGGGAAGAGCTGCTGGCTCCCGCCCCTGCGGCTCTCCCGCCCTGGTGACCTTGGTGCACTTCCTTCTCTGGACCTGCCTGTTGCAGACCCAGTGGAACAGAGCCACCCTCTGTGACGCTCATTGCACAGGGCAGAGTGTCCTCAAGGTCCAGCCACCTTGACGACAGCCTGCCTGGTGCTTCACTCCTCATTACAGTCAGATAACCTTCCACTGGGTGGACATGCCACATTCTGTCTGGCCATCCTCCTGTCCAGGGGCATGGGCTGCCTCCACGTGGCCTCTGCCAAGAACACGGCAACAGGCCTGCACCTGAGTCTTGCACAGGCTCCGTGCCCGTCTCCGCACAGATTCGCTATCATGCTTTTGAACTAAAACAGAGTCAAAGAGACAGACGTGCCCGGCTTCTCACACGGCCACAGCTGGAAGTGGAAGGACCTCGGCAAGAACAGGCAGGGGCACCAAGGGACAGCGTCACAGCAGCCCAGAGAACTGCGAGGTGGTAGAGATAGAGAAGGGAGACTCAGACGCTCCTCAGACCTCAGAGCCAGGGCGCAGGAGGTGGCAACAAGGAGGAACGCAGGGTGGGGACAGTTTGGGGATCATGGTATCTAGAAAGTGAGTCTGAATCCTCAGGCAAATCCCTCCCAGGAAAGACCCCCTCCAAGGGCCTTTAAGAACAGAATCCTCCCACCACAACGGCCAGCGTGGAAAAGACTCCCCAGATCAAGTGCCGGCAAGGACGTGGCGTGGTGGACACACCCACCCAGAGGGCAGGGCACCCAAGAGCGCTCTGCAGATGGCCTGGCAGCATCTGCTGGAGCTGGACATGTGGGCACCCAGCAGCCCCACTGCCCAAGGCTCAGCCTCGGGGCCACCAGAGACAGATCCAGGGATGTTCACAAGCAGCTTTATTCTTGGTGGCCAGAGTCTCAAGTGCCCGTCAGCAGAAGCACACGTGAGTACATTGTGGGTACTGGGAGCACCCCACGGCCACCATAGGAGGTGCTCGTGGAGAACCTGTGCATCCTGCAGACCCTCCCCGGGACAAGGGGCAGACCCCAGGGACAGGCTGGGGCTCCCCTCTCTGTGAAGTTCAGGAACTGAAAGGACCAACCCACAGGACGCCAGGAAAGAGGACCTTGTAGGACTTGGTAGGACCCCATCTACACAGAAAACTGCATGTTCCAACGTCTTACAGAAAGTCGGGGGAGTCCTGATGGAGACTTAGGGTGACAGAAAAGAGGACAGTCCCACAGGCAAAGCCACCGGCTCCTGGGGGCATCTGGGCCCACACACAAGAGAGAGGGTCAGACACGCCAGACGGGAAGTGCCTTGCAGGGATGGCACAGCAGTCCTGAAGGCCTAGACTCTGAAGGGGACGGAGCAGATGTGAAGGACTCCGTCCAAACCCAGAACCCGCCGCCTGGCCTCTGAGGACAAGGCTACGCAAGGAAAGAATCACAGCAACAGTCACCTGCGCATGGGCAAGCTGGGCAGGAGGGCACCGGGCAGCCCGGGGGATGTGCCGTGGGAACCTCTCGACCAAACCCCTAAGGTCCACTTCACTGCCGAGAGGTCCACTATTTAAGTAGAAAGAGGGGGCTTGTGAGGTGACCCAGTGGGGTTCTTGGTTTCTCCAGGGTCTTTGGGGTGGGCAGAATAACCACCCAAAGACACCACACCCTAACCTCAGAACCGTCGTGTTCTGAAGGAACCCATCTCCACGGACATGTGACCTCGCCAAGCAGAGGGGCCTCCTCTGGTGGACCCCGAGAAGGGAGAGTCTCCTGGCTCATCCAAGTGGCCAGCGCGATCACAGGTCCTTCACGGTGGAGGAGGGAGGCCGGAGAGGTCAGAGCCACGTCCTGGGTTGCAGCTGGGGGAAGGGGCCACACCAGGACTGTGGGCAGCCGCCAGAAGCTGGAAAAGAGAAGGAAGCAGGTTCTCCCCGGAGCCTCCCGGCCCTGCGCACCCTGGACCTTGCTGGTGAGCCCCCCGGGCAGCCCGTAGCCCAACGGTGAGGGCCATGCGTCCTCCAGCACTGAAGTGGGGGGTGAGGCTGGGTGCCACGGCTGCACCTGTGACCCCAGCGCCTCAGGAGGCTGAGGCAGGAGCATCGCAAGTTTGAGGCCAGCCTCAGCAACTTACTTGGTGAGACCCTGCCCCAGAATAAAAACTAAAAGACGGGGGGTGTAGCTCAGCGATAGAGCACACCTGCTTCAATCCCCACTACCAAAAAAAAATGCAGTGACTTGACGGGAAGCATGGCCATCTCTGCACCCTTCCTCCTCCCCTCCGCCCCGCCCCCCTCCTCCCCCCACAAGCCTCCCTTCTCTCCAACCTCGAGGGCTGCTCCCCACTGCTCAGGACCAGCAGCGCCACCGTCAAGGCTTTGGGTGGAGAAATCTCGCCGCACGCGGCAGCTTATGTAACTCCATCCCCTGCCACAGCCACCAACGCCCACAGATGCCCGCGGAGACCTGTGCCACGAGCCCACCCACGCACCTGCGGACGGGCAGACGCCAGCTCCCATCAGGAGCCCGAGTCCTGGGGCAGCGCTACGGTCCACTTGCCCCGTCCAACCTGGGGGCCCGGTCAACACCGTTCAGCTGGGCTCGAAGGAAACTGGCCTGGCTGGACTCCAGGAAAGAGGCTTTGTGTCCTGGGCCTGTCCAGCGCCTTTGCCCATACAGACGTGTGTGACCAGCAGGCCGTGCCAGCAGGCCGTGCCCTTGTCTCTGGGCAGCTGTGTGCATGGTGGTGGGCCCTGCGTCTCCTGCACCAAGTCCCCGCATCCCGAGGCCTCATCTCAGACTCTGGTGTCTTCCCCCACCGAGGCCCACCACCTGGGGCAGTTGGGGTCTGCCAGCACAGCCCTGGATGGGGCCATCTCTCTTGCAGCTCCTCCCACGGCCACACTTGAGTGGCACAGCTCTGGGGACAGGCCAGCAAGGGACAGCAGGAAGACAAGGACAGAGGCCAGAGAGGCGCTCTGATTTCCATGACAACAGCAGAGTCTGGCTGCCTGTGTGGGAATGTGATCCCCGAGAGCTGGGTCTGCCCACCTCAGCCTGAGGTGGACGCCGCCCTCCTGGCCCTGGGGTCCAGCGCTGCCTGTGTGTGCGGCTGTGTGTGTTCAAGACCAGGGGAAGCTGTTCCTGAGGGCTGGACGTAGAGAGGGAGAGGGACCCAGGACCGGCTCCAGGCCTAGAGACCCCAGAGGCTCACGTGCCCTTGACCTTAGGGGATGGCCTGGGTGGGGCCGGGAAGGGGAATGGCTGAACATGAGGCCCAGGGAGGACCCTGCAGGTCAGGGGAGAGGGGGAGAGTGAGCAAGCACTGGTGGGTTCAGGACCCCGGCCAGCCCTGCCACTCCCACCCACCTGGCACTGTCCCCTGCGGGGCTCAGGACCTGGTAAAGCTCCGCCCACCCGGGTCGTTTGCAAAACTGCCAATTGTGTGAGTAAATGCAAGTTTTCACTGGGCTCCAGGCTCGGCCTGACATACGGCATGTCACCACACAACGGCAGCGCAGCTCTGTTAATGCTGAGCACCCACCCATCAGGAAGGACGGTCCTGGGGAGACAGGGACCCTCTGGCCCCCAGCGTTGGCACCCTCGGATCTATCAATGAATTCTGCCATGGTGCCTGGTCCATCCGGGACTCAAAGCCTCCTGACTGCCGGGTTGTGGGCAGAAGAACAAAGGGAGAAATTGATCCACTTCACCCCTTGAATGAGGATCTGAATGATCCTGTGAGCCATGCAGCAGGCTGGCTGGCAGATTCGATTTGTTTCTGTTAATTCACAGGAAAGGAGGCCCAGGAAGAGAGGGACTGCTCTGCCGTGAAAACAGAGCCGTCGCTTTGTTTTGCTTAAATAAGGCAGGTAACACCCAGTGGCTGGCGCAGGACTGAAGCCAGAACAGTCTGGCCCACTCTGCTTCCGGGTCACAGAGGCTGCAGCTCAGGGGCCGGCTGGGGCGTGGCCTCTCCTCTGGTCCTTCTTGGGGCAGGTCCGGCTCTGGGTTTCTGCAGACTCCTCTCCCGCCTGCAGGTCCACGTTCCCTGAGGCTGATGGCAGCTGCTCTGGGCTTCCAGGGACACCTCTCAGTCTTTGCCCCTGGGCCCTCCCTCCAGGCCGCAGGCGAGGGTCTCACCAGTCGGCTACAAAGGATCCTTCTTTTCAAAGTTGGTTTTGATAAGAGAAACATGGCCACCTCCCAAAAGATGAGATTAGAACCGAGAAAGAGGAGAGGGAGGCAGGGAGGGGAGGGGCGGGCCGGCCTCCACCTCCCTCTGCCCACCCTCCACTCTGCACCTGGCTCTCCTGCCCCACCTCCCCTTTTGAGTAGCCTGTCGGACCCACTCAGCCCCCTCCTGGTCCCAGCAGGTCCTGAGGCTCTGAGGGGACATGAGGGAGGGGTGGCCAGGAGGCCCCACCGCTGGTTGCAGTCCAGACCCTGGTGACCTTGGATTCGTCGTTCACCTCTGTAAATCAGGGCTCTCCAAGAAACAGCCACTGGAGAGAGCGAGGGGTTTCTGGGGCACCAGCGCCTGCCGTTGGCAGATGGAGAGCCAGGCCGGCCAGTGGCAGGTCCCCTGAGCTCACAGGCGTCCCAGCTCGGGCAGGCAGGAGGGGAAGGGTAAAGCCTCCGTCCTCCGCTGGCTACCCTGGACAGGATGGAGGAAGCCCACCCACACTGGGAGAACATCTGCGTCACCAACCACGCAGGCCTCCTCGGAGGGCCCAGACCTAGGCAGCTTCACGGGTGAGCCGACCCTCACCTCCCGCCTCGCCACCTGCCTGAGGCGTAGCCGCAACACGGGGCCTGCCTCCCAGGGCAGCTGTCTGTCTCTGGGCAGCTGTGTGCATGGGTGGTGGGCCCTGCACACAGTCCAGTGCTCACAGTCCAGGCCCTTGTAGTGGATCTAGACGGGCGCTGGGCGGGGAGCCCGGGGAAACCTGGAGGGACAGCAGAGACAGGAAAGAGTGGGACAAGGAAGGACCCGCCCCAGACCTGGAGCCACAGGAGGCAGGCTGGCACTGCTGCAGGCCTCAGGGTGACTGGAGCCGGGGCCTGGAGGCAGCTGTCCTGGCCCCGGGTCTCCTCCTAGGCGGTCAGCCCCACCTCTGCTCTCTGCACACCGCCCCACGTTCCCTGGACCCCTGCAGAGATGGCACTGCCCAGCCCCCCAGCCACACCCCACGAAGCTCTGGTCAGCGCTCAGACTTCAGGGAGGTCCTCCATTAGGGAGCAGGCGGTATCCCTCCAGAAGGTACGTGGACGTCCTCACCCAAAGCTCAGGTGTGCCCAGCTGGGACACAGGGTCAGTACAGATGTAACCGGGAAGACGAGGTCACACTGGAGAGCAGTGGCCCTTCATCTAGCATGACAGTCCTCATAAGAGAATGCACAGACACTAGGCCACGTGGGGACATAGAAGGCCAGGTGACAATGAAGACAGGTCCTGGAGCCATGCAGTCACACACCGAGGAAGCCGAGGTCTGCCGGCAGCAGAAGAGTCAGCAGGAGAGTCAGGAAGAGGCCTCCCGGGGGCCCTCTGAGGGAGTGGGCCCTGCCCGACCTGGACCTTGACCTCAGAGCCTGACCTCCAGACGGAGAGCAGGTTCCCGCTGTTCCCAGCCGCCCAGTGTGGGGTCCCTGCTATGGCAGCCACAGGTCACTGGGCCCGTGCTGGGTCCAGGCCAATCAGCCACCTACGCAGTACCGGACCACCCCAGCTGGAACCAGAGGACGGGTCACCAGAACACAGGTGAGCTGCACACGCCCGGCCTGCTGCTGGCCTGGGGGACCACGTGCCTGCGCCTGCTCCCTGCCGGACCTGCCAAGAGGAGGACAAGGCCTCGGGGAGGTGGGAAGCTGCGAGTGGGGTCCTGCGCCCAGGCCCAAGGCCAGACCAAGCCCAGCCCTTTCCCAGGGGAGGAGTGGACAGCCGGAACCTGGGCCGAGGCCGCAGGCCAGGAGGCAGAGCGAGCAAGGACAGGAGGATGCACACACTGGGCTCCCTGCCTGGTCACGACTGGACAGGACCAAACATCTGGGACAGCCGACCAGGAACCGGGCACCTTGAAGAGGGACCAGAGACCCCGGAGCTCTTTCTTCCCTCTCTGTCTCAACACTCCCACCTCCCCAGGTCCCTCCTGCCACCGTCGGGGTCTCAGAGGGCGAAACCCCCTGAATGATCAGAAACCACACTGAGGCTGCTTCCTTGGCTTTAGGACGGGCCTTTGGAGGCCCCAGGGCTGCTCCTGCTTCTCCTGCCCACCCCGTCCCCCTGCCAAGAGGCAGGAAGTGAAGAGCCACCGGGAAGTCAGAGCAGATCGTCCCCAAGTCCCCACTAAACCCCCATTTCCCAACTTGCTTCCCCAGGAGTTTGATTCTGGGCTATGTCCACTCACAGGTCACCAGCCTCGCTAAAAGGGTGGGCAGCGACTGGTAAGCAGGCGTGGGCCCGTGAACTCAGGTTTTTACTCAGAGCGTCCTGTTTTAGGGAAAAGCCGCCATGGCCCGGGGCAGCAGTTCCAGAAGCACTGGCCGTCCAGAAAACCTAGGAAGAAGGACACGATTCAGTGACGGGCATTAAAATATAAAGCCACGATGCATTTTTAAACATTCCTCACTTGTTTTCCAAAAATCCCACAACCCCTCCCAGACAGCACGCGAGAACCTGCGGAAACGTGACTGTACTGTCCCTCTCACCTCCACCCGGGCTGGCCGCTCCCGGGCCCCCCCATGGAGTTGGCTTGCTCCGGCCCAGGGGCGAACGTCCATGGGGCGTGGCCAGGGGACAGCGGCCTGGGAGCTGCCGGCCCGCGTGGTATTTTTCCTGCATTATTTAACACAGCCCTTTCAGCGTGTGCTGGAGCCGTGACGTTCCCAGCGAGGGACCATGACCCAAGGAATATTTGCAAAAAGCTGAGTTAGGTAAATATTTTATGCCCGTTAATGTGGTGGCCTGCACGACGGGCAGGGGCAGGGGCAGGCGGGCAGGGGAGCACGTGCCTGGGCACGTGCCCAGGGTGGCCAGGGTCCCTGACAGCAGAAGCGGCTGCCCAGTCTGTGGGGCCCCCGTCCCTTTGCGGGAGGGGCCACACACCCTCCACGCACTCTCAGGGAAGTGCCCAGTCCCGTGGAGGTTGGCGTCCCCAGTCACCGCAGCCCGGTGTCCACACTGTAAAAGGCAACACTTCCCAGTGGCTCCAGCCCATGATGATGTGGTTCCCAGAGAGGGGCCAGGGCCTCGGCAGTGGAGAGCAGAGTCCTCGGGCCCCACCCCAGACCAGCGTCCTGTGCAAAAGGAGGTTCTCAAATGGGTTCTGGAGCGGGACCCCATCCTGGCTCACAGCTGACCACTTCTGATGTGGCCTCCTTCAGCATCCTCTCTCCCTCCTGAGAGAGCCACTCGGGGCCCCCTGCCCCCCATGCCACAATCTCCTCTTTGCTTCAGGTTTTGGGTATCAGAAAATTACACATTGGCATGGGGGGGGGGCCTTGTGCCCCCACCACGCACCTACAGCTAGAGTGAGGACTGGGCTCCCACGCTGGGCCAGCTGGCCCTCGCCCCCCAGCACCCTGCAGGCTGGCCCTCGCCCCCCAGCACCCTGCAGGCTGGCCCTCGCCCCCCAGCACCCTGCAGGCTGGCCCTCGCCCCCCACCACCCTGCAGGCTGGCCCATGCCCCCCACCACCCTGCAGGCTGGCCCTCGCCCCCCCAGCACCCTGCAGACTGGCCCTCACCCCCCAGCACCCTGCAGGCTGGCCCGTGCCCCCCACCACCCTGCAGGCTGGCCCTCGCCCCCCAGCACCCTGCAGACTGGCCCTCACCCCCCAGCACCCTGCAGGCTGGCCCTCGCCCCCCACCACCCTGCAGGCTGGCCCTCGCCCCCCAGCACCCTGCCCCGGGCTCACTGCATTTTGGTTGGCAGTGTATGTGGGGGGTCCCTACCACACCCACAGCAGCGACTTGGGGATGGGGGCCTAGGTATGTAACCACACAGGGCCACATGCCACCTGCAATCCTGGGAGCCCCCGCCAAACCTTGAGCCTCAAATCCAGGGCAGTGGGGCTGTCGGGGCAGGGCCTCCTGGGGAGGGCGTCTGGAGGACAGGGGCTAAAGGAGGGTGGAGCAGAGGCCCAGGCGGGTGGGCGCCCTTGCTGGTCTGTCCTACAGTGACATTCTGGGCTTGCTGTACAGGGAGAGGCCCAGCTTCCCTGGGCAGGAAAGAGGAGAAGCCAGAGAGACAGTGGAGGGACCTGTGGCCCCAGTGAGGTGGACAAGTGGCCCAGTGAGGTGGACAAGCTCTGTGCGAGTGTCTGAGGCCTGAGCACAGGGACAGCCCTCAGTGGCCCGCCCCTCCCACTCCCAACTCCTATCACAGAAAGCCCCTTCTCCACCAGGAGAGGAGGGACAGGTGGGGATGGGGGTCTGGCTTCCTTCCAGGGTCCTGGAAAGAGGGACAGGCATGGAGTAGAAGGGGGACAGGAAGAGGTGTGGGAAGGGCAAGGGGTGGAGGCAGAGGAGGCCGTGGGAATGGCAGATGGTGCTGTGGTTTGTGCTGCTCTCAAGTTCCTGTCGAAATGACCCTGGGGCAGGATTGGGGGCCTGGGCCTTCCGGAGGGGATCAGGTCATGAGCGCTCCTCCCTGTCTGTGGGATCAAGACCTACAAAAGAGACCTCCGGAGCATCAGTCCTTCCTGCCCTCCTGCCTCCTGCCACAGGAGGAGGTGGTGAGGGAGCAGAGAGCCGCCCACAGGTGTGAGGCCGTAGGCACCGCGACCTTAGACTTCCCAGCCTCCAGAACTGCAAGAGACAGACCCTGCTCTTCTGAACTCTCCGGCATCAGGTGTTTTGTTATAGCAGCACCAACAGACCAGGACATGGAGGGGCCAGGCACAGGGAACAAGCAGGGCAGCCTGCGGCGGGGGCAGGCACAGGAAGGTGTCAGGCGCCATCAGGGCCAGCAAGGAGGCGCTTGATCAGGATGCGCCCTACTCTGCAGATCAATGGCTGCCGGAGCCATTAGCCACGAAAATGAGACAGAAGAGAAGGGCCTGATAGGCGATCGATACCAGGTTAACAGGACAGACAGGAAAGGGCCCTGCAGAGGACACCGGGGGCCAGCGACTGACGTCTCAACCAGAGGAGGCCGCCCAGGCAGTCTGTCACACACCCCTCCACTGAAACCCTGCTGCCCACACACGGTCAGGCTCAGGTGGCTCAGAGAAATGCAGGGACAACCTGGCCTGGGCCTGCCAGACGCTGGCAGACACTGGGTGCCCTGGACACGGGGCCTGCTGGACACTGGGGCCTGCTGGACACTGGGGCCTGCCAGAGCTGGATGTATCAGGACAGCCACTGGCATCACCAAAGGAAGGCAGCCTGTGGGGCTCGCTGGCAGCTGCAGAGCGCTGGCTGGTGTGTCGAGGGCACGTGTCTTGGAGGTGGTGCTCACGGGGCAGAGAACAGGCTGGAGAATCCAGGTCACTGCACAGGCCAGGCGCCCAGCAGTCACTGCGAGGCTGTCAGCCCAACTTGACTCCCACCCAGCTGCTCTCCAGCCACGGTTCAGGGTCCCAGGAGAGGCAAGTAGGGGCTGCTCTCAATGTGACCCACCAATCAGAGTCAGAATCTTTTTCCAGAAGAGGAGAGGCACCGCCTCTTGTCTCCCATCCTGCAAACTCACAGACCCCCATGCAGCTGTGTGACCTCGGGTGGGCTGCCTAACCTCTCTGGGCCCATCCAGAGACCCCTGAGAGTTAAGCTGAGTGGCATAGGTGAAGTTTGTCCAAAGCCTGTCACAGAAAACATGTTTCCACTGTCACCTACATGCCTGTGTGTGTCCAGGTGAACACTACTTGTACATACGTGTGCATTGTGTGAGCACATGTGTGTGCACATTTTTCAACCCTGGTTATGGCTGCAGGGTGAATGACCTGCAGGAGCCTCCAGACAGGCTGGTTTCAGCTGATGCCGTGACACTTCCACCCAGGAGCTCACCGAGGAGAACGCGGCAGCCACGCACCCCTGTGCCCTGGACAGAGGCCCAGGGACTCAGGCAGGGCAGAGACGAAGCAGCCTGAGGGCCATCCCCTGCTCCCCTGCCCATTACAGGCCCCACAGGGCCGCTTCCCCGGCCCCCCAGAGCCCCCCTGGCCCAGGCAGCACCCTCGCATCTCAGTGCCAGCAGGCCTGGACCACCTGGACCTGGTCAGGTGATAGCCCCACCCCCCCCGTGGAGGACCTTGACAGGCCCCGAGCCCCATGAGTCCCCAGGGGGCCAGGAGCACCACACCAGCCATCCCAGCAGCCTGTTCTTAAGCGGACAGGCTCTGCCAAGTCCTGGTGCGAGGGGTCTGGTCCTCCTATGAGACCCAAGCCTTCCAGACCCATCAGGGCTTCTCCACCACAGGGACAACGCACACGAGCTGCCCAGAAGACCAAAGCCCAAGGCAGAAATCAGCTCCCTCTGCAGCCAGAGTGACAGGGCAGGACCCAGGAGACCCGTGGGTGCCCGCTGAGCTAGACACCCCTGCAAAGGTGGGGGCGGGGAGGGACAGGACGGCAGCCGGACAGACAGAAAACGGAGGGGAAAGAGCCCACAGGGCCGGGGGAGCTGCCCTCCTGGACGCACAACCACCACCAGCCTGAGAATGTAGACAGGAAAGCCCAGGGAGAGGGCCCGGAGAGGACTCAGAGGCACCGGGGAGGGAGGGAGAGAGGCTGCGTCCTGTGTGCCCGTTTCCTCGGGTGCACAGGCGCACGACTCAGGGCGCACAGGAGAGGGCAAGGAAGGAGCCCAAGGGGAGCCTCACGGAAAGCAGCGCAGCTCCCAGGGTGACTGCGAAGGACACCCAAAGGAGGCCCCCCCATGGAGAGGGCCCAGGTGACTGACGGGTGTTGACGCAGAAAACCAGTGCTCCGGTGACAACCAGCAGCGCGTGTTCACAGCAGCCAACCCACAGCAGCCAACCGGAGGCCATGCCCGGGTCTGCGGACAGAGGGACGGAGGGACGTGGTGGTGGCGACACACACAGAAGCGCCTGGCAGTGGGAGGAGGCATGGACGGACCAAGACATGGTGCGCGGGAAAGAACCAGGCAGCCATGGCACTGAGCAGGGGCAGAGGCACTCCTGGTGGCCAGAGGCTGGGGCGGGGCTGGGAGGGGCTGGGGCTTCCCTGCAGGGATGAGGATGCTCTAGCACCGGGTACTAAAGATGGTGGTTGCGCAACCGTCTGCTCTACGTGAATTTCACCTAAACAAGATCAAACTTAAAAATAAAGTTTAACGACACGAATAGCAAGTACTCACAGGAGGTGCTGGGTGCTCCACGGGGTTTCCAGGGCTGTGACCCAGTCCATCATCACAGCCACCCACAAGATGGGTGTCGCACTGGAGCTCAGAGACTGTCAGTGACTTCCCCAAGGCCCCCAGCAGCCAAGGGGCCAAGAGGGAGCAGAGAGGGGTTCACCTCACAGTCTGACCCTGGGAGACGGGGTTTGAGGAGGAATTCAGGAAGAAGGTAACAGGAAGTTGGTGACAGCCACCCCGGACTTGAGGACAGAATCCTGGAGTTGGGAGGACACTGCTCCAGGGAGCCAACCAGCAGGCAGAAGAGGTGGCCGGGCCCCAAACCCTCTGCTGGCCCCTAGGGAGGAGGCCTCAGCATCAGAAGCCAAGTGTTTAGAGGGACCTCCTGGAACTTGCCCTCATCCCTGACCCTGCCCGGTGCCCTGCCCACGCCCAGGCCACGCCCAGGCCACCCCTGCAGGAGAAGACCTCTCTCCCCAAGGAACTCTCTGCCCCAGAAGCACCCGCCCCAGGAAGCAGCGGAGCCCGCTGCCAGCAGCAAACGGGGGCCTCAAAGGCTCTTCTTGAAATAAGTTCTTTTTAAAAAGGTACTTCTGGGTTGTCCTTACCCACACTGGAGCCCAAAATTGCCCCTCGGACCCCAGGACGTACCTGCAGCCCTCCACCCCTGGGACGAGGGGCAGCAGCCTGGAGAGCCCGGGGCCCTCCCCCACAGCAGCCACCTCAGCCACCGCCAAAGCCTCCCCCTTCAGCAGTGCAGCCTGCTGCGCCCGACGCCCCTCCCCTGAGAAGCAACCCCTCACTCCACTACCCCTTCCTGCTCTGTGTCCAGCTGGCTGGCTGTGACGGGGGCCTGGGAGCTATGGACACACACTGGACCTTCGTCCTGCTGTCCCCTCATCTGCCACCACAGCTTTACTCCTGGGTGCACCCCCAGACCCTCAGGGAACACTTCAGCACTGTGACCCTGGGCCATGAGGGACTGCCAGGAGGGGACTGTGGGACTCCAGGCAGGGAACACCCAGTCCTAAGCCCAGGGACAGAGAGGACTCAGCAGGACACGAGCAGGCCTGGGCCACAGCCACCTCGGCCTCATCCCAAGTCAGCCCGAGGTGGACGAGAAAAGCCCCTGCAGGGGCTGCAGCAGATGGGCGGGCTCCGGACCCCTGCCCGGCCCACCATCTGTCCTGACAGTCCTCCGTCTGCCCAGGCAGCCCCTCCTCCGGTCCACCATCTGCTGCCCTGCGAGGCCCTCCTCCTGGCTCCCGGGGCCCTTGGGAGGGATGGAGCAGGCGCCAGAGCCTGGCCCCGGCTGCCTTGGTCCAGCCCCATCTGGCACCTCCTGGGCGGGGCAGAGGGGCCTGGGCAGGGTGCAGGCATCTCAAGGCAGCCGAGGGACGTCACCGATGCCTCAGGACAAGGCAGCAGGGGAGCAGCTCGGCGACGAGCTGCCCTCTTCTCGGCCCATGCAGCCAGGGCAGGAGAGGCACGGCCACATGGGAGGTCCCCACTGGAAGGTCCTGGGCCAGCCCCCGTCCAGCCTCGCTCCCTCTCAGCCCACCCTACCCCGGCTGGCAGCTGTCCAGCACCCTGCCTTCCCCTTCCCTGGGAGCCCCAGTGACCAAGAGGAAGAGGAGTCCTTCCACCAAAGGTGCGGGAGGGGAGACTGGCCCCCAAGACCAGACCAGGACAGCCAAAGCCCTGCCCCAAGGCAGCCCAGTCTTCCAGGTCCTTCATCAGAGCCAGTGATGAGAGGCCCACCTGGGACAGAAGCTCCACCCAGCCCGGAGGGCACCGGCCCAAACCGCCCAAGGGCAGGTCAAGGAGACCACATCTAGGCAGAGAGGCTCCCGTGTCCTGCCCTCCACTGGGGGTCTCCAGGGCCCTGTGCGTCCTCCCTGCTCATGACACACCCACCCACGCCCCACCCTGACCCTCCTCTCCTGGGACCTGGAACATCAGGACATCATTCCACTTGGGACAGGAGTGGGCCACGGCCTGCAGGGGAGCGTCTGGAGGACTGTGATCCTGTGACCCTGGCTGTGGGGAGCGCGGGGCTGGGGTCCGCCTTCTGGACAGGTTGGCCCTGACCTGTGCGTGGGCGGATCCTCATGCAGGCCACAGAACATAGTCCCTGACATGTAAGCCCCTTTCTCTGGTCCCATGGACCCCCTTCTCCACCTGCATAATGATGCCCAGCACCAAGGACAGCCAGGAACTGGGGACAGATAGCCCCAGGCCAAGGACAGGTGGCCAGTCAAGGCCATCCCCTCGCCACCCTCCTGCCAGATCCCCAGAAGGAGCAGTTTCCACAGACCGAGTGTTACAGGGGGTGTCCCTGCCAGCCCCATTGCCACCAGGATCTGGAGCCTGGGCCGGTCCCTCCTCAAGCTGGAGCTGGGCCAGGCCCTGTGCCTTGTCACCACACAACCACTGACCCTGTCCCTCCAGGTCCTCACTCCCTGACACCCTGACTGTGGCCCCGCCCTCCACCGCTCCGTGTCCTGCCAGGTGTGGCTGCAATAGTCAAGCACATGTCCGTTTTCCTGCGGGAGCTGGTGGGAAGGAAACCAGGGTTGGACTTTCTTATGTTGGAGCACCCAGGTCAGCAAGCAGAGGGGACAGGTGGGACCGCCGGGCTTTGCAGCTTGCTTCACCTGTGAGCTTGTTGTCACTGTTGGGCACAGCACCCCACACTCACCTCCAAGCACCCTGCAGGGCACAGGAAACTCTGTGTCCTCCTGGCTCCCTGGGCCTGGCTGGCGGGTGTGGGCAGTGGAATAACATGGGGACCAAGGGTTGGAGACCGCCCAGCAAAGCGCCCACCTCAGAATCCCAGGTGCAAAACGGCGCATTTATGGCTAGACAGCGCCACCTGTTGGACATGTCAGAGACAAGTCATCTGTTCTTTGCTGGGTCTTCTGAGCCTTGAAATTTCATTTGTGGCTCTGAGAGCTCTGTGACCATTAGAAACCCCTGCTCTTGGGCTGGGAATGTAGCTCAGAGGTCCTGGGTTCTACCCCAGCACTGCGAGGAGGAGGAGGAGGAGGAGGAGGAGGAGGAGGAGGAGGAGGAGGAGGAGGAGGAGGAGGAGGAGCCCCTGCCCTCTAACCAGGTTCTGTTAGATATTACTGGTTTTCCAAGGTCCTGACCCAGGAACTTAAGGCCGGAAAATAAACACTCCCAAAGACAGTCCTGGCTGCCATTCTTTAGGGGAAAAAATCAGAAATCCATGGCCAAAGAGAAGGCCAGTCAAGCTGAAAAAGGAATTGCAGACGCCACCAATTGAAATACGCTGCATACACACAACACATAAACATGTTTCTTAAATAGAGAGAAAGATGAAACAGAACAAAGCCCACCGGGAACCCATGGAAAGAACCAGGGCCCCAACTCTCTACTTTGAAAATTAGCAATTAAAATAAAATAAGAATCAAGCATTTTTATTTTTAACTGTAATTAGGGAAAAGTCAACAGCTCTGTTTGATGAAGGAAGGTGAGTTTGAACAGAACCACATCCAGCTAGCCAGTGTGAAGGGATGGGGCCATTACACAGCCCCCACCTGGCAGCTTATGAAGTCGGTATTTCCCCCTAGGTCACCAGTGGATGTGGCTAAGGACCCAGGGGCATGACGGGTGGGCCTGGGCTGTGACCCCAGCCCACCTGAACAACCTCAGCACCACAGGTCCGTCTCCATGGGGATCAGCTCTCCATGGAGTGGGGTGGGGCAGGGAAGGGGGAAAAGCCTGATTTACACCAAGCCTCCAGGGCTCAGTGTCCAGGTGCAGGAAATGTGGGGAGACACAGGAGGAAGGAATCCAACCAGCACGTGGGGCGTCTGGCAGGACCGTTGTGGGTTTGCACAACGCATCACAAGTCCAGGAGGGAAATGAGGGGGGTTGATTCAGATTTTAAAATATGTAGGGGACGTGACCGTCAGACCCAGCGTGTGGGCCTTTTTGGAACCCAATTTAAACAAACCAAAGGCAAAAGTAATTTTTCAGACAATTGGAGAAATTTGGTCATTGGTGGGGCAGGAGTGAGCCAAGGAACTCTGGTGAATTCCCATATTGCGCTAATGGAGTTGCTACTTTGTCGCAAATTTCCCATATCCGTAGAGTTACATTCTGAAGTTTCCAAGAGCAAAGTCACAGAGTGTCTGCTCCAACTCCCACCAGAGGGGGAAAGCAGTGAAAAAGACAAGGAGCAGAATGAGCACGCGGTGGGTCGTCCGCCTAGGCAAAGCCAGGTAACGCACCTGTGGGGTTGACCGTGCTGCCATCCTTACGTATTTTGGAAACTTTCATTTTAAAGGTTTTAACAGGAAAGACCTGATGGGCAACCTGGAAGTTCTGTAGAAAAGCTCATCCTCCACCGCGGAGCCCCACCTTCTCTCTCTCAGACATAGGCTTGGAGAGGGAATGTCTACAGTGTCCACGCTGCTCCCGTGGCCACAAACCCACGGGCCCCTCCCCAGTGGGTGTCCATGCAGGGCCTCTCCCCTGCATGGTGTCCAGGCCTGGCCCCTCCCAGGGTCCAGCATGCTGGGCGCCCCCTCCACCCTCTCGGACTGCACTGGGAAGGAGTCCAAGCTGCACTCCTCGGCTGAGGTCCAGCAGCCCCGTACTCCCTCTGTGGTGGCAGAAGCTGGCCCTTCAAGATGCCCCCCGTCCTCACCCCCAGAACCTCAGCTATGGCGCGGCCCACAGCAAGGGCGTACTGCGCCTGCAGGTGAGGAGTCCAGAGGGTTAGGCCCTGTTAGAGGAGCGGGTTGGAACGGTGCGACCACAGCTGAGGGCCTCTGTCCAAGGAGGGAGGTGGCCTCAAGAACCTGGAGAAGTCAGGAAAACAGGTCCTCCTCACAGCCTCCTGAGGGAGCCGGCCCTGCCGCCACCTTGGTTTTCGCCCAGTGAGGCACGTGGGACTTGACCTCCCGTAAATTCCATTCTTTTAAGCCTCTGAGTTTGGGGTCATTTGTCAACAACAGCCAACCTCATCCTGGAGCTCAGTGAAGCCAGACAGAGGGGTCCACAGAGTCACCCTGGACGTCGGGCCTCCTCTGCTCGTCCGCCTTCCACAGGGTGCAGAAGTGGCCTCAAAGCCACATACGCTGGGCAGGCCACACTGGTTTGATGCAAGACAGAGCTGTCCCCACCCTCCTGAGCACCACCAGCCCCTCCACCGGCCCCGCCGGGCACCCTGTGGTAGACAGGACTGCCCCCAAGCCCTCTCCTCTCCCCCACCCGTCACAGATCCTGGAGCCGCTGGCCTGGCCAGCACATCGTGATGTGTGCCCACATTTTCCAGGGAGAGTCGCAGCCATGGCCTCAATCACTAGAGGCCCCGAAACTGAAAGGAGCTGTCCCTCGGTCCCAAGTCCTGGGCTGGAGTTTGACTTCCCCTGAGCCAGCTCCGTCCACAGCGATAGGGATTTGATGACTTACCATATCTTATCTGTTGAGGAGACCAGATTAGATGTGGTGGGCGAAAAAACATTCTCAGTTGGCAAAACACTTTCTCCCGTCAAGGAAGGCCACCGGTCCTTCCAGCCACCGACAGATGGTGGAAGCAGGTGGCCCCATGAGACGACAGAGGCTTGTCCGAGACGGGAGCAGAACTCAGGAACAGAGGTCCCTGCTGAGAGCATCGTGGACAGGCCTTCTCCAGGGCTCTGGGGCCAAGGGCCTCCTCGCTCTGATCTTCCATCAGACCTGCCCACGTGGCTCCAGGGGCACCCGGGGTGCAGGGTCTCAGCCCCACACATCTGCAGCTCTGCTCGGCCCACCCACCCACACTCCAGATCACACATGCCCTCAGTCATGGAGTCGCTGCCGTCCACAAAGCCATTGGTGGGTGGTGACAATGAGAAGGCCCATGAAGATGACCATGGGGCCAACATAAAGGAAATGTCCCTCCCAGAGACTTCCCCAAAGGGACGGCCTCCTCCCCCATGAGATCCTGTCCCCCAAAAGCTGGGCAGTGACAGACTAGACGTCCCTTATCTGCCCAACATGGCCAAAGGTAGCCCCTTATCTGTCCCAGCATGTGCCCTCTTCATTATCAGGACAGAGAGATGTCCAAGTGGCTGTAAAGGAGACACTGAGATAGCAGACCCTGCGGAGTCTCACAGGGAAGAGCCTGCCAAGCAGCCTGTCTTTGTCATCTCCCTGTCACCTGTGCGCTTCCAGTGGGACCCCTGGCCTTTGGGCAAAGTCAGCACAGCCACTCCCACCCTATCCACCCCTTCCCGCCTCCTGTAGCCACCACCCCACCCACCAAATGCCACCGGACACTTGCAGAGCCACAGAAGGACCAGAGACCCCAGACCCTGCCCTATGGCCTGGTCCCCTGGATGGCCCTGACCCACACTCTCCCCTGCCCCCCAGACCTCAGCTGCTGCAGCAAGAGGGAAACCGGCTGGTGCCGAGACACCCAGGGAAAACCCTTTGGGAGAATTCCAGGGCTGGGTTCTGAGCGCCCCGAGAGTCCAGGGCTGGTGGCACAGAGCCAGGCCAGCCGAGTCCTGGGAGATAATGGCAAAGCTCTCCACCGAAGCACTGGGACAAGGACAGGGCAGGTCCTCACTCAGCAAGTTCCAACCAAGAAAGGGAAACCCGAAAGCCAGCCCCACAGAAGGGGGCCTCGGGGACTGGCTCAGTGCAGGCCACGTGGGGGGGAGGAGAGCACCCCCAGCCCCTCTGCTGCCCCCAAGGGAACGTGACGTCCTGGCCCCAAGGAGTAGACCACAGACCTGCCTTCCCACCAAGACCCTGCCCTGTGTCCTGGGGCCCAATGCTCCAGGAAGGTGTGGACGGAGCCGCAGAACAGTCCAGGGCTGACCAGAGGGGAGGAGGTGCTGCCTGCCCTGGCTGCCGGGAAGCTGCTGCCCCAGGGGACCTTGCAGCGGGGGCAGACGTGGCGCCTTCCCACTTCCTCGCCATGGGCTCCTGGCTCTGGGAGGAGCCGGGCCAGTCACCAAGGCAAAGATTCTCAGGACGGAAGGGACACCACAGGCCACAGCATCCCCAGGTAGAGGGGCATGTGACCACCCAACAGGGGCCCCCAGGGTCCTCCAAAGGCTGAGCGCCTCATGCTCTCCCCAGTGGGTGATTCCAGATGAAGACTCACAGAGGCAGAAGCATCGCGGGGGACGTGCCAAGGGCTCTGTACCCACAATAGAATATTACTCTGCCTTACAAAGGAAAGAGATTCTGGCGCACCCCCAGGGCCACTGCATCCAGCAGGACCCAGAGCCCGCTGAGGCCAGAGCTGCATGGACGGCGCAGCTCCACGGCTTTCCTCCCACCAGGCTGGAGGTCACCGGAAGCCTGACCTGACCCCAGTGCTGGCCCAGCAGGCTCTGAGTCCCCTGTTTGTCCCAACCTTCCCCTGTAGGTCACCTTCGGTGGGAACTCGGGGCAGGTCCTTGCTGTGCCTGGCACAGTCCCATCAGCCGTGGGGGAGGGACATTGGTGACCACCAGCCCTCCAACACAGGAGGGAGGCCTGTGGGGCTGGGGAAATCAGGAATGTGCTCACCCCAAGTTCCAGGCACCCTGGGCGCAGCCTCAGGCCAGCCCATCCCAGGCTGGGTTGATGTCCTCATCCATGCTTCATGTCACCAGCCTCTCCTAGCTTCTCCGAGTGACGATCTGGTGGTGACAACTAGAAGTCCCTGGAGACAGGGCACCAGGCGGTGTCAACTCACATGGCAGGACTAGCCACACTCAGACTGCTGCCCAGTGCCCACCGGCTGCCCCAGTGCCGAATGCCCAGAGACCTCCCTCAGGCCCCCCTGAACAGAGCACCCAGAGGCCAGGCCAAGCTGAATCTGCCTTGTCCCACCCAGCCACGGCCAGCTGCCAAGGCGAATGGCCGAATTGTCCTGGAGGGCCTCAGGGTCAGCCTTGGGACCTTAGAGCCGCCTCTTGTTCAGCGGGCAGCTGGTGGCTCTGATAAAGGATGGAGGGACGTGGACATGGTGAGTGTCGGGGCTGGGAATAGCTAACGAGGGGCAGGAGCAGGGGGAGGCCAGGGAAGGTGAAGGGCAGAGACGGACAGAGCCATCTCACAGGGACAGCCAAGCAAAGGGCCAGGGGCAGTGGTCACAGACACCCACAGGCCTGCGGGAGGAGGGCCCGAGGCTAACAGCCTGAAGACTGAAGAGCATCACAGACCGTGGTCAGGCCAGGGCCACCGCCCGCACAGCCCACCTGGGTCCACATGAGGCACCACCTGGGCCCCGTTACTGGGCTCCTGATGGGAGTTCCGGGGCCCCCCCGACCCACCTCCACCTTGGTTTGAATCCAGGGTCCTCGGTTTTGTTGACCATCTCGCACAGAGACCTCTAGCTGGTCCCCAGGAGAGGCCCCAGCACGGGCAGCGGCTCCGCCCGGCTCTGTGGGCGGGAGAGTCCCGGGTGCTCGGGAGCCTGTGAGAGCCTGGACCCCACCCGCGCCTGGCACGCTGCACACCACCGTGGCTGCTGATGAGTCCCCAGGAGGGAGGAAAGCAGGACAGAGCACCACAGCCAACCCTCGGACCCCTGCCCAGGGACACGCAGCACGGCGGCCTCTGGCCCCTTTGTGTCCTGAGGTTTAAAATCCACTCTTATTTTCCATCCATACCCTTCCATGTTTCCTGAGTTGTTACTTAAGTTTAATTGTTCAGATCAGGTTAAACCCTCCTAGGCCCTCGAATACTGATCACTTCTTTAGGGTGAAACATTCTAAACCCTTCCTTCTAGCTCTGGAGATGTTATCCACAGTCACCCTCCTGGGCAACTGCACCCAGGCCTTTTCTCTTAACCCACCCAGCGCTCACTTGTTCATCCTCCCTGCCCCGCCCGCCTGCTCCCCAGCTCTGGTATCCCTCACTCCACTCTTGACTCTCTGAGATTGGCTTTTCCATACGGCACACGGGTGAGGTCACACGGTACTCGTCTTTCTGTGCCTGTCTTATTCCTCTCCGTTGCTATCCATGGTGACACAATGGCAGAATTTGCTTTGTATGGCTGAGTAGTATTCCACTGTGTCTAGGTACCCATTTTCTTTATCCACTCATCAGCTGCTGGGCACAGGCTGTTTCCGTTCTCAGCTATTGTGAACGTGGGAGGGCAGACGTCTCTTTAACATACTGATTTCATCTCTTTTGGAGATACACCCAGGGCTAGGATTGCTGGATCATATAGCTCTATCCTTCATTTGGGTATGTGTACATGGTTCTAGGGATTGAACCCAGGGGTGCTCTATCACTGAGCTGCACCCCCAACCCTTCTTTTCATTTGAGGCAAGGTCTAGCTAAGTTGCTGAGGCTAGCCTTGACCTTGGTGTCCTCCTCCCTCAGCCTCCTGAGTAGCTGGGGTTGCAGACACATAGCACCATGCCTGGTTCATTTTTACTTTTTTTGAGGAACCACCAGGAGTCTTCCACAGTGGCTGCACCAATCTCCCTCCTACCAACAGCACGCAGGGCTTCCCCTTCCTCCACATCCTCACCAGCACCTGGTGTCTCTGGTCTCTATCGACCCTGCGTCAGACGTAGTTTGCAAATACTTCCTCCCGTTCTGCAGGTCATCTCTTCACTGACGACTGCTTCTTTTGCTGTAAAGAAACTCTTTAGTTTGATTTAATCCTATTTGTCTATTTTTTTGCTTTTGAAACTTTTCTGGTCTTACCAAAAGAAAACCCTGCCCATTCCAACATCCTGAAGCATTTCCCCCAGCTTCTTCCAGTAGTTTTGTGGCTCTGGGTCTCCTAGTTCAGTCTCTGGTCCCTGTTGAGTTCTTTCTGTAACTGATGGAGGAGGAACCTAGATCTGCATGTGGATGCCAACTTTCCCAGCACCCCGATTGGCAAGACTGATCTTTCTCCAATGCACGTCCTTCTACCTTTGTTAAAAACCAGTTGGGTGTAGATGTGTGTGTGGACTTCCAGGCTCTCTGCTCTGTCCCGTGGGTCTGTGTGTCTGTTTTATGCCACAGCTATTTTGTTTTGATTGCTACAACTTTGTAGTCTATTTTAAATAAAGAAGTATAATGCCTCCTGTTTTGATCTTTTTGCTCAAGATGGATTTGGAAGTGT
Source organism: Marmota flaviventris (assembly GCF_047511675.1). Taxonomy (NCBI): domain Eukaryota; kingdom Metazoa; phylum Chordata; class Mammalia; order Rodentia; family Sciuridae; genus Marmota; species Marmota flaviventris. The sequence goes on from NC_092514.1 coordinate 75,709,093, forward strand.
GAGAGTGTATGTGTGTGTGTGTGTGTGTATGTGTAGTTTCCTACAAATTTCAGGATCATATTTTGATAGGTATTACCTTCATCTGTAGATGAATGGTAGTATGAACATCTTAACCATATTGATTCCTCCAATCCATGAACATGGGATAGCTTTTCATTTTTTGTGTGTTTGCATCAATTTTTTTCATCACTGTTTTATAGTTGTCTTCGTGTGTGTGTGTGTGTGTGTGTGTGTGTTACTGGGGATTGAACTCAGGACCTCATGCACAGAGTTACATCCCCAGTCCTTTTTATTCGGAGACAGGATCTCCCTAGGTTGCCCAGGCTGGCTTTGACCTGGCAACGCTCCTGTCCCAGGGTCCCAGGTGTCCAGGGATTATAGGCGTGCACCACCACACCCACTGTAAATTATTTTTAAATTGTCTTCTAAATCCTTTTTTAAACTGTTACACTGTTTTCATTGTTTTTCAAATGGAGAGACAAAGGTTTGTCATTGTGATTCAGTTTATGATTCTGCCCTCCACCCTGTCTTTGCTATCCTCATTTCCATCTCAGCCCCCAACACGAAACATGGCATGTCCCAGGGTTTCCGACCATCAGGGGATTGTCTCCCTGCTTGGAGGACAGAATATGAATTCATCAGTGCTGAATCACCCCGACACCCTTGCCATCTCTGAAAGGCCCCTGGATCCTATCCCCTTAATTTTTAACCGTAGTAAAACATGTGTAACATAAAATTAATACATACATGGATATGCAACCACCACCATTATCCATCTCCAGAATCTTCAACTTGCAACACTGAAGCTCTGTCTCCATTCAACACTAACTCTGTTGCCCTCCCAGTCCCTGGAACCCCTACTCTATTTTGTCTCGAGTTTGACTGTTTCAGGCACCACATGTAAATGCAACCAAATGGTGCTTGTCTTTTGGGGGTGACCGGCTTATTTCACTTAGCATACTGTCCTCAAGGTTCACCCAACTGTAGAATGTGGAGAATTTCCCTCCTTGTTCAGGCAGAATAATATTCCATTGTGTGTCTAGACCACATGGTGTTCAGCCATTCATCCGGGGATGGACATTTGGTTGTTTCTACATTTGAGTTACTGTGACTAATGCTGCTATGAGATTTGGATGTCCTGCTTTCGATTCTCCTGGGCATATGCTCAGAAGTGTTGTTGGATCACGTGGCCATTTGCTGCCCATGCGGCTGCACCGTCTTACACCCCGACTCACCATGCAAAGTTTCCAGGGTCCCCACAACCTCACCAACACTTGCCAACATCCTAACAAGTGTGAGGTTCCTAAGCTCTTTTTGTGGAAGGCATTTGTATAGAAATGGGAATCAGATGTGCCCCCCAGAGGGTCTTGGGACAGGGAAACTACTCTAGGATACTACCTGGCAGATTTGCCTCTTTGCACATTTCCAAACCCAGAGAAGGTCCACCACCAAGACAGACCCTGATGTGAGCCATGGGCTTTGGGAGATGATGACACACCCAGGCAGGTTCAGCCATTGTGACAGATGGCCAACAGGTGGGGTGTGGGGGGGACAGGGGGTCATGCGTGTGTAGGGGCCGGGGGTTATGTGCCTTCTGCCTTCTGCTCAGTTTCACTGTGAACCTTAAACAGCTCTTTTAAAATGTCTATTTTTTAAAATGTGCCTTGCCGGGCTGGGGTTGTGGCTCAGTGGTAGAGCACTGGCCCAGCATGTGTGAGGCCCTGGGTTCAATTCTCAGCACCACATATAAATAAATAAATAAAGATCCATTGACAACTAAAAATACATTAAAAAAGAAAAAAGTGGCTTTCCTACATCTGTGAGTCCAGGAAGGGGAGCGGAGCAAGACAGGGGCAGAGAAGGCGATGTCCTCAGCTCTGTGGTGGCCTGGCTCTGCAGGTCCCCCTACAGTCCGTGTGTACCTAACACCTGGTGGCGAAACACACTTGGTAGAAAATTAACACACTGTTGTCCACCAGCACCTCCATCCATCGCCAGAACTCCTCTGCCTGGACCCCCGGACCCACGTTTCAGGGGAAGGCAGGGCTTCCGGGAGGATGGGAAGGACGGACAGGTGCCCACCACAAGGAAGGTCCCCATAAGAACTTATCTGGGGACCCCCCCACTAGGCCTTTAGGCCCATCTACATTGTCAGGGAGAAGTCCAGCCCCAGGCACGGAGTGGGGACAAGGGATGGGCACAAAGGGGTACAATCTCACACCTGGAAATTTTAGGTGTAAGCAGAGAAGTTTCTGGGAAGCAGAGGACTGTTCTTCACGCACAGGGTGCGGGGAGACGGTTGGATGGTGACCCCCGAAATGACAGGTGCACATCCTAATTCCCGAACATGCTCATGTGAGCTAACGTGGAAGGAGGCCTTTGCATTGTCATCACTTCACAGTGTGAGGTGGGACATCCTGGATTATCCAGTGGGCCTGAGCCCCTGCATGCTGCCTTTATTAGAGCTGCGCAGGGGACAGACACACAGGAAACGGAGGCAGAGATGGAGTGATCCAGCCCGAGCCCTCGGTCCTAATAGCCCTGTCCAGGAGCTGAGGGACGCAGAGGGAGGGGAGGCCCCTCACTCCTCAGCATCAAGCTCAGGAGGTGGGCACAGCCCTAAAGAAGCCCCATCCTCCTGGGCTGTCCCCACTGCCCGGAGTCCAGGCCCCCAGCCCTCCCCAGAGCCTACAACAAGATGGCCCCAGCTCCCCCCCCCAGCCCCTGCTCCTGCAACCCAGCCAGGGCGGCCTGGGGGAGGGGAGGGCTGCAGAGAGGGGAGGCCCAGCCGTCCCTGGAGAGCAGAGCTAACCCATGGCACATAATCCTGTTAAAATATTAATCCTCATTTAGCCGGGAGGCGAGGCACCGCTGAGATAAAGCCCCTGAGAAGTGATAAAGGCACCGCAGTTGATACAGCGGAGAGTCCCACTAATAAAATCCTGCGGTGGCAAAGGTCGGGCTGGGCCCAGAATCACAGGCCACAGCAGCCATCTGCCTTACAAGCGCTGGCCAAGGGGCAGTGCTGACAGTGGGCGTCTGCTGGTGCAGGGTGGGCACCTCAGTCGCTGCAGGAGAGAAGCTGGCCCCTCACCCGCCTGCCACCCACAGCCCTGGGCTGCAGTGGGCCGTTGCCCTCACCTCCAAACACCGCCGTCAGCTCATAGCCTGAGTGCCAGCCAGGCCCCAGAGCAAACCTCCAGCCGTCCCCCAGACTCTTGTCCCAGGGCATGTGGATGAAGCCTCCCAAGAGGGCCGAGGGAGTGACCACTGCACCCTGGACCTGTCTGGGAAGATTGTGGCCATGTCCCTGCCCTGTGGGCACCTCCAAGCCGGCCAGACTCACAGCCAGGCTGCCTGCTGTCAACATCCCCCAAAGCAAGCAGTGCCAGGCTGACACCCCCGGGGACATGGCCCTGGGAGTCAGGGAAAGCCATCAGACCCAACCGTGCCACTCGTCACCAAGGGGAACTTGGGAGTGGACTTGATGGCTCCAGGACTCCAACACAGGAATGAGTCTGCTCCCCTCCCCCAGGTCCAGAAGCACCAGTCCACTGCACCCCGGCCAGAGAAGGCAAGTTCCCCGAGGACACCACCCCACCCACTGCACCTCCACCAAGGAGGCAGGAGAGGCCACTGTGCGCCAGGCCCCGGGACAGGAGCCTCCTGGGGAGACCCGTGGCCAAGCGCATCACACCAGGCCACCCGTGAGAACAGGGTGCTACATGCTCGCTGACCCACGGAGGGACTGCCCCGTCTATGCCTTGGCCACCAGCACAGACAAGCGCAGGCCCAGGCAGGGCCATTTCAGACCCAGACGTGGTTCTCTGGGGCCTGAGCCCCACGCACGACTCAGCCACGTGGGGCAATCTCCACCTGTACAGATGTCCATCTACCCAGCCCCCAGGCCAAGGAGGACCCAGGCACCAGGAACCCAACGCAGTGATCACACACATGCTTATTCATCCTCAGGGAGGGGCCCTCTGCACCCAGAGCTGCACACGGTCCCATGTCCCCAAGCTCGGGCCACCTGACAGCTGGGGAGCCCCCACCCAGGACAGTTGGGTCAATGACCTCAAACCGTTCCCACCATTCGCTGGCAAAGAGCAACCCGGGGCCCAGATCCTAAATAAGAGACTTGCCTGGACCCAGGACAGAGGCCAGGGAACTGCAGGGAGGACGTTGTGGTGTCAGAGAGCCAGAAAGTGTGACATACGCACCCCACAGAGACACATACATGTGTGCACACACAGGGCATGCCCACACACGTGCACACAAACACACATGCCATACGCATATACACACAGTGGCAATATGTGAAACAGACCTGGGAGCCCACTTACAGCCCTCGCGATGGCCAAAGCTGGAGCAACACGAGTCGCGAAATAGACTAAGAGGCCCTGGCTCCGAACCCAAGGTATAGGAGAGGCTGTGAGTCACGCTGACCAATTAAATGGCTGAAAGTGGGCCTGGGGGAATCCCCAGCAGAACTCCAGATACATTAGGGAGGTCCTGCACCACAGAGGTGCAGAACACCCCGCTCCTGGAGTGTGAGCGCCCATCACGACCTTCTTCCAAAGAGCCCACTGTGTGGGGCAGGGGGAGTGGGAGCAGCAGCAGTCTGAGACCGACTGGGCTCCACCTCGGCCAGGCATCCAGTTGACACCCCAAGGGACGGGTCCTGAGGGTGGTGTGTCCCTCAGTGTGATGTGAGGAGAAGGCACTTGTCCCTGAGTCTTTCTCCCTAAACCCCACAGCCTCAGTCCAACCATGGGAGGAACCCCAGAGGAAGCCCAACCAGAGGACCCCCTACAAAACCCCTGCCCAGTGCCCCTCGGAACTGCCAGATCCTCAAAGACGAGGGGCGTCTCAGCAACGGCCACATCCAGAGGGGCCCATGGAGACCTGAGAACCAGCCATCATGTGGGCTCCTGGGTGGGATCAGGATCAGGAAAGGGCATTAGGTCAAAAATAGGAACGGCTGCGGGGAGCGTGGGCCTGGGTTCACAGTGAGTCCCACACGGCTCGGCGCTCGCCACCCCAGCAGTGTGGGCGCCGAGCGGGGCCGGGGTGCGGGGAGCAGCTCTCTCACACGGCCTCTGCCTCTGCCTCAAACTGTTGAGAAACAAGAAGTTCCGTCATGGTGTGGATCTGGGGGTCCCCCAAACGCTTCCGTGTCGAAAGCACAGTCTGGATGCCGCTGCATTGGGGGGAGGGGGCTTGGGAGGCGACTGGGGGGGTGGCAGAGGATTCCTGCTGCAGACAGACCAGGGTGAGAAGGGACCCTTGTGGGGGCTACGGGAGGAGGACTCTGAGCAGACAGCTACCAACAGGTCAATCAGATGGGATTTTCAGACATTTCCCTAAGTTGAAACAGCAAGACTTTCCCTAAAATTGGACTAAATAGGCCAAGGACAGAGGCCAAGGTCAGGCCTTGACACAGAAGAGCCTGATGGAGTCAGCTCAATGTCAGTCTTTGTATCTAACATCCCGATGACAACGCAGCCTTCACATCCCTGTCCGACAGCCCCTCTCTAGGCAGTGCACCCCAAGGAAGCCGTGCAATGGAGAGGAGAAAGGGAACCGGGGTGGGGGGACCCAGCGTGCATGACCACCATGGCTGCACTATTTCTTAAAGAAGCCAATAGCCCCGGAGTCTGAAAATGGGGTCCTATGAACAAAGGCTGGTAAACTGGTGGCGTGCAGACATGGTTAAAAGAGGGGCTCTGGAGCCAGAACGTCAGCCCCTCCACTCACCAAGCCACCTTACCCTCTCTCTACCCCAGCTTCCTGCCTATAAAGCAAGGCTGTTCCTAAGTTCTGCCTCCGAGAACCACCTCGGAGCTTGATGAGACCCTGGATAGAGCCCAGTGCCGGGATATGGGAAATGCCTCTACCCATCACTAGAACCAACCATCGCACACCCATGAGGTTACGAAGGGAAGCCTATGGGCCAAGGAGCTCCCGTGGCAACCCGTGAATGAGCAGAGAGCCAAGAACAGGTGGAGCAGCCCAGGCCTGGCTGAGACTCCTGGGACTATCAGAAGCAGGTCTCCGGAGCCATCTCCAGCAGGCCGGAGAAGGTGAGGTCACAGACCTGTCAAAACCTGGGCAGGAATCAGTCAGAGAAAATGCAGAGAACTCAGTCCACCAGCCACCAAGGCCAGCGCCAGCCCCAGCACATCCACTCCTGTCCAGGCAGCCAGCCCTGGCCAGGCCCTGGACTGCAGACCAGCTCCTGACTCACCTGCCTCCCGCCCACTCCTGGCAGCTGAACCCCGGGGCCCAGGCCTAGGGCTCTCTCAGCTAGGAGGAGGTCCCCTCCTCCTAGTGACTGCCAGCCCAAATCATGGAGAAGTGGGCTTAATTCCCCCTGGGAGGATGCAGCCTGGGGCTGAGAAGCCCTGGGCCAGCTGGCAGGGCCACTGCCCAGGACACCTTGGGGGACCAGGCTCTTTAGGCTAGTTCCCACCATCCCAGGAGCTCTGGATCCTTGGTGCTGGAGGCACCAGAGGCAAGAATCAGCAAAGGAGAGTGAAGTTGCACTCTAGCCAGAGGCTGGGAGCCCCCACCTGATTGCTTCTACCATCCCATTGGCCAGGACCTAGTCACATGGCTAAGCCTCACTGCACAGAATGCTGGGAAATGAAGTCTTCCTTCTCAGCAGCCATCTTGCCACAGAAGAACAGATACTAGGGATGACTCCCCTGCCCAGCCCAGCATATACCCAGAGCCCTCCATAGCCCACAGGACCGCCTGGCCCACCTCCCAGCTCCAGTACTCCCTCACCTCCACGTGTGTCCCTCTCCCAGGAAGCCTTCCTGCCCTCTTCTTCCCAGTTCAGTCCATCCTCTAAGTAGGTCTCATGCAAATCCCAGGTGAGCAGAGGGGCCTTCTGGGTTCTCACCCCAACGCTCATCAACGGGAAGTCCCTTCCCTCTCCCAGAGCCGCCTGCAATTCTGCTGTGACAGTGTCCCCTGCACTGGGAGTCTGTGCAATGCAGGGGGCCAGTCTCCGTGGCTGTCCTGCACCTCAGCCCCGAGTTGTCCTCTCATGGTGGTTGCCAGCCTGCCCTGTGGTTCCCAGCCTTCAGCACACACCGGCTTCACCAAGGCTGGTGGCACGGCAGCCTCCCCAGAAAGTGTGCTTCCTGGGCCTGGGGAGGGAGGGCCCAGACACCCACCCCCTGGGCCTGGCCAGGGAACACGGCTGCGCCTCGGCGGGGGCTGCTGATGCTGTGAGGGCACACAGAGGTGGCATCGCTCTGTGGCAGTGTCTGCTAGCTGCAGCAGAACTCAGGGGGCAGTGGGCCGCTGTGGCCAGTTTGCTGTTCAACAAGACTGAGAGGGCGGCTCACTCCCACACAGCCAGCAGCAAGTACTTCATCAACGTCTCCAGAATCCACCTCCAGTCCAGCCACGTCCCCGCTCCCACAGCCGCCGCCTGGCTCAGGCCACCACCATGTGGACAAAGAGGACAGGGGAAGGGGCCAGGCCGGAGGTCCCTAGGGATGAGGCAGGCCTTGGGCTGGGTCCAGGCCCAGGCCCAGGAAGCCCACCCACAGGCTCTCGCCAGGTAAACTGTTGGCTGGAGAGGGAGTCCATCCCGCCCCCGTGTCCTTGGGGTCAGAGTAAGCCAGGAGCTGCTGAGGGCTGGGGTCTGTGTAGGACCCCACCCACCCTGGAGCACAGGGAGGGAGCAGCAAAGCCCCAGGGCCCTGTTGGGAGGAGGGGGATGCTCAGGTGCCCAGCAGCCCACACTGAGAGGTGTCCCCTCGGGGCCCGGAGCGTTCCTGCGTCCAGGCCTGTGCGCCCGCCCATCGCTGAAGAAGCCTGAGATAAGACGGCCCAGCTGACCCTGGGACTTTGCCCTCCTGGGCCTGAGACACCCTGCACCTGTCCCTCTGGAGAGCCGTCATGAGAGCCTCAGCCACCCTCCTCGCTGGGGCTCTGGCCACCCTCCTGGCTCCAGGGGCTGGGGTGCCCATCCGAAGGCAGGACCGCCAGAACAAGCTGCTGCTCGTGTCCTTCGATGGCTTCCGCTGGAACTACGACCTGGACGTGGAGACCCCCAACCTGGACGCCATGGCTCGGGACGGGGTAAAAGCTCGCTACATGACCCCGGCTTTCGTCACCCAGACCAGCCCCTGCCACTTCACGCTGGTCACTGGTGAGTGCTAACCTTGGCCGGGCCTGGGGGCAGGCAGGGCCTGAGACACCAGGTGAGCGGGCACAGCCCTGCCCAGGCACCACGCACGCCAAAGTGAGAAACTTGCTGCAGAGGGGGTCCCCACATGATCCTCCCCATGGGTGGCAACTGACCAAGGGCAAATAAAGCTCCCGGGGGGCTTGCTCAGCAGAGACCCCATCCCATCTGGGTGGCGAGCAGCAGGGCTCGGGGGAGGCGAGTGCGGGATGCGCCAGGCTCTCTCCGGGGCTCACCTCCGCGCCCTTCCGCCTCCTCCTGCCTCAGGCAAATACATCGAGAACCACGGGGTTGTCCACAACATGTTCTACAACTTCACCACCAAGGTGAAGCTGCCCTACCACGCCACACTCGGCATCCAGAGCTGGTGGGACAATGGCAGTGTGCCCATCTGGATCACGGCCCAGAGGCAGGTAACGAGGCCCTGCCCGCACAGACACCAGGGGGGACGGGGACCTGGCCGGCAAGGCTGTGAGAGTGGGAGAGCCCAGCCCGGGGCCTGCCGGGAGTCCGGCTCTGGTGACAGCTGAGTAGCTGGTTCCATGGTGGCCCCGGGGCAGGGCTGACCACGAGGAAGCATGTAGCGACCTGGTTGATCTGCGTGGCACCCATGGCCCTCGCGGGCTGGACAGCCGAGTTCTGCAGGGTCACGGGTGGAATGGTAGGTGGTGGCGGTGTGGAGCCAGGAATCCCACCTCACACAGTGCCGAGGTGCCACTCCAGGCAACAAGTTCAAGGGGAGGTTTTCAAGGTGAGCCCAGAGGAAACTTCTGAGCCCAGCGCGCCTGACAGCCAGTGCTTCCATGCACCTAAGTCACCTCCTGCCTGTCCATACGGGGCTCGGGCCCCCTCCGGCAGCTCGAGAGCAGAGTGTCAGAGCGAGGACCTGGCATCTCATGGCTTGGGGCAGTGGGCTGGCAGGCGGGCCTGCTGGCCGGGGCAGGAGGCAGACAGATCTGGAAATGAAGCGGCATCAATTTATGGAAAGATGAATGACTAGGTTGAAGTCTGGAGGGCAGGGGACGGCACGAGACAGACAGATGGACAGACACCTGCCTGCACCCACTGGGGAGGCTGGGCTTCAGGGCCAGAGAGAGCTCTGGGCAGGTCAGGCTTGACGCAGAGACCCGGGACCATATGAAAGACAGGACATAACAGATTGAATAATAAGCGCTACTTCAGAAAATAAAAAGCCTGGGGGACACGGGCAGGAGAGGGGCGAGTGAGCCGGCCAAGGTGGGCGTGGGCACAGGACGAGCAGGGCTGCCAGCCAAGGGTCCTGTGGGCTCAGTGCCACCTTGCCTTGCCCCGGCAGGGCTTGAAGACCGGCTCCTTCTTCTACCCTGGTGGGAACGTCACCTACCAAGGGACCGCCGTGACGCTGAGTCGGAAGGAGGGCATTCTGCACAACTACAAAGACGAGAAGGAGTGGAGGGCCAACATCGACACGGTGATGCGGTGGTTCACAGAGGAGGACCTGGCTCTGGTCACTCTCTACTTCGGGGAGCCGGACTCCACGGGCCACAGGTACGGCCCAGAGTCCCCGGAGAGGAAGGAGATGGTGAGGCAGGTGGACAGGACTGTGGGCTACCTCCGGGACAGCATCGAGCGCAACAGCCTCACCAGCAGCCTCGACCTGATCGTCACGTCTGACCACGGCATGACGACCGTCAACAAGACAGCCAGCGACCTGGTGGAGTTCCACAAGTTCCCCAACTTCACCTTCCGGGACATCGAGTTCGAGCTCCTGGACTACGGGCCGAACGGCATGCTGATCCCCAAGGAGGGGAGGCTGGAGAAGGTGTACGGTGTGCTGAAGGACGCCCACCCCCGGCTGCACGTCTACAAGAAGGAGCAGTTCCCCAAGTCCTTCCACTATGCCGACCACCCCAGGATCGCCCCGCTGGTCATGTACAGCGACCCCGGCTACGTCATCCATGGGGTGAGCTCCTGCTGGGCGCACCACTCACCGGCGGGCGGCTCCCTGAGGGCCAGGAGAGCCCCGTGTCTAGCTAGTCCCCAGTGTGGGCACTCACCCTTCAGTGTGCACTAGGAACAGGAGTGCGGGTGCACCTGTGCGTGGGAAGCCCAGCCGCGGGGGAGAACGGGCACAGAGCCAAGGGGTCCTGAAGGGGGGCACAGACTGGAGCAGGAAGAGGCAGTCCCAGGGGAGGTGGCCACTGAGCACACATCCCAACCCCCTTGAAGGAGGCCCAGGCCAGCCCCACGCTAGAAGCCCAGCCCCTTCCAGTTACCTCCCCGGCTCCTGGCCAAGGCCATGTCTTTGGCCGATCTTCATGGTCTCAGAATTCAGAGGAGCCGAGTCTCAGAATCCCTCCATCCCCAAGTTGGTACCCCTCCCAAGGTCATCTGCCCACCTGGGCGCCAAGCCCCGGGGGATGCCGAGAGGGCAAGAGGGCTCCATGGTGCTGGGGCTCCCAGCAAGGACTGGACACCCCACCCCTCCCTGCAGAGAATAAACGTCCAGTTCAACAACGGGGAGCACGGCTTCGACAACAAGGACCTGGACATGAAGACCATCTTCCGGGCCGTGGGCCCCAGCTTCAAGGAGGGCCTGGAGGTGGCGCCCTTTGAGAGTGTGCACGTGTACGAGCTCATGTGCCAGCTACTGGGCATCGTGCCTGAACCCAACGACGGGGACCCCGACACCCTGAAGCCCATGCTGCGCTCGAGCGGAGGAGGGCCACCCTCCCCAACCCCGTCCACAGGAGGGCCACCCTCCCCCGCCCCATCCACAGGAGGGCCACCCTCCCCCGCCCCGTCCACAGGAGGGCCACCCTCCCCCGCCCCGTCCACAGGAGGGCCACCCTCCCCCGCCCCGTCCACAGACCCAGGCTGGCACGGGCACACAGGTAGGCCGGCACACCCTTTGACCTGGCCACCCAACACACCCCTGGGAGTGGTGGGGGAGGAAGTTTGGGGGCTCTTGGGAACAGCTGGAAGCCCCTGGTCCTCAGTGGAGGAGCTGGGCTGAAATGTGATCCCTCCTCTCCCCCCAGAACTGCCCTCGGGGTCTGCTCTCCTGCCCAAGGGGCGGCCTCCATTGATGTCGGCACTGCTGGGCACCCTGACTCTTCTGGCCAAGGTCACGTAACACCCTACCATGCAAGGCCAGAGGCTGGAAGGAAGAAGGGAGGACGCGGCCAGGCTCCCTGCTCCCCACCCTCACCCCTCCATGCACCGAGGCAGCCGGCCCAGGGCTCTGACCCTGCCCAGCTGGTGATCACCAGCCTGCACCACAGAGGAGAGACTCCGTGGGACCCTGAGAGGCCCTTCAGCTGCTGGCTTCAGGCTGGAGGACATCACAGAGCAGACGGCCAGGAGCCCAGGCAGCCCCACCCTCCCTCAGAAGCCCACCTCCCTGGTCCTTCCCAGAGCTGCCCCAGGCTCTGGGCCCCTCAGACACGATCCACGATCCACGAAGAAAGCAGAGTGAGCTCTGTCGGGAGAGGCTGCCAGGCCAGGTTCCCAGGACGCCCCAGCAGCCAGCCCACTCAAGGACATCCCCATGTGCCAGTGACAGACCACCCTGGGTCTCTGTTCCATGCAGTCGCGGCCCTTGGTCAGGCAGAATAAAGCCACGCACTCTGAAGTCTGAAGTTTGCGGCAGGGGCTGGTGGGGGGGGGGGGAACCGTACTCAGACAGGACTGACCCCAGGCAGGGCGGGTGACGTTTTAAACTGGAGGGTGGCCAGGAAGAGCCAGGAGCAGTAGGCACGCTTCCCAAAGAAAGGAAGAGCCGGTTAGGACGGAAGGTTCTCAGGCTCTTGGAGATATAATGCGTGAGGGGTGAGGATAAAGATCAAATGCGGGTGGTGAGGTTCCGGTACTGTGGCAGGTGGAGCCACTGGAGAAGGAAACTGGCCACAGGACCGTAGCCTGAGCTCCAAACTGGGCTCACCAGCTGGGCTGCAGGCGCTGAGCCACGGAGCAGGAAGCTGTGGAGGGGCCGGCGCCAGGACACCCGGGTTCTGTGTTGGTAAAGCAGCTGCAGGGCCTGCACTAGGAGCTGGGTGCCCAGCGCAGTTTGGCTGCCGTGTGAACACTGGCTTGTCTACACATGATAGGGCTTCAGGCCATGGGACCAGAGAGGAGCCCCTGGCCCCAGAACGCAGACAGAGGAGGGAGTGGCCCACTGAGAGGGTGCAGCCCGTGGCCACGGGGTGGAATTTCCAGGAGGGATCTGGAGATGTTCGTGGTGGGATGCGGGGGCAGCTGGTGGGTGGCTGGGGACACTTGGCTGAATGTCAGAGCTGGAAGAGACCCTGGAGACCCTTCCACCCAGCCCCTCATGCAGATGAGGATGTCGGAGCCCAGACGCTGTGGCTGACCCATGCAAAAGGACAGAGCTGTGTCTGAACAGTTTTCAATCCCTGAAAACTGGTCCTGAGTCCTGTTGGCTACAACATGGGCCCCCCCTGTGCGTCTGAGGTTCAGGTCCTGGAAGCAAGCCTTCCGGCACAGAGAGGGCACCGTGGCGTCCCTACAGCATGTCCACAGAAACTCGCAACCCTTTGTTCTCCCCAAGAATCACAGGGGCCAGCAGACATGAGTACTTCACAAGCAAGGGACAGAAAGGCCAAGGATCTCCAAGCACATCCCGGAGGAGGGTCCCCCAGAGACGCTGGTGTGCTGGCAAGCCCACTCTCCAGAACAAAAGCCCTGGCTTGTAGCGTTCGCCCCCCCTCCCCCCCGCCCCGTCCTGTGGTGCAGATTCTCTCCGGATGGACCTGAAGCTGGCAGCATGAGGTCCCTGACGCGGTGCTGGGAGCAGCACCCAGAGCCAGCCTCGGGAGCCACGTCTGCGGCAGCGTGGCTGAGAGCTGGCTTCCTGCTCCGTGGCTCAGCGCCTGCAGCCCAGCTGGTGAGCCCAGTTTGGAGCTCAGGCTACCGTCCTGTGGCCAGTTTCCTTCTCCAAAGCCGTGCCTGGCGTAGGTGTCACAATCGAAAGGAATGTCCCACACAGCCCCCGGCTGTGGCTTGAGAATGCCCCAGGCCCACACAGAGGAGCTGGCAAAAGGTTGGCAGGGGTAGAGCGAGAGAGCTCTCCTCTCTCCTGGGGTCAGCAAGCTCCAGAACCAGGCCTGGGGAAGTGCCCTGGTCCTCCCAGTCCCAGAAGAGGCGCTGCCATCTGTGGCCACACGGGGGCGCACAGGACCCCTGCAGGGACGGAGCTGTGGCCGGGAAGAGCATGCTGACACTGCCCCTGGAACCCTGGCCACCAGTTCCAGCCTCGAGCCCTGAGCCTCCACTGCCATCACCCGGGAGGGCCCTGCCCAGCACAAAGAACCCCTGGGATAAAGGGACCCATCCCATCAGAGTCCCATCGAGGTTGGCAGGTCACAGTCACCAACATGAGGGCACTTTGTTCCCAAGGGCGGCTGGTTTCCGTGCAGTCCAGGAACTGGCCCCATATGTAATAAACGGCTAATTCCCTAGGACATTGGCAAACAGGAGAAGCAATTCACTCTCGTTGAGGACGGCCCCCCGCTGCACAGCCAGCCGTTCCTGGAGCAAGGGTGGGCTTTCGCTGGGAAGGAAACGGAATGAGGCGGCTCTTTGTGACCTGACAGGGAAGCAGTGTTGTCTGCGATCCCTGGCGCTCAGCAAGAACACACAAGGTGGAAATAGCAAATAAGGTCGTGTTGATTTGCTCCGGTACGGGGCCAGCAGCGGAGGACTTTCTCCTGCACATTTTGCGTATGAAACCCCTTGAGTGCTGTGTATTCAAAACTGTGTTTTAGAAACCAGGCTTTGGAGGAGGACAAATGTGTTCCAGTCCTGATCCCCAACCCAGGAGCTGTGGCACTGGGCACAGCCCATACCTCCCTCAGTCCCAATTTCCTCACCTGAAACTTGGGACTCTACAGCAAGCCCACCTCCCTGTGCTACCCAAGGATGAGGCTCTCATCTGCAGAAGGCAGCACAGGGCACACGCATGCCCGGGCAGGTGCCCAGTAGAGGGCAGCCAGGGGATGATCACAACCCTCTACAGACAGCTGAGTTTGCCAAGCAAATTTGTCCCTCTCAAGAGTAACTCTCCTGGGGCAAGGCCATACACATTTTTGCAAGTGTGCATTTGTCCAGATTAGCCTACCTCCACCTATGAGCTCCTCCCGGGCCTCAGGCTTGGACCTTTGGCTTCAGCCACAGTCTCCAGGACCCATCCCAGCCTGCACTCCAAGCTGCCTGACCAGCTGCCCAGAGCTGGGTCCTGCCTAGGCCTGAAAGCTCTGCACTTTAACTTGTGGGCCTCGGATCCCACGTCCAGGAGTTCTCCAGCAAGGGCTGCCCTCCCAGGGACAGCATCCTTGCTGCCTGGAGCCACACCCAGGCCCCGCCCAGGCCAGCCTTCCACCCCCACCAGCTCTGGCTGGACTGGGACTCTGCCTGGATGGGCCCGGCTCCAGTCTTGGCCCTCCTGAGCCTGCCCACCTGGTGAGGAGAGCACGAGAGTCCACATTCACAGCCGAGAAGGGCGCACACTCACAGGGGCAGGCAAGGCACCACCAACCCCAGAAACCCACCAGACGCGCACTCAAGGTCGCCACACTGGCTCAGCCCCTGAGCCTGCTCTCCTTTTCCTTTTCCTTTTCTTTCTTTTTTTTTTTTAAATATTTTTAGTGGTAGATGGACACAATACCTTTATTTTGTTTATTTGGGTTTTGTTTTGTTTGTTTTTTATGTGGTGCTGGGGATGGAACCCATGTCTCATGCGTGCCAGGCCAGCGCTCTACCACTGAGCCACGGTCGGCCCCTGGAGCCTGCTTTCTAGGGTCTGGGCCAGCAGGTACGTGGAGACTCACGCCTGGCTTTCTCAAGAGGAAAGAGGATGGAGGAAAACCCTCTGTCTGTCCCACTGTCCATAGGACAAGCCTCCCGTGTCAGGACACAGACCAGATGCACGCGGGGGCTGGTTTTCCCATCTCCGCGGCCCTGTATGTGCAATGTGTGTGGAGGCACACCCCAAGCAGCATGTCCTGGGTTCAAGTTCAGCTCCCACCAGCTCCATGGCCCTGGGCAAGTCGCCCGTCTCTCTGGGTCTCGGTGCCTCATCTGTTAACTCGGGGACCATGGCAGCACTGTCTCACAGGGTGGTCCCGGTGACAAAATGAGTTAGTCCTCACAAACTGCTTTGGCCCAAGCATTCTGAAAAGACAGACTGACAAATGCTTTTGTATCTAAGAGTGAGAAAGTCCCTTCCCCTTTCAAATCCACCCTGTTGATTCTCTAGCAGAAAGGTTCCAGCAGGTGATCCACCCACGTCTTTCATGACCCTCCTGTGTGGTGAGGGCGGGGGCCAAGCTCAGAGCAGTGGGCCCAGAATGAAATGTCACCTGGCTTTATTTGTCATGTATTTGATTTTAAAGATCACCTTCAATTCGGGTTACTGCTACTGATTTTCTGGCTTTTGTTATTGTTGCTGTTTTAATATGTTCCCTTTTAGAATGAAGTAACCTGCAGCAATTTTAAAATGTGAAGAAGATATTCTTGAAGAACACATTAAAATTCACCAGTTCTGTATAGGATTTGGCACCAAAATAAGTAAAAATAAAATTAAGTAACAAAGAATGAGTTCATTTAGTTGGCCAGCCAGGAAGTTTCTGGAGGGCAGCGTCAGGCCTCTCTGTGGACGGAGATGTGCCACGTGTCCACTATCGGTCCACATGAAGCAGAGTCCAAGGAAACCCAGAGCTGAAACCCAGTGACGTCGGGCATCATCTGCTAGTCCAGGGGCTGGTTTGTGACAGGGAGCACCGGCAGGGACACAGAGAGCCCCCTTTGTCAGGTGGCCCCGCCCCTTTAGAGCCGGCTCTGGCGCTGTCACCAGGAGGCGGCGCTCGTGCGCTCCTCAACGCCTGCGCGAGCTTCCTCCAGCCGCTTCGGACGTACCGAGAGGAACTGGGATCCGTCTTTTCCTCCGCTCCTCCGGCCTCTGCAGCGCCCGCAGAGCTGCTGGATCAGCCCGGGGAGCGGGTGGAGGACCGCTGAGAGTCGGCTCCGGTCTTAGATGGAGCCCCAAGCGAACTGGTATTTAGAGTACCAGGACTTCCAGGTCTCTCTTGGGACCCGTGAAGGAAGGGGCACTGTGGCCCTGTGCTTCGCCCAAAGGCTGCCAACAGCAGCGAGCCTCCCCTCTCAGCCTCCGGTTCCGTCAGTCGCGGGGCGGGGGCACACACCCCTCTGAATCCGCGGGTCGCGGGGCCGGAGGGTCCACTTCTGACTGGTCTCCAGTCCTGCCGCTGCCGCCGCTGGGCACCACACTCTAGAATCCCTCACTTGATAAAGGTCATGGACGGAGGAGTGAGAACCTCGCCCGACCTCCTGGGTTGAGGCAGGCTACCAAGGGGCCTCACCAGGCGGCTCTGGGTGGTCGTGGGAAGGGGCATTCCACCCAGGTCCATTCCGGTGGGACCTGGCCAGCCCTCTCCCCCGAGGTGCTATTGCTGATACCAACCTAGTTTCCCCACCGTGTCAACTTGGGGTCCCTCGGGTCTTGGGGGGAGGACCCAGAAGGAACATCTGAATATTCACACAACAGGACAGCTCTGCTTGGGATGCCGCCCAGGGCCCTAAGGCGGCGGCCTCCCCACCCTCAGAACGGGCAGCTGTGCGGCCAGCACTGGGGATGGGGCAGCCGACCGCCACGCCTGCGGCTTCCTACCTAACAGCGGTGAGCGCGTTGCGAAGGGGACCCCAGGCCACACTGAGCCCGAGTGAGGTTCCCTGGTCCCCAGGCCAGCAGCCGGGAATGAGGAGGACGGGCGTGCGAACGCTCCCGGGGTGCACCCAGAGGGTGTGACGTCGGGGAAGCTTCGAGCCCAGGGCAGCAGGGCTCGCCGCCGGTGTCTTGGGGCGCAAGGCCTCCCCTCCCCCACGCCCACCGACCGCGGTGCGCAGCGGCCCCTGCTGCGCGGGGTGGCAGGAGCATCTGTTGCCATGGTTACCCGCCGCTCCGGCTAGGTCCGCGGGGCTGCGTTCCCGCGCTGCAGGCTGCAACCGTCGCCGCAGTCGGCACAGCCCAGAGCTGGGTGCAGACAGAACCGCCGCGGGCACCTGGCGCACAGTGCACATCCCTCTAACGCACACGGGCCTGTCCCTCCACGCCCACCACAGGCACAGGATGTAACACAAACACGCCGCACACATGCAGGCAGACAACACAGCACACAAGGGTGCACACCCGCATACACACTGACACCGCATGCACTGCGTCCCAGCCCACACACCATATCTCTCTCTCTCTCTCTCTCTCTCTCTCTCACACACACACACACACACACACACGCACGGACCCCACACCTGAGCAGTGCGCTTGGAACATGCCCCTGGGGGTTGGCTGGCACAGGGGACTCCAAAGCAAAATCACACGTGCATCAGACAGGAGCTGCCCCTGACCTCTGTGACTCCTTTGCCTTGTGTACTGCCTGGGTCACCCCAGGGACCCGTGGTCTCAGCCGCAGCAGTGGGCCCTAGCCCTTATTAGCGACAGGAGTTCAGTGCCATTGCCCCAGAGTCCCCAACCCTCACTCATCCCTGACACTCTTGCTGGCAATCTCCTGGGAAACCTTACCCCAAGAGCCTGGCGCTAGTGTGGCCATTGGGCACTTGGCCCCAGACCCAGGGTGTCCCCAAACTTTGGACACGCCAGTGAGGAGCTGGGCCCAGGGAATCACAGACCTCCGGTCACCTCTGGAGGACACCCCCTGTTTCACTGCTGTGACTGAAAGACTCCACCAGAACAAATGTAGAGGAGGAAAGGTGTATTTAGGGGCTCACAGTTTCAGAGGTCTTAGTCCATAGAAGGCCGGCTGCATTCCTCCAGGCTGGAGGTGAGGCAGGACGTCTGGTGGAAGAGTATGGAGGAGGGAAGCAGCTCACCTGGTGATCAGGCTGCAGAGATGAAGGATCCACTCTCCAGATACAGAATATATACCCCATGGCCATCCCCCAAATGAACCACTTCCTCCAGCCACACCATACCTACCTCCACTTAGTTAATCCCACCAGGGATCACTCCGATGATTACATTAAGGCTATGACCCAATCATTTCTCCTCCAAACCTCCTTGGTTGTCTCACACGTGAGCTTTTGGGGCACACCCCACATCCCATCCATAACACCCCCATCCCATGTGGCTGCAGGAGGGGGACCTGGGGAACAAGAAGCTGAGTCCTGGCTCTCAGCGGGGAGAACACATGGGGCCAAGGGTTCTGTGGTGGTTTGAGTGAAGGATCATTTTATGGCTTTGGGCTTCAATCTCCAGAGTTCAAAAAGCAGAGTGACACAGCTCTAACAAAACTATTCACCACGGTGCGGTGAGTGAACTTATGTAAACCAGTTTGCATCGTCTACACCAATAAATGAAAAAAAAAAACAGAGATGGAACTGGTTCTGACACTCATACTTATCCAAGGACACCTGGATAAGTATTAGTGTCCTTGGACACACACCTGTCCCTCTCACTAGGAAGTAGAGCCCTGCAAAAATTTAACTTATTTCATCTATAATAAACTTCTGCCACAATTTTCACGTATTTATGCTGGTTTCATCAGTCACTCTATCCAAAACAGATGTGCTGAACACTGAAACAAAAGCATTTTAAATCTAGATTATGTGCATGTTCCTATGGCAGAGACTCTGGGTGGTCAGTGCATTCTCTCCAAGCATAAAACGTTTCTATTAGTCAAGTTCAGTGGAAGAAATGGACCGAGCCAGAGGTGAAGAGGAAGGGGGCAGGAACTTGCCCTTGAACCGTGTGTTGTGGGCACCACTGTCACCCCATCTGCATCTCACTGGGTCCCATGTATTCTCCCTGCTGCTTCCCCACCACCACCCCGCCACCCCACCGTGAAGGAATTATCCAAGGAAAGCCTGAGGCAGGTACACGCAGGGAACATCTTCTTGCAAAGAGTAGAGGAGGCAGACCTTAGGGCTGATGAGTAGTTTAGAATAGTTTAAAAAGCCAACAAGGGTTCAAAGGGAAGACACCATGAGAACCCAGAATATCCAATTCCCACCACCTGTCCCGAGGGGCCAGCAGCGACCTTCCCAGATCCTGCTAACCCTGGACCAGACCCAGGATGGTAAAACAAAGGTCAGAGCCAAGATGGCACTGGACAGAGCTCAGGTTCACAAGAGGTCCCCAAGACCTATTATCTGGGAACTCTGATTTTTGGTGTATCTAGGGGTGCAAAGTAGGTTCCTTTTTGGCTTTTCAATGAGGACGTGACCGGATCAATGACAGGGGAAGCAGGAAAAAAGGGTGGGTTTTGCGTCTATAAAGTAAGGATCGGTTTTGTTTTATTTTATTTTATTTTTTAGAGAGAGAGAATTTTTTAATATTTACTTTTTAGTTTTAAGTAGACACAACATCTTTATTTTATTTTTATGTGGTGCTGAGGATCGAACCCAGCGCCCCACACATGCCAGGTGAGCGCTCTACCACTTGAGCCACATCCCCAGCCCCATGGTTTTATTTTTAAAATGTCAAAATTGGCAATATCCAGAAAATTAGATACTCTGAGTCCTTAGTGGTGGAAAAAAAAACACATACATATCAACCTTAAACAGTGCCAAAGGGGCACAGTGTTTTCAAAACTCTTTCAGGGGCCTTGTAGGTCATTTACCCAGGCCAGCTAGGACAGATGAGGAACTGAGGCCCAGAGGAGGAGAGTGGTTTGTCCACCATGGCACCGTTGGTAATAGCAAGGTCAGAAACCCCAGGAAAAGGTACCTGACATCACTAGTCACTAGGGAAAGGCAGATCGATACCACCATGAGACGCCACTTCAGGCTCACTAGGATGCCTATAATTTTTTAAAATATTTTTTTAGTTGTAGATGGGCCCAATACCCTTATTTGTTTTTATATGGTGCTGAGAATCAAACCCAGTGCCCCACACGTGCAAGGTGCACGCTCTACCTCTGAGCCACAACCCCAGCCCCAGCCTGTAACTTGTTTAAAAAGAAAAGCGCAAGCGCTAAGGAGGATGTGGCAGGTTCGGGGGAATGTGCAGTGGTGTAGCTGCTGCGGAAAACAGTTTGCTGTCTTCTCAGTAAGTGGAACCCCAAAGAATTAAAAGCAGTGCTCAAACAAAAACTGGTGTGTGCACACTCATGCCAACACTATTTTCAACAGCCCAAAGCAGAAGCCACCCGCTGTCTGTCAACAGAGGCCTAGATCAATAAACGCGCTCCACCCACACAGGGGGGCCCCATTCAGCAGGGAGAGGAGGAGGACTGGTCCTGCCCTGCGCCAGGGCACAGCATGGAGGAGCCCGGAGAGCACAGTGCTGACACCAAAGGCCACACGTCAGACTCCACTCACCAAACTGAACAGCAGAGGCAGAAAGCAGACTGGCGGCTGCCAAAGCCCGGGGACGGGGAGTGACTGCCTAGTGGCCTAATTTCCTTTAAGCACAGACACCTGGTGATGGTGGCAGAAGATTCTGGATGTATTACCTGCCACTGCACTGCACATTTTAAAACAGCTAAAATGGTAAATTTTATGTCCTGTGAATTTTACCGCTAGTGAAATATATATATATATCTCCATTCCTGGGGCCCCATAAAAAAAATAAAAAAATATAAAAGCAGGGAGGCTGGCTAGTGACCGTGTCTCAGGTCATGAAATCCCCACTGCAGGACAGGGTCTGCTATCCAAGGACCCCTATACCCTCCACCCATCTTATTTATTTTATTTCATTTTATTTATTTATTTATTTATTTATTTTTTTTTTTTTTTTTTGAGACAGGGTCTCACTAAGTTGCTGAGACTGGCCTCAAACTTACCTTCCTCTCTTAGCCTCCTGTGTTGCTGGGATTACCGGTGTGCCGCACCTCACTAGGCTAAGAACAAACACACCCACAAGAAACCCCCCTGGAGCCAGGCACAGTGGTGCGCACCTGCAATCCCAAAAACTCAGGAGGCTGAGACAGGAGGATGGCGAGTTCAAAGCCAGCCTCAGCAACAGTGAGGCACTAAGCAACTCAGTGAGACCCTGTCTCTAAATAAAATATAAATAGGGCTGAGGATGTGCCTCAGTGGTCGAGTGCTCCTGAGTTCAATCCCCAGTACCAAAAAAAAAAAAAAGGAAGGGAAACCCCTCTGGGGGCCCAGCATCATAAACAAAAACTTTAGCTGAACAAGTATTGGAGGGGAGCCACAGGTAGGCATAAATATTTGGTCCTGACATGGGGACAGACCAGGTATTGCCCAAGGTCCGCCACTCCTTCTAGGCTGCACACCCTGCAGGGGACCTGCCCAGAAAGACTGCAACTCCAACACTGCTCTTGGTCACTGCTCTTGGTCACTGGCTTCCCTCTCTCCTCCGGGCACTGGGGATCCACCCTGCAGCCTCGTGCACACTAGGCAAGTGCTCTACCACTGAGCCTCACCCCAGCCCTTCCGTGGTACTCCTAAGAATTTGTGCTGCTGTTTACATCATTTGCAAAAGAAATTGGCTCTTCTGTGAAACTCAAGTGAGTCCGTTCTATAAAGACATTCGGATGCCCAGAGAAGCAGCATAGGAGAAGATCCTCATCCTTTCCAGAGGACCGCAAATTCCAACCACAAAGAGATGCGATTTGGACCTAGCAACTGCTTTTAAAAGTAAGATCCCAGAAAGGCCCAGCCACAGCTCACCCAGGATGACAGCCATTAATCATCGTGGCCCACTTTGCTCTTTCTTTGTTATTAATGGGCTCCGTCCCCAGCTTTGCTGTTGGTCATGAGACCCTGGGCAGATCACCACACTCTCCGTGAGCAGCTTCCTCCTGGCTAATGTGGGGTGGGCATGCACCGTGTGGCCACTGCAGTCAGGGAGGACAAGGCCTCTGCTATTACATCTCTGCCCTGTTTCCTGACCACAAAGGCAAACAAGCCAAAAGAAAAGAGTCCTACGCTACACGCCGTCTCCGTGTGCTCCCGCTGCCCAGCAAACAGCACAGGCCCAGACGGTGACAACTAATAGAAGTGTGTTCCTCAAAGTTTGGAGACCAGGACGCCCAGGACCAAGGCACAGCACATGGGGTGTCTGGTGCAGGCTTCCCCCTGCTTCCAAGAAGGTCCCCCAGAGGGGACAAATACTGCATCCCCACCTGGTAGGCAGGAGGACAAAGAGGGGTGAGCTCACTCTCTGGAGCCCTCATCCCACGGTCAGTGGAGGCGCTCCTGGCCAGGCGGCCCAGTCACTCCTCGGCCTCCCTCTTAGTGGCCTTGCTCCCAGGCTGTCTCAACATGGGGGCCACCAACATTCACCCACGGCAGGCGCCGGCTGTGGGAGCTCACGGGACCATGCACCCTTTCATCCTCAGACCAACCCGCTCCCTGCTCCGCTGGGTCCTCATGGCAGCCGCACCAAAGAAGCACACACTGGGCAGATCTAAACACCCGCACCGGGGGTCTCGGGGGTCTCGGGGGTCTCGGAGGTCTCAGGGGTCTCGTAGGTCTTGGGGGTCTCGGGACGTGCAGGCCAGAAGCTAATCCAGACAAGCTGTGCTTTCCCAAGGCACCAGAGGAGCAGCGAGCCACCTGGCGGCTCCAGCCTCCTGGGGACTAACTGGGCTCCCTGTTTCCAAGTTCAATGTACAGAAGAGACCGGCTCTATTTCCATTCTTGATAGACACAGGTAATGTAAATATTTGGGGTTTTTTTGTTGTTGTTGTTGTTTTAAAACCATAACTCTAAGTAACAGACCACTGACCTCTGTTCTTCACGTCTGGATGGCAACAGGGCGGGGTGCAGTCTGCATCAGGAACAGGAGGTCTCCATTCCCGATGAAGCGGCTGGTCCTCATGTGTCAGTGTTGCCAGATGTGGCCAGATGTGGCTCAGTTTCCCTGAGAAGCAGGACACGGGGGTTTTCACAGGGATGAGATCTCCCTGCTTCAGAATGTCAGCGACTAACTCGGTACATTTTAGGGTCTTTGTATACCATGTTCACAGGAGAATTGTTCCCAATGCCCAAGGGGTGGAAGCACCCCACACAGCAGGTGAATGGATAAGCCCCCAAAATGGAACAGTCATCGGTCTTTCAACCTTAGAAACAAAGGAAGTTCAGGTGCCTGCTAGGACAGGGTGATCCCCCAGGACACTGGGCCAAGTGAGACAGATCCTGCGAGAGCCTCTACACGAGGACCCGAGAATAGCCAACGTCACAGAGACAGAAAGCAGGTGGGCTTTCCAGGGGCCGGGGGACAGTTAGGGAAGACGACTGAGTTCCAGAGGTGGATGGTGGTGACCACTGCACAATAGTGTAAAGGTACTCAGGGCCACCAACTTCACTTACAAATGACGGAAAGGGTACACGTCCTATGTCTGTCCCACAATCTAAAGAGAAAACATGCCTGGAGTCACCAAGTACACCACTGGCTGACCTCTGTGGGGAGGCCCACTCCTCTAGGACCAGGACCCTGCCTTAGTCTCACTCTAAGGCAGGCAGGGAGCTCACGCAGGACCTGGCTCCCAGCCGTGCTCCATTCTGGTTGGTTTAACAGATGTCATTTGATGTCTTGGTTTTTTTAATGCAATGAGTATAATGTACACAGACACAGGATTGTCTACGGAGAGGGCGGTGTGAGAGTGCACACACCCACACTGTTCCACGCGCAGGAAGCAGGATGGCGTGGGGTGGGGGATACCGGGGAGCATAGTCCTGGCTTGGCTCTGCTAAGCAGCCCAGAGTTCAGGCTGCAGCCATCCCATGTCCAATCGCCCCGTCACCACGACCCTCCACAGTGAGTGAGAGGGTGCTGCCGGACCCACAAAGCCCGAGGGATAATTGGAAGGATGTGAGAAGGCACCACACCATCCCAAAGCGGCCCTGGGGGCAAAGGCGACAGCATTTCAGGTTGACATTGCAAAGCCACCTGACAGCAAATGGCAGAAGCCTCGCTGTGCAGGAGAAAGGACTCCAGTGCGAGGCGAGTCCTGCAGGCCACCACCCTCCCCTTTCTTCTCCCCTGCCCAGCCCTCCCCTCCTTCCAAATCCACGCCCCTTCCACCAGCTGTCTGGGAAGAGCCACTGCGCGAGAGACCACGCCCCCAGCTCCCTCTCCCACCTTCAGCCTGATGGGTCCCCACGCACTCTGTGAGCCCCCCACGCCATCGCCACCATGCGCCACTGCGTTCCAGGAGCTTCCAAAGGTGAGGGGGACACTCACAGAGGCTGCAGCTCAGGCAACTGAAGTCACCCCAGACTTCAGGGCTGGGTGAGGAAGGACCCCAGGTAGGACCTAGGCTGGGAGGGAAAGTGTGCTCCCATCTGGTCAGTGCAGTGGACACAGGGTATCGAGGTGGAGACGCCAAGGCACCCTTCAGTTCTGAGTTTATCTTCTTCTAAAGCATTTACTAAAATCAGGTGGAAACCACTGATTTTGGCTTATTGCATCACTGAGGCATATGAACAAAGGGACCGTGTGGGGGCATTGCTGAGGCTTGGAATTGCTATTGGTAGACTCCCCTGTGTCTTAAAATCATGCCTCCAAATACGTGGCCCTGGTTTCCTCAACCTACGCCAGTGTTCACAAAATAACAGAGAAAGACGGATGACCTGGGAGGAACGGGCAAAGGATCCAGATGAAACATCGTCCAGAGAGGTACACAAATGTCATGGATCCAAGAGAAGACCTTACGCCCCTCGCAATTAAAGCCACACAGATCTGAGTGAGAGGTGGTTTTCATTCTGTAGCATCAGTTTTTAAATTGGATAAAAGCTAGTGTTGGCAAGAAGTGGAGATTAAAGCAGGCACTCTTGCCCAGCTGTGGTGGGCATGGGTGTGGCAAGAGGTCTGGAAGGGCCTTTTGGCTTCATCTATCAAAATTTGATATGTCCCTTAACCCATAAATGTCACATCTAGAACAACTGCGATTTCCCATGAGTTGGCAAAGGTTCTTCCCAGGAGGTCTGGGCAGCAGCATCGTGGGTACCATCTAATACAACAGTCCCAGGAGTGAATCTGTAGCAGAGACATTCAGGGGAACACTACTGTGTTTGGAAAAAAAAAAAAAAAAACACCTGAATTCTGTGAATCTCAGAATCTCACAGACTAATGCTGAGATAAGCCAGACAGAAAAGAGATGCCGCCAGATTCCATTTAGGTGACATTCTGAAACAAGCCAACAAGCCACCGTGCCAGGACTAGAGCACAGGCAGCTTCCTAAGGGCTCCCAGGCCCTTTCCAGGACTCCATCAGACGGGTGACAGAAGCACACATAGGTGAGAACATGTGCACTATTTCCTTAAGATCTGAGCGCTTTCCATAAGTTACATCCAACTTCACAAACTATTTTTACTGTAAGCATATGTTACTTTTAAGTATGTATGGAAAACACAATATATTTTAAAAATCAAAAACACAAGTTATAAATATAGTTTTACCATGAATATATATTACTTTGATATATATGGAAAACAATACATGAGTGTATTCAGAATATCTGCTGCATAAATGTATTAAACAGCATGAGCCCACATGGAAATTTCCATAGACGTGGAAATCACACTACACAAGGAAGTCACAAGGTAAGATCCTTGAAATAAGGGGGCTCCCCTCCACAAGCCAACTGGTCATTCTCATGGTGGCTGGCCTCTGGAAGTGCCCATGCCCCTCCCAGGCTGTCCCCTCCTCTGCCTGGCCCCCTTTCTGGCACTCGGCCACCAGATTCAGGGCAGGAGGCTCTCTCTACACTTTCATTTGGGAACTGTGAGGTGAAAAGGAACACTTGCTTGCATTGCCCAAGCGCCATCTAGGAACAGGCCCACGCTTTGTGGGGACTGTCTGGCTGCACCAGTTTGCATGGCCAGAAGAGAGGGGAGTTCCTTGGGCAGCTTCTACTCCCTTGGTCAGCAGAGGCCTCCTGAGAATGACCTCAGTAGGAAGGGCAAGAGAGCCAGGGCCAATCCAGGCAAACTGTGGGGACAAAATGTCCCTTCCAGCTGCTGACCTCCAAGTTGCAAAGTCAGTGTCCGAGGGCCTCAGACACACTGTGGGCCAGCACTGCACCCCATGGGCAGCAGAGCCAATGGCCATGCAGGCACGTGGCTGGGCAAGAGGCAGAGTGCTTCCCTCCTTGCAGACTGTCTCAGTGTCTAGAGAGTCGGGGGGGGGGGTCTGTTAGTTTGATCCAGTTGGAAGTGGGGACTCAGAGGGCAAAGCAACCATACACTCCCCTGGGACAGGCAGCTCACTCCCAGGTGTCCTGGGCTCTGCTGCCATCTAGATGTGGCAGTGGCTTCCCTAAACAAAACCCCAACGTCTCCAGGCTCACGAATGAGCTGCAACCGCACCAGCCAACTAGCGGCCTCCACCTCTCCACCAAGGCCCAGAGCTCACCCAGCAGAAAAGCTGCTGTGCACCCTGTCCTGAGCAGGCTTCCATGAAGGCCAGTCTCCGAATGTCCCAGTTCAATCCCTGGGGCCTGATCATTGCTGGCAGCTGGTTTTTGATGGAGATCTTACTCAACCAGTGCCTGGGCCTTGTAAGACTGGGGAGAGCCCCAACACCCAGGTCACTGCAGGCGAAATCCCTGCCCGGCACCTGCGGGGCATCAGCGGCATCTAGCACCACGCCTGAGCAAACCCACCCACTGGGGGCCGTTGGGGGACAGGAGCCGGTGGGCACCTAAGTCCAGAATGACAGATGGCAGCAGAAGAGAGGAAGTGGGGGTGGCGGGAGCCCACACGGAGAAATCAAGAGATGACAGAAACCTGAACTTTTATGTGAATATCCCACTTTTAAACTATTTCCATTGAGAAAAGACACGTGCACTCTGGGGGAAGAGGGTCACATCAGAACCCTAAAGCACTACCACCTCACACCCAGGATGGTGAGCACTGAAGAGGCAGACGAATGGGACCCTGGCGCTCAGCAGCGAGGGAGAAGACGCACTATTCACAATAGTTACAAAATGGAAACAAAAATGTGCTTCATCCATGCAACAAAATAGCATCCAGCCACTCACAGGAATTAAGGACTGGCCTGAGCTACGACACAGCAACCCTGAAAATGCCCAGTCAGTGCAAGACGCCGACACAAGAGGTCAGGCATTGTGCGGCTCCAGAATAGGTAGGTCCAGACCCAAAAGTGGGCTGGTGTCCAGGGAGTGTGGACTGACTGCTAATAGATACGGGGATTCTTTGGGGATTAGCAGAAATGTTCTCAAATTGATGGTGATGGCGATTGCACAGCCTTAAGAATATGCTCGAACCACAGAGGCCCACGTTCAGAGATGGAGAGTTCTATGTTAGTGAATTATATTCTTTAAAAATGTGCCAGAAAATAGGAGGATATGTGCCAGGCATAGAGGTGATGTAACCCCAGCTACTCTGGAGGCTGAGGCAGGAGGATCACAAACTCGAGGCCAATATGGGCAACTTAGCAAGGTCCTGGCTCAAAATGGAAAAAAAAAAATTGGCCAGGTGCAGTGGCACATGCCTGTCATCCCAGTGGCTCTGGAGGCTGAGTCAGAAACAGCGCAAGTTCAAAGGCAGCCTCAGCAAAAGCACATCGCTAAGCAACTCAGTGAGGCCCTGTCTCTAAATAAAGTACACTAAAGGGCTGGGATGTGGCTTAGTGGTTAAGTACCCCTGGGTTCAATCCCTGGCACAAGAAAGGAAGGAAGGAAGAGGGGGAGGAGGGGAGGTGGGAGGGGAGGTGGGAGGGGAGGGAGGGAGGGAGGAAGGAAGAGAAACTGCAGGATACTTTTGTACGTAAATATGTCCAACAGAGCATTATTTATACATTGTTGACATAACTGGAAACCAGACGAGCGGAGAGGTCGGATCCCAGTCAGAGGGCGGAAGGAGTGTGGCTCCTGCCCCTCTTGTATCATGGACAAGTGTGATGGGCAGGAAGATGGTCCCCAAGGTGTCGCCATCCTAACTCTGAACCTGTGAGGACATCGCCTAGAGGAGTGTTCAGATCCAGGACGTCCAGGAGGAGCTGGTGCTGGGCCATCACAGGTCCTTGCAAGAGGGAAGCAGGCTGTGTCCCTCTGGAGGGCCGCCCTCTCCCGTGAATGTGGATTTCGTGCTTTATCCCTCTGGAGACAGCCGCGTTCTCCTGAGCGCACAGCTGCTTTCCTAAATAAACCTGCCCGATCCTCTAGGATGGTCAGAGTCAGAGACACGAGAACGCAAGCCGCCTCAGAGGGACGCCGTGGCTGGCTCTGAAGATGAAGACAGGGGCCGTGGGCCGTGGCAAGGGAATTTAAGAAGCTGGAAAAGTGTGGGGAACAGACAAGGGGGGCCCACACCTGACGTTAGCCGGGGAGGCCGTGTCCGTATTTAACCTCCTTAGGTTTCACTTCTGAAATCCAAGTGAGAACTTCACCTGATTCTTGGATTGATATAGAGCAAGTATGAAACGAGGCTGTGACCAAACACCCGACACGAACAACTTGACCGAGGCTCCTGGTTTCAGTCCAAGGCCAGCCGGCTCTGGTGCTCTGGGCCTCTGGAGAGGCAGAAGGCTGCTGGGCCCACGCCAGCCAGGAGAAAGGGAGAGGAAGAGACGGGTCAAGGTATAGCTCCCCAGGAGAGGCCCCCCAGGGCCCACTCCCTCCAGCCGGCTCCCGCCTGCCAACTCCCCCGCCTCCCGGTGGCCCAGGCACCTGTCACTGGACTAATCCACTGGTGAGGTCAGGCCCACCTCTGGGCACCGCTGCAGTGGGGACCAAGCCGGCAGCACATGAGCCTCCATGGGACATTCCAGATCCAGCCAAAACGTCTTTGTAAAGTGGCCGTCACAGTCCCCTGTGCATAACCTGAGCCTAATGATGACTGTACCCAGCACCCATGGTCTCCTCACTGAAAGTCAGGTTACAAGGAGCTTCAAGTGCCTGGGGCGGTGCTCAGGATGTGCTCAGGACGTGAGGTGGGTGAAGAAAGAATAAGGAGAACCTCGGGGATCATCTGTGTGAAAGGGCCAAGGAGGAAAATTGCATCAAAATGTTTCCTGTCGGGGTGACCTTTGCCTGCATGGGTTCTCAGGAATTCTCAAGGGGGAATTTTATTGTGAGGATTTATTTTCACAATCAGGAAGACTGTTTGCTTTTCAGGTGAACCCCACAGCCCCTCCCTGCCGTCCAGGTCCCTACAGATGGCTTCTGGGGCACACTGACCCCAAGGCCAAGCCCGCCTCCTGCCCTTGTGTGTCCACACCTCTGCCCGCAGGGGCCTGGCCTCCGCGCCTCCTCCCATGCTGTTAGCCTCTGAATCCAGCCTCCTGGGCCCAAAGCCCCCTACTCTGAACACCCCCTTTTGCCAGTGGGTAGGGGACCTTCTGTGCCCCTGAAGGCCACCCCTAGGACAGGAGTGGCAGACCCCACAGCAACCCAAGAGCCGCACTCTCATCTGCCCATTGGTGGAGCGGGAAACCCGGCTCCAGCTGCTGAGAGAAGCTCCCGGAGCCACACCCCAGGACTCACACCCAGCTCAGCTAGTGCAGCACCAGGCCCACTCTGCGCAGACAGGCTGCCCCGCGGGGCCAGGCACTCTGCTGGCCACTGTTTTCGGCCTGTCTCTGGCCAGCTCTACGCGCACCACCATGCCCAGGAGGCCCTCGGGGACCCTCTCTCCGACCTTGCAGGCCTTGCTGCTGCTGCTGCTGACCAGAGCTGTTGACCTCAGGGCCCCAGCAGGGCCACAGGATCTGTCCTCCCCAAGGCCCAGCTGGGTTCCATGGTGAAGGCAGCAAAGGGCGAGCTCCTGGCTCCTGACATAGGAATGGAGCCTGGTTCCTGCCCTCCCAGCCGAGGCGATGCTCTGCTGCCAGCCATGAGCTTCCTTATGAGGGGACAGCCTGGACCCCACGCCCACAACAGTCCTGGGGCAAGTCCATCCCAGGTGGGTCCTTTGCCTCTTACGTGGTTCTTAGTGGTTCTCTTTCTGTACACATTTAAGTTCCTCAGACTTTTCCTTTAATGGAGATGGACTTTGTGCAGGCTCACAAAAGACTTCCCAACGTCACGCAAATTTATCTTTCCTATATTTTCTCCTAAGATAGCTTTATTTTTAAATTTTACCTTTAATCCATCTGATATTTATCATTTTTATTTTGTGAAGTGCACAACCTTGTTATTTTTTTCCTAAAGGATGACGGAGTGGTCCAATACCTTTTATGGCCTAGTCTGTACCTTATAGAAAACACAAGAAATCTCCCTCGCCAGCGGTTCAGAGCAGGCAGGCATGTAACAGCGCCTTTCATCAGGGAGTAGACAGCAACTCTGAACCAAAGACACTGGTACAAAACTTCTGCCAGGTCACAAGCACATTAGGTGGTGAGCCGTTCTTGGTCAGGGAGTTGACCGTCAGTCAACAGACTCACATTCACCCCCAAATCTAAGAAAAGCCGGCACCTTCTCCTCTTTGATGAATGGATGGCATTTCCAAAACTGTTCCGCTGTGAGTTTTTTGGGTTTTTTTATCAAATATATAGGATTCACACTCCTGTTGGATCCAAAAATTCTACAACTTATCTGCTCATTTTTGTATTCATGACCAAAAATTAAAAAATTAAAAAGCACATTGTAAACACTTGTTTGAAGGTTCAGTGGACTTTGCAGAAGAAAAAGAATCTCAACTGAACCCCAAATCATAATGCCAGATCTGGAGTCAAGTGTGCCCCAGGCTCCTCAAAGTGGATTCTGAGATGTTACCAGGAAAGTTGTTTTCCCATTCAGCCCAGCCCAAACCACGTGGCAGAAAGTCAGATGAGCGGATTGGTCATGAGAGGCAACACCGCAGGCAACGCGACAACTCTCATTCAAAAATGTGCCATTTACGTACACAGGCCTGTCACCCCAGCCAGCATCTCCGGAGACTGAGGCAGGAGGATGGCAAGTTTAAGGCCAGCCTCAGCAACTCAGCAAGGCCCTAAGCAACCTAGTGAGACCCTCTCTCAAAATAGAAAATAGAAAGGGGTGGGGATGGGGCTCAGTGGTAGAGCGCCCCTGGGTCCCACCCTCAGCCCTCGGCCCTCAGCCTGAGCGGTGCTCCCCCAGCTGATGAGAGAGAGACAGGAGGTTTTGATGGGTAGAGCTGCATTTGCCTGAAGAGTGAAGTCACTGACTGGTTCAAACAACCGCGGTCAGGGCAGGCCAGGGAGAGGCCACCGTGCTGCTGGCTGCGCACCACATTGCTTCCTCCACACCGTGGAAAGCAGGGACCAGGGGCCTGGGTCCCCTGCACTGGAGACGGCAGCAGAGCCACAGGGCGCGGAAGATGGGATGTGATCGGGCCGCTCGCATCAGGAACTGCAGAGTGAGCAAGGAAACTAATGGGAATGTCCTCTCCAAGGAGAGCCAAGACCCACAAGGAAAACGCACACTTCAAACCTCGGTTAACGATCCCGAAGGTCAGCCAGTCCCGGGGAGCATCTCCGCGCAGCCGCCGGGATCCACCCTGTGATGTGCTCTTGGTTTGTCAGACTTCCCTGCTAAGGGCTGGGGATGAGCTCGGTGGTAGAGCACTTGCCCCACAGGCAGGAGGCCCCACCTTTGACTCCAGTGTTAGCAAAAAACAAATTACCTTTAGGGGGTTTCCTCTTTTCTCCTCCTCCTCCTCTTCTCCTACAGCTTCCTCTTTATTTTAAGTCCTGGGGATCCAGCCGGGCCTCGCCGTGGCACATGCTAGGCAGGGACTCTACCACTGAGCTACCCCAGGCCTGTTCTTCTTCTTTTCAACTTTTTTAGCTTTTCCCCACTATTTTAAAATGTGCTGAACATTGCTTTTTACGACGCGCTGTGCTCAGGTTCCCCTCGGGGCTCGGGCGGGCGCTGGGGGTGCACTCACGTGCAGACCCACAGGGTTCTCCTTGGTTTTATGCATTTTTTGCAACTTACACTCGGTGCGTCATCCAGCCTTGATTTTGTGCCCATGAATAAAAAATCTGGAACTCCCTCAGTGAGTGAAGAGGTGCCTTCTGTTCATCTGCATTTGTGAAACAGTCTCTCGATCCAGTTCCTTGGGCCGCTGTGACCACGGCAGGGTCACCACCCCTGCAGGGGCCTGGGGGCTGCGGTGGGATGGAACTCAGGGTGCAGTGCACATGCGCTCGCCACCACCTGCCCCTGAGCTGCTCCCCAGCCTTCCAGTTCTCTTATCCCTGGCCACATTGTCCTGTGCCTTCCTGTGCCGAGGTCCCCAGGTGGGAGCTGGGGGTGTGGCTCAGGGGTGGAGCTCTTGCCTGGCATTTGTGAGGCTGTGAGTTCCACCCCCAGTACGGGGCGGCAGGGGGGCCAAGGGACACGAATTAAACACAAAACACAGCAGCTTCCTTCCTCTGGTCTGATGACCCCCCACTTTCCCTCCCCCTCATCATTTTCCCTCTTTTAGCCTGAAACATTGGTCTCCACAGCTCCGGCCCCAGGAGTCCGTGTGTGAGCTTAGAAATTCCCACCACAGGAGCAATATGTGTTCATCACAGGAATTTCAGAAAATCCAGACAAGTACCAGAAGGAAACAAAAATTCACTTTATCCCACATCTCAGTGACGCCACTTCAGATTTTTATTCTTTCTTTCTATGAACACCCTAAATGGATGTTCTTACGATACTGGGAGCATGCTGTCCTATTTTCCTAACACACCTTTTTAAATCTAACACCGCACATGAAAATTTTTATTTTATTCATTTATTTAATACCCACCAAGATACATCCTTAACCCTTTTTGAAATTTTTTTATTTAGAGATAGGGTCTCACTAAGTGGCTTAGCACCTCACTAAGCTGCTGAGGCTGGCCTTGAACTTGCAATCCTCCTGCCTCAGCCTCCCGAGCTGTACACAGGACCCTGCAACACATGAAGAATCTTAACACCACGTCGTTTGAAAGATCTCAAACCTGAGTTCTAAGGATGGTGGAGCTCCCTCTTATAGGCACACCTGGCTGTACCAAGTCACCACCCGCAATAGACACCGAGCTGCGTCTGATTCAATTATAAGCCCCACAGCAATGCACCGAGTAACTGGCATCTCAGATGTCTTTCTTACTCCTTGTAGGACTGGAATTCCTAACAAGAGGGTGGGGGGGGGGCAGGGGGCTGGGGCTATAGCTCAGTGGTAGAGTGCCTGCCTTGCCTGTGTGAGGCACTGGGTTTGATCCTCAGCACCACATTAAAAAAAAAAAAAAAAAAAAAAGAGGACTTATGGTCTTGAGAATCCAGAATTGCACTGGCAAATGACCCTCCAGAAACACCGAAGATATCTCCCCTCCCACCCAGGGCACCACAGCACCCACCACCCTGTATGCTCTCCCAACCATACCAGGGCCTTTTTATGGAGGGGGGTGGGTAGCAGGGATTGAACTCAGGGGCACTTAACCACTGAGCAACATCCCCAGCCTTTTTTATGTTTTATTTTGAGACAAGGCCTCACAAGTTGTTTAGGGACTTGCTAAATCGCTGAGGCTGGCCTTGAATTTGCGATCCTCCTGTCTTGGCCTCCTGAGCTACTGGGATTACAGGGTGTACCACTGCATCCACCTTACCAGGATCTTTTAAGCCAATTTGGAATTTCACTGAGAACAGCTTAAAATCACAAATACACTGTCCTGGGGTGAATGACTCTAATGCATGTTTGACTACAAACCACGCATCTTTACTGGCCCGAGCAGACCTACTCAGCTCTGCGCCAAGCCGGGAATGCGGAGAGGTGTCCTGGGGATTCGTGCCTGATAGGCTGGTGTTAAATAAGGAGGATCAAAGGACAACAGACCACAGTGCAGGGCTGACCCACGGCCACAAACAGCCAGACTGGAATCACCTGTGCAGACGTTCATGCCCTTAAAGAAAAAAAAACAGAAAGTGTAAGGTGCAATATGTTTTAACTATTTTGCTCTATTTAAGCCATTCATTTAAAAAAAATACATTCCTACTTTGGAATTATTCTCATAAGAAAAAAAGTGAAGGAGTTTCAGCTTTGCCAGCTCAAAATTCCCCAAAGAGGACAAATTCGAAGCAATATACATAACATGTGTG
Source organism: Marmota flaviventris (assembly GCF_047511675.1). NCBI lineage: Eukaryota > Metazoa > Chordata > Mammalia > Rodentia > Sciuridae > Marmota > Marmota flaviventris. The sequence goes on from NC_092514.1 coordinate 75,743,299, forward strand.
ATGGCTATCCACTGTGACCTGAACACAGCAAACATTAAAAATAAATAAGTAAAGACAGGTTAAAAAGTAAGGTGCCTAGGGCAATGTGCTTCTGCTCAGGGGTGGGGTTTTGGTGTGGGGTCCTGAGGATTGAACCCCGGGCCTGGGGCACGTCGGGCAACCCTGCCACCACAGGGCTGCACCCAGCCCTCGGGATTCTGTTGAAGGACGGCACCTGTCACCCTCCACTGACAGCTGGAGAAATTGGTATCGTAGCTTCGTGATGTGAAACTTAATAATTTTTACCACTAAAATACAACAAAACTGTCCTAATAGTGGTGTTTTGAGTGTGATTTCAGATTTCTTCTTTTATCTCTTAACCTATTTGAAATTGAAGCATGATCAACAGAGTGACCTGTAGGAGCCTGCATGTTCCCGTGGGTGGGTTTTGACCAACCAATGGACCTGAGTGATGCCAACTCCTAGCAAGAGGAGGAACGTTTCCGGCCCGAGAGCTGCCGCGGGCCCTTCGCGTTGGCCCAGGAGCTCGGGGTCGGAGGCGCTGCTGCGTCTGGCTTCCTTGCTGTGGAGGATGCTGAACAGATGCCTCCCTTTGGGACAGGCCTGGGCATCCTGTTCACGGCTGGGGGCACAGGGCTCCCTACGGGCACAGACCACAGCCTGTGTGTCTGCGCTCCCGCTGACAGGCGTTTGGGTGCTTTCAAACTGGGGACGATGCAGCGCTCCTGAGAACATTCCTGAACAAATCTCTTCATAGCCACGGGCTCCTTCTCCCGGGAGGGACTCGGGGCTCCTGGTGCCGTGAGCCTGCCAAGAAGCTGCCCAGCTGTCCTGCAGAGGTGAGGTGTCCCTGGTGAGGTGTCCCACTGGTGAGGTGTCCGCTCGCTCCAGCCTCGCCACTCCAGTGGTCAGCCTGTGGAACTGCGGCCTCCTCAGGGCCCCGATGGCTCACCGACTGCCCCTCAGTGCTCTTGCACGCTGACTGGCCCATCTCTTAGGAAGTATCACTGAAGTCCCTGCCCAAGTGGAAAGGCCCGCGACCGTGGATTGATTTAATTGTCCATTTGAGCCCTTCCTACAGTCCACACACAGGCTCTCTGTGTTACTAGTATTTTCCCCCAGTCCAAGGCTTTCTGGGTCATTTTCCTCGTGGTATCTTTCGGTGAGCACAAGTTTTTCATTTTGATGAAATCTAATTTGTCAAATTTAAAAATATATATAACTAGTGCAGCCAGACAAGTAGCCAAGGCAGAAGGACCGCAAGCTCAAGGCCAGCCTGGGCAATTCAGCAAGACCCTGTCTCAAGATGGAATAAAACAAAACAAAAGGCTGGGGATGTGGCTCGGTGGTGGAGCTCACCCTAGCCCGTGAGAGGCTTGGGTTCAATCCCAGAACTGCAGAATAATAGGAACTTTTTCAGAGCGGGCTGAGGTTTTGGCTCCACGGTGGAGCACTTGTCTCACACATGTGAGGCACTGGGTTCAGTCCTCAGCACCACATGAAAATAAACAAACAAGATTTTTAAAATTTTTTTAAACTTTTAATTTTATTTATTTATTTATTTATTTTTTGGAGGAGGGCTGGGGATTGAGCCCAAGGATGCTTTCTTTTCCACTGAGTTATATCCCCTGTCCCTTTTATATTTTGTTTTGAGACAGTCTTGCTAAGTCACTCAGAACCTCACTAAATTGCTGAGATTGCCCTTGAACGTGGTCCTCCTACCTCAGCCTTCGGAGCAGCTGGTACTCCAGGAGTGCACCACCTTGCTTGTCTCAAAAAACATTTTTTTTTAATTGAAAAATTTTTAAGACAATACTTTTTAGTCCCCATCTAAAACTCTTTGCCAACCTCAAGATTGAAAGCTGCTCTGTGCTCCCTTCTAGAAGCTTTACCATCCTCATTTCTGTGTTTAGATTCAAGCCAGCTCAGATTAATTTCCACTTGCCATCTGGGTTGGGGCTGAGGGTCTTTTCCCCTCTGTGTAGACAACCAGCTGTTCACCACGGGTTGTTGAAAAGGTCTGTCTCTTTGGTGCCTCTGTCAAAATCAAATGACCATCCAGGCATGGAGGTGCACACCTGCAACCCCAGCAACTCGGGAGGCTGAGACAGGAGGATTGCAAATTTGAGACCAGGCTCAGCAAATTAGTGAGACCCTGTCTCAAAATAAAACATAAAAAAGGGCTGGGGATGTGGCTCAGAGGTCAAGTGCCCCTGGGTTAGATTCCCCAGTGTCAAAGGGGAAAAAAAAAAAATCAAATGACCATGTCCTTGTGTGGCTCTATTTCTGGTCTCTTCCTCCTGCTCCATGAACAGGACTTGTCACACCAACCACAGCACAGTGACAACGAGGCCCCATGATCCTCCAACTTTGTTCTTTTAGGGATTGTTTCAGAGGAGCCAGGTCCTTTGCTTTCCCTGCACATCTTCTAATTAGCTTGTCCTTCCTTCCTCTCCTTCTTCCTTCCTTTTTTCCTTCAAAATGAAGATCCTGAGATTCTGTTTAGGATTGCATTAAATCCTTAAACCAATTTGGGAATAATTGACATCTTTAAAATAGTCAATCTTCGCTGGGAGCAGTGACCACACTGTGATCCCAGCAGCTCTGGAGGCTGAGACAGAAGGATCGTGAGCTCAAAGCCAGCCTCAGCCAACACAAGGTGCTAAGCAGCTCAGGGAGACCCTGTCTCTAATAAAATACAAAATAGGGCTGGGGATGTGGCTCAGTGGTCGAGAGCCCCTGAGTTCAATCCCTGGTACCCTCCCCCCAAAAAAACAGTCAATCTTCTAGCCCATAAATATAGTCTTCCCTATTTTACTTTCATTTCTCTCAGCAATAAAGATATCAGAATATATTGATGGGAAACCAAGATCTGAATAATTCTGATATTTAAACATTTTTGTTATATTAAGCAGCATTTCAAAATATAGATTAAAATATTTAAAAGATTAAAGCTATCTACGAGCTTAAAAATAACAACTCTGGAAATGATACTCTACATAAAGTTGTACATGTTGACAGAGAAATATTTTAATAGTTCACAAAGCCACAAATCACTAAGTAAAACTCTCTTCAATGCCCCCAAAAGGTTACCACTACTGTTGGTGCCTTGGGTTTCTTCTCTGAAGATGTCTGCACACCCATGAGCACACAAGTCCCTTCTGACCACGCCACAGAAAGGACACCCTAAATATCTGTAGGTTTGAATAGTGTCCCCCTAAACACAGAATGTCCCAGTCCAATACCCGAGCGTGACCTCACTTGGAAAGAGGGTCTTTGCAGATGTAAGCAAGTCAGGGACCTGGAGATGAAAGCACCCTGCACTTAGGACCCTAAATGCAATGGCTGGTGACACTAAGAGAGGAGAAGGAGACCAGGGGCCGGAGGAGGCAGGGCGGAGCTGCGTCATGCCAAGGACCACCAGGGAACACTGCGGGCAGTCACAGGCGTGGACACATTCTCCCCAGAGCATGGCCCTGCTCACACCCTGACTTCACACTTCCAGACTCCAGAGCTTGGAAAGAATATATTTCTATTGTTTCAAGCCACACAGTTTGTGGCAACTTGTTACAGCAGCCACATAAAGCAAATGATATTGTTCCACGCTCGGTGTTCTTGCATGTGATAACATACAATTGTCCCCCCTTATCCACAGTTTCATTTACCTGAGGTCAACTGCAATTTGAAAATATTAAGTGGAAAATTTCAGAAATAAACGATTGGCAAATTTTTAATTGTGCACCATTCTGAGCGGAGCTATAAGATCTGGAGCCTTCCCACCCCATCCTGCCTGGAGCATGAATCATCCTTTTGTCCAGCGTGTCCACCCTATATATGCTACCTGCCCATTAGTCACTTAGTAGCTATCAAGCTTATCAGATGGATTGTCAAGGGACTGCAGAGCCTGCATTCAAGTAAGCTTTGATTTTCTTAATTATGGCCCCAAAGCCCAAGATTTGTGATACCGTCCATTTTTGTTAATTTCATCTTAATTAGAGTATGTTGCTGTAATTGTTCCATTTCATTATCATTGTTGTTAATGTCTTACTGCACCTGATTTGTAAATTAAACTTTATCATTGGTATGTACAGGAAAAAGGAAAAACAAGGAAGAATAGTGTTCCTCTCAGTTTCAGGCATCCACTAGGGGTCCCCCATTGATGGGAGGGACCCCCGCGGTACCTTGGAGATATTTACTTACAATCTCATGGACCACCTTCAACCACATAGATCTCCCCAGGTGACTTAATTCAGAAAGGGACAAACCTGTGAACACACAGGGAGTGGACGGCCATCTACAGGCCAAGGAGAAAGGCCTGCGCTGTGACCTGGGACTTCTGGCCTCCAGAACTGTAGGAAAATTAATTTCGAATGTTTGAGTCAGCCAGCGTGGGGGTGGAGATTTCTAACCCCATCAAGTCGGGAGGCTGAGGCCGGAGGACGGTTCAAGGCCAGCCTGGACAACTTAGTGACACCCTGTCTCAAAATAAAATTAAAAGGGCTGGGGATGGAGCTCAGTGGTAGAACACCCCTGGGTTCAATCCCCAGTGCCAAAAAAGAAAAAAAAATTGCTGAAGCCATCCAGTCTGTGGTGCTTGCTGAGATGGTCTGTCCCCACGTGCACCCCAGGCTAACAGCTCAAGCACCACCCTGCAAACCCAGGAAATAGAGACTCTTCCAGGGTCACAGCTGTAGAGGTGCTGGGCTCAGGGGCCACCACGCTAGACCCTACCCTCCGGAGGATCAAAAGTGGCTGCACATTCCTCCAGCCCCTGAGGTCATGTGCTGGCTACCCCTCTGGTACAGAGGTAGTGCCTACCTCTCCACAGGACTTCGGTGTGACTGGCTCTGGCCCATGGGGCCTCAGCACTCGGTACAGGCAGGGTTTGTTAAGTCTTGCCTGCAGGGCCGCCACCCTGAAGCCCGGCCCCCAAAGGCACACAGCTGAGCAGGCCTGATGCACACACCATGCAGGAAAGCCATCCTGGGTCACTGAGCCCCAGGCAAGCCAGCTACATGAGTGACCCTCACATGGCCAGGAGGGGTGACGTGACACATCCCTGGGGAGGCTGCAGTCTGCAGTGCGCCACCAAACACAGCTCGCGCACAGCTGTGACAGCATCTGTAGGTGTGAGTGGAGGTAAAGGGGAACCCTGAGTGATCTGGTCAGAAGACCTACGGACGAAACTGAGGAAGCCAAAACTGGCCCCGTGGATTGCAGGGGCAGCCCGAGTGTCCCTGGCCAGCCCTCCTGAAGGCCTGCCCTGCAGCTTCCAACTCACCCACCAGCACCCACAACGGCCTACACCAAGTGCTTGCAATGAGGCTCTTTATAAACTGGTATTTATGACCAGTCAGCCAGCCGCAGCTGCAGGTTCCACATCCTTGGATTCAACCAGCTGCAGATTAAAACTCTGTTGTTGTTGTTGTTGTTGTTGTTATTTTTCCAGAAAGTTCCAAAAAGCAAAACTTTGAATTTGCTCTGTGCGGAGTACTGGGCTGAATCCCGTAGATGGAGTGGGGTGCAGGCCCTGCCCTGGGGACCACAGGTGATCCAGAGACGGCTTTCAACCCTAGGGCTGAAGACACTGTATGGGTACTATTTTTCGTGCTGCATGACCTTCGGGAACAATGAGGGTCCCGAGATCCTGGATTCCTGATCTGTACAGGGAGCTGTGTTCTGAATACGGCTTGTCCCCTCTGAGACTCTTGCTGAAATCTGGTCCCCAATGTGACAGTGTTGGGAGGTGCTGGGACCTTCAAGAGCTGACCCTGGAGATGCCTAAAAGTATGTGTGGGGAGTGTAGGTTCTATGTGAATGTCACACCACCTCCTCGGGTAAGGTACTGGAGCATCCGGGGCATCACATCCCCAGGGGGTCCTGGACCCCATCCCCGTGGACACCAAGGGGTGGCCGCATGTTGGTCCAATACAACCCATCCCAGACTGGACAAGGGCCTCGCGTGTGCTCATCACCCGGGTCCTGGTGGCTGGCCTGGGTTTCTGACTGCCTGGCCCCTCAGGTATCCCCTCAGCTGTCTCATCCCTGGGGCACCAGCCCAACACTGTGCCTGGCAAAGGGCAGCCGCTCAGGACATACCTGCCACATGAGCAGGTCAGGACAGCCTCTCAGCCCAGAGGTCACCTGGGGGGTCTTCTCAAGATGAGTCCTCACCACTCTGTCCCACTCCACCTACTGAAATCCAGTGTGTGTCGCTGTGCCCTTCCAGAGGACATCTGTCCCCATCAGCATCAGTCCCTGTCAGGACAGGAGCCTCCAAAAGGCAGTAATGGGAGAATACAACTCGGGCTGTCCCCAGAGAATCAAATGGTGACATCAAAAGCAGCCCCTCCTACCCCGGCAGTGGGGTGCAGATGCTAGCATGTCCCATAGTGACCACCCCTGGCAGCACTGAGCCCCCTTTTTTTTAATTTCTGTTCTTTTCATCTTTATCTTTTATTTTATTTATTGTATGCACTACTTTTCTAGAGAGCCTGTTAGGGCTTGGGTGTGGCTCATGGTTACAGTGCTTGCCTGGCTCGTTCAAGGCCCTGCGTGCCCAGAGAGAGAAAAAAGAGAGAACCCAGTAATTTCCAAATGCACATGGAGCCCCGCCAGGAGGCCCAGGCCAGAGCTGGGCCGCCGAGGACGTGTCTGGACGGTGCGTGAAGCTGCAGGATCTCCACTCCGTGTGCGCCACACACCCCTCTGCTGCGGGTCTGGCCTCCCCAAGCCCAGCGCCCAGACTTTATGAGCCAGCACTGCTCACTGCTGCACAAGCCAGACATGGACACAGCTGGCCCTCCGTCTACCTGGGTCCGGTCACAGGAACTACAGTACACCTGACCCGGAATAAATATCACCAAGAGGTTCAAAGGAAGGGAGTCAGTGCACCACTTGGGGGGCCATGACCTCTGGGCATCCTGCAGAGCTCTGGGCAGCACACCGTGAGCCACCGTGTGTGGGAGGACAAGAACAAGCAGTAGGGTGGCTCTGACCAAACACTCCCTGGCCTGGCAAGGACAGGCCCGTCTCCAGAGGGGAACCCGGGGGGGGGGGGGGGGGGGGGACACCGCCTTCACTGCCTCCAGAGTGGGGACCCTGCTGCTGGGGAGGGCGGGGGCGGGGTTTCCAGTTCACACCGTCTAACGGTCTGGATTTGGCAGCCTGGGCACGCCCCACCCAGGGTGAGCAGCCGATGGTGGTGGACGGGCACAGGAGGGACGCTGCCCTGTACTGGAGGGAGTCGGGTTAGAGCCCTCACTCGCCCAGCCCACCTGGGCCAGCCCATCCTCACCTACAAAATGGGATTTTCATGGTCCCTTCTAATTTTGAAATGACCCGATCCCAAACAGAATTCCTCGGATCATGACAGATTTTTGCCAACCAGAAGCAGGAAGTCTTGTTTTGATGGGAATTCTTTGTGCATACCCTCATACTCTCCATCAACAAGCCGCGGGACTGATAGTCTCTTTTTGTGTGTGTGACCTGAACGACGGTTCTGAGCTTGGGTTCTTTCAGAAGAGAAGTGGCCCAGCTGATGAAAGGGGGAAGCAGAGCATGCTGTGGAGAGGGGAGAGGGTGTGTGCTGCGGGTCTCTCATCCATCACTCTCAAAACCCCTGGATGGCTGACGGTGTCCAAAGGATTTACAGAGGATGCTTGAGATCACCTCCGGCATGGAGGAAGATCAATTAGCAGACTCATGAATCGTATATCGGGGCAGCACTGCGGATCTCTAAAGTAATTATTTGCTCTTAAGTAAGGGCTTCACCCTGGATTTGAGACCTTCGTAAGTGCTAATTTTAAAATTGTGAAAATAATGCAGTTCACACTGGAAAACTGCTCTCACTAGACCATTTTACACCACGACACCTCTGCAGAGGTCCTGGGAAAGAGCAGGGGAGGGTGTGTAAGTGCCACAGTTAGCTCGTGTTAGGATACCACTGAAACCAGCTAACCAGCAAGTGTGTTCTGAAGTCCCCGGGATCCACTCACCACTGCCGGGGCTGCTGAAATCGAGGACAGATGCACCTGCGGCACCTAACCTGTGAGTGCAAATCCTGGGGGACAGCGTCACATGCTGTTCTGGAGACACACTAGCTCTTTGGAAATGCCCTGAAAAGAGGTCCACTTTGACACTATTTTAATTGCAAGAAACTGGAACCCAGGACTGATGTGATTGCAAAATGAATAAATGACACCGTTTGAAATAAAACACTCATGCACTGGAGACCTCCTGTAAGGGGCTGCAGTCTGTGTCCAAAGCAACATCAATCAAAGCAACAATTATTTCCCACCTCCTGTCTGCGCACCTTAACCTCCCCCTGAGGGAGGAGGGCTCTGGTCTGGGCAACTCTTTGGGGTGATGCAATGGACTAGGCAGCCCAGGGGAACAGCACCAGGAGTCACCTGCTGCTTCTACCGTGTCTGACCTTGGACAGCCTGCATGCCAGCTGGAGTGGCCTGAGTGCCCCACCAGGCAGGTGGGAAAAGGCAGAGCTGGGCTCCACAGCCCGTACTAGGAGCCGTCCTGGATTCCTTTTCCTCAGCTGTAAGGTGAAGGCTTGGGAAGGCCGCCCTTTATAAGAAGTGTCTTGAACAGTGAGAGATGCAGACCGTCCCTGGCCAGGAACTCAAGGTGGAGCTCTGGGGTCAATATTTTCATGGCAGGCCCAGGGGTGCTTGACCACTTGAAAGCTCCAGAACTTGAGTTCTGATATGTAACATTCATCCACCACATACACAGCGGTGGCACAACATGACCCAGTGGCCTGTAAGTTACACCTTTGTTTGCAAAGGTGGAGGGAAGCTGGCGGGAGGGGAGGAAGCCCGATTGTTCCATTAAATATTAAGTATTGTGCGATTCTGAGTTCATCCCATGCAGACCTGTTGAGAGGAGTCTGGTGACTGCTTGAGGCCGATATTCTTGGATTGCAGTGAGGAGACAGTACTTTTAGATAAGCTAGGTGCTCATGGAACTGCTACAGACATACCTATGTCATCCAGCTGGGTCTTTCCTGCTACTTTCCTGCTACTGTGCTTTCCTACCAAGCCACATTCTAGGTCCTTTTTTAGAGACAGGATCTAGCTGACTCATCGTCTCCCTAAAATGCTGAAGCTAGTCTTAAACTTGTGATCCTCCTGCCTCAGCTTCCCAAGTCACTGGGATTACAGGCATGTTCCACAGTGACAAGCCGTAATCTAGTTTTAACGAAAGCCAGGGTCACTGGGTTGATCTCAATCCTGACTTTTCTGCTGACTTCAGAAGGACACCAGCATGTCCTTCCCCACCTCAGTATCTCTGATTTTCGATAGTCAAGTGCATCATGAAAATACTTATCCTCTCGTGTCGCTTGCATAGAAAGTGTTACTAAACAGAACACCCGAGATGCATCCCTTCCTGCCGGTACTTTAATAATGCTTGGTATATGTTTTAAACATTCTTACAGGCAGTTAAGCATAAATGTGTAGGATAGTACATAAACTATCCTACCCCAGGAATAATTTAAGGAACCTGGGCTGGGGATGTGGCTCAAGTGGTAGCGCGCTCGCCTGGCAAGCGTGCGGCCCGGGTTCGATCCTCAGCACCACATACAAACAAAGATGTTGTGTCCGCCGAAAACTAAAAAGTAAATATTAAAAAAAAATTTAAGGAACCTTACAACTTTCATGAAAAATATCTTTACAATATATCCCTTGGATTATTATAGACCTGCATTGGTGTCCAGTACAGTGACCACCAGCCTCAAGTGGCATTTATTTTTTTTAGAGAGAGAGAATTTTTCAATATTTATTTTTTAGTTCTCAGCGGACACAACATCTTTATTTTATTTTTATGTGGCGCTGAGGATCGAACCCAGCACCCTGCTCCTGCCAGGCGAGCGTGCTACCGCTTGAGCCACATCCCCAGCCCCTCAAGTGGCATTTAAATTGTTTATAATTAAATAAAATGTAAAATTAAATTCCTCAGTAATATTAGGCACATTCTGAGTGCTCATTAGTCACAGGTGGTCAATGGCCACCATACTGGAGCATTTGTGCAAGTTCTGCTAGGCAGAGCTGCTGTAGACTTTCTCCCATATCTAACAGTCCCTACATGACAGTAAATACAAGTAACTGTTTGTTGAATGAATTTTAAATAATTAGTTCTAACTTGTTCTTTTTTTCTTTTTCCTCCAATTTTGAGACAGGATCTTGCCAAGTTGCCTAGGCTGGCCTCAAACTTGCAGTCCTCCTGCCTCAGCCTCCAAGTCACTGGGATTACAGGAGTATACCACTGCACCAGGCTTGTCCTATTAATTCTTCAAACGAGTCAAACAGAAAAGAGAATCTGTTTCAGCACAACCCACAATCTGGCACATGGGGACTGACTGGGGTCACTCCTTTTCTGCCCACTACCACATAGAAAACTTCACCCACTCTGGATCACACCCTCACCATATTTATCTGATGGCTTCATTCTAATCAAATTTGTCATGTTTCTCTACATAAATAACCTAAATGTTGTTTTTCCCCATTGGGCATCTGCAGTGGGTAGAGGATATATTGAGCCTTCCAGGGATTTTTTTTTTCCCAATGCCTTAGTGTCAGATTCTAAACTAACTTAATTTTTAGTGCAAGAAAAAATTCCCCCCTTTAAAGCTTTTTGTTCTTAGAAACAAAATCAAAGCAAGTACCTCAGCATTCTGTGTATCAACAAAGAAACTGAAAACGTTCAGGGCAAAACCTTACACCCAAGATGAATTCTGCAAGAAAACATCGCTTGAAACGGATCCAACTACTCTTGGGATTACAATAAACCCACCTTTGCCCTGGATGGCAATTTACTGCCTAGCTGCACAGGGCAGGAACAGAAAGGGCTGGCAGAGAGATGGCATGCAGCTCCCTCCACCCACGCTCCTTTTATCTCCTACCAGGGTTTTCGTTCACAGCCCCCCTAAGTGAGCAGTCACTGGCCTCAAGAAAAATTTTCTTTTCCTGTCCCTTTGCAAATGGTATCTGCCTTTGCAAGTTCTCTCCACCATATCAAATATACGTAGCCATTTAATCAAATAAACAGGAAAAGGTCCCATAAATTGGGGGAGGGAGCATTCACAAAGTTCCTCTTCTACAGTAGGTCTTTCTGCTAAAACTAAAAATACAGTTCTCCTCCAGAACCCTTCATAAATATGGTGGTAACCACAATTACATTGAGCAGGTTCCTACGAGAAATGGCTTTGGGATTTGCTCAAAAGAGGGGGAGCTTTGCAACTGCACTGTAGGGAGAAAACAGAACCAGAAAATGAATTTTCATGGATTTAGAATTAAACCCAAAGTTAAGGCTAATGTATATCTTCATTCTGTGTTGGACTCCTTCTGGCTCAAAACGCAAATACTAAGGGTGAGTTGCTGAGCAGAAAGAATCTTGGGCAGAATAAAAGTGTAGGGTCGCCTGCCCACGGTGGCCAGGGAGGACCTGGGCGCTCTCCTATGACAATCTGGGGTCCTTTCCGTTTGGCGACTGATCCGGAGGCTGCTGACAGCCGACCCTGAAAGCCCTTGAATGATCTGAGTCCTAAATTGGGCATATATCTGCAAACCGTCCCAAGTTCCTGTAACCAAAATCAAACGAACTAAGAACAGTAGTTGCTTTTCTCCCCACAGGTAACCTGAAACTTGGCGTCTGGGTCTCGCTGTCACTGCAGTTTATTAAGAACTAAATTCGTATAATTTCTTTCTCAAGTGGTTGGCATTTTTAGTTATTCATGCATTTTCTTCTCTTGCCTTTGGGGTTGGGGGAAGTCTGGGACGCTGTTTTTGTCCTAGAGCCCCACCCCCGCTGCCCGTACCTATTTTCCATCCCTTCCCCACTCCTGGCCCGTTTTGTTCCCTTGCAAAATAGGACTGTCCCACCAGAACCATAGACCCAGTTCAAGGCGGGGGCGTCGAAGCAGCGCCCCTCTACGGCGGGGGCAGGAAGCGCCGCGCGCCCTCCCGTTTCCCTCCCTTCTGGCAAAACAATAGCTTTTTGCCGGGAAAACGAAGTTGGGAGGAAGGCCGCCGCGCTCCGGGCCAAGTGGCACTTGCGGCGAGCTGCAGGTCCGCGGCCGCCACACGCGCCCTCCTTCTGCGCGGGCCCGGCCCGCCCGCCGACCCGCGCTCCCACTCCGCTCCCCAGCCCCAGCCGCGCCCCCGACAGCGAACAACACTCCCGCCCGCTGCCGTGCGGACCCCAGTCGGGGTCCAGGCCCAGCCCGCCACGAACAATGCGCGCCCCGCCCCGCGCGCCCATTGGCCGGGCGCGATTGGGCTGCGCGCGGGGCGGCGGGCGGCTCGGCGCGCGTGCGCGGGGCGGGGCGCGGGCGGGGGCGGTGCTTTGTGTGCAGCGGCGGGCGCGGGGCGCTGGGCGCGGGGCCGCGGGCGGGCGGCGGCATGGAGGAGCTGAGCAGCGTGGGCGAGCAGGTCTTCGCCGCCGAGTGCATCCTGAGCAAGCGGCTCCGCAAGGTGCGTGCAACCCCGCCCGCCGCCGCCTGGCCCGCCCTGGCGTCCGGCTCACCGCCCGCTCTTCTCTCCCCGCAGGGCAAGCTGGAGTACCTGGTCAAGTGGCGCGGCTGGTCCTCCAAGTGAGTCCCACGATGCGGGCCCGCCTTCCCGCGCTCGCCACCTCGCCGGGGGTGGGGGCGGCCTGGGGACCCTAGGTCGCGCCGTCTAGGGAGCGAGGCGTTCACGAGCGAGGCGGGAAGTTCGCGGGGTCCCCGAGCGTTCCGCGGGTGGGGGCGCCAGCCGGGCCTGGGGCCGCCCTTTGTTTACGAGCCCGCGGGGACCGGAGCTGGCGGCTTCCCTCCCCGTAGCCCCCTGCGGCCCTCCACCGCTGCGCTGCGCGCTCCCCGGGGCCCATTTGTTGCTTTCACCCCCGCCCGGCTCACCGCTTCCTGGCCTGGCGGGGCAGGCGCGGGACGCGAGCCCCCCTCCTCCTATCCATATTTTCCCCCGCTGTAACCTGAGCTTCCTATTGATGGATGTAGGACTCCCCCCTCCCCCTTTCTTTCCTTTAATGGAAGGGAGGGGACTTAAAGTCCCCTGAAGCTGCCTCCGCAGCTGCTCCGCACCCCTTTTTACCCTGACTACCCTTTCTTTGCTCCAACTCCGGTGCTTGGCCCCCGCTGGCTGGGGCGCCAGCCACATTGTTCCGTCTGGGCTGTCTGTGCCCCTCAGTCTCCCCCTCCCTGCGACCTGGACCTGCCTTCCCTTCCCTCCCTGGCTCCGGGCCAGGGTTTGGGGGATTCCCTTTCTGCAACTTTGCGGTTTTGGAGGGGGGGATTTGTTTTCCTCCCAGGCGCAGACTTGGAGTCCTCCTGTGGCCTTTTTAATTGAGGGCTTGAAGTGGCAGTTTCTCTGTGGATTTGAGGTTAGGGCACTGGCCTCAAGGACCTCCAGCATCTGGGTTGGGCCTTTTAAGGGCCACTGAGCCAAGGTGTCCTTGCGTCCAGTTGTGCTAGGGGAGCAGTGGTGACCCAGGCAGGGCTGTGTCTCTGACACCAACCTACTCTTTGCTTTTCCAGACATAACAGCTGGGAGCCAGAGGAGAACATCCTGGACCCACGGCTGCTCCTGGCCTTCCAGAAGAAGTGAGACCAGTAACTGTACAGGAGGAGGGGAGAGTTGGGGCCAGTGGCCTCCTAGAGGGCTTGGGCTGGGCTGATTTTAGGTCTCATAGCAAGACAGTCCCCAGGTCTCTTGTGCCATCTCCTTGGCTGTCTGTAAAAGCAAAGCTCCCAAGGTCCCCAGCCAGCACTCTCCCTATCTGAGGAGTCCCTAGTAAGTGCTGCTTTGGTCTCTGGTGGACAGACTGGCAACAGCACACCTCCTCTGTTCTTTCATGCAAAGGTTCTGCTTTCATTTGACCTTTTTGTAATTTGTAGACTGCACTAATAAGAACCAGGGCCACAGGTTTGCTGCAAAACTGCAGGCCTGTCCTCTTGCCCCTACAGGAGTGTCCACTGGGCAGAAGAAGGCTCAGACAGTGAGCTGACGCCACAACACAGTTTCACCTGTTGTGTCCAGAGCAATACATTAACTTTGCTCTGACCTGCCAAACATTACTGAGGTAGAACTCGCGGCGGGGGTCTGCAGGCTGGGGCTGAATTTGCTTATGTAATTCTAGATGTCATTTCCACCTATAGGTAGGAGACCTAGGTTAAGAGACAGGCCTCCATGAGGTGTTCTAGAGGAAGGGTGGTGAGGGAAGGCAATGGTGTGCCCACTCATCCGGGTGTGAATACCATGTGGTAGCAAATGGTGGGTGGCAGCCGGATGGCTTCCCCCTTATAGGAGCTTCCTGTGTTCAGAGGCAGATGATTTGGTGCTCAAAGCCTCCCAGCGGGGGTCACTCTGACAGGCTAATTCTCAGGTCATCCAAGCTGTGTTCACGTCACAATGTAGCAGATAGGTTTTCGCATGGCGAGAGAAAGTAGATGCAGGTGCTTGCTTTGGAAAATCTGGTATCAGCGATCTCATTACCTTCTATTTAGTTCATAACTTGGTCCTATGAACCTCAAGGAGGTCAGCTTGACACATTGCAGGACCTTAGTTCATTTTTTTGCCTTTGAGGTGGCCACCTTGGGTGAGGTGCTGTGGCATCCTTCTGTAGTCTCACCACTCTGAAGGCAGAGACAGGAGGATCACTTGAACCCAGGAATTTAAGACCAGCCCAGGTAAAAAAAAAATGACGGTGTCCTAGGACTGAGTGTCCCTCTGTGGTAGAGAGCTTGCCTGGCATGTTTGATCCCAGCACCACAAAGACAGCAGACAGCATTCCAACTGTTGAGCAGCACATGTCCTCGACCTAGCTTTTGGTTAAACAGACAAGAGCCAAAATATCTGAGAGTTTCGAGAGTTTTTAAACCGTGGATGACTAGGATCACATCGTGGAAGAAATAAAACCAGGAAGGTGGGCCTTGCCTGGGAGTGCTAATCAGATTCTGTAGGGGGTCACCTTCCAGGCCCATTATCTATTTTATTTTTTACATAATATCTATCTTTATTTTTATGTGGTGCTGAGGATCAAACCCAGGGCCTCTCACAGGCTAGGCAAGCGCTCTACCGCTCAGCCCCGGCCCCAGCCCTGTTTGTTTAACTACTGGAATCTTCTCCAGGTCAGGCCCCTTCCTATGGGGTGGCCTGAAGTATGAGCTTCGGCGGGGGCTGGTGGCCATGCTCTTGGGAGTGCTTCCTGACCCCTGAGGCAGGAGGGCTGCAGGAGGTGTAGGCTTTGAGCCCTCGCTACTGCTTCACCAATGAGCATTACTTCTGTCAAGAGCAAGTGGCTAGAGAGGAGAACTCAGGAGAGCCTGGCCAGCAAACTGACCCTAGGGAACATTCTCAGGCAGAGGGAGGACTTTGATGGTGGGGGCATTTTTTGCATTCTCCTTGCCTTAGTCTTTCTTCTATTAAAATGAGAGTTTACACCACATGCCCCCAAAGCTGCTTCCCGTTAGCCAAGCTGGATTTTTGCAAGACATTCCACCTGCAGAAAGTTTGTAGGCGTAAACCAGAGTTGTGCCTGTCCTCGCTTTCATGGACACAGTGCAGTTTTGCAGCAAAATAGTCAACAAGCTGCCACAGACCAGAGCAGCAGAGAACCTCAGGGGCCAGCGAGGTGTTAGAAGCCGTGGGGCTCCTGTGTGTTAGGGGAGGTTGTGAGCAATGCCTTTCCACGCTGATCAGTGTGTGTCTTCAGGGAACACGAGAAAGAGATACAGAACCGAAAGAGGGGGAAGAGGCCCAGGGGTAGGCCCAGGAAGCACACGGTCACGTCGTCCTGCAGCCGTCGCTCCAAGCTCAAGGTGAGTGTGCGCTTACCTGCTGACCCTACTTGACTCTTCACCTTCTAAGACCTCTTTGGGCAGAGGAAAGGTTTTAGGGCTCTTGGGTGGGGACGTTACTTCTGCAGAAGTTCTCCTCTGCTCAGAAGGCAGAATCCCCGTGTGTGCTGCCTCCAAGCCTCTGAGTAGGGGCACTAGCAAGTCACAGAGTCCTGCCTCTCCTTCCACCCTGTTGGTGTCCTGCAGGGCCAAGCCTCCTGACCCTGTTTCTCTGGGCTTCTATACATTTTTTCTGGGTAGCAGGGTCAAACTTGGCCACTGCCTGTGATTCCCTGTTGCTCCCAGGGGCTTATCATCAAGAACCAGAAAAGAATGGGAAGCGTACAGATGGTAGGTGCTCAGAGGTTTACCACGTAGATATGGACCAACAGGGTAATTAGTCAGGCCCAAGATATTGGGCCATTCCATACCTGAGTACACCTTAAATCAAGGTAGCCAGGAAACACATGGCTGGCTGAAGGCCCAGGAGCCAGCAGGGGGGCAGGGGGCCATGCTGTGCTGGTATGTTCTTGGGAATGTCCTGTCAATCCTCCCCTCCATGCCATGATGACCACAGCAAGGTGGGCTTCCCACACCACAGGCATGCGTGCACCAGAGTCCCTGACATCACCCCTCCACTCCCAACAAACCAGAGGCGAGACGGGAGGGGAGTCCGGCCTTGGTCTGGATGTGTCTTTGATTGTCTTCTCAATGAACTGCTGTGGACCTGGCATGCCCTGGCCAAGAGCTCGGTCACTTCCAGTACCACTTCCAGGGGACTGTGGATCCCTACTTGGAATCTTGCTGACTGGTCTCCCTGGGTGAGGTTCATTTGTCTTTCAAATCTTCCTCTCCAGCAGGACAGTGCAGGCTACCGAAGCCTATGGACTGTAAAAGGCTTTCTTTGGAGTGAGGAGAGGGACCCTCCAGGTCTGACAGGTTCAGTTCCTGTTCAGATCAGGAGAGCTTCACTGTAAGGAAACAAGAGCAGGAAAACCATCTCCCTAACCACCTTAGAAGATTCTGCCCAGCAGGCAGCAGGGGACCTAAGAAACGGGGACATACTTTGGCATTTGGGATGACATTCAGAAGAGGGGGGGGGGGTGTTGACCTGTGCACTAGAATGCTCTGAGGGGTCAGATTTGGAAATAGGGCGATTGGAGCAGGAATCTGCTTGGTCCTGATCGAAGCCCTTGGGCTCTAAGGCTCAGCCCTCTAACACCGTGGCTTGTGCCATTCTGGGTACAATGCCCTTTTTGACTTGTCTGCCATATATCTAGAGCAAAACTTGTATCCCTTAAAAGCCAGTGGTGTGTGGGAAGTTCTGTGCTGTATCCTCGTTTCTCTGAGTTAATTTTACAAGCAACCTGTTTTGTTTTTTTGTTTTTTTCCTACTCTGCCTTTAATTTTACATTTCATGTAAGGCCTGTTACATCTTTTGGGGACCACATGGTGAGTGGTCACTTCTCCTTGGTCTGGGAAGCCACAGAGTTGCTGGCTGCAGATGCTGACGTCCCTTGAGGAAGCCTGGTGCTCTGACCCTGGGACCAGGCAGCAGAGAAATGACTCCCTCCTCTTGTCTTCCCAGGAACCCGATGCACCCTCCAAATCCAAGTCCAGCAGTTCCTCCTCTTCCTCCACGTCATCTTCGTCTTCCTCAGATGAAGATGACGACAGTGACTTAGATGCCAAAAGGGGTCCCCGAGGCCGTGAGACCCACCCGGTGCCTCAGAAGAAGGCCCAGATCCTGGTGGCCAAGCCCGAGCTCAAGGATCCCATCCGCAAGAAGCGGGGGCGCAAACCCCTGCCCCCGGAGCAGAAGGCGGCCCGGCGGCCTGTGAGCCTGGCCAAGGTGCTGAAGACTGCCCGAAAGGAGCTGGGGGCCCCAGCCAGCAAGCTGCCCCCTCCACTCAGCGCCCCTGTGGCCGGCCTAGCGGCCCTAAAGGCCCATGCCAAAGAGACCTGTGGCGGCCCCAGCACCATGGCCACCCCGGAGAACCTGGCCAGCCTGATGAAGGGTGTGACGGGCAGCCCCAGCCGTGGCGCCATCAGCTGGCAGAGCTCCATTGTGCACTACATGAACCGCGTGGGCCAGAGCCAGGCCCAGGCGGCCAGCAGACTGGCACTCAAGACCCAGGCCTCCAGCAAGTGCGGCCTGGGGCTGGACCTAAAGATGAGGACGCAGAAAGGGGAGCTGGGGATGAGCCCCCCAGGAAGTAAAGTCCCAAAGGCCCCCAGCAGTGGAGCTGGGGAGCAGAAAGGGAGCAGCGCAGGGGGAGGACCCCACACCCATGGCAGCAGCAAGGTCCCCGCCGGGTGCCCAGGCTCCCAGCTGGCACCCACCCAGGAGCTGAGCTTGCAGGTGTTGGACTTACAGAGTGTCAAGAATGGCATCCCTGGAGTGGGCCTGCTGGCCCGCCATGCCACAGCCACCAAGGCCATCCCTGCACCCAACCCAGGCACAGGGAAGGGCACTGGGGGTGGCCCCGGTGCTGTGAGTGCAGCCGGCATGCCCACTGAGGCGGGCAAAGGGGAGAAGCTGGCCTCCAGAGCAGCAGCACTACCCACCCCTTCAGGCAAGAGGGAGAACATCAAGAACAGCTCTGCCCCCGGTGGGCAGGACAGCCACGCAGCCCCCGGAGAAGTCCGCAAGGCCACCATGCTGTCGGAGATGAGCACTGGTGAGGAGAACAGCAGCTCAGACTCGGACCCTGACTCGGCCTCGGTGCCAGGTGCTGGGCAGAGTCTGTCAGTGTCCGTCCAGACCAGCCAGGACTGGAAACCTACCCGCAGCCTCATCGAGCATGTGTTTGTCACTGACGTCACTGCCAACCTCATCACTGTCACGGTGAAGGAGTCCCCCACCAGCGTGGGCTTCTTCAACCTGAGACATTACTGAGGCCCTGGGCCGCCCTTACCCAGAGCTCCCACTCACCCAGGTCTGACCCCTTCTCCCTCTTTGCCTTTGGTGAAGTGCGGCCTGCCACCCCACAGCTAAGGGGAGGTCTGCAGGGGTCTCCTGCACCACCGGCTTGAAGACCTCCCTCCAGACCCTGCCCTGGGGCTTAGGGCTGCCTCCTCGCCTTGCTGGGGCCTGGCTTCCCTGTGTTCCTACCTCTTCAGGCCTCCCTCGCCCCCATCGCCTCAGGAAGTCCAAGTGGCCCTGGGGCTCAAGCCCCTGCCTGCTCACTGCAGGTCTCCACATGAGTTTGGGTGCCCCTTCCTAGCCTGAAATGACAGCACTCAGACCTGCCTTGTTCCCAGGGAAGGGATCAGGGGGGGCTTCTGGCACAGCTCACTGTTCCCCCACAGGGGTGGGCAAAGTAGAGTGGGGTGGGGGCCTGGGCATCCTTAGGCCCGGCACCAGCCTTCATAAGATCAAATAGGGCAGAGAAGGGGCCTGTGGGCAGGAACCCCAGCCAGAGCTGAGCCTGAGCCTTTAAGGACAAGGCCGAGACCCTGCCCCAGGAACTGCAAGGACAGGGTCAGAAAGCAAGGTCAGGAACCCCAAAGATGTTGGATTTAGCACCCTCTGACCCTGATTCTGAGTAACATCTCCAGCCCGAGTTGGCTCTGGAGTCCAGCAAGGGTCCAGGTCCTCTAGAGTACACCCGAGTTCTCAGGGTTGGAGCCTCTGGCCTGGGGGAGGGGACAGACACAGGCCAGGGAGCTGGGAATAAGAGTTGGGCCAACAGGCTTTATGCAGGGGGGGCCCTTAGCAGGTAGCTGGATTCACCAGCCTAGTCCGGTGGCCCATGGACTGGCTGCCAGCCACAGGACAATGGGGAGTGCAAATGTTTGCCCCAAGTCCATGGCCCTGACCCAGTGGATAGGCCACTCCTCAGGTGCCACTTTCCCTGACAATCCCCACACACACAGACACACCTTTGGGGGTTCCATATTCTGCTTCCCACTTGAGAAGCAATCTCCCAGTGCCATTGTGGATGTGGGACAAAGTCTGAGCAGCCTGCCTGGCGGAGGGCCTGTTCCGTCCCCTCCAAGAAACAAGATTTCTGAACCCACCCGAGGGCCTTCTCCCTGTCCCACCTCAGTGCTGAGTCTCAGAGCCGCCTTGCTAGGTTTCTGGTCCATGCTGGGATGTCAGCAGAAAGGTGGGCAGGAGGTGGCTGTGGTAGGCAATCTGATTGATGTGATTTTGTGATGCCAAAAAGAAGTCTGGGGGAGGTCTGGAACTGTCACCAGCCTGCAGAGGACCTCTTGGCTCCAGCCACCTTGCAGAGAGGAGCTGTCCTTCCTCAAGCCAGCCTGCCTAGGGGCTTACCAGGCTTCAGGACCCCCAGATCCTCACCCCCACACCAAATAGGAAGAGATGGCCTTTGTGTAGCCAGATTGACCTCAACAGTGTGCCTTTGGGGACAGAACATGTCCATCACTGCACTGAGGGTCATCCAGGTCCAACTGGCAGGAAGTGCTGCCTGCAGCAGGGATGGAGCCCACCCTGCGGGCTCCTTGGCTGACTCAAACTTTGCAGCTTCTTTTCTGCCAGGCACTGTACTGCCTTAGAGGTTCCTCTAAGCTCTTGAGAGGAACCTAGAGTCCCACTAGCTGTTAGCAAAGTAGGGGTGTTTGTCCCTGGGTGTCTGGGCTGACCAGCCTTGTCCCCAGTTGCCAAGTCTCTCCAGACCCCAATTTGGTGCCTTTCTTTTTACCAGCTACTTCAATCCCAAAGCTTAAATCTGCAAACACCTTCCCAGCCACTCTGCCTTCTTGCTGTGTTGCATGTTGTGACCCCAGTGTTTTACGTTAAAGAGCGTGTGTGCGGGTGCAAGAGTCCCAGCTGGAGAGGTGCGCCAGAAGCTCCAAGCTGGTCATTTATGTTTACCAATAAATAAAAGTAGTTCTTTTTATATTTTCATTTGCTGCTGTGTGTGTGTGTGTGTGTAGAGCTAGGTATTGGTCACACATCTGACTTAAGATCCGTTGTTGCTTTATTCCTAAGGGTCCCAGGTGAACTGTACCACGGTGAGTACTGAGTGGATGTTTTAGCCCTTGTCTTTTTGATGCTTCTGTATTGGGTGGGAAGGGGCCAGCTTGTCCTCTTAGAGACTTTGGCATATTTTTATATGTATTTTTGGTACACACAAAAAATGTGCTCTTTGCTTTAGTTACACTCCAAATTCTGACCCCACTAAGCTCTGGACTTGAGGCTTCATCAGAGGAAAGCTTGTGGGGAGAACCGGAGCTCTAACCAATGTCAAGCAATGGCTTGATTTGGTTTTTTGTTTTGTTTTTTGTGGTGCTGGGGATTGAACCCAGGGCCTTGTGCATGCAAGGCAAGCACTCTACCAACTAAGCTATATCCCCAGCCCTTGATTTGTCTTTTAATAAAAAAAAAAAAAAAAAGCCAAATCCTGTATACTTCTTGCAACTGCTTAATCTATAGCTGTGTCTGCTTTCTTAAGGAGAAGGAGCAGAATGAGTGTGTCGTCACCCTGACTTGACAGCTCTGTGTTGAAACAGGACAGCAGCCTGGCCCCTCTTCCAATGGGACAAGGAAGTGGTGTGGGGAAGGGGTCTGAGCAGGTCTGAGTCCAGGGACAACCAGATTTTTACCCAAGTCCGTCTCAAAGTTCTATAGAGTTTTCTAGTACTTTATTGGAAAACTAACCCTAGCATAGATGGCAGGGGGCTTTAGTCTGACATTAATTTATTTTGCAGGAGAAGGACTTTAATAAATGGTGCCAGAAGATCCTTGTCTTTTTGTTAACCCTTAGTATATCAATAAATATTTTTTTAAACTTTTTAGCCTGGTACATAATGAGTGATGTCTGGAAACAAAACAGACTGCTTTCCCTGTCTTGGGGCAAAATATTCACCTGGGTACAGACTGAATAGTTGGTGCATGGAAAAGGCTTAAGTGTTTTCAAAAATATTAATTTGCTTGTTTATTTTTGGTACTGGGGATTGAACTCAGATGCACTTTACCACTGAGCTGCACCTCCGACCTTTTTCTTTCTTTCTTTTTTTTTCCTTTTTTGAGAAAGGGTCTTGCTAAATTGCTGAGACTGGCCTTGAACTTTTCAATCCTCCTGTCTCAGCCTTCCTAATCGCTGGAATTAGACTTAATTTATTTTCATAAGGCACAAAAATAAAAAATGTTTGAGGAAGCAAGGAATGGTGTTTGATTTTTAAGTGAGACTCTACACCAGCAGTCCACGACCAAGGGCAATTTCAGGGGACACTTGGCAGTGAATGGAGAGGGTTATCACATAGGTTGGGTTCTACTGGCATCTAGTGGGTAGAGACCAGGAATGCTTCAAAAATACCCTGCAATGCATTTGACAGTTATCCATGACAAAAATGAGCTTTCCCAGGATGTCACTGGTGCTTTTTGAGAAACCCTGATTTAATAGGAAAGACAGAAAACACTAATAAAATAATGATGGAGCAGAGGGGAGAAGGGATGCTACAGGCATCCAAGTGGGCAGAGGACAAGATTGCTGCAACACACGGAGACATCTCCTAGAGGCATATCAAAAGTAAAACCAAAATTCTGCCCCTCCTTCCAGTGCCTTACTGGACTGCACCCCTGGGAAGTTCTGGAGAGTCTCTGTGAAGCCAAAAGACTGGAGAGCCGGCTCACTGTGGCTCCTACCCCATGGCTCATAATGTAAGGAGATGATGTGCTTATTCTATAGCCTTCCCTGCTCCTTTAAGGTTTGCATTACCCTCGGCATGAATTTATTCATAAATTTCATTCTCCAGGGAGAATGGAGCTTCCTTTGAAGTGAAGAGAACTTGGGCCTGGAGTCTGGATGTCCCTGGCTGAAAGGCTAATTTGGGCAAATTAGCCTGAGTGTTTTAGTTCGGGGGGGGGGGGGGGGGGACCCCAGCTCCCAGCTCCAGAAAGGCCTGCGCACCTGGAATCTCAGAGGCAGGCGGCACTGGATGCCATTTATTTGGGTTGCTTCCTGAGGCCGTTTATTTTGGAGAAGGTGAGCAGGGTGGATCCCAGCTGTCCTATGCTCTGGATTCTCGAACTGCATAGAAGGACTGGGGACGTCCCGGAAGGAGCCAGTTGGCGGAGTGCGAGCAGGAGAGGGAGCCGGCGCTGGCGAGGTGGAGAAGCCACACAGGCTTCTCCTGTGAGAACCCATTTCTACAGGACTTGGCCAGACGGGTACGGGGCCTTGACCACACAGGCTTATGTAAGTTTCAGCCCTGCTAATCTGATCATCTAACCCACTGCCCTCCCGGTGCGACTAGGGCAGTGGGGCTTGGAGGACAGCTGGACATCTTTCTTTCTTTCCTCCACTCTTGCGGCTCGAGGCGCTGGCCTCAAGGAGGGCTCGGTACCGAGCACCCCAGGGTGCCTTTGGCTTATGGTGGGGGTGGAGGTGACTCTGCTGCTGTCAGGAACCAGAAAATATGACGGTCTCTCTGGGGGGGAGGGGAGGCTCTTGGGACCTAGGCTGAAGCTGCTGCCTCTAGAGGGCGCGCGCGTCCCATGAACTTCGGGGCCGCCGAAGCTTTGGACGTGCGGGCATCACTCAGTACCGGTTGCTACAGGCTGCCCCTAAACCTATTGCACCCCTCTACCCTGCCGTCCTGAGTGGCCCCCTGCCATCCGGGTCTCAGAAGACTGAAAGGAAAGCCCGGGATCCAGTCTACAGCCACACGCCACGCCACGGTCTGCCCAGGACTTCAGGCAGTCATCTACCTTGGACCGCTTGAATTCAATCCTCTGCCACCCCCATCTCGGTCTCCAGATGGGTCTCTGGGCGTGGAGGAGTTTTTGATGAGAAGAGGAAAGCCAATGGGCACAGTTCTATCCGCCTCCCGCCTCCCCTTCTGCGCACAGCACTGGGTCTCCATCAGAACCCTTGCGCGGGAATCCTCATAGGCACAAAACAGACCTATCCGACACTCGGCGAAGAGCCACAAACATTCCATTCAACCAATGTTTGTCCGGGACCAGGCTCGGCTCAGGCAGCGGCTACCTAAGCTAGTTCTGCCCTCGGGACGCAAGGGACCCGGAGGTGGCACCACGGTCAGGGACCCTCCGCACTTGATCTCTGCTTTCCGGGGAGTATCTGCCCGGGAAACAAGCCCGCCGAAGGAGCCCCTGCCAAAGCTAAGGGTGGAGGTGGCCCGCGAACTGAAAGAAAGGGTAGGGTCGGCGCCTTCGCTTTTCCCTAGCAGAGGACTCCAGAAAGAGCCGGCGCCGCGGCCCACCCCACCCGTCCTCTTTGCTCCTTGATTTCCCTCGCCCGCCACAGAGCCCAGGACAGAGCCTGCCCAGCCCAGGCGCAGACTTTGGACTGCTGGGGCCCTGGGCGCAGTCTGCTTACACACGAAGGGCCCTCAACGCTCAGCGACCTCTGGCGTCAGGGCGCTTCTTGAACCCTAGGACCTTCCATCTGGTCACTGAGATGGAGGAGGCAGGTGAAGAGGGATCCGCCAGTGGCAGAAGACAAGACGGTGCTCACGCCCTCCCCTCAGGCTCTGCGGGTGCTCCGGGTTCGGATTCGTGGCTTCTTGGCGGGGCGACGTCTGCGGAGGGCTTTAGAGGGGGAACTAGGTTCAATGCAATGGCCTCTTTGGGGAGCCGGAGGTGGCTCCTCGGTGCCGGCTTCACGACCTCGCCCCCCCCCCCCCCCCCCCCCGCTCAGTCGGCTGCCCAGAAAGACCGGAACACTCCCTACCAGTACCCTTCAATCTTCTTTCTCTCGACGGTCCCTGGCTCAGCCCTGGGGTGTCCGCCGCCGAGAAGACCAGGGGCGGAGAGGCAGTGGGGACTGGGAGGGCGCGCGGCAGCGGCGCAGCGGCTCGGTGTTCACTAATCACATCAGCTCGCTCTGCGCCGGCTCGGAGCAGGCAGTTGCCTAGCAATGCCCGCGAATTCAATTCCTCAATCAATAGGCGCGAGGCTCTGCATTTCGGGGAGCGCTGTTGAGACTGGGTGGGTCAGGGACACGGGTCCCTCGGTATTAGGGAGCAAGCCGGGGAGGCTGGGAGCAAGGCTACCAAGCACCTGGGCCTCGGAGAACAGCGACGTCGGACCTGGGGGTGGGACGCGAAGGGGGAAGCCCCGCCAGAAAGAGGGAACCCCAAGGTGGCGTGCATCCTCCCGAGGTCCCCGACTTCTGCCCTGATCCCAAAGAAGTGTAATCGGTAGGCAAGGAAAGCCAGAAGCCTCCCCGGGGAGGCAGAAGAAAGTCATACCCGGCTCCCTCCCAAGCCCAGCCCCCCTAAGTGGGGGTGCCCTCGTTGGGGAAGGGCTTTGGCGGGGACTCCGTCTCTTCCCAGGCGGAAGGGGAGGAAGGTGAGACCTGGGATGAGAGGAGGCACAAGTCATCCCTTTCCAGCAGCTTCTTCACCATGTTTAGAGAAAAAAAAATAAAATAATAAAACCAAGAAGTGTGTCTATTTACAAAGTATATATTTAAACACGTAAAAAGCGGTATTGGATACAGACATTCACAACCAAAGAAGAAAGGTACCGAAGCTTCACTCGAGTTGAGGCGGAAATCGATTCGAGATTTGTACAAATCTGAGAATTAAATAAGTCCAACACGCGTACAACCCACGCGGTTGCAGACTCCCAGCCATGGCCCTCAGCCCCTGCCCACCCCCACCCCACCCCCCGGGTCAGCGTCTCAAGAACGAGCGAGCGAAGGAGACACACACGACCGTGATGGACGGAGATGACAGGACGAGGGGACGGTGGGCAGAACCAGGCTAGCCAGAGGAAGGCCAAAGTCAAAGTCGGCCCAGGAAGGACGGGAGAAGGGAAGGCGCTGCCAGGTAAAGACGCATGTCCCCAGAGTTTTGGTCCACTCGGTAACCGACGTGCCCCTTCAATGCAGTTTTATCTGAAAATAGCGTCGACATTCAAATAAACACACTTGGTCAATGGCGCTTCTTTATACAAAGTCTAAAATACCAGTTTTACAAATGTGAACAGATAAAAATCCCCATTCCGGGAGTTTCTCTTTAGGCGCAATTTGATATTCAAAAACAAAATCACGTAGTACACCGTTTCCCTCTTTTCCTCTCCTCTTTAAAGGCAAGAAAGTCTGGAGGGGAGAGAGGCTGAGAAGCGGGAGGGAGGGCCAGGGCCGGGAGGAGGACGAGTCTGGGGTCCCTCCACACACCCCCATCGCGAAGCTCCCGCAGCCCAGTTCTCCATCGCCCCAATCTGTGCTTCGCCCCGCGCTCAAGGCCCCGTTGCCCTCCCTCGACGAGCATGAAAGTTAGAGCTTCGCTGGCCCTTTAAGGGCAGGGAGGGCGGAGAGGCTGCAGGATCAGTGCTAGAAGGGACCGAGGTGAGGCGGGAGGTGGGGAGGGGGTGTCAAGTTTGTGCTTTTGAGTCAAAAAGGGGCGCACGTTTTGCGCCCTCCGCGCTCAGCGCAGTCGGGAGTCTGCCTAGGCGGGGGTGTCGCGGGACTGGCGTCGCCACCGCCTCCCCCGCCGCGGCCGCCAGCACTCCCAACTCTCGCTCCTCCTCCCCCTTTGGCGGAGTTTGAATGTCGAGTTCACAGAGAGAACACTCCGCGAACCAAAAAGGCCTATAAATTACAGCTTTTGCTCTTAAGAAGGCGGGGAGGGGTGCAAAAGTTCTGATGCGCGTTCCTGGACGAAAACTCCGCCTGGCCCCTCCTTCCCCTGGTCGCGCGGGGCCGCCAGTCCTACGCCCGGGCGACCCCGACCGGGCACGCCCGGACCGCCCAGTGCGGCGCGGCAAGGCCTGGGTGCGCTGCCCTCTCCCAGCGCTCCCGCCGCGGGTCCCGCAGGGTGGCCAGCCCGGCCGTGCGTCCCTCCGAGAGCTGGGCCCGCCCTCCCCGAGGGAGGGAGCCTTGTCCAAGTCTTCCTGGGAGGTGGGGCCACCGTCTCTTCTGGCGAGGCTAGAGGACGCGCAAAGGAAAAGTCCACCCGAACACTTTTCTTGTAAAACAACCGTCTGGAGCTCTGGGCACGGACACGCAATCCTCCCAATTTATCCTGGCATTTCGGGAATGTAAACAGATTCGTTGGATTTCTTTTCTCTCTGCGGAGTAAGTTAAGGAATGGAGGGAACGGGGAAAGTTTATCCACAAGACATACACACGATCTGCGTGTATAGCGCACACACCTCCCATAAAGTGCATTTCCTGGTGTGGTCCTGGGGGGGGGGAACTGCTCCCCACCCACCCGCGACTTTCTTCCTTCAACATCACACACAAAAAAAGTTATTCAAGTTAATACTTTTTCCCCCCTAATAGACTTCTTAATCTTAAAAAAAAAAAAAAAAAAAAAAAAACAGAAAAAAGAAAACCCAGACTGACCCCACCCCCCTTTTTCTGATTGGGGAGCCAACCTTTTGTTAGTCTGGCTGGCCAATGGGGAAAGAGAAAAAATCCCGGCCCTGCCTTGGTGCCAGGAGTCTGGCACTGGGAATGTGGAGAAAGGAGGAGGGGTGAGGTGGGCAGGCTGAGTTCCTCCAGGCACCTCAGAAACCGGGTGCACAGGCCCCAACTTCCCTAGAGCCCTGGGGTGGGGGGTAAGGGACCCCCTCCAGTCCAAACTCAGCCTGTATGTCCCACCAAACCACACTCTTTCTCCTGTTTAAATAAAACAACTTCAAGAGTTGAAATATATATATTTAGATATTTTTCTTAAATAACATATTTACATCTAATAGAAAATATAACTCTAGAGATAATTTTCCAACCAAAACTGAGGGGGAGGAAGGAAGAATGAAAGGGGCTGAAGAGGTGTGAAGTCAGGGACAGGACCAGCCAGAAGGCCACATCCCACTCAGAAATCAAAAGCACTATGCCAAGTCTGCGCCCACTCGCCTGCTTGTCCGGGCTCTCCCACCCGGTAATTCATCTTTTCTCTTTAAAAAAGCCTTGGTCCGTGTTACTTTCCTTAATGGTGACGGTTAAAAAGTTTGAGGTCACATCAGTGACCACCACCTTCTCCAGGTTAGTCAGGGAGGGGCTCCAGGATTCTTCCTCCGGGTCCCCCAGGATTCTGGCCACTGGGATCCTGGCAATGAGGGAGGGTCTACCCCCCTGGGCCCCCATGTCCCGATACAGGCTACCCACAGAGCCTGGGGTGCCTGAGCCATGCCGGACCCTGGAGCCACCAGGGTCCAGGGCACCCTGACCTTTGGCCTCCAGGAAGGCAGCCCTGTGTTTTATGACCCTGGCAGGGAAGGTGTCCACAGCCAGCTTGCCCGTGGCCTCTGCTGAGTTAGGACTGGTCACACCGCACTGCACCAGGTCCGAGTCCTGCCTCCGGGCCAGCTGGATCACGCTATGTCCTGCTGGGAACTTTCCTGCCCCAGAAGGAGTGTCGTCCAGCTTCCTGCCCTTGAGGTAATCTCCGAGGCCATCGCTGGATTCTCCCAAGGGCCTCTGTGAAGGGTCCAGGAGCTCCTTTCTGGGCTTGGGGCCTCGCTTTTTGGAGCTGTCCCCTGGTGAGCTGGGCTTGTCTTCAACTCGGCTGGTGCCCCGTTCCCGTTCTCGTTCCCTTTCACGCTCTCGATCCCTCTCCCTCTCCCGGTCCCGGTCCCGAGGGGGTTCTGCTCGGCAGGTGCTGCTGGTGCTGCTGCTGCTCCCTGGTGGGGACAGACCCATGTTCCGAAGGCCCTCTCGGGCCCGGGAAGTGGAAGCCAAGTCCTGGGGTGAACGGCCAGGGTAGGGGATCCGGATGCCCCGGGCAGAGTCACTTCTGAACTCATAAGTTTTGGCCTTGGCCTTAGCCTGGGCCTGCAGAGAAAAGGTGGTGTCAAGAGGGAAGAAGGGCCTCCCCCACACCCAGGTTCCTCCAGCCTCACCTCCCAGCTTCACCCTCTGTTCCTGGGAAGTTCTATATGGGTGGGGAGGAAGTGGGCTTGTGGTGGCAGTCTCAGGGAATGGGAAAGAATTTGTCTGGAAGCAGCCATTTGTAGCCAGCACACTTCTTATATTTCATTATATATTCATTGGGATGGCTGGGGGGGGGGAGCACAAAGGCATTCTTGTATGGTTAAATCCCTCCCCTGGACACCCCTTGGTGCTGCCCACTGAATTAGCTGTCAGGGGATTCCCTCCCACATTACAAATTTTTGTGTATGAGGACACCCCTTTGCTTCACAAGCCCTCAGACCCACCCCCTTTGCACAGACTCCACGTCACTGCACCTATCCCTGGATACTGCCATCCTACCTTGAGGAGAAAGGTTTTGGGTTTGGGTCCCCGTTTTTTGGGCCCATAGAGCTCCATCTCTCGTTCCCTAGAGAAAGGAAGGAGGGAGAAGGGGTGTGTGAGTAAAGAAACCAAGTGAGGCTCCAGTGCAGGCTGAAGAGAGGCAACCCTGCATCTTTCCAAGTGAGTAGAGGGCGTTTAGAAGGGTCTGTACCTTTCCTCAAAGGCTGCAAGCAGACGAGCATCCAGGATGTTTTCTTCTGGCTCCCATGTGCTGTACCTAAAAGGAATCAGGAAGAAGTGGGCGTCAGTCCGGGAGCAAAGAGAGAGCAGAGGGCATGTGTGTGTGTGTGTAACTTTTCTTGTTGCCTCGCATTGTATCTTAAAGTAATGGGGAAAAGAGGAAGAAAGAAACCTCCCGAATAACAGTCTGGGTGTGAGAATTACATATAACCTACTTACTTCTGTGACCAGCCCTTCCATTTCACGAGGTATTCCATGCGTCCCTGCGGATGCAAACGGGAAAATGTATGTGTGCATGGGGAGGAATGCATGACGAGGACACAAGAAATACATACGAAAATGCATGCACCAAATGAACGCTCAAAACCCTACAGCCAAAGGCACGCGCCCGCTGCATCACCCCTGCAAGAAACGCTGCACTAAGTGAATGCACCGGCATTCATTCCCCACCCCGCCCCCCACCCATGCAATCTGTGCATCGCTGCAAGTCTAAGGAGAGCGCTAAGGCTCAGAGCTGCTGGCTGCTGCTGCTGCTGCTGCTGCTGCCGCCGCCGCCGCCGCCACGGCTGCTGCTGCTGCTGCTGCTGCTGCCGCCGCCGCCGCCGCCACGGCCGCGGCCGCTGCTGGGACCTGGGGGAAGGGAAGCTGCCTGCAGCAGGGGGAGGGAACCAGGGCCCGAAGGGGAGGGCCCGGCCGCGCCGAGGCCTGAGGCCCAGGGCACCTACTTTCCGTATGCGCCGCTTCAGGAGGGCTTCGGCCGCGAACACCCGCTCCCCCACCGCCGAAAGCTCCATGTTGACTCGCCGCTTCCCCCCTCGGCCGCTTCCAGGAGCAGAAAAGCAGCAGCCAGCGCACGACAGACCATAATACTCTCCCGCTGACGTCAGTTCTCCTCCCTCCCCGCGCTCGCTCCCTCCTGCGGCCCCCCGCCCGCGCCGCTGCGCTCCTCTCCCTCCTACCCCGCCCCTCGCTTCCTCCCGCCCCACGTGTTGCTAACGACGTTGCTAAAGCCGAACGGCTGAAGTCTGCTCCTCGCGCGCTGATTGGGCGAGCTCAGGGCCACGCCCCTCTCCCTGTCTCCCCCGCGTTGCTACGTGACCCGCGTTCCAATCGCCAGGGGGAGGAGTCTGAAACCACTCCAGAGGCCGAGCGCGGAGGAGGGGGACGCCGGCGGAAGTGACGCCACGAGAGGGCGGGCTCTACCTCTGTCAGTCTGCGGAGCTGGAGAGGGGGCCTGGCTGCCCTCTGTCCTCACCCGAGCCCCCTCCCCCGCCACCAAGTTGTCCCTCCGGTGCTCGGCGTGCCCCACAGCTCTCGCTGGGACCTTCGCGGCGGCGTCAGACAGGCCCCTCCCCCTCCGCAGACCCCGGCCCGCCCCACCTCCACCGCCCGGGACTCGCGCTGTCCCCTCCCCCGCTGCCGAGCTGCACAATGCACAATGCACAGGTGCTGGGACGCTGAGAGCCGCGCCCGAATTCCGGGTCCCGGCGAGTGCCCCGGCTGCTCCCCACTGTCAGCCCCCTCCCCCGCCACACACCGACCCTCGGTCTCTATGGCAACGCCCCCCCCCCCCGCCGTCGCCAGCCCCATCCCGCTAACGAACCGCTGTGCCTGCGCCTCGGTCTCCTGTCTCCCAGAGCTGCCCTCACCCACCCCGCGGGCTTGTCCGAATGCTTGCTCGGCTCCGAAGCCCAACGCAGACCGGGTGGAGTGGAGGCTGGGCGCTCCCATTCGAGCCCTCCCACGTCCCGGGACAGCGGGGACGGGGACGTCGTGCGCCCGCTCTCCCCCGACCATCCCCGAGCCGGGAGCCACTTGCCCCTGTCCCTAGCGGGTGCTGTCCTTCCCTTCCAGGCCGCGGCCGCCCCTGACTTGGCCTGGGTTTGTTAAGGGCGTGGACGACCATGGGTCAGAGTCTGGAGCTTGGCTAATTTGGGGGTGCGTGGATGGGGACTCCTCCGGCCTCCTGCAGACTAGGGCACCCGGCCCGCGAACTTCCTGTCCACCACTCTTCCAGACGTGCGTTGACTGATACCTGGCCAGAAATGACTACGTCGCGACGTTAGGGGCGTCGCAGGGTCCAGTGCGGGCTTGGCAAGAGGGTCTCTGAAGATGGCGGGTCTGGAAAGGAGGCGAGACCGGGCCGCGAACGCCTCAGCTGCATGCATATGCACAGCTCTTGGTGACCAGTGGCAGGGGTTGGAGGGCAGCAGCGGAAACTGCAGCCGCAGTCGGGACCCAGCGACCTCCCACCCTTTTTTCTGATCACCTAAGCTCCAGATCGCGATTCCCGCTTTCTGGAACCCACGATTTAGTTAAAACACCGATGATCTTCTTGACTGGAAGCGGATTCCCTTGGCCAGGGATGGAATGAGGTGGGATGAAGGGAAGGGTAAAGAGAAAAGGGAAAGAACGATAGAGAAAAGAAGCGAGCCAAGTAGTCTGGCTTCAAGGGCAGGAAGCCCAGAGCGGAAAGCTGGCCTCGTGTCGGCAGCGAGGCGCACGGCGCGGGCGCGGCGGTCCTACGCGGGCCGCGAGGCAGACAGCGTCGGGCCCGCCCTCCCTCCCCGTCCTCTCGCCCTTGGAAAGGAGGGTTCCAGTTTTTGGCCTTGCTCTCAGACTTTTCAAGGTGGGCGCTAGCCTGCAGTCCCATCTCTACGGTTGTCCCGTCTCAACGAACAGGGCGACCGTCGACGCCCGGATCGCCCTGGCGACCCGCACCCGCCGCCTATGAGAGGCCGCCGACGGTTGCGTCCTTAATCATAAAAAGTCATTCCCGGTAACAAATAGTTTCGTCGGCCGGTGCCAGCGATACAGCTGTTTCTGTTTAAGCTTAAATACTTTCCAACAGTTTGGGCAGTAAAAATAAAGTTGGCCTCAGCCGCCTATAAGTGTCTGGTTTCCCCGCCCAGGGAAAGCCCACCCTATGCCCTGGGCCTGGGTCTCTCCGCTCGCCCCGCCTGCCCCTCTTGGAATCGCTGCCCGCCCCGGGCGACGGCTGCCAACGGCTGCCGGCCACTCGGAGCCCTGCGCCCTGCATCATTCTTCTCAGGCTACAGGGCCACCTTGGAGCCTGAGGGGGGAAGCCTGCCCCACACCCTCGGGAAGCTCGCCTGAGCCGGAGAAAAGTGATGGTTTCCCTTCAGATAGGGTTTCTGTAGTTAAGTCTCCCAGTTGTGCTTGCCTTGGGTGCCTATAAGGACACTGGGATGAGGCGTGCAGAGGTTGGTGAATGGTTTCAGTTTCACACTGAAAAAGAAACAAACTCTCCTCTTTTTCTGTGCTCCTTTCTTCCTTACATGACCCCCTCCTTCTCTCTTATTTTTCCTTCTTTGCTAAATACCCCTGAAGCTCTGCTGTGAAAAGGAAACCCCTGGTGTTGCTGGCTAGGGTCCTCTTCTATGGAGGGGTACTGGTGGTTTCTGCTTCCTGGCCCCATTTTTCCAACAGTCTTTTTGATGATGATTCTTTCCAAATAGCTTGCTGTCAACAAAATTAGCACTTGGGAGGTGTCTGAGTTTGCAAACTTCGAGGATTCATGCTAAGCCCAAGTCAAAGGTGGAATTCTGCTCAAAAGAAAACCAGCAATACAGAATAATCTGAGGCTTGGGGGAGTCTGACTCCTGTTGGTAGCAGTAGTTCTCTGTCCTCCAGAGAAATGACTCTGGTTGTTTCAGCCTTGCCTGGCACACCCTGCCTCCAGCTGCCCAGAAACAGCAGGGTTGAAGGAGGTGTGAAAATAGGTCACTGGGCAGCTTCACACCCCTTGACAGTTTGGAGAGAAAGAGAGAGGTGGGGGGTCTGAGAAGTGGGTCTGCAGTCCCACAAGACCCAGAGCTAGGTAGGTAGGGGAGGACACCTATGGGTGCCGGGAGAGGGCGCTAACATAAGAGTGGTAGCACCCTCACTCTGGTCCTTTGAGACTGGTCATCTGGTGGCACTGCCCCAGGAACCACTGGAAAGAGGATTCCCACCTTTCTTACTGAACCCTCTCCTTCCCCTACTGACTTAGTTCTCACCTCTCTTCTTTCTTCCACAGAATGGCTTTTTCCAAGTTAGATAATTTATTTTCCCACGTGCACCTACCACAATACAAACTTTCAAAGTTCCGCAGCTTTTAATCCCACTTCTGGGAGTGCAATAATGCAGTGCCCAGGTTGGCATGCGCAGCCTCTGCAGTAAATAAGGTAACTGCTTCCTATTACTTTAGCCCCATATGGCTGCAATTTGAGTGTCTTTGGAGACAGTGCTTGTGTTATGGGTGGGGGGGTGGGGGTGGAGTGAAAGTGGAAATCAAATGCTCTTAGATCGTATTTTTATGAAGGAAATTGTCGGTGGTTCTCTTAACAGCCTGCACCCCCTCCGGGATGATCTGCTCTGTTTCTTTGTTTACGGAAATGCAGGCTCCAGCCGCATGGAGACACCTGCTTCCAGAACCCCAAGTCTCTCTGCCCTAGTCCTCACTTCTGTGATGACCTGGGCACTGGACCCAATGCCCTTCTCGAAAAAGAGCCTCTAACCTGCTGCAGGGAACCCGCGGGATCCCCGGGCCCTAGCCAGGAACCCAGTGCCAGGACCCAACTCGGAGCCCCGACTTTACACCGCAGAACCTGCAGAAGATCGCACAGCTTCTAGGTTCCCTTTTAGGCCTCCCAGTGCCTGCCGCCCACGGACTCAGCCTTCGGTGAAGGAGTCCGGAGGCTGGAGTGGTGCAGGTGAGGGGCGGGCCGGCCGGGTGGGGCGCTCCGCTCTTGGGTCGCCAGCCAGAGCGGCAAGCCCCAGCGCGTCCTCTAGCTGGAGGCTGAGGCCGGGCCTCGGCTCGTTCTTTGGGAGCATTTCAACTTCGCGGCTTGGCGGGCGTCGGACCTGCCCAGTCTTGGCCGCGGACGCGGGAGGATTTGGAACCCAACCGTTCGCCTCAAGCAGGCCAGCGGGAGGCCAAAAGTGAGCGCGGTCGGCTCCAAGGTGTGGCCGCGTAAGCAGCAGCGGTGGCCAGTGGCTTACCTTCGGAGGTCCAGCCCCGAGCGCGGGGCGGGGGGGGGGGGTTGTGGGGTGGGGGGGAGGCATCCAGCTTGCCTACCTGGCGCCTGCCCGCAACGAGTCCGCTGCGGGAATGCAGCAGGGATCACCCACCACCCTGGATAAGGTTCTGAAGGCGGGACCTGGGCAGGCTGGTGGGTGATTAGAAGGGAGGCTGTGGGGGCTTCAGGCCGGGGCTCCAACCTCTAGTTGATAGAGAAGCCAGAATAGCTCTCCTTTCCTGTTCCACTTAGTCCTCCCTCTTAGACGGCCACATCCTGCCTGCTAGGGAAGGGCAAGCCAGGAGGAACAGAGTGAGAAGGGGTTGACCACTTTACAGTAGTCCCCAAGGGTCCTCACACTGGGAGCCTCTGGGTCTTTGCTTTCTGCTCCCTTAGACTACAGAAACCCAGATCAAGGTCCCACCCTGTCCCTAGAGGAAGGAAAAGTTCAGTAACATCTACCAGCACTTCCTTGCATTTAGCACCGGCATTACTTAAGTCACAGCAATCAGGAAGAATCACCTCTCTTATCCCCATTTAATAGATGAAAGGAAGGCACAGTGAGGTCGAGTAACTTGCTCAGGTGCACACAGCAGCAGTTCTGCCTGAAAAATCCTAAGATGGAGAATCTCATAGGCCACAGCAGTCTAAAGACCCTCTGGAGTCCCCTCTCGCTTGAGGAAGGAATTTAAAGTAAGAAAGGACTGGTGGAAACCTTGTGGAACTGGCAGAGCAGTGCCTGTAGCGAGCCCTCAGCAGAAATGATGGGACTGGAATAAAAAAGGGCCCAATCCACACACATGGAGGCTGAGTGTTGCTGGAAATATTTGATTTTATTTTACAGTATGGTAGCAAAACCCAGCTTTGGGGCCAGGCTGTTTGGGTTCAAATTCACTTGCTAGCTGTGTGCCCTTGTGCAAATTACCTCTCTGTGCTTTGCCTTCTATCACTTTGGTAGGGGGCGGGGGGTATGGCGCATTATGTTTAACCATCAGGATCCCATGATCCGCGGAAGAGGTGAGATCCTTTAAGCACTTTCACGCTGTCCGGCGCAGGCGAATGCCCCGTCTTTCTATTGCTGCTGTTATTGACATTCTGGGACCAGAACAGGCTAATAGGATCCGGCGGTTCTGATTTAGGTGATTTTCCCCAGGGAACCTAGTGTCAGCAGAGACTGTGCCTACTTCTCCACGGAGACACCCACAGAGAGGGAGCTCAAGGCACACCCACCTTCCGTGAGAAACCATTTTAGTCACAGTTAAGACTCACTCCTTGGGCGTCTACCCGGGGCGTTTACGGCCAGGTGGGCTACTCGAGGAAACGCGCGCGGCCACCGGGAGCGCGGAGGCCCAGAGCGCAGCGGGTACTGTGCGCCAGGAGTACTGTGCGCCTGGAGCACGCGCACAGCGGCTGGCCCGGCACGCATGCGCGCGGAGAAGTGGACCCCTCCCCAACTCTTCCCGGGAAGCGCGCCTGGTGTGGGTCGTGAAAGCCGGCCCTGGGAGCCCAGAGGCGCCCTCCGGACTCAGGGGAAGATTCCCTGTAGAAATGAACAGCCGCGCCCCCGACCCCGCTCTGGGAAGGGTGTAGGGGCGGATGAGTCCGGTCGTTCTGTTCCTACCTCCTGAGGAGAAAGGACTCGGACGGGACGTACTAGAGGTGGCATCGCCCAGCCTAGGTCTGGACCCTAGGAGGAGAAAAGCGGGCAGGGAGGCGGGGTGTGGCGACGGAGCCCCCCCCCCCCCGCCTCGCCCGCCACACACACACACACACACAAACACACAAGCGGTGGTCTATACGGGTCAGAGCCTTGGAGCTTTATCCTAGACAAAGGCATAATCAGAAGCCCTCTCTCCCCCTGCCTGGCGTGAGAACTCTGTCGCTGCTTGGGCACTGGCCCCGACAGTTCAACCATCCGCCAGTCTGTAGTTCAAGATGTCCTAGGTGGAGAGTCTGACCCCGATTCTGTCTGCACGGAAAGAGCCGTGGTCTAGCGGGTGCGGCATGGTGGGTGCGTGATCCCCTATCCCGGTGACCCTGCCCATCCGAAGCACGCACCCTCCCACGGGAAATCACCGGGTGAATGAGGGTAGGAGATGGTAGTGGCACCAGAGCCTGCGCGCAACGAGTTCGCTCGGCTCCCTGGCTCCCTTGAATCCGAGCTCCGCCAGGGCTGACGCATCAGCTACGTTGGTCGCTGCAGCTCACCCCCTCACCCCTCAACCCCACACTGGCTCTTCCCATCCCAGGAAACTCCAGAGATACCTTGGACTCTTTCATTCTCACTTCCTACCCTCCCCCAAGCGGAAGAAATTGAAGTGACTTTTTGCCGGGACACTGGAGACTTCCAAGTTACTTCCAAGCCGTGACTTTGAGTCCAGCGGTTGTTCTCGCCAAGAGCCAAAGTCCAGCCTCCCCTTTTAGAGGTCGGAAAAACCGAGGTGCAGGAACCTGCCCGGTCATTAGAGGAATCGCAAAGCGAAGCTGGGCCTCCCCAGAACCTCGTGGTGTGGAGGCATCCACCAGCTCGCCCTCCGCCCGCAGGAGTGAGCAAAGATGGGCCTGCGGTGGCGGGCGGCAAACCCGAAGGCAGCTGTGCAGGAATCAGCTGTGCAGAGAATAGGTGATAGTGCCAGAGAGGAGCGATATTGTAGCCTCGGATGGGCCTTGGCAAAACCCCCGGCACCCTGCACCCAGGTCCGCATCTCCCCCTACACCCCAGGACGGGTTTCTTCGGGACACCCCGAGCCCTCCTCCCTGGAGGGAGTGTGGTCGGAGGTCCACCTGTCCCAGCTGGCGTCGAGGATGAGAGGCCAGAGCGCGGCGGCTCCGTGCACGCCCAGAGCCGGAAAGTGCGGGGCCAGCGACGGCTCCGTCCCCGGGCAAGCGCCTCACCGCCCCGCCAAGACCTGGCTGTCTCTTGCTCGCCAAGGCCAACCTCGGGGTGGCTCAGCCCCTTGGGAGAGGGCTCAGACCGCAACTCCAGCCCGGACGCCCCAGCCAGAGAGCTGGGACGCCTCTTCTCTTGGCAGACCAAGGGATCGGCTTCCCCAGCCGATCTCTAGGAAATCAAATTCAGGGAACGTGGTACCGTATTTACCCGCACAACTTCCTCCCTTGACATTTTGCACTCCCGAAGTTGGGGCAGAAGTAATTATGCAAACATCTGGGGCTGTCCTGCGCCGCTGCCCTCACGGTTCTTATTCATCCTGAGAGCCAACTCCCTCATTTGCATAATAATGGCTTATCTAGAATAACACAGCAATCAGAAGCGAAATTAATTTTCTTTTCTTGGGTTCGTCCTTGAGATCCTGAAAACAGGCTTAGGGCAACAAAGGCTAATTTTGCAGAGAGTGTGGGATTCTTGTCCAGGACCAGGAAAAGATGAAACTTAAAGCAGCAAAATGTTATGTTCACACACTGTGATGTTCACACTGTTTCCGTATGTTTCTTTCAGCCTTAGAATTTAGCTACTTTTTGGCAAAACGGGAAAAGGGTGAAGCGATGCCAGAGTCCCTAAAGACCTCTGTCCATCACCCCATCTATGGTGGGGAATTCCTAGTCTCGGGAGACGGGGCCAGTGGGATCTGTGGTTGGGTGGATGGCAGGCAGACCAGGTGGGGAGGGGTGGACCCCAAATCCAGTGGCTAAGGATCAAGGAGGTGCCCACTGATCAGCTCTCCCTACCTGTGTCTGGGTCCTCTAAGGACTCAGTTCCTCACCCTTTGAACAGTTCCAAACAGAGCACTTCCTTGCTCTGGAATGGTAATCCCTCCCAGGGTATCCAGCTGACATGTTCTCCAGTGGGCTGCCCTGGATGTTCTGGAATCCTCGGGTAGTTGGCTCAGGAATCACCCTCCCCACCTCCACCGGAGCTAAGGCAAGAGAAGTCGTTGGATTCAAAGCAGAGTAAAGGGGTGCGTGGGTGGTATTGGGGACATTATGGGAAGAAACATCTTTTATCCATTAAGAATTGTCTTGATCTTTCTCAGTACGAACAGGAGTGGGAGGGGAAATCCACAAATAAATATGGTAAGTGAACTTGGGCCAAAATTGTAATGTTGGGACCATTTTGCCGTGATTCTGGGCTCCAGGGGATTTTGCTTCAGAACTTGCCCCCTTTGAAGCCACCATCTTCCCTCCCATGGTAAACAGTAAGAGAAAAAAGGACTGGAGATCCATTCTGCCCCCTTGCACCCCTCTGTGGACAAGAACCCCTGGTGACCACTGACAAGATACAACTTTTATGTTTACTGAAGGAGGTGGCGACAACTTAGGCTTGCAACCAAGAAGCCTAACAGAATTCATGATTTCCTTTTAAAATCAGGGGTGTAGAAGGAATTGTCCTGAGATGGAATGATGTGTAGGGTCCCAGGGGCAGGTGGAAGGGAAAGGGGCAAAGAACTCCCTTCTGCAGGACTAGCCCTTCTGGAGAGAAGGGAGGAGAGTGCAAAGAGATGTGGGAAGAAGGTGGGGTGGTCTAGGGTCCTCGGAGGAGGCCTCCTTCCTCTTTGCTGTGTGTTCTGGAGTTAATCTCCATCCTGACTTCTTTACCCCCTCCCCAATTGGTGCAGTCCGAAGCAGAGGTGTTATCTCTTTCCCAGTAGGGTGTGTGTGTGTGTGTGTGTGTGTGTGTGTGTGTATGGCGGGGAGATGTCCCAGCTTCCCTGGGAGGAGGGGTCACCCTTGGGGAAGGGCACCCTGGAACACCAACCCAAAGCAAAGACTCCAGCCACCCATAAGTCCTTAAGTTTTTTCCTAGCCAGAAAATTTCAGGAATTGGGATTCCAGGCCTCCCAATCACCATCTGGAATTTGAGCCTCAGTTCCTTTTGGGGGAGAGAGTAGCCAGTGGAGAGCCCTGCCAGAGCGTTGCCAATTTCCCTACACCAGAAACTTCTTAGTCTGCAGGAAAGGGTATCCAGCTGACCTTGTTCTCCAGTGGGCTGCTCTGGATGTTCACCCTCCCCACCTCCACCAGAGCTAAGGCAAGGGCACCATCCAACCTGGGATGGCCAGAGCAATTGCTCTTTCTGAGCCAGAGCCAGCTGGGACCCTGCCCAAGGAGAACACAGAGCAGCCCGTAGAGAAAGAGGCACCGCCACACAGCTGAAAGAACAGCAGGGCTGGAATTGCTGGATGTTTGGCTTCTGTTTTGGTCACCGCTGCTGCTCCCCAGGGAGAGGCAGGGAGGGTTGGCATGCTTCCCTCCCAGGGGTCTGGAACTTTTATAAGCCAATCCCCAAGTCCTATCAGGTGAAAACTTCATGCCCACTTTGCACACATCAGGTCTGTGGTGGAGTCGAGCTGAAATGGAAAGGGCAAACTCAGGTGGGCATGGAGGCAGGCAGCGGCTGGGTTTTAAAGGAGTCTTCTAAAGGAGGAGGGCTCACAAGCAGATGGGTATGGTGCCTGATACAGCTGAGGGGTGAGCAGAGATCACAGGCATGGCAGCCCCCCCACCCCCGGGAAAGGGCCCAAAGGTGGATGGGGCGGATACTTGGAGCCACAAGACAAAGCTGCTTTCTC
This sequence comes from Marmota flaviventris, assembly GCF_047511675.1. Classification (NCBI taxonomy): domain Eukaryota; kingdom Metazoa; phylum Chordata; class Mammalia; order Rodentia; family Sciuridae; genus Marmota; species Marmota flaviventris. Next base: position 75,783,071 of record NC_092514.1, read on the forward strand.
TACCGACACCTTTTAGTCCTCCAAACCTGTAAGCGGACCTGAATGCCCCTGGCTGTCACTCTGAAGGCTGCCCATTCCTCCAAAGTATGGGAAAGGGCTCGGCAGAACTTGAGAACCCTCTTAAGTGCCTGAATCACAAGATCAGGTCCTTCTCTGGGAAATCACTGTCCCACTTCCAGATTGGGCAGGTTCTCTTCCATCTTGTTGTGACAGGCGTCTGTCACAGATATGCATGTGAGTACAATGGGTCCAGGAACACTGGACTCCAAAGTATAGGCTCGCAAGCACCTGAAGTTTTTCCAAGATAGGGAAAGGGGTTCAGGCTCAGTGTCTTGGAGCAATGCAGTGCTTCTTCCTGTCTCTGCAGGTTCAGGCATCCCTTCCCCTGGGGGTTGGGGGGAAGCTCCTGAGGCTGTGGACGCTGCAACTCTAGAGCAGCCTCTAGGAAATGTCATGTGAAGGGCAGAGGCATGTGAATGAAGGGCTTGGGGGGGGGACTTGAACTGTAGCAGCAAGCGGGGCAGGGCACAGGGCAGAGGGTGGAGACAGGCAGGACTGGAGAAAATCATGCAAGGATGGACAGGAGGTTGGAGCTGATACCCACCAATCTACCAGGGGAACCAGCTGGGGAGTGCGGAGCCTGTTACTACACTGGCTGGAGTGGAAGCCCAGGCAGGCACCTGGATGGATAGGTGTAGCTGTCACCCGCTGACTGATGGCTGCTCTACCCCACACTCTGCACTGAATGCCTCCCAGACTCCACTTTTATTCCTCATCACAGCTTTTGAGGGAGGCATATTAACCACATTAAATCAGAAGAAACAGGTTCAGAGGTTTAAGTGACTTGCTGATGACCATATTATGCCATGGGACAGGGCTCCACCTAAATCTTTCATCTAATAGTTGAGGAGTTTAAGGGGGAGGTGTCAGGATAGCTCTCACTGGTGTGGACCAGGTGCCCAGAGAGCCAGACATTCCCTGCTGCTCCAGGTCATGAGGTTTGGCATGAGAAAACTGCTGAGGTCTGGAGATGGTCAGGGATTTGGGTGTTACTGGAGTCTGGTGGCAGCAGGAGCTCTGCAGCTGGGCTCACAGTCTTGACAGTTTCCCTCCTCATTCCTCTTGCAGGTTCCCCAGAGAGGGAGAGACTAGCTGAGGTCAGCGGTGGTCCATTTCAAGTACTGGAACAGCCAATCTAACAGCCACCACAAGTTCCCAAGCTAGGGCTCCTGGAGCCAGAAGCCACACTGACACACAGAAACTCATGCCTGCTGGGATATACAGTATCTTTCAGACCCACTCCACCTTTGGCTTGCAGAAGTGACAAGTCACTCTCTTTCTCTCAACTTCAGCTTCTCACGATGAAAACAAGCATCTGCAACAGGCAGTCTCAGCGCAACCTGTCTGGTCTCCCCATATGATGCATCAGGGTGTCATTAAGGCAGGTTTATTGGGATTCCAGAACTTTTAGAAAATGCTTGTTGACCATTGGCTGCTGACCTGATGCACACAACTAACACAGCAGGCAGAGTTCTGCAGTTTGTGCTTGTCCTGGAAGCAGGACTCCAGGCAGGAGCAGCTGATTCTTGTTCCAGCTGCTGGCCTGTTTCTCCAATGCTGCCAAGCCCCGAGACACTGGACACCTAGCTAGAGACCCCCAAATGGCAAAAGGAGGGGTCCGGAAGGAAGTTCTGGGTGACCAGACCACCTCTTTGGGCCCAACCCCAGAGGGGGCCCGATCAAAGTGCAATTCTCCCTCAGGCTCCACACCGCTGACGGTATAGCTGCAGCTGGGACTAATTCCAGGTACATTCTATAGGTGGCATCATGCTACTGGAAATGGTTGCTTCAGAGGGTGAGTCTCCCCCGGTGGCAATATGGAGACACTAGGAAGCATAGGCAAGTTCTACACCACTGCAGTTCAAACTGCATGGAGAGGGACACCTAAGGGGCCACAGGGAAGTGTGTCGGGGGACAGTTCACTGCATCTCTCAGGTCACTGGTCCCAGTACCACAGGCTTTTCCTTGGTCATCCACCAGTGGGGCCTGGAGAGTTGGGGGGTCCCCTGGAGTCTCTCTTACCCAAGGATAGGAAAGAAAAGCCTCAGTCTACACTCAGTGGGCCACTGACAAGTTGTCTTGGGAACTGCAACAGTCACCTGCAAAGAGCCACTGAGCAACAGATTGGGTGGGGAAGCTGGGCTACCACATCACTTGCCCCCACCAGAGGCCCCCTCAAACAGTGTCCCTGGACATTGGCTGGGGGCCACTCTCATGTTCAGACCCTTCCCCCAGGGCAGCCCAAATTCCCCTTCAGGTGAGCAGAAGTACCAGCCAGAAGTGAGGAAAGAGAAAGCAAGTGGAGCCCCAGTTGGAGACAGGCTGTGGAGTCACCAGCAAGGGAGGTGACAGGTGAACAAAGTTGAGCAGGATATCCAGAGGCTCCATCCTGGCCAACTGCATCTCTGGCAGAGACCCCCTGTGGCCCCTCCTCCCCTCAGGAAGTCCTAATCCTTTTACCCAGGTGAAGCAATCTTTGAGTTGGGCACAGCCCAGTCCTGTCCGTCACCAGAGCAGGTTGTCGGGAAGCAGAGGCACACAGCCACCACGGGGAAGAGAGGTGTAACAGCAACACCATTCACCCATACACTCCCGGTGCCGGCTGCAGGACGCCTGTGCCTCCTGGGTACGCAACCTGTGGGTTCTGTGGCCACCATTCCCATTCCCACCCAGCCTCTTTACTGTGGAAGCCACACGCAGCCCCAGCCCCTACCCTTGCACCCTGTCTGGGACCACGGCCAGGCCTGGCACCAAGGGGTCGGGATTTGGAGCGCTGGAACTCAGATAACAGCAGAACCAGCCAGGCCTTAGGAGACAACTGGAGGGACCCTGAACCCACGAATCAGACACTAGGCCTCCACCTCCTCCTTAGGCATTTGGCTCCACTTCCTGGGATCCTGAGCCTTTGCTCAAACCTAACACAGATTAGCTCACTTTTTTTTTAAACAAAAGCAATTAGATTTAAATCCTGGTTCATTTGCATTTGTACCTCGGAAAGGGGGCGGGAGGAGCAGGAGAGAAGGGGCGGGGGGAGCCTGACGTTTGACATCTCCCGAGCGCCACAGCTGGCCAGGCTGCCATTGAGCCGACCACATCTGGCCAGGCGTAGTGGCCGCCGCGGGCCCCCTCCCCGCCGGCTCCCAGAACCCGCGCGCCGCTGCCACTCGGCTGCGCGTTCATCGATCGCCAGGGCCGCGGCCCAGAGCGGAGAACAAGGTATAGCCTGTATTTAGGTTCCTGCCCTTATATGGAGATGTGCACGAGCGCCCGCCGAGCGGCCGCACCATATAAGGACACACGGCGGGCGCCGGGCTGAGCTGGTGCGCCCTCATTGGCCCGCGCGTCTCTCGGCAACCGGCTCTCACGAGTGGAAACGAGCCAGCCGCCCCCGCCCGCTCCCCGCCCCCTCCCTTTCTTTCTCCCCCGGTCTCCCCGCCTCTTGCCTTGGCGCCCCCTTCCTAGCTTACTCCCCTTTTTGCCCGCACCTTCTCCCCGATTTTTCTTCCCGCGGCCGTCCCTTCCCCCTCCCCCTCGTTGTCATTCTCCTCCTGTGGCAGCTTGGCCTGTCCTCGCCCCCTCCGCGCATACTGCCACCCCACGCACCCCCTCCTCAAACCCAGCCAGCAACGCGAAGGAGTGGGAAGGCCCGGATGCGGGAGGGGAGCTGGTGTGTGCGCGCGCGCGAGGGCGCGCGGGGCGAGTGAGCGCGCGCGCGCGCACCCGTGTGTGTGTGTGTGTGTGTGTGTCTGTGTGTGTCGCTGCCGCAATAGCTGCTGCAGCATCAGGTCCACGCACGGGTCTCTGGGAACAGTCCGAACCCCCTCCCCCACGCACTCACCTTCTTCCCCCCACCCCCCAGATAATCAGAGCAATTAGCTTCGGAAGAAATGCTCTAGCGGGGCTAGGGATGTGCTAAACCACAACAGCCCTAGGTACGATCAAATTAGCATCTCCCAGGGTGTCCCTTCGGGCTGGATTTCTGAATGCAATCATGATAATGATAAATCGATGTCTCATTTAAAGGTTACTTTAAAAACCTGCCAATTGTTGAGAAAAAAGAAACCCTGCATGCAGGGAGAAAAATGCTGCAGAAGAGCCACTCGAGTTTCCAGGCAGAATGCAGTGGAGCGATGCTTGTGATGCTTGCGGGATGCAGGTCAGGTGCCCGGCGCTGGGCCCACCCGCGGGATGGGAGCCAGCGGAAAGAGAAGGCGTCGCTACGTCGCTGTTTCTCTGCAGATGAGACTCTCAATCACCTGAAACTCAGGCAGAATAGACAGCACGGATCCCGGGGTGTCTTACCCCCTCCCCCACGCGCAGAGGTGCGCGCACGCGCACGCACGCACAGGTGTCCGGCTGACCCCTCCGGGGGGCGGTCTCCAATCCCGACGCCTGTTTTCTCATAGCGACGCCTCACTGGCTGGAGTCAACCCTTCAGGGACTCGCTCCTGTCCCGAGGGTACCCAAAGGTGACAGCTAAGACAATGGGCGCTCTAGCGCCCTGGAGACTTTGCCTGTGACCGAGCTTGCCTCTAAGGCTGCGGTCTTTTAGAGTCGCCCAGCGATGCCCCCTACTGGGCAGCCTGTGCCTCGAACTCTGCGCAGGTGGGGGTCATCGGGAGGACCAGCTGGGGAGGGGGAGGAGGACCAGGGCATGGTGACCCATAAGACCTCTTTTTGGCCTCAGGAGTCCTTCCCCGCCCAATCCTTCACCTTTCTTCCCTCCAAATTTCAATTTTTTTTTTTTTAATCTGGCCACTCTCTGGGGAAGGTGGCGAAAGTGGGCACTGCCAGGGTACGCGTGTGCGAAATTGGGGAGGGCACTGCCTGCGGGATCGAGTTAGCTTGGGCCCCCTCCTCCTCCTCGCTGTCTGCGGAAGGAAGCGCTGTGGCCGCAGCAGCCTTTGGTGCCAGCACGTATCTCTCCCTGACCTTGGCTGAGATTTGCTGCCTCGGTATTTTGCTTAGCAGAAAGCAGTTTCCCCCTGAGTAGGGACCAGAGTTGCTCTCAGGGCAGAGGGTTTGCTCCGGTCGGTGCCCAGCGCCGGACCTCTGCCATCTAGGTCTTCGAACCCTGGAAACCCGTTGATGCCCGGATGCAGCCTCTTAGCGACCGGACACATAACCCTTCTCTGGCCCGCGCCCACCTCACGCCCATTTAGCGAGGTCGTTTATATTAAATCCCATCCTCAGGTTTCTGTGTGCTTAGATACACAGACATCTTCGTCCAGATGTTGGTGGGTTGAGGAACCCCACACCCACACGTCCTCCCAGTTCTCACCTAACAGGGACGTGTTTCCTTAAGTGGACTTCCACTCTACTTTTAAAGCCCAGCAGCAGAAGCCGCTCCCGAATCTGGAAACCCATTTTCTTGTCCAGTTGGCTCCTGCTCCCTGGCCCCCTGTCCTCTTATTCCTGGAATTTGAAATTACCAGTCAGTTCTGGTGAAATCACCAGAAGAGTCAAGAACGTGGCTGGCAGGAGGGGTGATAGAGAAACCTGCACATGGGGGGGGGGGCGTCCCAAAGCTACAAACGCACCTCTCTCTGTCCGCGCCTCCCGGGTTCCTTCGGGCTGGGAGAAAAGGGAGCTACGGATACGTGCGGCTATGCCAAGGGGTCGCAACTCCGGAGCCCGACCCCACCCACGGATCCTTTGGTCGCACTTTTCGTTTATTCCTCAGCAACCTCAGTCCTACAGCTCCTGGGGCAATCCCTTCTCCGCCCTGGTGCGCCACCGGCCGTGCCCTGAGCCCACGCCTGGTTCGGGTCTCCGGGTCGCCCAACACACCCCTCCCGAAGCTATCGGTTCCCCTTGGCTCTCGGAGAAGAGTGCTTGGGGCCGTGGGCTGGGGAGCGGCGGGGTTAGAGCGGGCACCTCTTTGACACCGCGGCTCTACACCCGGTCTACGCGGGGGGTCGGGAGCCGCTCCCTGCGGAGTGGAGGGTGGGCGCTCGGCACCTGCTGAGTTGCCGCCGCGGCTGCGGTTCATGGCGCCCGAGGATCCACCCGGATCTTCTCGGCGGAGTTCCGGGCTTGGATCGTTCTGTAGTCGGCACACACATAGCTTTTTATTTTTATTTTTTTAATTTTTAATTTTTTTGTGGGGCGCATCAGAGGTGCCCACACTGTCTCCAGTGCCGGGGCGGGGGGCAATGTTATCTAGATGGGTGCGGTTGCATGTGGCCACCGAGGTCAAGAGCCCATTAGTATTTCCCCAGCCCGGCGCCCGAACCTCGCAAGGGCACCGGGCAGGCGGGATGGGGTGGAGGACCCATCGAATACGCCCTTCCCGCACTGTACCCGCCGCCCCCACCCGGTGCGCACCCACTCCGCGCGCCCTCCGCCCACAGGTAACCGCCCCTCCCCCTCCCGCTCGCCCCCGCTGCAGCCCCCACTCCCCGGTGCACGGGAATGTCGGGGAGCGAGGAGAGTCCAGGGCGAGGGGAGGGAGCGGGCCGCGGGGCTGCGGCGCTCCCCCCGCCGTGGCAGCGTGGCGACTGGCGCCGCTTTGGCAGCCATTTTCTGCAGCTGCCTCGGCCCCGGCTCTGCGCAGCGAGGCGCGGGCGGCCGCCGCAGGGCGGACAGGGGCGGCGAGCGGCGGGCGCGGGGTCATGGGACGAAGGGGCGACAGTGGCGGGGCGCCGAGCTCGGGGCGCGGGTGCTGGCCCCCACCGCGGTGCGGGCAGAGCGCGCGGCTCCGCGTGGCGAGCGCCGCGATCCCACCCTTTCCCCGCCATCTTGTACCCCGGCTGGCGCCTTCCCAGAGCCGAGCCGCGCAGACAAAGCCGCCCCGGGCCGGCGGGGCCCCGCCAGCCCACCCCGGCTGGGCCGCTGGGGGACCCTGGGGCCCGCACCCTACCCTGCCCGCCCAGGGGGCCCGCGCGCCCCGCCCAGGGGGCTCCATGGCGATGGCCACCCGCCCAGCCCCGGAGGAGACGGGGATCGCCCTCCGCATCAACTCGCCAGAACGGACCCCGCCCCAGCCCACCCTGGTCGTGGATAAAAGGGGGTCCTGCTGGCATGGTAGAGACCAGGTCTGCACACTGTTCTAGTTCGGGGTTCTTCTCTTCCGATAGGGTTGGGGATCACTAGTCCTGAGCCCCCACTGCCGACTTGTAATGTCAACCTCATGCCCCGTTTTTTTCACGGAGAATCCACAAAGATCCTTAAGACTTAAATAGGCGGCGAGGGCAGCTCTGGAGGCACACCCCCACCCCGTGCCCTTCCGTCGCTGCAGACCTAGAAATCTGACATTCCATTTTCTGGAGTTCTCGCCTCACCCCCGCCTGCTTAAGCCCCTTCCCTCGACGTCCCTGCCCAGGAACTCAAGAGTTAGGCTCTGTGGAGTATGGGAGGGGTGAGGCACCCCTTCTTCAGCCCTGAAACACCCAATAACCTGGCGCCTGGGAGCCTAAGCGCTAAGTGCCAAGCTACTCTTGGTAGAGAATTTACTCCCCCAGACTCTATTTTCCTATCTCCAAGCCCCCAGTGCCTGCTGATGGGATAGGATCACCCAGGATTCCCAACATCCCTTTGGGACTACCAAACTCGGGTAGAGCACAGGCCACCGACCCAGGTTCGCCCCTCTCCTCTCCACCTAGGCTCCCAGGAGTTTCCTACTGCAGAGGACAGTGGTGGATTAAAAAAAAAAAAAAAAAAAAAAAAACAGGAGATGCAGGTGACTGCCCTAAGGTCACTCGGCCAGTTAAAGCAGAGCTAGCTCTTTCCCACCCACCTCCACCCCCAAGATCAAAGCCCAGCAGGCCCGGTGGTGCTTCACCCCTCCAAGTCCTCTTGGCCAAGATTCTGAGCTCTGGGCCAGCGGGGGCTGGGCACGGGTGTGGCGGGGGCGGGGGGGGGGGACGGCCAGGGCCAGTCTGTTGGTCCACACCTGAAATTGTGTTTCCCCAACCCCACCCCTGCCGTCCCCTCAACTCTCCCGGCCGCCTGCGAGGGTCGGAAATAAAACACCAAGGGTGCCCTCTCCACCACCGCCGCGGTGTTCAGTCCTTCCCACCAAAGCCTGCCAGCCCGCGTGGATTCCAAGACCAGCTCCGGAAACCAGTCTGACCACTTCGCCCGTTTCCCAAGCCTCGGCGGCGGGCGGCCGGCTCCCAGGGTGGGGTGAGCCGAGCTCGGCTGCCGCCTCGGCTGCCATGCGCTGAATGGATTTGCCCAGAAGGCTGGCGTCCAAGCGACACTCCCGTCCGAACGATGGGAGCAATAGGGCCACTCCCCGCTGATATCCCCATAGCGAAAACCGATGTAAGCCCCTCCCGGATCGCCTCGCAACGATGACTAGAGCGGTCTTCTGCTCTCGGTCCTGTGGACACCCGCAGAGCGCCAGCTGCCCTGGGGGCGCTTACATTCGGGCTGGCGCTCTGAGTTGAACCCAGAACGGAGTGACAAGGCGGCACAGATGTTGCAGGATGCGGATGGACCGGCCTGGAGCAGACCCCAGGCTGGAGTGGCGGGAAACAGCCCGACGTCGGGCGGTGGAGGGAGGGTGGGCATGTGTCCCCGAAGCCCACTCCTGCATGTGTTTCAAAGGCTTCTCGAGCATTCTCCGGGTTGCTGAAAGAAAGCATCTGGGTCGGGCAGGAGCCCCTGTCCGTGGGAATCCCCTAGAGGGCAGAGAGGACCCAACCACCCGCCCTGGGTTGAGACAGGATGGTGGGTGCTGGCCAAGGGGTGGAATCCCCCAGGTGGGAAGCCGATGGCAGACTCCAGAGTTGCTGGTGCCAGCCCCACCCCACTCCCACATCAAGCACTGGGGGAGCGATGCTCTCCAGGGTCTGGGGGGGCACGTCTATGGGGTGCCAGGCTGAGAGACCCACGGGGCCAGTCTTGCAGGGTCAGTCCAGCAGAGGAGCAGCCTGGTGCGCTCTTGGTGCCCGCTCCCTTCCCTTACCATCTTCTTTTCTTGGTGGCGGGGGGTGTGTCAAGAGGAGAGCAGTCCTCACTCACATGCAGTCCCAGGGTTGTGCACGGGTCCTCTGGGGCCAGCCCAGTCCTCCGGTTGGTTCCAGGCTTCTATCCCTGCTGCCTTATAGTTCGGCTTCCCTCAACCTGGGGAGCAGGTGGAGAGAACTGTTTGAGGCCATTCTCATCCCCAGGAGGGGCTAACAGCTTGCTTACTCCTTCTAGGGCAGGGTGAAGGGTTTTAAAAGAGCAGGTGGGTGGGGGGATATTGAGACAAACAAGGAAATGCCACGGCTCTCTCACTCCTAGTGGACAGAGGCTGGTCTCCTTCCAAAAGTGTCGGGTGGGGGTGTTGAACTGGGAGCCCAAGGTGAGGGTACAGGCCAGGTAGAAAAGGCCATGATGAGGGACAGGGGTGGGAGGAGTCACTTCTATCAAGGCTCTGTCAACCACAGCCACCCAGGGAGCTTGGAGCCCTGCTCTGGGGATGCCTCTTATGGGAAGTTGGGTTCCAGGTCGTTTAGGAGGAGCAGTCAAAAACTGGGACCTCCCTGGGCTGGGAGAGCCTGTTAGACCCTAAGGACTCTCAGGCCCATTAGGTCTTGGGAAATCCTGGAGGGAATGGCCTAGGTGGGAGGTTGACCTGGAACACCTCCTGGTGGCCTCCACTTTTGAGATCTCCAGGGAACAAACCAAATAGAAGCATGTCCACACACTGGGCCTTAGCTTCTCCAGGTCTCTGCTTACCCCGTCTGTATAATGTGCAGGTGAAGTACCACCTGTGTGGCCCTGAGCAGGTGCAGCCCTAGCAGGGTGTGGGAAGAGGGCTTCCATTTCCCCAGCAGTGTCCCTGTTCTTGTGGTGTGTCCCCGGGTTATGGAAGAGCTTCCTTATCATGCTCTGGATCTTCCTCTGCTCCTGGCTCTGGGCTAGGCCCTGCATTGAGGGTGTGAAGAAGAGGCCCTCCAGTGCAGCATGGCAGCAGCCACAGTAGGCAAGAGTGGACCTCTGCCCCCACCCACTTCCTCCACTCCTTCCTCCAATATCTGTCCATCTGCCCACCCACCCTCGCTCCCTATTCATGCAGCAGACTTCTAGGAACCTTCTCCGCGTTGGCCAGTGCTCAGGACTAGTTAGGGGTGTTTTAATGAATAAAACAGACTTGGCTTCTGTCCTCATGAAGCTTACAGCTGGCACAAGAGGAGACTCCTGAAGAAGTCACACACATTAGATAACTTGCAACCTGAGAAGTGCCAGGAACGGAAGCATGGGGTGCAGTTGAGTGCATGTAAGAGGTTGCCCAGGGGTTGGGGGTGGAGGAAAGGCCAGATGGGGGCTGCCTGGCCATCTAGGGCTTCTGTCTCAGGATTTGCAGGGCTGGCAGCTCTAGCCATCAGGATGTGACCCAAACTGGAGCACTCATAGAATAGCTATGGAAATAGAACTACCACCAAGTGAAGACAGTGAGTGACATCCTTCTCCGCAGCTGGTGATTATGGGAGAGAAAAGGCTGCAAAGAAACTCAGGGATAGGGCTGTGGTGCAGCTTATTGATAGGGCACATGCTTAACATCCAAGAGACCATGCATTCAATCCCCAGCACCTCAGAGTTGAAGAGAAGGAGTAGCTGGTTCTGTTGAGCAGATGTGGCAACCAGCAGGCTCTCTCGGAGGCTACCCTAGAGCCAGACTCACCTGGGGAGGCCCCAGGAGTGGGAGGCTGAGCCAGTTCTGGAACAAGCCAAGGAGGCTGGGTCTCAGCTGGGACTTCAGTAGATTTACTGTAGCTGGCCTGCCTCAACCATCCACACTGAGTGTGGACCCCAAGAGGAGTCTCGGGGACCCCCATACTGTGCCCTATGGACTGAGCATGGAACACCAGGCTCAGTGCTTTCCCTTGCAAAATGGGGAGGTATCCCAGAGCCTCACCGAGACTCCATCAAGTTCCATCCCTTGTGGTGACTCTGTGGTCCTATAAGGCCCTTTCTTCATGGAGTTCATCTTGGTTCATAGCAGATGCCTCCGATGGTAGGTGGTTGTGGCTGTGCCACCCCTTCTGCCAGGGAGGCAGCCTGGCCAGTACACTCTTCCCATCCAGACTCGTGATGGCAGTGACATGGCACTATGGCCAGGAGCCCAGTTTCCTGGACCTAAAGCCCAGCTCCACCATTCACACTTGTGTAACCCCCAGACCAGCTACTTGACCTCTCAAAGCATCCATTTCCTCAGGGGTGGGGTAGTGATACACACAACTTCAAGTTATCGCAAGAGAACGCCTGTAAGGACTCTTGCACCATGGCTGGCTCAGTGAGCAGGCTGCACTTGTGGCTGAGCATGAGGAAGAGGGCAGAGGAACACCAGGCACTGGTGCAGATCCAGGGGCTGGTGCTACTGTGGCGTCTCCTAAATTCAAGCTGATGATGGTGATCATCAGAGACAGAGAACACAACACCCTACAAGCTATGACAAAAGCAATCTTGATTTCATAAATGAATGGAGAGTAAAGAATAAAGACCAAGCTCAACAACAAGGCACAGACATAGAGAGAGAGAGAGAGAGAGAGAGAGAGAGAGAGAGAGAGAGAGAGAGCAGGAGGAAAATGAGACCCACCAAAGGCATGATGGACGGCCCCTGAGCAGGCGTGTACAGGAGCCTGGCCAGATCAGCCTCCGGTGGTCAGGATCCCCCAGGGTTTCTCGTCTTTCCTGAGGTAGCCGCTGTGACAGAGACCTTGTCAACAGAACTCATTCATTCAATCAATATTTACCCAGGCCTCCCACACCTTGTGCCTGGCTGTGCTGGGAAAGGAGCGCCTGCCGGTGAGAGGGAGGCCTTTGGTCCGCAGTCTCTGAGGGAGAGAGGTGCCCTGAGTGGGGAGGCAGGCCAGGGGTCCCTGCAGGGAATCCCAGTGCACAGCCTTGGTCTGGAGCCCTGGACACATGCCAGTTGCTTGGCAGAAGCTCTTCACCCTTGTGAGGTGAACTGGGGATCTGACCCCGCCCCCTGCCCATTCAGAGCTCTTTTGCACCAAAGTCTGGCTGTGGGGACTGATGAAGGATGAGAATCGTGTGGTGGCTGCTGAGGGGGGCACCCTCATTCTGCGATGTGCAGAGGAGAGGACAGCTCTTCCACTGTGGGCTTCCAGAGGCTGGGGAAGAGCCACGGGTTTTCTTGCAGCAGCAGAACCCACCACCAGGCCCCCGAGCCTGCCAGGTGCGGGAAGGGCTTCCCTGGAAAGCAGTATTTGTGGGTCCATTGGCCACTCTCATCTTGAGGACAGGAAATCAGGACACAAGTCACTGTCTTCCTTTGTCAGCAACCTGCTCAGCACGACAATTCCACACCTGCTGCACAAGGATGGGCCACACAAAGAGGTGATTCGCCTGCAGGGGACCCTGCTGAATCCGATGTGGCAGTGGGCAGAGAAGCCCAGACCACCTCTGGTGTTTCCAGTGTTGATAATGGTTCTTACTGGCTGACACCCAAGAGTTGGTGGGTGAAAATGGCCAGCATGTGACCTACGTGTGGCTTTAGACCTTCCGACCCTGTCAGCAGTGGAGGGCGGTGCAGGGACTGAGTGAGCTGAGCGTTGTCTCCAGTCTCTCTCCTGCACCTCTGGGTGAATTCCTGGGTGGAGTTTCAATATGCTTTTCCCCTTGGGACATAATTGAGTTGGGGAAGGGACCAGTTTCATTGGAGATGTCCCCTCTAGCAAGCTTGGTGTGCTGCAGCCCTACCTAATACCAGCTTCCCAGGGAGACCAAGGGCAGGCCCAGAAGGGGGACTGTCCAGTGATTCCAAAGTGCTACATGTACCAGGGACAAACCAAACTGTGAGCCACCCTGATCCAAACCACCGGAGTGACCTTTGCCCCTCAGCACCTGAGCTGGCCTGGCAGCTCTCCCACTGTGCCTGTTCACCTTGGTCTTCGCATTCCAGGAGGCAGGCAGAGAACAGAGAGGCCCTCCATTCAGCCTGGAGACCCAGCGGCCAGCCTGAGGAGGGCGAGCTGCAGGCCAGGGCTGCTCAGTTTTAGAATTTCTTCACCAGGTGTGTGAGTGAGTATCTCTGGGCACCACACTCATCCCCATCACAACAAAACGGTTCACACTCTCTAATCTATCCTTCCCAGATGAGGTAAAAATGACCGCCGGGTAGCCAGATTAATGACTGAATCGCCGAGCAGGGACCTGCTGGCTGCACCAGCCCTGGAAAGGGCTGAGGCAGGCTTGGCCATCGCGGTCCTGGCTGCCCCTCACCGCCCACCACTCCTGGCCCACGCTGCCTCCGTGGGGTGTTCTTCAGCTCACCTCCATCAGGCTCTGCACTGGGAATTACCGTCTCCATTTACTGGTGAGAGAGTCAGGGAGTTCCTCCCTTTCTCCTCCCGCCTTCCCCTTCCCTTCCTTCCTCCCCGTCTCCTTTCCCTCCATCATCAAGTGCCTCTAGAGCACCCATCAAGTTCCGGTTGCTGAGAACGGCACCTGAGCAGCACCCTGAGGACTTGTTCTCTTCGTGCTTACTTTCTGCTGGGGAAGCAGACAAGTAAACAAAATCATTTCAGTTGACTCTGGCTCCTAAGAAGAAAAACAGGATAATAAGAGTTTGCTTTGGACAAATGGTCAGGGGTGGCTTCTCTCAACAGTTAGTGTGGAGAAGACAGCAAGAATGAGCCAGGCGCAGGCAGTGGCGCATGCCTGTTGAACTAGCAACTTGGGAGACTGAGGCAGGAGGATCACAAGTTTGAGGCCAGCCTCGGCAACTAAGTGAGACCCTATCTAAAAAGGTAAATAAATGAATAAAGATGGCTGGGCATGTAGCTCAGTGGTGGGGAGCCCCTGGGTTCAATGCACAGTACCAAAAAAAGGCAGGGTGGAGGCTGAAGGAGGGGAGCTCTGGGGCCACCCACACTGGCCCCAGGGCACAGAACTGGTAAGGGCAGAGAAGCTAGAACATGCAGCCAGGCTTGCCCAGCTCACCAGTCCTTGGGTTTCCTGCCACATCCTTCCTTGGCAAAAGAGTAAGACTGGGCTTCCGGTGTGGTGGTGGGAGGGACAGGCTAAGAGGGGGTAGTCAGGGCTCCTTTGCCCCCACCCTCTGAGACCCCCATTCCTCTGTGTCAGAGTACAGATCAGGGTTTGCGAGTGTGCACAGGGCTGTTCAGCTGCACCCACCTGTGTACAGCTGCCAGAGTATTAGGCTCCGGGCCTTGCCCACCTGAGCAGACTCTTGAGGTCTTTCCCAGATCCATCCAGGAGGCTCCAGGGCTGGCACCTGACTCCAACCCCACAGGGCAGCTCCAAGGACCTCTTTTAAAATCCCAATTCAGCATTTTTTCGGCCAATTTATAGAAAAGTTGCAGGGTTGATAAGGACACTTGCATGTGCTCTTTAGAGTCTGCGGTGGTTTACACTGGCCCTGTCTGTATCATCATTCTCTCTCTATATTTTCCCCATACTGTTTTTCCTGAACTATTTCAGAGTAAGTTGGAGACCTTGTTCCCTTTCACACATAAATACTTTAGGAAACTGTTGTCCCAGGGACAAATACCTTCTTACACGCAGTACAGTTCTCAGGATCAGGCCTTCTATGTCCCTCCAATGAGGTTTTGTCACCCACAGCACTTTTAGAACTTTTGCCCATTTCCTCAATAATGCTCCTCATAACTAGTCCCCCACCCCTGTTCCAAGAGCAAACCCAGGGCGATGAATGGTACCCAGCATCTTCTCTCTAGACTCCTTGACACAGGGGCAGACTCTCAGCCTCTTTCTGTGTTCCTTGACATTTGAAGAGCACACATTTGACATTTCTTCATGGTCACTTCAGGCTCTGCATTTTGTTTTGTTTTGCACTGGGTATTTTTGGTATAGGGGCTCTACTACTGAGCTACACCCTGAGCCCTGCTTCCCCGGCCTCAACCTCCGAGTTGCTGGGATTACAGACATGTCCCACCATACCCTGCATCCGGCTCTGCATTTTTGGCAGGAATCCCATTGCGGGGCCATTATCTTCTCAGTGCATGGAATCAGGAGTCCCAGGACATCAGTGAGGCCCTACAGTGGTAATGTTTGCTTTGATCTCTTCCAACTTTTTCTTTCTTTCTTTTTTTTTTTTTTGGAGGGGAGGGGACCAGGAATTGAACCCAGGGGCACTTAACCACCGAGCCACATCCCCAGCTCCTTTTTATATTTTATTTATTTATTCCTCTGAGGAAATGACCTTGAGAGCATCACCTCTGCCCTAGTGGGGTCTCCCACACCAGGACCTCATCTCTAGGCCCGGGCTTCAGGGGAAAGGTACTGTGCAGGAAAGCTCCTGTCCGCGTTCTCCAGCACCTTCCATCCCACCCATAAGCCCTCTCCCTCGGGAGGGTGCACAGACCCCAGACTCCCCTCTAGATCCACAGCTGAGGCTCACTGTGGCTTGGCCAGAGCTGAGCAAATACTGTCTTTCTGCCAAGGTGCAGCCAGCACAAAGCTCTGAGGTCAGCAGGTTTTTCGCCACCTTAGAGAGCTGGACCCACAGGGGCCTTCATTTCCACTTGGTGGTCAGTGGATTGGAGGCAGCCCAGACCCTCACGTCTGCTCCCTGGAGGAGGCCCCAAACCACAGTCAAGAGAATAGAAGCCAGACCAGGGCCCTCCACCAGCCACACGTGGCCACTCGCTCTCACCCATGGCATGGGACTCTGAATTATATGGTCATCTCTCCTACTAATAGAGCCAATTTTATAGTGGGCACCCTGGTAAGCACTGCTTCTGGCTGGGACCCAGGTGCCCACTCATGCACAGAGAATGGCCTGCTGCATGGTGTCAGTCATCCACCTTGATGTGGCTCTGCTTTTGGGGGGCTCAGTTTTCCTGTCTGTACAGCATAGGACTTGGGATAGAAACCCCATGACGCCCTTCCCGCTGAACTTCCAGAAGCCCAGGATGCCACCACCAAAGGCCAACCCTCTCCCCACAGAGGCACAGGTGGCTCCATCCGCCCTCCTGTGTTTGTGTGTGTTTCTCTCCCGGGACCAGCCCAGGGACTTTCCGCCCTTCCGGTTCCTCCACAGACATTGGTTTTCATCTACGGAATGAGGCATCAGCGAGGACCACCTGAAGGAGAAGACAAAGAAGAGGAGCAAAAACCCTGGCCACTCTGGGCATTCTTCCTGCTGGACCAGGGCTGGGCAGCCCATCACCAGCCCCCAGCTCCTTGGCAGCAGGGTTTGTGGGGTGCAGGCTTGGGAGCAGCCAGGAGGCAGTGCCAACCTCTGCTGTGCCTCTCTGAGTGACACAGGCACTGGGGACGTGAGAGCCATGAAGCAGGGAGAGCCTTCTGGTTTTGCAGATGAGCAGCCCCAGGCCCAGGCAGGGACGGTAATGGCCAGAGCAGCGGCAGGGCAGGGAGCGATTCCCAAGGCTCGTGACTTCCACTCCACTGCTCCTTCATCTGTCTCCCTTGGATTCTCAGCTTGCAGCTCGATAACTCCCATCCCCAGACCTGTTGGCAGGCAAGAGGAATAACTCATGTGAGTCAAAAGCAATTTGCAAACATAAATAATTTTCAGTGCCAGGAGAGGAGACGGTGGGAAGACGCATGAAAGGCTGAGGGAGCCTCCGCCCGCACCGCTGGCTCCTTCCTCTCCCTCCCTGAGCTGCTGGGAGGTTTGGGGAGACTATAAACAAAGCAGGAAATGGCCATCAGGTTTCTCTCTTCTGCAGTCCATAGGAAGGATTCTGCTGGCTGATCTCTTTTCTCCCCACCCCCAACTTTCCTAGGTAACCCCACCTCCTCCAGGGACTCAGAGGAGAAGAGCTGTCCTCCAGACCTCCTCCCACAGCCTGCATTGTCCCTTCAACTCCCAACAGCCCACATCCTAACAAAGCATGGATGGCACACCATTATTTTGTGACCTTCACTTAATCGCAGCATTATATCCATGATTGTCCTGCTCTTCTGGGTTTGGAAGAGCTTTGCCAGAGTGCAAGTACCTCCCAAGACCATTATCAGACTGTGGGATAGGTTTTTGCTCATTTCCCCAGGATGCTGTGACCAACAGGGTCCTGAGGGCCATGCAGACACTTTGAAGAGGTTTCTTTGGATGGTGACAGGAGTGAGTATGTAGCCAGTGTCACTTTGGAAGGCCCCCGGAACACTAAGCACACCTTTCCAAAACCTACCCCAGCAGGCTGTCTAAGGCAGAGAGAAACAATGAGAAACCAGATACCGTGGAATTAGTGAAGAATTTCTCAGATGAAACAGGAAAGAGAGGAAATCCTGGGAGGTTTACAGGACACCTGGTGTAGGCTGAAAGGATCTGTGGCCAGTTATTGGCAATATTAAATTCCTGGTACTTCACTCAGGCAGTAAGTGAGAGGTGTTCCCACCAGCCCAGGCGGTGGCAGCCCTAAATGCACACACAGAGACACACGCCGGGAATATCCTTTCTTTCACCAGCCCTCTGCCCCTGCCTAGATTTGAAAACCTGCAGACAAGAGAAGTAATCACAGCCCATACTGAGTGGGCTCTTCCCATGTGTCTGGCTATCCACACAGCTCGTGTCAAGACCAAATCCAAGAATAAAAGTGTGTGTGTGTGTGTGTGTGTGTGTGTGTGTGTGTTGGACCACATGCATGCCAGCATCTCTCCCATCTTAAGCCACACAGGAAAATTGTGTCTGGGGGCTGAGGCAGTGCCCTCCCATCAGGAAATGTGGAATACATTTAACCTGCTAAACACAGAAACTCTGTCTTCCTGGACAGAGGGACAGAGGGATTCCTAACACCAGGATTATCCTTAGGGTCCGTTTCCCTCCATCCAATTACTATAGCCCCCAGCTCCTTGGCAGCAGGGTTTGTGGGGTGCAGGCTTGGGAGCAGCCAGGAGGCAGTGCCAACCTCTGCTGTGCCTCTTTGAGTGACACAGCAGATCAGGTGAGGAATGAGGGGTGCAGGACCCCAGATCAGCTGAGCTACATGCCTGCTCTCTGCCCTTGTCGGGGAGAACAGCCTCCTGGTCTCAGGGAGCTCAGCCACCTGAACACTGGCGTCCTGGGGCAGTGCCAGGCCCCTGGTTTGTGGATGATGCCGGAGTGCTGGAGCCGGAAAGCCCTACACACACACACACACACACACACACACCCCACCTACTTGGTACACAGATGCACAGATGTGCACACAAGATGTCAGATCCCGAGGTCTCTACTGAGGGACTGTGCACAGCTCTGGGAGGGCAAAGATGCCCCCAACACGCCTCTGCCCTCCCAGGAGCTCAGGGTCAGGCGAGGGGGAATTACAGCCCCCACACATAAGTGTGCTGCCGTGCGCCACTGACTGACAGCCAGGAGTGGGGACAAGTGGGGCGGATCTGCAAGCACTGCAGCAGTTCCTCAGGGCAGGCCCCTGTAGTGGCTTTGAGGATTTAGAGCAGCCTCTGGAGGGCCCACCCCCACCAAATCCTGGAAACTGAGAGCAGGTTCCCTGGAGACAGACATTGCTAACTGTGAACTCCTATCTCCCCTTCAACTTGTCTTTGACCTGGGGCAGGGTTAGCCATCACACCTTCACTTTGCCACCAAGAGAACCTGCCTCCTAGAGCTGAGAGAATTAAATGAGATAATTCCCCTAAAGTGCCTGGCACATAATACGCACTCAATCAATGTTAACTATTATCATTAGCTGCGAAGGAAAGACTCAAGGAGAGGGAAGTGTGGGGGAGGGGTGGATTTCTGAACCAGAGGCTCAGGAAGTAGGCACTTGTATCCAAGAATAACAGCTTTCCAACGATCTCCTCCTCAGAGTCCTCACCTTCTCAGAAGAGCAGCAAACAGAACACAGGATCACAGAATAAGCTGGTTTCAAAAAGCATGAGGATCTGGTTTTGTTCCAGTGTAGGCTGTCCTGTCTCAAAGCCATGCCCAGCCATTCAAGGAGAGGCTGAGGCTGAGGTCCCAGGGACATAGACAATCCACCCAGCAAGGACGGGGCAGAGAAGGGTGGTGGCCAGGATGGTCATTTGGAGGTAAACACCACTGTGCATCTCTGTCCCTTGGTCTAGCCAAGGCTGAAGGCCAGAAGTCCTTGGAAGACATTTGCATCTGACTTGTGATGTTTAATTAAAAAAAATAATAATAATAACCTGTGTGTTTATGTAGGGAGTTTTCCAGAAGGGCTCCAGGGTATCTCCTGACTTGGTTCATCTTGACTGTTTTCAAGGCAACCAAAAAAACAGGCATAAGAATGATAAAGATGGGCTGGGGATGTGGCTCATGTGGTAGCGCGCTCACCTGGCATGCGTGCGGCCCGGGTTCGATCCTCAGCACCACATACAAAGATGTTGTGTCCGCCGAGAACTAAAATATAAATATTAAAAAAAAATTTTTTCTCTCTCTCTTTAAAAAAAAAAATAGTGCCATGACTCTAAAAAAAAAAAATGATAAAGATTTCTGGAAAGGGGAGTGGGCACCACAACCAGCTGTCTTCCTTGTATGTTCTAGAAGTTTCCTATTTGGTGTAGCTGGGAGTGGAGAGGAGATTCAATTTGGGAGCCCAAAGTATGCTAAAAGACAGAGTCCATTCTGGCCTCTCCCCACCTCTTTGTCTCAATGTGTCACATGCCCAGAGAACTCCAATCCCACCCAACACTAAATCACAGGTCAGTGCTCCCAGTCACCCAGCGACTGCTGTATTTTATTTGACTACATAGCCACACTTATAGGTAGGTGTTTTTCAGCTTTCTATGTCCTCTCTCTTCTGTTGGACTAAAATGTCCCAGTGGGCAGGGACTGACAATTCAGGATCAAAACAGAGTCTCAAGACAAAATTCAGGATGTCTGGCTACCTTTGAACTTCACCTAAACAATGTATTCTTTTTCTTTTTTTAGTAGAAGTATGTCTCAAATATGTTATGGGACTTACATATACTAAAAATTATGATTACACATTTGAAAGTCAAACTTAACTGGGCATCCTAAGTTTTTATTTGCTTAGTGTGTACAAAGCATCCTGGATTGTGGATCTCCACCCACCTCACCTCCAGGGGTGTCCAGGACTGGAATGACACTGAAGGGCTAAATGGCTCTTTTCAAAGCAAGCTGGAGAGGGGGCAGGCTATAAGGAGCCTAGAGCTGCCATCAGGGATAGGCTGGTGCTGGAGGGGCTGGCTCTGGAGGGTGGGTACATTTGTACTAGGGCAGCTGTAGACTCTATGCCAGAGGCTCAGCCCCAAATGAAGGTCATTTGGAGAAAAAACAAAGAAATTTGGGTTCCAATGTTCAGGGTTAAGACATCTACTCACTGCCTTTCTTCTCTTACCTGAACTTGGGCTCAAAGACAGGGTTTATGACCCTTTGCTTGTGAAGTGCCTGGCATGAGCCGTCTACACCCAGGAGAGCTAGGGCTTGTGGATCCTCCCATCTCAAAGGCCCTTGGAAGACATACTCTCTTGTCCCAGTGCTTGGGCCCATGACCTTATTTCTGTACCCTGGACAAGCTGTCTGTCCATCAGGACCTCAGACTCATCCCATGGGGAAGCTCAGTGCCCACGAGGAATGAACAGGGCAAGATGTTCAAATGCCGCCTGACATACCTGAGGACCTCAGTAAAATCACAGCTCCTGTCTCTTTTGGGAGGGGTTGTTCTAGGGCAGCAGGCTGCCCACCCCCACCTCAGCAGCTACTCTGGATGATGCATGGCCTCTGCTGCATTGTCTGTCGCCTGACCTCCAACTCGAGGCTCTGCCCAGGACCACCCCCAAAGGCCCTGCTACCAGCCTGGTTTCCAGGTCTCAGGCCACTAGTAGGCCTTCTTTTCAGGCATGGTGGAGAACTGCTGTTTTCCTGCCCTCAGGAGGTGCCATCCTCCACCTCCCCTCCCCTATGCCTCATGGAGCACAGGCCACCCCCAGGGCCAGGCTCCCTCCCCAGGGCGACTGCGCAGACTTGCACAGGGGCTGCCTCACATTCTGGAGGTTTCAGTTCCCCTCAGCTGAAGAGCAGGGAGTCGAGGTCCCTGCCTGGCATGGGCCTTTGTGTACCAGCCAGTGAAGGACAGGCCCAATTCTAGTGTGGAGCAGGCAGTTTGCCAGCAACCGATGGCCCTCCTCCACTCGCAGGGTGGCAAAGGGCGTTCATTACACAGAGGGGGAGGGGTGTTTAACTCACTCCAAAGGGGGCTTGGGGTGATGGGGGTGGTGGGAGGGACAATCCACAAAAGCCAGGGCTAGAAACTCCTGAGGGTTGTTTTTTTTTTTTTTTTTTAAGCGCTTCCCTTCCCTCCTCCCCTCCCCCTCTGGGCACCCCTCCCCCACCCCTAGTCGCTGGTGGCCTGCAGCCAACACTGGCCACTCTATGCGCATCCAGGCTCCCGCCCTCCCAGCCTTCCTCTGCATCTCCTCCCCTGCCTTCCCAACTCTGCCTCTCTACCACCTCGCCCCCCACCCTGCATTCGGAAGCACTTTTTCTTCAGCCGTGGTTCCCCGCACCCGCTCGGTCCTAGAGGGGACGGCGGGGTTTCTTGGAGGCTCGGAGCAGCCCCTCGCCCACCAGGCCCCCGGTCCCTGGCCTTGCCGGGCATCCCGACCAGGAGCAAGATCGCTGTGTCTGCAGAAAATCGGCCACCACCGCCGCATTCCCGGGTCGCGGCTTCCCGGCCAGCCGAGCCGCACCCTTCGCCCCCTCAGGGACCTTAACCCCTTCCTCCCTCGCGACGTCAAGCGCCTCGGCCTTGCCACCCAAGGGGGATGGGCGACGAGTGCCAGCTCACTCTGCTCACTAAGGCACTGGGGTGGCAGGCCCTGCTCGCCCGGTCCCGGACCAACCCCCCATCCATCCCGCAGGAAGCCCCCTGCCCTCCGAGGCAGCGCTCGCTCGCTCGCTCGTCTCCAGTCGGGGCTCTGGCCTGGTGGTTTCGGGGACAGAGCCTGGCAGAGGAAGTCTCAGAGGCTTCCTCGGTGTGGCGGACCATGCCAGTGAAGTGAGAGGCTAAGGCTCTCTCCCCGCGAAACCTGCCCTACCAGTGGGGAGTACTAAGGGACAATATCGCTGGCCGGTCCGGGCCTGCGGCTGGGTGTGTGGCGCCCCACGGGTTTCTGGGGGACAAAGGTCAACAGTTGCCCGCAGGCATGGCACAGGGGCTGGCCCCACCCGTGCCGCTCACCGCTGCATCCCCTCCTCTGCTACTCAGCTCCTTGGGAACCGCCGGCCAGAAAGTCCTGGGAACAGGGATAGCTCTGGCATACCCCAGCAGGAATTCCCCTTTCCAGTTGAGCGCCTGCTTCCCCAGGAATGGGGTCAGGATCCTGGGCCAGCAGCACTGCAGCGAAACTAGTCCGTTCTGATAGTTCAAAGGTTTAGCGCAGGACTGGACAGTTTCCTTCCCAGACTAAGGCCCAGCCGCCTCCCCCAACCTTGGACATCCCCTCAAAACTACAAAAATGCACCTTCAACATCTCCATTTAATATTTACATTCAAGCAGGTAATAATTGGAAGCTTATAGTTTAGACATTTCTAGTAGCAGCAGGTTCTAGAGAGCTCGTTTAGCCTTTTAACAAACTTTTTTTTTTTTTTTGCACATAGAAACAACACATCCATGTGTACAGTATCAAAAAATATATACCAAGGTTCCTGGTATTGCAGTTCCTGGAGGGAGGAAATGAAATCAACAGAAATACTGAATGAAGGGTAAGAAAGGTCAACAGAAAATAGTTTGTCTGATATAGAATATAACATGATCTAGGGGAAACTCCATAAATCTAGGTTTTTATATTTCAATATATAAATACCTACAAATAAATATATATATATCAGCCCGAATGGGGGTGGTCGGGCCTTTTGAGCTCAAACAATACATTTCAATAATAACACCACGTACAAACGGGAGTAGAGTCAGCACTTGACAAGTTAGCACGGTTAAAATATAATACTATAACTCTGAAACCGCTGCGCGGCTGCCCTGTCAGTTCCGGAGGTCCATGGGGAGGGCGCGGCTCTCGTCTCGAGTGGGGAAGGGACAAGTGGCGGTCTCGAGTGGGGAAGGGACAAGTGGCGGCGGCGAGACCGCAGGCACCGCGTGGAAGGAGACAGGCCGTTGGAGGCGCCTCCACAGGGATCCCACAGCCGTGCAGGGGGACGTGGACGCTTGGGTGTCCTCAAGTTGGGGCCACTGGCACCTCCTGCAGCCCAGAGGGGAGCCCTCCTGAGGCGGCAAGGGCTAGGCCCCCGTGCACGTGCGGAAACGCGTCCCTTGCAGATGTCCTGCAGCTACACGGTCACGTATTCTTTGAAGGTGACGGTGAGGCAGTTCGCGGTGACGTCAGTGATAATTATATTTCCAAAGAAGGGCTTGAACTCGCTCAGCGGCTCTGCAGGCTCGTCCTGGGCCTCAGCGGGAGGCTTCTCTGCCGCTGTCGCTGTCGCTGGCGCCAGCACTGTCGGTGCTGCTGTGGTGGAGGGCACCTCGGGCTTCACCTGGAGGGAGCTGGGTGGTTCCCCGGCCTCGCTACGCGTCTTCACGCAGCGCAAGTCTATGGGCTCGTCCAGGTCCGAGTCCAGCAGGATGACCTCTGGCTGCGGGAGTGTGGCTGCAGGCGGAACATCAGCGGGGCGCTCCGCGGCAGGGCTGCCCCCCAGACAGGTGGGCGTGCTGATGCTGCGCGCTGTCAGCCGCTTCTTGCAGGGCTCGCGCTCACCGTGGGTCTCAGAGAGGCAGCGCTTGCGTGCATGGGAGAGATTGAGGCCCACAGCGTGGTGGTGATGGTGGTGGTGGTGGTGATGGTGGTGGTGGGTGGGTGGGTGCGTACTTCGGGTCGTGTCCCAGGTGAGCAGGTCCGGCTTGGTGGTGAGCTGCAGGGGCTGCTCTCCAAAGGCTTCCTTGGTTGGGGAGAGCTTGCGGGAGCTGGCGTCCTGGGGCTGCGGGTCCCCAGGCCCTGGTGCCTCCTCTTCCCTCCTCTTGAAGGACACGTCCGCCTTCTTTTCCTCGGCACCACTGGTCGACTTTTTGAAAGTCCTGTCGGCCGGGGGGTGGCGCTCCTCGGTGGCACGCTTCTTGTGACTAGGGGAGCGGGCTTCGCTCTCTGCTGCCTCGCCAGACTTGATCTTCACCGCCTGCATGCCATTCTCCATGTACTTGCTCATGACGATCACAATGCGACCGTTCTTGTTCTTGTTCTTGACGATCTTCATCTTGCCCCCAATCCCATTGCCTGTCACTGCTTCTTTGGGAGCCGGTGTCATCCCGTTGGGAGGGCCCTTCTCAGAGCCTTTGCCTGGAGCCCCAGCTGCTCCGGCCAGGGGCTTCACTGCCCCTAGGTAGCTCTTGGCGGATGCGCCGTGGGCCCACTTGTCCGGTGGGTGGCTCTTGGCGCCCAGGTCTGGGCAGGTGGGACTCGGCGCCTCCTTGTGGCCACCCTGGTACTGCAGGTCATACATCTTGGGGTCCGGCTGGTAGGGGTGGTGCTTCTTGCTATTGAGCTGATAGTAATACTTTCCACTCTTGCCTGGTGGCGGGGGCTTGCCTGCCCGTTCCTTGCTGTGAGGCTGGTACTGGTGGTGCTTCTTGCTGTTGAGCTCGTACTGGTGCCCCTGGCCCTTTCCTGGCGTGCCCAACTCCAGCTTGGTGCGGTTATCAGCAGAAGAGTCCTGGAGCCCAGTCAGGACATTGGAGCGACGGGCAAAGGTAGGTACCTGAGGGGGAAGCGAGAGGAGGGAGATGGTACACCCCAGGCTAACCAAGAGCATCAGCAGTGCCCCAAATCCCACAGTCCGCAGCTGTGTCATAGGGGCTGGGGCACAGGAGGTCAAGGACAGAGGAAGTGCAATTTGGGTGCTCCTGCGGAATCCCCCCACCCTCCTGGCCTGAAGGCAGCTCCCATATACGTCTTGGGAAGAGGGTGGGGCTAGCAGCGAGTGTTTACCTGCACCACCAGTGGCTTGGGCTTTGGCCCTCTCTTGCGATATCCCATCAGTTGCTCCTGCCGTTCCCTGGGGAGGGAATGGAGAGCCGCAGGATCAGCCTCAGGGTCACCTCCCCCAATCTTCAGTGACGCCCACCCTCCTGCCTTGCGACCATCCGGTAGGCAGTGAACAGGGGATGCATAGAGGATAAAGAGTTCGAAACAGAAGACCACCTCTGCAGCTGGCTGGGCACCTCCATCAGCAGCAACCCCTTTAGGTCGGGTCCTTGGTAAAGAGCTTCCCCATCTGAAATCTCTAAACCATCACCCCCAGTCTCTGTGAAGGGGGTTGGGTTGTTAGCACTGGGACTCAGCCTCAGGCCGGTGGCTCTGAGTAAAGTGGAGTGGGCGCAGAGATCCAGAGATTGTGAACAGCCCAAACGAGGTGTGTGCCGACCTCGGCAGAAGCAGGGGATGCTAACAACCTCATTAAGATTCAGATAACGAGAGCTGCCGGCAGAAGGGAGGACTCATTTTCTTAAAGGCCAGGCACTAAACAGGGGGAGGGGCTGCGCCCTTGTTTACACAGCGGCAAATGAGCCAATTAGGGGCTGGGGGCGGGGGACGGCCGAAGAGGCCAGGGTCTGGCCAGGTTCTCAGCCACCTGGTGAACAAGCCGGGCACCGCCCCCGCTGAGCCAGTGGGCGGGGCAGGGGCGGGGCAGAGAAGTACAGCCTCTCGTTGGAGCCGGATCCTCGCTGCATCGATTCCCAATTATTAATAAAGCCCATGGGTGGTGGCACGAGTCACAGTCGCCAGGTTTCTACTTTCAGGCAGGCCAAAGCGAGACCCGCTTGCGAGCAAACGTCCCAGGCACTGCCCAGCCCTTTGAGGGAAAGGAGTGCACTCCTCTACAGTTCTGCCCAAGTTATAGCCCATTACCAGGCCAGACAACCGTTCTCCAGTGACCCTAGTTAATCACTCCCACCTCACTGCCCGTGGGCTAACCCAGTGGAGTTCTGCCATGCCCTGGGGCCGGGGCAGGGGCCTGACTCTGATGTTGCGTGGCATTGCAACAGCCTGCGTTTTAATTCTTCAGGGACCCATTATGCAACATGGCATCAGCCGCTGACATGGTTACAGGGTGGTGAACTCCCAGGTGGAGTCGGGGCAGGATCCCTGCCCGGCGCCCCCCTGTGTCGCGGGAGAGCAACTTCCCTGCTGGTGGCCTGCTCAAAGGGTCTAGAGTTTACAGTTTTAGCGCCAAATACACCACAGGAAATAATGCAAAATAAAAGGGGAGGAGGGATGGAAGGCAGCAGGCTTCTGAGGTTCCTGCTGCTCCTCCCCTCCGAGCCCTTCCCCCTATCCTCCCCAAACAGAACCACAGCCACTGGCAGCGAATCCAGCTGCAGCAGCTGCAAAGTGACAAGCATCTGTGGGCAGAAGAATGAGCTCTCTCCCCCCCCCCCCGCCCCCAAGAGGACACCTCTCCACCACCATCGGAGTCCACCCCATGCCCTTGGGC
The DNA here is from genome assembly GCF_047511675.1 of Marmota flaviventris. NCBI lineage: Eukaryota > Metazoa > Chordata > Mammalia > Rodentia > Sciuridae > Marmota > Marmota flaviventris. The sequence goes on from NC_092514.1 coordinate 75,809,461, forward strand.
CAACCTCCTCTGCCCTGATGAGGCACCCTGCCCCACCAAAGAGGCTGGTGGGGGATGTGAAGGGAACAGAGCTCCAGTCAACACTGCCATCCCCAGATGGGGTGAAACGGGGTGAGGGGAGGTTTCAGGCCTTGCCAACTTTTCTCCAGCCACCAACAGGTTAAGTTCAGTTCCATGACGTCCAGGCAGTTTCACAATGCCAGCTCCTTTGGAGCTGCCCCCGGAGGTGCCAGTGCCAAGCGGCCAGTGGCTGCAGGAAAGCAACACCTAGGCTCTGGGGGTGGAGCTCCAAGGTTGCCGCCAGAGAAGGGCCACAGGAGTTCTCCAGGTCAGTTGCAGGGCTACCCACAGACACTTTTCTTGCAGTTCCCCAAAACACATGCCTCGCCTTCCCCAGTCCTGCCCTGCCCCCACTCCCAAGCTGCAGCAACCGCCAAGGACATTGGTTAGAAGAGCCGAGGCCACAGCCTTGCCAGTCCAGACCCGTTGTGGGGTGGGTTCCCCCTTTCCCTCTTTCCCATGCTGGCATGGCCCACTTTCCTATTCCCATATACGGTCATGGAGGCAGGCAGTGGTAGCTTGGGGGACGCTCACCTGTTCTGGAAGGCAATCAGCAGCCGGGGATCCAGGATGTTCTCCTCCGGTTCCCACGTGTTATATCTTGCAAGGGAAAAGGGAGGGGGACATGGCTTTAAAAAAAAAAAAAAAAAAAAAAACCGAGCCAGCTTTGCAGCCTCCAGGTGGGGAATGACATAAGGCCCTACTCTGTCTTCATGAACCAAAAGCTATTTAGCTGTGGATGTGGAAGATAGATTTCTTCAGGCCTGACAAGATCCCTGATACACTGCCCCCTCCCAAGTCAAAATAAACACACAAGGGCAGGAAGAAAAGGGAGGGGTAAGGAAAATGAAACTAGCAGTTTATTTTGCAGTTGTCAAGAATTTTAAGCATGTTACTGCAGACATGTTCCAAAGCCACTTTGCTCACCAGGAACCCTGCGTGCAAAGCAGCCGAAATGCAAAGTCGCAAGGCCCCCTCCTCTTCTCCCCAGCCCCGAGTTTCCGAGAGGGCTTCAGCCCTTCTGCATTTGACCCCTAATCCGATAACCGCCAGCCCAGAGGTCCCCCACACCCCCTCGCGGCCCTGGAGCTCGCTGTCACGGGCAGGCAAACCCCAAATACTCTGCAACACAAAAATATGCCTCTGTGTGTGTGTGTGTGTGTGTGTGCGCGCGCGTGTGGCTGCGCGTGTCTCCATCCGGTGCCTTCGCATTTCAAATTAAAGAAAAAAATTCCCCACCAAAAGCTCTGCAGTGACAGTTCCCAACATTTTCTGCCTTTTTTCTTCCCCTCCCTGCACCACTAGGAGCGAGGAGGCACACAATTGCATTTTCGTTGCTTTTAATTTTTTTTTTTTTTTTTTGGTTTTGCAATATGGAGCCGTTCGGTGGAGGGAAAGGGGAAAGGAGCCATTTTCTGCTGCACATCAGTCAGTGCCTGCGCCCTCCCTCCCTCCGCCGGCCTCCCCGGCTCGGCCCCGCGTCTCTCCAGCTCCTCCGGCTCCTTTTAGTGCATAAATTAGTGATGGCATTTCCCGGAGAGCGGAGCACAACACAGGGCGCCGGGCTCGGGCTCGGCTCGGCTTCCCAGTGCCTGCCACCGACTTCCCCACCCCCTCCTCCTCCACCCCACCTCCACCCCGCCTCCCGTCCGCTCCCCCACCACCCCACCAGCTCGGCGGGTCCGGCAGCCCGGCGCCCCGCGCCTCGACACCCCGGCCCCCGCCCCCGCCGCTACTTACTTGGGGGACCAGCCTCTCCATTTCACCAGATACTCCACTCTGCCCTGAGGGGGAAGAGACAGCACTCCATCAGCTTCCGCGGGATCCCCGGCTCCGGCCCGCAGCCTCCCCACCCCCTCCCCGCCTCTCGCGGGTGCTCCGGCCGCCGCTCCCGCGCCGCTGCGCCGCCGCCCCCGCGCCGCCCTACCTTGCGGATCCGCTTCTTCTCGATGCTCTCCACCGCGAAGACGTGCTCGCCAACAGCTGGCAGCTCCATGGCCGAGCCGGAGCGCGCCGGGGCGCCGGGCCGGCAAGGCTGCAGACGCTGCTGGCTCCCGCCGGTGCCCAACTGCCGCCGGATCGAGGGGCCCTGTCGCCCTTGCTGCCTGCGCCGCCTCCACCGCCGCTCGCCCCGCAAAGCCCGGCTGGTCGCCGCTGCCCGCGCCCTCCCGGCTCCCGGCTCGCGCTCGCTCAGACAACTGAGCCCGGGCCGCGGCTGCACAAGAACTCATGCAAATCCCGGACGTCAGCGGGCGGGGCCTCACAGGGCCAGCTCGGCGTCAGGGGGCGGGCCGTGGCGCGGATTGGCGCAGCCTGGCCTACCGGAGGCCCCGGGCCTGGGCGGCGGGGAGGAGGAAGGGCGCGGGAGGGGGCCGGGGAGAGGAGGCCGGGGAGGTGCAGGGGAGGGATCTGCAAGCTGGGAGAGGGAGCTGGAGAGAGGGAGCGGGGGCCGGATAGAAGAGGTGTGTCGGCCTGGGGCGGCGGTTGTGGCCAGCTGGATCACGACGACGATCCTAGCCAGAATCTCGGCCCTGGGCCTTCTGCACCCCGGCCGCTCATTCTCAGTGTGTTCGTCTCGGGGACCCCTGCTGGGGGCCACGGAAGCATCCACCGCAGTTTACCGTTGCTCTGAATTGCGTCATGGGCGGCTCCAGAGGCACAGGGAACGGCCGGCAGGGGGCGGAATCGGGGCGGGGGCAACTCGCATTCCCACCCTCTTCGCCCCGTAGCCCCGCCCATCGAGGGCGAAGGCATTTAGGAAGAAGAGAAAGGGCGGGGAGAAGACTGAGGATTGAGTGCAAAGAGACGTTGAAGAGGACAGAGGAATAGCTGACCCTGGAGCCCTGGCGCTCAAGAACCTCACCAGAAAGAGTCTGATCCCACCCCGGTCCTGAGCGGCTCCCATTTTATTCTTGATCCGCTTATTGGCAAGGCGGGGTCGGGATGTCCTGATTGTAGCAGCCCCCAGCACCAAGAAGGACGAGAGGCGGAGAGGACAGACAGAGGGTTCAGGGCATGTCTGGGTCTGCCTGGGGAACGGAGGGAACTTCGTGGAGACCTGGGAGGCCTGCCTTGGGGTCCTGGGAATAGTCTCGAAAGAAGGAGAGGGTAGAGTAGAGGTTGGCACTGCTTGGGGGAAGAGCGCTTAGCGCGAAGGGGAGGTGAATGGAATGATTGGGAGTCACTCATTCCTCATGAATTCGCGTCCGCAGGTCCCGGACAGGCAGCCAAGTCGAGGCCTTGCGGACACCGCTGGGGAGCCGCAGAGTGTGAAGTTTAGCACCTCCGCCGGCTGGCGAGACAGTGCGTTCCAGCGTGCAGTTCCAGCGGCCAGTTGGGGGAGCTGCTGCGCCCTCACGGCCTCCGGAGGGCGCCGCCGGCGGGTCCGCGAGCTCCGTGGGGTCGGGATGTGGACCTGGCAGGAGAGGGCGTCCCTAGTTGGAGGGTCAGGAGTGCTCCTGGCCTGGGGTGTGTCCGGGTCTTTCCCGCACCCCCCCCCCACCCCTGGGCTTCTGAAGGACAGTGAGCAGGAAGTTTGCGCAATCCCTTGGCTGAGTGTCCCCGAGAAAGAAAAAGAGCAAAAGTTGCCCGAGAGTGGAGCGAGCAGCCGGGTGGGGGGCGGAGGCAGCCGAAGAGCCATCGGGTCTCCACTCCAGCCTTGACACACGTCCCAGAATGCCGGGTGGGGACTGCATCACTGCAGCCAGGGAAGAACGAAATGTAGAAGGGAACCCCCAAAGCCTGCCGGGGCTCGTGTTCTCCCAGAAATCCACGAGGAACCTGCAGGGGGTCTGGTGTTAAACACACATGTTGATTCCACCATTTCACCTCCACCTCACAGCTCACAGCCGCCGGCCGCTGACCAAGCCCAGCTTGGCTCCTCCTGGGAGGAGTGTTAGAGGTGGGAGGTCGTCTTCTGACTGCAGAAGAGATGGGCTGGGTGTGCTGTGACTGATACCTCAAGAAGTGTGTAAGGTGGGGGTGCAAAGCGGGACAACACCACCTGCTTTCCCCCCTGCTCTCCAGGCTTGCACACTCTGGGAGGCAGGGGCACTAGAAAAGGGTTTTATCCCGATGTTTGCCTTTTTCCTGACACTTGCCCAAGGGGAGAAACTGTTGCTTGGGACAGCTTGGCACTGAAAGGAGAGTCCTCCTGGAGGCCAGAGTGTGAACGCTGTCATTGGGACAGTCACCTATCCATCTGGAGCCATACAGGCAGTCCATGCCGCCTTTTGGTCTCAAGGTCTACAGGGAACTTGTCCTGGCCGGTCCCCTTGTCCGGGAAGAGGCTGAGCTTCCCGACATTCTATCCGCCCCCTAACTCGAAAATCCCCTGGAAACGTGTTTGCTCTGGGTGTTTCCAAGGCGTGCAGGTTGGGGGCTCTGAGGGGAGGGCGAGCTGCAGCCTCCCAGCCGCCAGGGGCGTCGGACTGCTTAGGTGGTGGTTTGGCTCGATGGGCCCAGGCCCCCCAGGGGCCCATGGTTAAGACCTCGAGGGCTGTGTGGCGGGACCGGTGCCCGGACCGCGAGTTTGCGCAGGAACCGGGCTGGGCCTGCGGCGGAGATGGGGAGGAAGGAGGGATCCCTCCCTTCGGCACAGCGTATCTTTTCTGAAACTTCCTGTGTGGCGGCTCCAGGAGCCTCCAGTCCTCCCCCCACCCAAGACTGCGGGAGGGGCCGCCCGGAGGCACCTTAGAAGCCCGAGTGCCGCCGGCCACCCCCAGCCTCGCTCTGGGCCTTCCTGTGGAAAGTGGCAGAAACAGAAATACCCACTGAATGCCGTAACTCGCTTCCCTCCCGCGGTTATTTGTCCTGGTGGAGCGTGGGCAGATATGGAGAAAGGCTGACTCCAAACCCCTTATCCCTATTCTAATCCCGACAGCCGGCCTTAGACCCCCTTCCTGCCGGTGCGAAGAGATAGGGTCCGCGGAAGCGCCGGTGGGCTGCAGGGAGGAGGTGGGACAGAGCCTGGGAGGCGACAGTGGGTGCCCCTAAAACTTTCCTGGAAAGGCTCCCATGGAGCCGCCCCTACCATCCCAACCCCCTGTCTTGGCCCCTCGGAAGGAGCCGCAGGAGAGGCGGCCCCAAACCCGGGATTTCCAGAACCTTCTACTGGGGCCCCTGCCCACGATCTGGGGTGCCCAGAGCCCCACGTGCAACCCTGATAAGATTCGCGGGTCCGTGCATTTGACTATGTCTCCTCCCAGACAAGGAGAGGTCGCGCCCTGGGCTCTGGGTAGGGCAAAAGCTCTCCGAATTCCACCTCGTTCTGGGGCCCCCAGGGGCCTTCAGGGGCCCCAAGAGAGAAGTTATGCCCCCTTGCCAGTCGTAGGCTCGCGCCTGGAGGAGAGAGGCTGAGGAGCGACCCTGGATAAGTCGGGAACTTTTTAATGACAGTAGACTGAAGGATGGTTACTGAGGATCCTATCTCAGAAGACGTATGACCCTGCCATCTCAGAGAAACAAACGACTTCTTAAAAGAACCCCCTCATGAAATGAGTGCGCTAGGCAAAGGACACTCTCACCGCCGCCCACGAAGCCAGGTCTGGGCTCTGCTCGGAAGGGGCGGCCTGTGGATTCCCGGACCAGCTGCCCCCAGGTGGATTTCAGATAGCCTAGGGGGAATTCAGTAGTAATGACTACAAATCTACCCCGGCTTTGGCAAGAGCTCATTTCTCTCCCCGTCCCTTGGTAGGGGAATTGTCCTTGACTAAGCGCTAGCTTTTATAATACTGTATTTATTTATTTATTTATTTTAGTGGCGGCTGACCCGACTGTGCTGGGGTGGCAAAGACTGTGCGGGAGCGCTACACTCCTGCCCCTCCACCCTCCAGGAAGGGCGGCTTTGTTTCTAAGAGCGCCCCTCCAACCACTGAGTCCCCCCTCCCGTGTTTCTGGTCTTTGTCACACCGCCCACGAAGAGTCGCTATTCATTTGTGCTACGAAGAACCCGACGCCCCCAGGTCCCACCCCAAGGGCTGCGAGGGGCTGGAGCCCAGGACCCAGGCTGACCAGCCTCGTAGGATGCGCGGGCGGGGACACGGGCCCTGAGGACCTTAGGCTGTGGCCCTCTGGCAGGGCCCGGCACCCCCCGGGGCCACATGGACGCCTGCACGGCCGTGCCTCCGCATTGCGGCACGCTGGGGTCGCAGGCGCCGAAGCGGGACTCGCTGCTGCCGACTGCTACGTCCGCTGGCCCGTCCTCTTCCAGCGTCAGGCAGCCGCCCCAGGTCGGCCGGGAGAAGCCCCCGGACCCCCGCCTGGCGCTCAGTCGCGAGGCTCCGCCGGCCTGGAGATCTGCGCCCTCGAGACCATATTTCAAATGTGATCTTTGGAACCGATGCCACTGCCCACCGCCGCCGTGGTCGCCGCGCGCTCACAACGGCCTGGGAGCAGCGTGTGGTTTTTATTTGGGTTTCGTTGGCCCAAGGCCTCGCGGCGGGTCTCGTCTGCCCCTGAGGCGCGCCCCTCCACGCCCGACCCTGCGTTTTGCTCTCGGGTGCCCCCGTCGCGCGCCCAAACCCAGCGGGGCCCACACACAGGGCTGATTTCTTTCTTCCTTTTTCCAAACAAGAGCTCGCTGCTGCAGCAAGCCCGGGAATGAGATGAAAATCGCTCGGCGGACCCCGAAGTGGTCGTCAGCCGAAGCGCCACGGCCACGCCGCCTCCCCCGCCTCCTTCGCCCGGGCCTCGCGGCTCGCCTAGGGTTAAGCGCGCGCCCGAGGGGGGATTTGACATGGGGGGAGCGCGAAGAGGGGGCGCCGGGCGCCGCAGGCAGGGAGGCTGGGCTAACGCTCGTTCGCTCTCCCCACCCGGGGCAGAGGGGCGGGCCCGATCGGAAGAGCCCGGTGCGTCTCCGCCTCCTCGGCTGGCCGGGAGCCCGGTCTGGCGGCGGCCCGGAACCGCGAGGACTCTGCTCTGAGGCCGCGTCCTGCGTAGCTCGAATGGGGGAGGGGGCGGAGGCTCAGAGCGGCGACCGCGCGTCGCCGCCCGCCGATCGATCCCCAGGGGTGGGGGCGTAGCGAGCCCCGTTGGACACCTGGGGGGGTATCCCTGCAGCCCAAACGAAGAGGGTGCTCAGGGAACCTATGGCCATGGGATGACGGCCGCTAGGGCCCAGCCGGACCTCAGCTCGGCCTGTACTGGGGACGGGTGGTAACGCCTTAGCACCCCCTAAAATTCCATTTTGTCTGCGTTGGGCCGGGCTGTGTTGGACACTTCCGGAGCTCGGTCTGACCGCAGTACAACTTCGTCCCTCTTTGTCCAGGCCCCGGCCCCGGCCCCACCCCCACCCGTGATGACGAGGTCGTAGGACGTGGTCACCCAGTCCTACGTGGTCACCCAGTCCCTTGGCCCAGCCCTCCTGAAACCTGAAATGTGTGGGTATCCCTTTGACCCCATCTCCGAAGGGTACCCCAGATTTGCCTAAGAAGTCCCCCTCCCCAACTTCTTCCGGTAGGACGTTTCTTTGGATGATTTCTAAGAACTCCCGAGGCATCCCCTGGGCTCCTCACCTGCCAGCTCTGGGTGCCCAGGCGGGGCCCGGGTAGCGGCTCCGAAGAGCCTGCACTCGCTACGCCCTCCCCTAGGGGGCGGGCTCCCCACGGGCTGGCTGGTGGCTCGGGGCCTTCTGCCAGGGCCGTCCCTCAGCACCTCTCCCGCAGTGGCAAGGGGGTCTGTACACGGGGCAGAGTCGGGGTGTGTGTGAGGCGGGGGTTGGGCGGAGAAGCCCTGCGCGCCCTGCCTCCTGCACCCTGCCCCGCCTCTCACTCCTAGCCCGGCGGCTGCCCTTACAGCCACATCTGAGGGACTTTGGACCTGAAGAGCCCTTGCACACCTAGGACTAAACACACCTCAGTAGCGAGGGCCATTGTTTCCCTAACTGGGCCCCTTGCTCAGCGCCCTTCCTCCCAGGGGGGCAGTCGGCCAGAAGGGAGTACACATCTCTTTTTATTCGAGGTGTTTAAAGGAAACCTCATGTCTACAGCGTCACCGAGTCCCTAGTTCTGCTGCAGTAGGAAACAACTGTTAGAACAGTGCACATTTCTCCAGAGACCCAGCCAGCCTTTCTGTAGGAAGAAGTGTCCTGGGGCAGAGCCTAGAACCAAGCCTGGCCAGAACCTGCATACCCTAAAATATGGTTTGCTGACTGATAAAATGCCCTTCTTAAAAGAGGTGCGTGGTTGCCTGTAAGGGCTGCATACTGGTGGTAGACTAAACCCCTCAGAGATACCCTGGTTAGGAGGAAGGGGACCCCAAGACCTCCACTCTGGTGGAGATAGTGACTTTGAGAAGTGCAGGAGCTAGTCAGAATAAGTCTCGAGATGATTTATAATCCCTGGATGAAGTTTTATATGGGGTTGGGTGTGTCTTATTTGTATGGGCTCTGACAGACCTGTGCATATGGCTGAGTGTGAGGGTGCGGAACAGCCCACGGGGACACTCTCCTGACTGGCCGGGGCCACTTCTCCACCAGGCCTCAGAGGCTCAGTGCAAGGTCCCAGGGCACAGGTAGGGACCCGGGAAATTGTTCTAGTTTCTTTTCTTTTCTTTTTTTTTTTTGTAAATAAGTTATCTATTTAAAAAATGTTGCAAAATTCATAGAACCTACATTTCACCATTTTAACATCCCCGCATTTTAACCCTTCTTCACGTGCTCACAGTTCAGGGGCATTAAACACGTTCACACTGCGATCAGCAGCACCTACCTCTGGAACCTTTCATTTTCCCAAATTGAAACTCCTTCCCCATTAAACACTAACTCCACATCCTCCTCCTCTGGCCCCTGCAGCTGCTGGTCCACTTTCTCTCTCCCCGAGTTTGAACATTCTGGAATCTCACTAAGTGGAATCACACAGGGCTGTCCTTCCACATCTGGCTGTACTGCTCCTGGTGTCCTCAAGAGCACCCCACGTTGAGCACCTGTCAGAACTTTCTGTAAAGGCTGTTATCTTCCACGGTGTGTAGATATAATGTCTCTTGAAATTAAAAAAAAAAAATTCTGTCAAAGAGAATGTTTTAATCTACAAGATTAATGTGTTCGTGTTTATACTGATGCAGTTGTAAAAGGTAATTTTTAATATATATATATATTTTAATGAAGGAAAGGGGGTGGAGGTTGATGTGTCCAGGGCCCCTGAAAGCCAGAATCAGGGAAGTCTCAAAATGGCATTTCTGGGGGAGCCTTGGTGGACGGAGATCACCAGCTTTCCCTGGCCTCAGCTGTTGGCCCAAAGTGTCCTTTTGCATCTGTGGCCTGGTACCCAGACATCCTCAGGCCTCTTCCCCCTGCGTCAGGATGCTGCCTTCTGCTGGATGCTATGGAAACAAAAGGCAGCCCAGAGCTCAGGAAGAGCAGGGCCTGCCTCTTTTTCTTCTTTTCTTAAAGGAGTTCAATTCTGGGGGGCTCTGAACCAGCTCTGGCACTGTGGCTCTCTCCCGGATGTCTGTCTGGCCTGTGTCATTGAGTTGATTGCCCTGTGATTTGACAGTAATGGTTGTAATGGGGCGATTTTGTATTCTTTGACTCATTCAGATTGGAAGGTTCAGAGACGGACCCGTGTTCCCCACCCCACCCCCTTGCAGGATACTGATGTTTTCTTTGATTTAAGAGGAAATGGCAGAAATTCAAGGGAGACGAGTCATACAGAAGAAAGGGTCTTTGCTTTTTGTGCCTACCTGTGATTACTGGATTTTATTTATTTTTTTCTGCCTGGAGCCCAAGAGCGAGTACCATAGAAGCCAATAAATATCCTATAGAGCCAGAGAAGACTTGCTACAGGAGGCCATGTGGGAGAGAAGCCTTTCTTGGAATTCCAGAAAACACCTACAGCTGTGATGTACACTGAGATGTCTGAGGATCCCTCTCCCACGCTCTGCTGCCGAGACTCTTCCTTCTCCTTCTGGCTTTCCTGATGGCAAAGATACATTCCTGTTTGCACCAAGCCTGACTTCTACCTTTTTTTCCCCAAATAGGCCTTGACAGACAGTAGACAGACAGACAGAGGGCACAGATGTGATGCTGCAGGGGTTGACCTGGAGGAACCAGCCCTGGTAGTTTCCCACTTGCTCCTCGAGCTGACCCACAGGAAGCCACAGCTGCTCTGACTTGCACACTGGAGGGATAAGAAGAAACGCTGGGCTCTGCTGCGGCGCCTGTGTGTGTCCCACAGCACACGTCCCAGCTCTGGGGTGGCTCTGGTCTTGGAGAAAGCAAGGCACAGCCCACCGAGCCCTGCACGCTGCTTCTGAGCAGTCTTCGTGAGTGCCCTGTCTTTCCTGTCACTCATTAGAAGCCCGATTTGTAGCAGTGCGCACCAGCAATTTGCCCTAAACACGGATCCTGCAACCCTGCAGAGGCCCACCCCGTGGAGAAGGCCAGGGGTAAAGTCTACCTCCTGCAACCCCAGCCCCTGTGAACAAGAGCTTTATTGTGAGGCTGCAGGGACTGGGAGGGTGGAGACACAAAAGGGAGCGGAAGTGGGGCTGTGGGCCAGGCAGGGAGGGTCCCCCACCTCTGCTTCTGCTTGCCCCCTTTCTCCTTTCTGGGTAGCACACTGGCCGGGAGGATCTGGAGATGTGCCTCTACGCCCGACGCCATGTTGGAGGTTGCCGCACTGAGGAGGAGCGGGCTGCAGGTTGCCAGGCAAACCTGTCAATAGAGTATTGAACAGGCCAGTTCCACCGGCCGTAATTGTCTCAAGCAGCCAGGAGGACGGCAGGGTCCTAGCTGGGTCAAAGTATTGGGGAACAAGCGCCAGACTGCTGGGAGGAGGAGCCCACCAGGGCCCCCTCCCCCGCTCCCGAGGATGCCAGAGCTGGACACCAAGGTGCCTTTCCTCCCCCATTCCCACCCCAGGTGGCAGGACTCTGCCCGAGAGGGACCTTCTTGCTGGATCTTCCCAAACCTCGCCAGTGCCAGGCAAGTCCAGGGCAGCGTGTCCACTTTGTATGGCAAAAATGAAAATGAAGAGCCCCTTACTAAAAGATCATGAACAACTTCAAATCCATATGTAGCAAAATGAAATTTAAAACTCAAAGTGGATCAAGGACCTAGGCATTAAAAAAGAGATCCTGTGCCTAAGAGAAGAAAAAGTAGGTCCGAATTTACATCATGTCGGCTTAGGAACTGACTTTCATTTTAAAAATTTATTTAATTAATTAATTTTATTTATTCTACTTAGTTATACATGACAGCAGAATGCATTTTAACTAATTGTACATAAATGGAGCACAACCTTCCGATTCTCTAGTTGCACACGAAGTAGAGTCGCACCATTTGTGCAATCCAATCCTACATGTACCTAGGGTAATGATGTTCATCTCATTCTACCATCTTTCTGCCCCATGCCCCCTTCCCTCTCCAGCCTCCCCTTGGCCCAATCCAAAGTTCCTCCATTTTCCCCATGTGCCTACCCCGCCCCCCAATTATGTATCAGTATCCACTAATCAGAAAAACATTCGGCCTTTTTTTTTTTTTTTTTTTGGAATTGGCTAGTTTTGCTTATCTTGATATTCCCCAGCTCCATCCACTTACCTGCAAATGCCATGATTTTAATCTTTTTTAATGCTGAGTAATATCACATTGTGTATAAATACCACAATTTCTTTATCCATTCATCTATTGAAGGGCATCTAGGTTGCTACCACAGTTTAGGTATTGTGAGTTGAGCTGCGATGAACATTGATGTGGCTGTGTCATTATAGTATGCTGATTTTTAAGTCCTTTGGGTATAGACCGAGGAGTGGGATAGCTGGGTCAAATGGTGGTTCCATTCCAAGTTTTCTGAGGAATCTCCATCCTGCTTTCCAGAGTAGTTGCACCAATTTGCAGTCCTACCAGCAATGTATAAGTGGAAACTGAGTTCCTTAACAGGACTCCTAAAGTGCAAGACAAAAATCATGAATCAATAAATGCAATAAATGGGATGGAATCAAACTAAAAACCTTGTTCACAGCAAAAGAAACAATCAAGAATGTGAAGAGAAAGCCCACAGAATGGGAGAAAATCTTCCCCACACACACTGCAGACAGAGCACTGATCTCCAGAATATATAAAGAACTTAAAAAACTTAATATATACACACACACATACACACACACAAAAATACAAATAGCCCAATCAATAAATGGGCCAAAGTACTGAACAGAAACTTCACAGAAGAGGAAATACGATATGACAACAAACATACGAAAAAAAGTTCAATATCACTAGCAATTAGAGAAATGCACATCAAAACCACACGGAGCGGGCTGGGGCTGGGGCTGGGGCTCGGTGGCAGAGCCTTGCCCAGCATGTGTGAGGCACTGGGTTCCATCCTCAGTACCACATACAAATAAGCAAATAAAGGCATTCTGTCCACCTACAACTACCAAACAAATAAAAACTACACTGAGAATTCGAGTCACTCCAGTTAGAATGGCAATCATCAAGAATACAAGCAACAATAAATGTTGATGAGCATGTGGGGGAAAGGTACACTCATATGTTGCTGGTGGGAATGCAAATGGGTGCAACCACTATGGAAAGCAGTATTGAGATTCCTCACGAAATTTGGAATGGACCCACCACTTGACCCAGTTATCGCACTCCTTGATTTATATCCGAAAAACTTAAAATCAGCACACTACAGGGACGCAGCCACATCAGTGTTCATAGCAGCTCAATTCATAATAGCAAAACGATGGAGCCATCGCAGGTGCCCTTCAACAGACCAATGGATAAAGAGGGGTTACGAAGAATACTGGGCTCTGCTGCGACACCTGTGAGTGTCCCACAGCCCACAGCCCAGCTCTGCGGTGGCTCTGGTCTTAGGGAAAGCAAGGCCGGTGTGTGAAGGCTCCCTCGTCTTTCCTGTCACTTCTTAGAAGCCCTATTTGTAGCAATGTGCACCATTGATTTTCCCTAAACACAGATCCTGCCCACCCCCTGGAGAAGGCCAGGGTTAAAGTTGAGTATCTACCTCCTGCAACCCCAGCCCCTGTGAACAAGAGCTTTCTTGTGAGGCTACAAGGACTGGGAGCGTGGAGACACAAAAGGTATCCATTCCAAGTTTCCTGAGGAATCTCAATACTGCTTTCCATAGTGGTATGTAAACACAATGGAATATCACTCAGCCATAAAAAGAATGCAATTATGGCATTTTATGGTAAATGGATGGACCTGGAGAATATCATACTAAGTGAAATAAGCCAATCTCTCCCCAAATCAAAGTCCAAATGTTTTCTCTGATATTCGGATGGTAACCTCATAGTAAGGGAGTGGGGTAGTTACGGAAGAAAAGAAGTACTTTGGATTAGAAAAGGAAATGAAGGGAAGAGGATGGGGAATGGGAATAGGAAAGACAGCAGAATGAATCAGAATTACTATCCTATCTGCATGCCTACATGATTATATGACCAGTGTAATTCTACATCGCGTATAACCAGAAGAATGAGAAGTTATATTCCAAAATGTACAATATGCCAAAGTACATTCTACCATCCTGTTTAACTACTCAGAGCAAATTTAAAAATGAACCATTTCCAGATGGCAGAGCATGAAAACATCGTGGGGCCATTCTGTGGGGGCCCTGTGGCCTGTGTGACCCCCCCCCCATGAAACAAACCTGTCTCTTCCCCTTGGGGGCACGTGGTGCCTCCTCTCTGCTGGCTCTCCCTGGATGAGACTCCACTCCTCTTCTAGGCTCTGATTCCCTCCGGTCTCTTGGCCTCTGGTCCTCCCACCCCCAGCAGACCAGCCCAGTCCTGCGGAGTCCCTGGAGGAGGGCAGTGTCCCACCAACTCCCATCATTCTGGCTGGGAAAGCAGGAAGGGTGCCTGACAGCAGGTGTCTGGGCTGGCTGAGGTGGCCAGGCTCCAAGGCAGAGCAGGGCTTTGAGGGCGTGGGGCAAGGCAGGGTTCTAGAGCATGGCCGTGTCGGTCCGGGAGACTGCTGAGACGTGGACTTGTGCTGGGACAGACGGGGAGCCTCCTCCACCTCACCTTGGGGTTCCACCGCCCCAGCCAGCGTCAGCTCAGCCCCGAGAGCACAGGGTGGAGCTGCCTGCAGTAGGCGTGCCTGACCACCAGGACCCCAGGTCCCACCTGACCTCTGCTCCCTCCTGACAGCTCCGTCTCGGGATCTCCCTGGTGCATGAGCCCCTCAGTCAAGGGATTCTAGCCTAACTGACCCTCAGACATGGGAGGCAGGGAGCCGCTGGGGCAGGCGGACACTCGCTGGCAGACCCTCTGCTTTGATGGGGCAGGAGTGTGTGGTGGTTAGGGCCAGACCCACCCAGGCTTCCTCAGCCTTCCCACCTGCAGTCCGAGTGACTTCAGGTCGCAGTCTGCTCATCTGCAAAACGGAAACACGGATTTTCACTCAGTACCCTACAGAGTCCTCCAAGGGTCCTATGTGGCCCGTCCCCGCCACCCTCTGGCTTCCTTTCTTGCCCCCCTCCTCCCTGAGTGCCCTGCTCCTGCCTGTGTACCACTTGCTGATCCTCAACGTGCCAGGTAGGCTGCGGCCTCGGCCTCTGCCCGGAGGCTGCGGCCTGAGCATTCTGCCTCAGGTGTCTGCACGGTTCTCTCCTTCACTCACACTCGTACTCCACTGTCATCTCTTCCATGAGCTCGGCCTGATCACCCTATTCCCATGGCCTGCCCTGTCCCCTCCTCCTTCCATCTCCCCGCCCCTCCTCCCTCAGGACCTCCCCTTCTAGAGGACGCGTACCCTGGGTGACGAGGTGCTCCTTGTCCCTCTCTGCACTGCAAGGGCAGCCTCAGTTCCCTCATCCCAGTGCCCCAGCCTCTTGAGCAGTGTCTGTCACAGTGATGTCCTGGGAGCATTTGTCAAACAGACCTGGGACAATGGGGTCTGGTGAAGAACTGTGGCCAGCACTGGAATGGAGGGCTCCTGGCTATTTTTGACAGCCGATGGCTGCACTTTCAGAAATTCTGTGAACCAGTTGTTAAACCCAGCCATGAGTAGACGTCAAGTACTTCAAAGTTCCCAGGAAGTAAGTTCTATTAAGAACAAAGGTCTAATTAAAACAAAACAAAACAAAAATTAAAAAAAAAAAGGAAAAAGAACAAAGTAATAAGTGCTCAAATCTTACTTCCTCTCTTTCTTCCCTCCTCCTCCTCCTCCTCCTCCTCCTTCTCGCTCTCTCTCTCTCTCTCTCTCTGAACCCAGAGGTGCTCCACCACTAAGCTGCAACCCCAGTTCTTTCTACCTTTTCTCTTGAGACAGGGCCTGGCTAAGTTGTTCCAGCTGGACTTGGGCTCACAACCCCTCCTGCCCCAGCCTCCCCAGTGGCTGGGATTCCAGGTGTGTGCTGCCATTCTGCTCCTCCCTGTATTTTACACTTTCTTCCGACCTTGCTCCTGAGGTTGTTCAGTGCTCTTGCATCTGTGTGGCAGACGATGATACAGATGCCACCCCCACCACCTCTTTCGACAGCGTTCCCTCCTGACAGATCCATCCTAGGTTGGAGATGGATTCCGTAGGCCCGGCCTTTAGACATGCTGGCTGAGCCCAGCACACCTCACAGCGAGAACACCCGCATTAGCCCACAGTTGGGCGAAATCCTCCAACACAAAGCGATGGTCAAGAATTGATTATCTCACGTAATTGATTGAGCACCACACCAAATGTGAAAAACAGAGTGGCCCTGAAGTCTAAATATATATTTCAAGTTGGAGAATATCCCCAGAATGGGGCTGCGGGCTTGCTGTCCTCGTTCGGCCCCTGGAGGCCCCCTGTTGGTGGCTTGAAACCAGCCACAGTGGGATTTCGACACCACAGAAATCTGTGAACACTACAAATCAGGGCTTGATGAATCCTCGTGTTGGTTTCCTAGACTTGAGGAAGTGATCGAAGAGACGAGGACACAGAGGAGCCTGGAAGGCGTCCTCGCCACAGCAGGCTCCTCGTGAAGGGCCCAGAGCGGTGGGTGAGTGCAGGACCCTCCGTGATGGAAGCCTCTGTCTGATTTGTTGAAGAATCACTCACAGCGTTGCAAACAAGTGACGTCTGACATCGGTCTTTATTGTTTCATCTCATTTTGCTGCTTATCTTGAAAGAAAATATCAATGAACATTCACGTTGGAATTCTGCTTATTGATCACTTGCTAGAGGAGATTGGATTCTGACCCAAGAGCTTGGCAAAGGGTGTCAGAAGCATCCTGTTCACGGGGAGCATGGCATTCTGGGTGGAGGGTGGCGTACCTTCTTGTTATTTGTCCCTCATGAGGACAGCCCTTAAGTCTTTTCTATATTATTTATTTATTTAATTTGGGAGGTGCCGGAGATTGAACTCACAGCCTGGAGTATGCTAGGCAAGCTCTCTACCGAGGAGCTACACCCTCAGTCCCAAATCCGTTATATTTATAATACATAAGTCTATAGAAACACATGCATCCCCCCACCCCAGAACCGAGGCGAAGACCAAACATTTACTAGGGCCTCATTCAGTGATCAGCACAGAGGAGTCGTCTCGATTATCATAAATGAGTGGAGTATGTCTAATAAAATGGGGCTGGGGAGACCAATTCAGCTTCACAGGTAGCCAGCATCCAAGAAGGCGAGGAGACAGGAGGAGAGGGCCCCCCAGGATGCAGGTGGCAAGAGCCAGGTGTCACGGGTGTGGGCTGAGCCACTGCCTGTTAGGTAAGGCCGTGACAAAATGGGCAACCAGTCCTGGATGGTGAACTGAGCATCTCAGGATGGTGCCCTCCAGTTCCTCTTCTAGGGACACTGCTCCTTCATGTGCACTGCATAAGGTCCCAGGGTGCCAGACCTCCAGGCACTGTGGAAGGCCGATGGCCCCAGGGACAATGCCCTGTGATCCTTAGGGCTGCCATTGTTGCTGTTGTCTCCGAGTCTTCCCTGCCCTGAGGAGATCTTAGAGTGTTAGAGCTGACCATGTTCACCCCCTGGCCTCTGAACCCCAGCCTGACCCTCCTCTTCCTTTTGAAAAAGAATTACCCATTTCCTGGCCTGATGTTGACTATGTGTTGGTACAGAACGTGCTGTAGGTTGGGTGGGCAGGCAGGGCCCTGTGAACTGTCACCTTCAGGACAAGGAGTGGGTGCCCCTGGGAGTGGAGACCCCGAGACAGGCACAGACCACGCCTGCTGAGGGCCAGAGGAAGGCGGGATGGGGCAGTGTGTGCTGGGAGCGCAGGCTGGGGGCGGGTTAGAGAAGGAGGAAGGCCGCTCACACCAGCGACCACTGCTGGGCGATGGGACTGAGTGCTATTGCAGGAAAAGCCACCAGAAATTTCAATCAGGGAAGTGGAGGCGACCCTGGGGTCATGGGGCAGTTCCCAGGCTTTGGGGGAGAGCCTGGAGGATCAGCACTTGCTGGACACAGAGAGCAACGGACTCTGGCCCCTTTCCTTCCGTGGTCACTTTCCAGAAGTACCCGTAGCCCCGCCCCCTCTGTGAGCTCGGGTTTGGTGGCAGAGGCAGGGATGAAGGCGGCCCTGGCAGCCAGGTGGGAGGAGCCTGCTCCCTGCTGGGCCACCCACTCACTCTGCACCTTCAAGCAGCTGGTCCCGCTCCCTGGGCCTCAGTTTCCCTGTTCTGAAAACGAGGCTGATGGTAGTCATGGAGTGGGCGGGGTGACAGGCCAAGCCCTCAGCACGGCTCCTGGTCCATGGGTGTGCAGCCCATGTGAACGATTGTTATTATTTTGCTTTTGTTTTGCTGTTGAGACAAGGAAGCACCCAGGGCAGCCAGGCCCCGGTCAGACTCCTCTCCAGGAAGCGGATTGTATGTGTCTGTTGGCCATGGAGGAGCTGGGGAGGTTGGGGCCAAGGCCACCCTGATCTGAGCCTGTTGGGGCAACATAGCCTGAGTCTGACTCTGCTGCTTTCTTGATGTGTCCCTGGGGAAATGATGGTTGTGTGTCTTTCTGTGTTAGTCAGTTTTTCCTCACTGTGACAAAATAACTGAGAAAATCAACGTAGAGGAGGAAAGATTTATTGTAGCTCACGGTTTCAGAGGTTTCAGGCCCTGTTGCTGTGGGCTGTTGGTAAGGCAGAAGATTTGGAGGAGCAGAACTGCTCACCTTGTGGTGGCCAGGAAGCAGAGCACACAAGGAGGAGACCAGGGATGAGCTATCCCCTCCCGGGCATGTCCCCAGTGACCTGTTCCCTTCAAGGAGGCCCACAGCCTAGAGTTTCTACCACCCCCAGTAACCCCTTCCATTACGGATCATCAGTGGGTCCATCCGCTGGAGGGTCAGAGCCCTTGTTATCCGGCCACCCTCCAAAGCCACCTCTGAGCTGCACTGCACTGGGGACCGAGCTCTCTCCACAGGCGCCTCTGAGAGCGTTCCAGATCCACGCTGAAATACTTGGAGAAGGCTCCAGAGTGACAAAGGCTCAACCTGGAGCCCTGGAACTCTTGGAGTCCCTGGGGCTTAGGGCTCAAGAGATGCCGTCCTGTGCATGTCCCTTCAATCCTGCATGGCCATCCCTTTGTCTCCTGTGTGAGGATATTTTAACGTCCAGCCTGGTGCCAGCCATGGACACACAGGGCCTGGCCTGAGGGACTGGGCAGGGGGTGGGGCTCTGTGCAGCCTCAACCCCAGTGGGGAGAGTGGGGAGGGGGCTGAGGAGGCCACAGAAGATGGACGAGGTGCTGTCCAGCTCCTGGGGAGTGACTTGCTGGCTTGAGGACTGGGAGCTGAACCTGGGACAGGGCTGCCTTGGGACAGTGTCTCTGGAGCCTTTGCCTCGTCTGACAGGTCATCTCACCCTCAGTTCACAGACGGGAAGCAGAGGTCAAGCTGCAGAGCCAAGTGGCAGCAGAGCTGGGCTCGTCCCCGGGCGGCCTGGTTGCGGGTACAGACTCTGAAGCTCTCAGGTCCGGCAGGACGGCATCTCCAGGGGCCTTCTCCCTCCCATGGCGGGGCGCTGGGCCTTCGCACCTGTGGTCAGGCCTCGGGGGGCCTGGAGTCACACTGCAGTTTGGAATGGATCAAGCAGACAGCACTGCCCCGCGATGTACAGCTGAGAAGGCGGAGCAGGGGGGCGCGCGGGCCGAGGACTGCCTGGTGTGGGCCCATCAGGAGGGGGCTGGGCGACCTTTCCATCGTGGCCACATGGGCACTGCGTGAGGTCGTCATTGGTACCCTCAGCTCTGTGGGGGGATGCCGATGCTCAGGGCATGCGGTGAGGATTTTGGGTGAGGATTTTGGATAGGTGAGGGTTTGGGGGAGGTCAAAGGGCATACTACGGTGGGTTGCATGGTAGCCTCCTCCCAAATATTTGTAGCTGGAACCTCAGAATGCGGTCCTGTTGGAAATAGGATCCTTCTGGATGTAACTGAGGTAAGGATCTAGCCATGGATCAACCTGGATTGGCAGGCCCTGAGTCCAGTGACATGTGGCTATAGGAGCACTGAAGAGGACACACCCAGAAACGCCCCTCCCACCAGCAAGAGGAGCCCTGTGGGAGGCCGGCAGAGGTCCAGTAGCACAGCCCCAAGCCCAGGGGCACCAGGGCCCCCAGAAGCCGAAAGAAGCAAGGCAGGTGCTCCTCTGCAGTCTCTGAGGGGGCCTTGTCCTGCCAACACCTTGATCTCAGTCTTCTGGCCTCTTGAACGGTGACTCACTCCCTGTTGTCTTAGGCACCAAGTCTGGGGCGGAGCCAGGAATGGCCCCTGGTGGTCCCCGTTGGCCCCTGTCACAACCTCGGTTCTTCCTGACACTGTAGGGCTGGGTCCCCTACCAGGGCTGGATCCTGCATGAAAGTCCTGCCAGCTTTTCTGTCAGCAGAAAGGGAAGGGCCACATGTCTCCCTGTCACGGGCCTGGTGCAGGGACAAGTCTTCTCACCTGTGCAGATCATGATCATTTCCTAGGTGGAGAGGTCTCAGGCCTGGTCGGGCACCAAGAGCAGGTTGTGACCTAGAGACCGCTGTGTCCTCCTTCCATGTGTCTACAGATGTGTAGAGACAGGACCATGGAAGGGTGTGTCAAGGACACTGGCTCACTCCGTTTTGGAGATAAGAGGCCTGCAACCTGCTGTCCACAGCTGGAGACCAGGGAGCGCACAGCGTGGCTCAGCCCAAGTCCAGAGGCCAGAGAGGGGGCACCCAGCGCCCAAGGGCAGAAGACGATGCCAGTCGGGCTCAGGCAGAGAGAACGTGCCCTTGTCTGCCTTCTGTCCTCCCTGAGCCCTTGGGCTCTCAGCCATTCATCCCGTGGCAGCACGGAGCTTCCCCACAGACGCCAAGCCCACCTCTCAGCAGCAGGATGATGTCTTGCTAGCTCTCTGGGAGTCCCTGAGCCCCACCAAGATGACACCTGAAACCGACCACACATCCCCCAAGGCCCCTGCACATGCTGGATGTGACAGGTGACACGGCGGATCACTAGCCAGATGCACCGTGGGACGCCACTGAAAACCCGAGTTCCCTCTAACCACGTGGGAAAGGTCTGGAAAGGGGAGTTTGGGGGCTTTTCTTGGGCCCTCCCTGCCCTGCCCCGGGTCTGGCCCTCATCTCCCAGGGCCTGGGCTGGGTGGGTCCCTGGACTGGCTTCTCTGCCCCCTGCAACACAGCCCGACACCCACTGCCCAGGCATTCCCTCTGTGGCCAGCTCCTGTGGAGCACCGGGCCTCTGGCACCTGGCCCTGCCTGGGACTCCCATCAGCATCCCCCTGCCCCCTCCCAGCTGAGCAGCCTCCCCTCAGCCCTGCTCCTGGGCTCTGGCCTGCTCAGGACGCGCCCCTTCCCTTCTGGGAAGGGAGTGAAGGGAGGAACTTTAGGAAGCACCCCGGCTTCCCGGATGGGCCTGGGCTCCCACGCTGGCTCCTCTAAGAGGACCCATTTACAAATGCGGAAACTGAGGCTGGAGCGGACCCGATGCTTCACCTTGTTAAGCAAATGAACAGGGATCGCAAAGGCCACTCCGTGTCCACAATCTGTGCTCGTGACAGCTGTGTGCTAGGCATGCTGTGTCCATCTGCTGGCCACCCCAGCCCCAGCTCTGCCTGCCCTGGGAAGGAGCTGCCACGGCGGTGTGCCCGCCTCCCGTCTGCAAGTCTCCTGTGGACTCTTCACACCAGGGGACACAACGCAGCTACCCCGTGTCTCTGAGCATCCGTGCCTCGTCTCCTCCGCTGGGCCAAAGCCTGGGCTGGTGGGACGCGCCTGCCATTTCTCCCGCATGTCCTCACATCCCTAGCTGGTGCCCAGACACCCATGTGGCAATTTTGAGGGTTGGGTACCAGGGATTGAACTCAGGGACACTCAACCACTGAGCCACATCCCAGCCCTATTTAGTATTTTATTAGAGACAGGGTCTCGCTGAGTTGCTTAGCGCCTAGCCATTGCTGAGGCTGGCTTTGAACTCACGATCCTCATGCCTCAACCTCGGAGTCACGGGGATTATAGGTGTGTGTCACTGCGCCTGGTCCATGTGGCAATTCTTTTTGTCAGAATGAACAAAATGTGCTGCACACAGCAACACTGACCACAAGGCTGCCTTCCCCTCAGGGCCAGGTGCCTTTGCAGAGTGGCCAGGACCGAGGCCACCCTCTGAGCCCTGACTTGGTGCTCAGAACGCCTCGTTAATTCTCCAACAGGTGGGGCTCAGAGCTGGTTGACAGCAAGCTCCACTCCGGGTTGGGTGGCAGTACTGTGCCACAGGAACCCCACGAGCCACCTCTCTGGTGTATTTACATACGTATTTATTTGGAGACGGGGCTTCCCTGGGCTGCACAAGCTGGCCTCAAACTCTTGGGCTTGAATGATCCTCCCGCATCCCCCCCCCCACCAAGTGGCTGGAACTCCAGGGTGCACCTAGACGGGTCCAGTCTAGTCTAATGCCATCTTTAAATTTCTGGTAACTACATCAAAGAAGCAAAGAGAAGCCAGCAAAAGGAACGCGAACACTCTGTTTTATTCAGCTCGGGGACACATGTGTCATTGCAGCAGGTGATCAGGGTAAACATCAACGAGGCTCTCCTTCTGTTCGTTGCTGCTCCAGATCTTAGAAATCCGGTGCAGATTCTGTGGCGATGACACTTCTCCCCCAGGACTCACCACGCTCCAAGCACTCACGGCCAGCTGTGCCTCGCGGCCTCTGTGCTGGACAAGACGGGCCTGGGGCAAGCTGGGAAGACTTCCAAGTCCTGGGTTGAGCAGGTTCTCTGGAACCTGGACTGTGGGGCTTTATGTCACGTCCCTCGAAGCTCAGGGGCCTGGTGCCACATGGTCAGGGGTCACTTACGGCCCAGTGTGGCCTCAGGCATGGTGAGGGGGGTTCTGCTGCCCAAGCACAGCACTCCTGCCTCAGCTGGACTCCCCAGGAGGCCCACCCAGGTGGACTTGGAAAATGAGATCAGAGAAAGGGGGGGAGGTGGCCTTCACGGGCCCCTGTGGGGCTGTCGTGTTGGGTCCCTGGACCTGGAAGGTCACATCAATAATGTGTCATCTGCTCACGGGGAGACAGCAGTGCTGCAGGCCTCTGAGGCTGGCTGCAGGCGCTGGAGCTCCGGTTTCCCGGCTGGGGCCAGGCCTCTCCCTCCCCAGTGCACGACTGTGTCTAGCGCTTTAGGGCGCAGGAAGCCGCTGAGGTCAGCAGGCCGGGGCAGCCTCTGAGGTGCTGTGGGAGCTCGGCACTGAGGTGGCAGTGAAGGGTAATTACCCGCTGCGTCCTTGAGGACTGGTCTGCACATGTGTCTCTCACGGGGCTGGTGGCCCTGCCTGGGGCAGCCAGAGCACCATCAGCTGCTCAGTGAGATGTGAAGTGCTGGGACCCAAAGCAGGGTCGGGGGAACAATGGCATCTGTGACTGTGCCGGGGGTGCTGCCTTCGCCTCCAACCACAAACTGCCCTGGGCATCTTCCGGGCCTCTGTGTGCCCTTCCTCTTCCCTCCTCCGGCCAGTTCTGATTCAGCAAGTCGGTGTCCTCGGGCGTGTCCCATCCTCTGGCTTTCCAGGACATTTCTAGGCCTCCACATACCTCTTTCAAGTCTGGCAGCCTTGTTGCTAGGTGGCCCAAATGCCAGGTTGAATTGTGCCCCTACTCCCAAATTCTGGCCGTCTGGATTCTCAGACTGCAGCCCTGTTTGGAGATAGGATCTTTGCTGATGTAATCAGATTAAGACAAGGTTGTGCTGGATGAGGGTGGGCCCTGAATTCAGAGGGACAGGTGTCCATGTAAGAAGAGGGAAACTTGGACACGCACAGAAGCCGTGTGATGGCCGAGGCAGAGACAGGGGGAATGCTGGGCCCGCCAAGGGGTGCCACGCATTGCTGCCAGTGCCAGAAGCCAGAGAGGCCAGGAAGGAGGCCACTACTCGCCTCTGCAGGGGGCCTGGTCCTGCCGACACCTGGATTTCCACTTCCGGGCCCCAGAGGGTAGCAGAACACACGGCTCCAGTTAAGCCACTCCGTCCGTGGAAACTTGTTAGAGCAACTCTGGGACACTCATACGGCCTCCTGCCCTGGGCTCCATGTCCTGAACAGGAGGAGAACCTCCCGGCTAACCCCTGCTCCTGGGGCACCTCCAAGCCCCAACAGGCCCTGGCTGAGATGCAGCTCTGTCTGTGGAACCCCGGGTGCACACACATTCTCAGGGGTAATGGAGTTCGGAATTCCAAAGGATTTATTTTCACTCGCCAGGCGCCCAGCCGTGACCCCACACTTGGCAGGTGACGCAGTCAACGCTGGCTCTTGACAGCATTTTCAGGAGGTTCCTGTGCAGCCGAGGGCAGGGCGGACAAGAGCAGGCAGAGGAGAGCAGGTACCTGCAGCAGCACAGGTTGAAGCCCTCCGCACCTGGCGGGGTGAGGGTGGGGCGGAGGCGGCAGAGCCCAGCGCTGGACTGGGAGCAGAGGCTGCTGGCGCCGTGGGATGACACTGGCCAGGAGCTGGTGGAAGTGAAGTGACCTGGGCAGAAGCAAGCAGGGAAGCCGAGTGGCGGGGCGGTTAGGAGCAACGGAACGAAGCCTTCGCTCAGCTCTCACACGGGTGGCGCCCAGGTCTCAAGTCTCGGGTCTCAGGGGGAGTCCTTGGGACTCACCTCCTGTGGTTCCTTGCTGCTGTTAGACATCTGGAACACATTGAAGCTATAGATTGGGCCAGTTTAAGCAAAAAGCCGAGGACAGGGAACAGAAGTCAATGGTGCCCTTGGGGGAGTGTCCAAAGAAGGGCAGCCAAGGCAGCGCCCGGTGCAGAGCAGGTCCAGCGGCCACAGCAGAGGTGGGTTTAAGGGATATGGAAGTTCAGGGACACCCAGGAGGAGCATGAGTGGGGTCCTTGGAGACAGCACAGGAGACCTGGGAGAGAGGTCTACGGCAGGCAGGGAGTGGCAGGCGGACGGGGTAGACACGGGCACTGAGGCAGCACTGTGGAGAGCAGAAGGGGAGGGGAGGAGGGCTGGGGGCAGCAGGGCACAGCCAAGGTGCTCACGATAGGAGAGAGAGGTGGGGCAGGCCTTGGGGTGACAGGAAGGGCAGCAGGGGAGGGAGAGTCCCTCCTGGGAAGGGGCAGGACAGACAGGAAGCAGGGAGGATGGAGCCCAGTGTTCTGGAGCCTGGGAGGGAGCGGGGTGAGAAGGTGCACCCCTGGCCAGGACCGTGCTGGGGTCTGTAGAGGGAGAAGAATGGTTGGTCTGCAGGAGAGCTGGCCAAAGCCAATGCTCAGACCCAAGGCTCCCCGGTCTTACATGGCCCCTGCAAGGACTTGCAACTAGCCACAGGAGACCAGGCGGGGGCTTGGGACTGGGGCTTGGCTTGGTGGGTGTCGGGGGGCTGGGTGTTGAGCAGGATAGTGGCAAGTGGCCCAGCTGCCCTCCCGTCTCTCCACCTACTTGGAGTCCCAGGCTGCTGACACAGGGGTGTGAGCTGAACCCAGCAGGGATCTCGGCAGTGCCCATGAGCACACAGAGGTCTGGGGCCGGTGGCCGTGCTGTCAGCACCCCTGGGAGGTAGGATCTGGGATTTGTATTTTCCACCTCTGCTCTTGGGTGTTTTAGAACATCATGTTTTACGATTTAGCTTTTAATCACATTCATTTTTTTTTTCATACACCGTAAAGCCGTGAAGCACCTCCCCTGACCTACCCCATGGTCTGGGTGAGCTGGAAGGGGGAGCTTTGTGACTTTGCCAGAGGTCACAAGTGCCGTTAGAGGAACTGCGGCTTCAAGCCTCCCATGTCCTCATCCTGAGTGGACTTGGTCGAGGGAGCATCACTCCCAAGTGCAGCAGCCCCCCGAGCCCTTCCCCAATGAAACCGCTCCCTCCTTGAGAAAAGCAGGTGACCCAGGTGGGGCTTCCTGCCCTGGCCTGCGTCTCCCCACGTGCCTTCTCTGCCCTGCCGCTTCCCTTTCTGGCCAGTAGCCTCGGGGCCACAGCTCAGGCAAGGACTTTGCCTTTGCCTCTTCTCCCATCTGCAGCAGCAGTGCCTCCCAGTCAAAGGACCTTCTGTCTGCCAGCCCTTGACCCCAGGCCCTGTGTAGCTGCCGCTGCCTACAGTTCCTCAGTTGCTTGGCTGAGCTGAGGTCAGGGCTTTGGGGTTCAGTCAGAGCACCCAGGGGTCTTCTCTTGCAGCCAGGATGAGGCCCACCAAGCTCACAGCCTTGCAGAAACCTCACCCATCTTCCTTGCCTCAACTGATGGCCCGCTGGTGTTTAATCATTGGCTCTGGGGAATGTAAACAAAAAGCCCCAATCTGTGTCCATTGCCGCTTCCCAGGGTGTAAACATTCCCACCTGGCCTATTTCAGAGAACCCACAGAAAGCATACAGGCTAACAAACGGGTGAGAATTGGCCCCAGCGCAGTTCCTTGCCTGGGGTGGCATCCCCCTGTGGCCTGTCTCCTTTCTGAGCTGGCCCCCTCTATCCCTCTGGACCTGGTCAGGCCAAGGATGAAAAGCATGGGATGCCTGTTGTGGAGGAGGGAGTGGGGCTTGTGCTGGGTGACCGTCGGGGACAGTTCTGGGCGCCCCACTTTGCAGCTTTACCAAGCACTCCAATGACCTCACTGAAGCCTAGAGCTCGCAGTCCTGGGGCCAGGACCACCGTGCAGGATTCAGCAAATGGATTCTAGAGCTGGCCCAGGCTGTCCCCACCTGGCACCTCCTGCTTGTGCCTTCAAAGGACCTGCCTGCAAGTCCTGAGCCTGTGCTCCCTTTGCAGCCGTTGCCCCCTGGCTTGCAGAGACAGGGCGGAAGGCCCGCCCTGGGGGGCTTGCCCTTGGGTTCGCCCGTCAGATGCATTCTTGGGACTTGCAGGCCAGGCCTGAGCCTGTTCTCAGCAAGCCTGGTGGTGGGTGCTCGGGCAGCATCCCAGGGCTGGTGGCCACTTCCAATGGTGCTGAGAGGGAGGGCGAGGGCGGGCCACTTTGGGGCCAGTGTGAAGGTGGCAGATGAGGCCGGTTGTGGCCACCTGCTGATTTTCAGGTTGACTGGCTGTCCTGGAGCCAGGGGTGCCCTGTCCCCACCCTCCTGATGTGATGCAGGAATGGCTTCTTGGTGGGCAGCCAGGTGTGTCCTGGGGGTCATTTTGGAGGCCGAGGTAGACCTGTTTCTCTGGTCCTTCCAGTGGTTTTGTGAGCTTCTAAGTTCATGCCCTGTGCAAGTAGCCAGAGTGGCTCGTCTTCTCCAGCGGAACCCGACTGTGTGCCTTTTAACGTGGTCAACTCACATGACCTTCCCTCAAGTCCCGGGGTCCCCAGC
The DNA here is from genome assembly GCF_047511675.1 of Marmota flaviventris. NCBI lineage: Eukaryota > Metazoa > Chordata > Mammalia > Rodentia > Sciuridae > Marmota > Marmota flaviventris. The sequence continues at coordinate 75,836,200 of NC_092514.1, forward strand.
TCCCCGGGGGCACTCTCGTGCTCCTTCACTGTAGTGGAGGTTGTGCATTCAGAGGTGCAGACTTTGAGCCGGGACCTGGAGTCTTTTCATGGGTCCATGGATCTGGTAAACGGTTCTGGAAAACTGCAACATGCACCCAAGCCGCGGAGAGCTGGGGGCCAGGAGAGCCCTGTGCCCAGCAGGGGCTGGCAAGCCTGGAGGGACTTCGGAAGGCCTGTGCACCACCGGGCACGGGCTCGCTTGGCTCTCATTTGCGTCGACTCACTCCAACTTCACAGCGACCTTGACCGCCGTGGCCCTGCCTGTTGCTGGTTCACGAGGGACTGGAAGGAAAACAGAAGCGAGAATGGCTGGGAGAGGCGGGCACGCGGCATCGATGACAGCTGACAGCGAGGGAGGAAACTGAAAATCACAAAAACAGAACTGCGGGCGGGAGGGGGCGGGGCTGTGTCTGGAAGCACAGCGTGGCCCCCTGAGGCCAGTGCCCTGGGCCCCCTTCTGTCCTGGAGGCCGGGATGAAGGGTGTCAGGGAGCAGGCGGCCCTCTGGGGGCTTCCCCAGGATTTCAGGAGGCCCCAGGGCAGGAGGACCCCGAGATGCATGAGGACTTCTCTTCCGTTTGGTCACCCCGGGAGTCCACATACGTGATTGATGCAAAATATGTGTTCATCAGAAAGTAAGATGTTCGTGAAAAATGTTGGAAAATGAAAGGAAAAAGAGGAGAAGGAAGGGGGGAGGAGGAGGGAGGGAGGGAGGAAGGGGAGATGGCCCCTAACAGTCCCTTCCCGTCTTTCTTGGGTGCCTGGCCCTCTCCCCTGATGCCTCCATCTGGCTCACTCTCTATGCCTTAAATTGTGAAGACAAACAACGGAGACACTGTAGTCTGCTTTTCACTTAATGATTTTTTTCCTGCCCTCTCCCACCAGTGGATTTAAAAAACCAAAACTGAAACCTTCACACCCCCCTAACCCTCCAACCTGACTTGATATTTCAGTCAAGGTTTCCAGATTTGGCAAATAAAAACAGAGAATATCCACTTAAATTTGAATTTCAGATTAACGACACACTGCCCCACGCGAATTTGGGATTACTTATGGTGAAAAACGGTTTGCTGTGTATCTGACGTTCAAAGGTAACCGTGGACAGCGTTTGTCTGAGGACCTGAACTCCGGGCTGGTCAGCCTCAGAACCCCCGGGCCTAGGCTGCCGGGTCCTCCTGCAGAGGCCTGCTGGCGTGGGGTTTCTTGGTGGGATGGACGTGGCTACCAACTGCAGTGACTGGGACAGGTGGCTTCCTGTCCTCCTGCCTTTAATCCATTCTGCAGAAAAGAAAGGAGAGCTGGGCTAAGGGATGGTCCAGAAGTCCTGGACCAGGAGCGGGTTGGATTCAGGTCTGCTTGGCCGAGGTCCCCTTGCTTGGGCCAAAGAGAACTAGAAGGGAAGCTTAGCCAGGCAGCCAGCGAATGGGTCCTTGAGGCCGGGACCAGGCGTGGGGATGCCAATGCCTCCCTCCCAGGGGGCTGTCTCCCCTGGAGGGCAGGCCTGGGCCTCTGAGCATGGGAAGGCCTCTGGTGACAGCCTGGGACCCTCAGCAGCTGGACTGGCTGCCCCCGGGGCCTGGGGTTTTGAATTGCTGGCAACAATTCCTTCTGAGCCCTCAAGGGCTTATTTAAAAGGAGTTCAAGTGCCCTGTCCCCGGTGGGAGAGGTTAAGTAGCAGAGATGGAGGATTAAGTGCCGGCTGGGGGATGGCGGGCTCTGTGGAGGACTCAGGAACTGCCTGCTCAGCTCCCCAGCTCCTTGCTGCCCCAGGCCAGTGCAGGCCCCTTTCTCTCTGGTCCCCACCAGAGAGGGGACTGGTGCTTACAGATCCCTGCTGAGGTCAGTACAGAAAGGGCCAGGAAGGCCCAGGGTGCTGGCCCAGGACCCCATGGCACACCCACCATCCCTGGGAGAGGGTAGAAAGCCTCCTTCCTGGGGTCAAAGTCTTGGGGCAATGGCTGACTAGGTGGGACCTCTCAAAGGACCCCTTGGGGGCCCTGCCTCCTCCCCCTTCCCAATAACCAGCAGGTGGAGGGTGTCCGATCCCCGGACACCCACCCTCAGGCACAGCTCCTGTGGCCCCTGGGAGTCTCCATCTTAGAGGAACAGCATGGTAAGGGCCTCAACCAGCAGTCCAAGAGCTCTGACGGGAATAGATCTGCAAGATGATGGCCTGGGTAAAGAAAATGCGATGTACAGACACAACGGAGCACTATTCAGCCATCAAAAGGAGTGAAATTTTGTCATTTGTGACAACAGAGATAACAACTGGAGATCATTATGCCAAGTTAAATAAGCCAGGCACAGAAAGAGTCCAGCTGCTAATGAGGTCCAGCCAGGGCACATGGGCTTGGGCCCTGCGTCTGGGAGCTGGATGAACTTTTAATCCAAGGCCCCAAACCAAGGTCTGCCCCCTGCTGAGCATGCCCAGAGCTCAGAGCCAGAGCGGGCCGGCCGCTCTGTTCCGGGGTGATGCAGGGCGGCTAGGTGGAGACCGGGGCCACGCTGCCAGCGTAGAGGCAGGGCCAGGACCAGCCCTCGAGCTGAGGAGGCATCCGGCAGCTCTTTGTTTGTGGGTGAACAGTGGGGCGAGGTGGAGGCCGGCTGAGCTGGAGAGGCTGGGGCTGGCTGAGTCCACGGAACAGGACCCAGTGTGGAGTGTGGGCTCCAGGTGGGTGAGAACGTGCAGTCTGCCTTTTGTCACGGAGCAGAGGGCGGAGGTTGCAGCCAGAAGGAGGTGGTAGGTTCACAGCTCTCTGTGGGCGTCTCCTTGCAGACTGGCGCCTCCCTCTGCCCCACTTATGCTGAATGCAGGAGGAGACGTGGCCACACGGAAGGTGTTCCAGAATCCACCTCCACTGTGGCCCCGAGGCGCTGGGGCCTCGCCTGGAGCGGCTTCACACTGCAGTGGCCCTGGAGACTGGCAAGGGGGCCTCCACCTGGGCTCTGCAGAACTGGGGGGCTTAAGACAATGCTGTGCTTCCTGGGGGTGTGGCTCGTAGGACAGCACCTGTCCAGCATGTGAGGACCCCCAGCTCGATCCCCAGCACCAGGGAGGAAAAAAGCCGTGGCAAGGTGGGTCCCACCAGACGCACCACAGCAGGATCTCGGGTTCTTAACAAAACTGCCCCTGTGTGCAGTCAGAGTGGAACTGTGAGTCAGGGGACATGAACAGGGCAGTCTGGACAACCTCAGGGACCTTCAGGCTGCGTCTGCACGGGTTCCTGATTGTGCCGACACCTGTTCCTGGTTTGGGGAAAACCCCGAGGATCTCTGCAGTAGAGAGACTTCAGAGTTGCTGCCCCTCCTTTGTATCAGGACACACGGACGCTCACCCCACATGAGCCCTGACGGAGGGCGACAACCTTCAGAGGCACCCCCAAGTCCTGCAGTCTCTCGGGTCATAGTTTCATGATGTCCTATTCCTCCCTGCCGCACGCGGGGAGATGTGGCCCTCAGGACTGCTGCAGCCCCGAGGTAGCGTCCACTCCACACACCTGGCCCCTGCTGTCTGCTCGGCGAATACCTCCCTGCCGAACAGACCAGGCTCTGGTTCTGTGGCTCAAGGATCCCCTCGGCCTTGGGGCTGCACCCTCCACTGGGCCACAGTGGAGCCTGCACCCCTCTTGTCCTCAGTGGACACTTCTTGGCAGTTCAGCTCAAAAGACAGGGATTTGGCGCCTCCCTCTGCTGGGTCTTGTCCTCTGGGGCGCCCGGGGGCAGCCTGGCCATGCTGAGCCTGCACACCCTGCTGGCCAGCTGGACGGGAGCTTTGCTCCTTCAGTGGCTTTCAGCTGAGCTGGGCAGATTCTGGAGACTCCACAGCGTGCCCGAGTCTTCCCACCCCTCCAGGAGCCCAGGAGCCCAGGCTCTTGGCCAGGACTGGAACCTGTGGCCTCTTGGGAGAGGAGTCCTCTGCGTAGACCTTGATCCTAGGGAGAAGCCTTATCTGACAACTGTCCACAGCTTGGACACCACCTCAGGAGAGTCTCAAAGCTGATGATCTCAGAAGCCCAGAGATGGACACAAACGCTCTCCTGGCATCGACAGCCTAGCTTCTCTCCCGTCCTCCCAAGGGGCATGCGCACACACACACACACACACACACACGCGTGTGTGCAACTCAGGGGAGTTAGTGCCCACAGAGTCACCCAGAGCGGTGGGGACACATGATGAATAGATCTTGTCCCCTGCTATGTGCTCGGTGAGGCCCCTGGGGCTGGGCACCAGTTGCCATAGCGATGGCGACTCCCGAAGCGTCTCTGCTGGCTCAGCCCCTCGCCTCTTTCCTCCCTCCTCCCCACTCCTGCTCCCTGAATCCATTTTTCCAGAGAAGCCACCTGCAAATAAAGCCAGCTTATCGCAGGCTTTGCTTTCGGGAGAATCCAGCTAAGACGTAACTTGAATTTATCGACACTACAGGTCACTAAGGTGGACGGGGGATGATGGAGTTGAGCTGCTGGATGGGACCTTTGGTCCTGATGGAGGTGGGGGTTGGGGACACGGGTGGAGACACAGATGAAGGGCAGAACTGAAGGTCTGGACTCAGGAGGTTGGTTTGATTCATTTTTTTATTTTAAAAATCAATTTAATGCTGAAATACTTGTAGATTTGCATGCTATTACAAGAAATAACAAAGACTAAGCCGGCGTACCCTCCAAGAGCATCCCCCGAAGATGACTTGTAAAACTAGAGTCCAACATTATGACCCGGTGCTGATGTTGATTCCAGGCACTGACCTCATTACATCGCCCACTCCGCTTGTCCTGGCTTGTGTGTTTCTTTATACGGTGCTGTCACCTGAGTGGCCGTGTGGATCCCCCACAGTCAAGACCTTAACAGGCCCACCCCTGAGGATGGCTCCTGCCCTCCGGCCTCCCCTCCAGCCTCCTCCCACAATCTATTCTCCATTTCTGCAGTTTTCTCACTTCAAGAGTATTACATAAATGGAATCATATGCCATGGAACCCTTTGGGATTTGTGCCCCCCACACACTCAAAATTCCCTGGAGATTCAGGCAAGTTGTCGTGGGTCTCAATAGTTGGTTCTTTTTATCACAGAGTCGTGTTCCGTGTTGTGGACGGACCACAGTTTGTTTAAACCTTTGACCCTGGCAGTCGTTTGGCTGTCGATCTTATTGCAAACAAAGTTGCAGTGGACATTTGTGCAGAGGTCTATTTTTGTCTTACTTTCTGTTTTGTTTTGATGGTACCAGGGACGGGACCTGGAGCTACTCTGAGCTACATCCTCAGCCCTTTTTATTTTTTATTTTGAGACAGAAACCCACTAACTTTGAGGCTGGCCTCAAAGTTGTAATCCTCCTTCCTTGGCCCCTTCAGTTGCTGGGATTGTAGGCGTGCACTATTGAGCATCACTGTATACAGGCTTTGGTGTTAAATGTCAAGAGTGCACACCTGTGGCGATGGTATGTTTAGTTTTATAAGAAACTGCTGAATTGTTTTCCAGAGGGGCTGAACCATTTTACATTCCCACGAGCCTGTACAAGGGCCCCCGTTTCTCTGCATCCTCGACAGCACTCAGTAACGTCACTCTTTTTCGTCTTGATGGGTGTTGGAGGCATCTGGGTGTGGTTGGATTGCATTTCCCAAGGGCTCCTGTTGGGTACCTTTCCATGTGCTTTCCAGCCATCTGTATGTTCCTTTTTTCTGAAATGTCACCTTGGAATTTGAAGTGAGTTTCTTGTAGATAGTATATAATTGGATCATTTAAAAAAAAAAAAAAAGAAAGAAAAAAAAGAAAAAAACCTAGACTCTGACAATCTCTGCTTTGTCATTTGGTGTGCTTAAAAGATCCACACTGAACGTAAATGGTCAGTATGTTAGGACTTAGGTCCACCATTCAAATATCTGTTTTCTATTTGTTTTCCCTGTTTATCTTTGCTCAGATTTCTGGGATCTACCTTATTATTGTCTATCAATTTCTTCATAATGATCTTGAGTGTGTTTATTCTCATTGCTTTCTTCCAGTTGCACCGGGTATCAGGATGTCCATGGTAACAAGCTACCGTCTGGACTGCACCCGGAGTGGACTGGGCCAGCCTTACTGCCATTTAGGTTCCTTGGCCTTTCTCACTTTCATTTTTTGTTTTGTAATTGTTGGGGTTTTGTGGTTGTTTTTAACAGATGGGGTTTGATTGCATTGCCCAGGCTGGCCTTGAACTCCTGGGTAAGCAACCCTCCTGCCTCAGCCTCCAGAGGAGCCGGGACTATAGGCCAAACAGCACCAGCTTTTGTATTTCTTTCAATACTCTCAGCCTGGCTCTTCTCACCCTGGAACGCCGACCACATGAGTGTTGGGTCTTTTGTGACCCTTTCAACGGCCCCCCCCCGAGGCTCTGCTCAGATTGGGCAAATTCTCTCTCTGTTCTCAAATTCCAACTTGTGTCATCTGCATTCTAAAACTGTGTTTGTTAATTTCTGTTATCAGATCTTTCGGTTCTAAAAATGCCCTCCAATTTAAATAACTATTTGTTAGCTGAGATGTTCATTTTTCTCACTTGTTTCTAGACAACCTGTAGTTGCCTGCTGAAGCATGCTGACGCTGCTCTAAAGTCCTGGCCAGTTCATTCCCATACCTGATTCACCCCAGTGTGGGCGCGGCTGGTGCTTGTCTTTCTCATTCAAGGGTGGCTTTCCTGGTTCCTGGGAGGACAGGTGAGTTTCATACTCCATCGGGACACTGGATCTGTTGCATCAGGGAGACTCTGGTCCCTTCCCTCTTCGCCCTTCGAGAGTTGCATGTTGGTCCTGTCACCACTGTCACTGCACTTCCCATGACAAGCTGATTTGGTGCTTGTTTGGTGTTTGGTTTATCTGGTGCTGTCTGCAGAAGCTGTCCCTGGCGAGGCCAGAAGGTGCCTGTGGGTGGGTGCACGGTGTCTCCTGCCTGCAGAGACGAAAAGACCAAGGAGTCTCCAGCTGCCCTTGACCTCTGACAGCTTTCAGTGGGGGAGGGGAGGCTCAGTCTGGGGGGCCAGGAGAGACCCCTCCTGGCCACTCTCTGTCAGTGGGTTGGGAGAGCTCGGTCCCCTCGCCGGGCTGCCAGCTAGCCAGGTGTGGTGGGTGGGACTCCCACTCAGCCCGAGGCAGGACAAGCCTACCTGTCTTGCTTTCTTTTGCTCTGTTAGGGGTCAGGAGACTCTGGGCCTTGGCAGAGGTCGTGAGACACTCTGCCACACCCTCATTCCCCCCTGAACTGCCCACTGTCCCTGGCCCCTCAGAGTCCTCTGGTCTTTGCAGGATTTCCGGAGTTTGCGGCTGGGCTCTGCAAGTCAGGGGAGTGGGGGCTACGCTTCTCCCCTGGACTGCAAGCCAGGTGGGCCTAAGTGTAGAAACCTGAGGGAAGGACCCGGTGGGGGCAGGTGAGGAGGCTGCCGGGAGGGACCCTGAGGCCAGCTGGGACTTGGTGGTCATCCACAGCCCTGCCACCAGTACTCGTGGCCCATGCCCGGAGCTGGTGGGGAGGGACTCCTCCTTCCATGTGATGGACAGAAGGAAGGGACCTGGGCATGGTACTGCCTGGGCAGGGGACAAGAAGACCTCCTAGTGTCTGACAGTCGATACTGACGAGGAATGAGAGGTGAGGGGCACCGGAGGCAGGGAGGCCTGAGAACACGGGGGAGCCAAGTGACAGAGTGAGTCCTGACCCCTGATGCCCCCACCCTGTGCCCTCGCAGACCTCTCCCTGGCTCAGCCAGGAGCCTTGAGCGGCACCACCCACCTGCCCGGCTGAGGCAAGACTCGCCAACCCCAGAGCCTTCTGCAGTTCAAGTCTAAAGAGCAGAGTCTCATAAGCAGGAGGGAAAAAGCAATTTCCCATCCAACACGTCAAAAGCTGCTCATCTAAAGCGCCCCAAAGAGACGTCACTAGGGAAGAAATCTGTGTGGAGGCTCCGGATGCTGTCGGGAGGGGAGTGCTGGCCCTGCCCTCTCGTCAGTCCCCTGGCGTAACAGCCTCCACAGTACGGGGAAGGGGGGGTGGAAGTGAGGAGTGGTGGCCAGGCATCAGGGCCGCAGGGTCTCACAGGATGGGCATCAGGAGATGGAGACACAGTGTCATAGCAGGGACCTCAAGCCCTTTCCAAGGTCAGTCTTGGCTGCCTGGTCACTCACAGCCCACCTGCCACCCTGTGCTCCACACCTCACCCCCCCACCTTGGGTCTTCCTGCTGGAACGTGACCTGAAATATGCCCTTCTCCCCATCTTGCCTATGAGTGGTGTGTGTGTGTGTGTGTGTGTGTGTGTGTGTGTGTGCATGGTCCATGTGTCTGCAGCACTTGTGGACATTGTGATATCATGTTTAATTCCCTCTGAATGGGGAAGCTTGTGTGGGCTGGGGATGTAGCTCAGCCACAGAGCAAATGCTTAGCACCTGTGAGGCCCTGGGTTCAACACCCAGCACCATTACAAAAAGAAAAAAAAATACAATAAACTTCACAAGAAACAGATAAATAACTCAATGTTAAAAAAAAAAAAAAGCAAAAAATCTAAACAAGTAATTCATAGAAAAGGAGATTCAGAGTCGATTGTACCTAAAACCTATGTAGGAACCGGGATGTGGCTCAGTGGTAGAGGGTTGCCTGGCCTAGCCTGCCCAAGCTCTGGGTTCAACCTGGCAACTCCCCAGGGGTACAATGTAACCCCAATAAAGCAACATGGTATAAGGGGAAAACAATGAGCACACTGGTCCTAGGGGTGAAACATGAAACAGTGTTTAGCCTCATTGATGGGAAAATGCAAATTAGGACCAGGGAGTGACCCTGCGCTGAGCCTTCAGGTTGCTGGCGATCAACAGCAGTCTTAGGCTGCAAGGAAGCCAGATGTGGGCTCAGGCGCCTCCCCACCTGTGCAACTGCAGGTTGCAGCCACTCTCTGGGAAGGACAGCTGGTGATTTCTACCAAGAAAATGATACCGTGAGCTCTAACCCAGTGGTCCCACTTTCAGGGACCTCCTCTATGAAACTAAAAACTGAAATGCATAAGAATAGATACAAAAGAATGTTGACTCAGCATTGCTTATGGAGGGCAAAACCAAAGCAAGACTAAAAGAAATGGGAAGCAATCAAGATGTGCACCTTTAGAGGAATGATCCATCAATCGCATTTTCACGGCGTGGCGACGTTGAGAAAGAATGAGTTAGATCTGTGTCGATCCACAAGGAAGGGGACGCCCATCGGATATTTGGTAAAGAGGGGAGAAGAACAGACGGAAGTGGTTGGCATGAGCCCCCTTTAAAATATGATCGAGTGATAATAATCCCCCCACCTCCCTCAGGCTCTGTAGCACGGTCGTGCGAAATGTGTGGCCAAGTCCCAAACTGGCTGCGGAGCTCACTCAGCGGAGAGAAGGCCCCGCGGGAGGGGACGAACTTTCCCTTACTTATCGTGTCACTTGTTTCTCTTGCCGTTAACTTTGAAGGTCAGCTTAATATTATTATTATTGTGTAATTACTTTAAAAAGCCTGATCTGATGAGTTTGGACACACGTGCACCTGTCAAGCTCCCCCCTTTCAGCTCCTCCCTGCCTCCCCGCCCAGGCGTGTCCCCAGGTGACCACTGCTGTCTTCTGTCACCGCAAATTGCTCACCACGTCCTCTGTCCTGGTCTCGACTCATCCCTGCCGCTGGCTGCCATGGGGGCTTCCCTTTGTAACACGAGGAGAGTGGCGTCCAGTCGTGGGACGCTGCGGTTTGTTGGCCCCGTCCTCCTGGTGACACGGCTGTGCTTGGTTTGGGGCCATCACAAACCACGCGGCTGTGAACGCTGTTAGAGGGGTCGTGTTGGGACTTGAGCTTTCACTTAAGATACTGATGGGAAAATGCAAATTAGGACCAGGGAGTGACCCTGAGCTGAGCCTTCAGGTCAGCGGGACGGCTGGGTTACAGGAGAGAGCCAGTGTCCAACTTCCCCAAAGCATGTGCATTCCCAGCAGCAGTGTGAGAAGTCCAGATCCTCCCCTCTTCATCAAGCTCTTGATAGCCTCAGACGTACCTCGGACATTCTGACAGTGTGCAGTGGTATCTGATTATGATTTTAATTTGCATTTTCCTAGTGACTGATGATATTTATAATCTTTCCATGGGCTCATTTGCCAGATGCATCTTTGGTGAAGTGCGTTCGAATCTTACGTCCAGTTATTTGGGGGCAAACAGTGGGGTTGTTTGCTTTCTTGTTGAGTTTTTTTTTTAATTTACTTTTTTGGTTTTACCTAATACCTTTATTTTAATATTTATTTTTATGTGGTGCTGAGGATCGAACCCAGGGCCATGCATGTGCTAGGTGAGCCTCTACCGCTGAGCCACAACCCCAGCCCTCTTATTGAGGGTTGTTTTTTTTTTTTTTTTGGTAGGTCTGGGGATTGAACCCAGGGTCTTGTACGTGGGAGACAAACACTCTACCAACTGAGCTAAAACCTCAGCCCCCTCTTGTTGAGTTTTGAGACTTCTTTATACTCTTCACACAAAGCCTTTATTGGATATGCGATTTACAAACATTATTTCCTAGGTTGCGCCTTTCCATTCTCTAAATGCTCTTTCAGGGAGCAAGAGTTTTCTTTTCTTCTTTGGAAGGTCAGAACAGCTTGTTGAGCTGCATATACTTCACACGCCACACAGTTCAACCATTCAAGTGTGCCGCTCACTCAAAGATTCCGTCTATTCACAGATATGTGCACACATCGTGAGAGTCAGTGTTTCTTCCTTTATCACCTGCAAAGTAACCCCCCCAGCAGCTGTACCCCATTTCCTTGCACCCCATCTGAAGCCCTGGGCAACCACTAATGAAGCTTTGAATTTGGGTAACTCCAATCTATGAAGGGATTTTTTTTTCCTCTGTACTATTAAGTTTAATCACAATTAACCTGCTAACCTCGTTTATTAGCTCTAGCAAGGGTTTCTGGGTTTTGTTTTGTTTGCTTTTGGTGCTGAGGGTGGAGCGCCAGGAAGCCTGCAGGCAGAGGTCTGTGCGCCCCTGTTGCGCTCCCTCCTGAGCTGTGCTCAGCCCCTGCTGGGTGTTTTGGGTCATGAGCGTCAAAGGCGGCTCAAAGGTCAAAGGCGGCTTCCCTGTCCCCTCTCTAGTCTGGCTGCCTTTCTGTTCCTTGCTTCAGGAGCCAGAACCTCCAGCGTGGGACGCGGCAGGACTGGCCAGGGCAGACATAGCGGCTCCTGCTCACACCTGACGGCTCTCGCCTTCCGGGTCACTGTGCCGTCACTGAGTCACTGCGGGACTTTCACAGACGCCCCACGCCAGGTGAGGAGGCCCCCTCCTGTCCTAGTTTGCTGCAGGTTTTCTTTTTTTTCTTTTTTTTTTTTAATATTTATTTTTTAGTTTTCGGCGGACACAACATCTTTGTTTGTATGTGGTGCTGAGGATCGAACCCGGGCCGCATGCATACCAGGCGAGCGCGCTACCGCTTGAGCCACATCTCCAGCCCTGCAGGTTTTCTTTTGTTTGCAATTTTTTGTTTGTTTATTTTTTTAAGTCGGGAATGTTTTTTTTTTTTTAAGATGGACACAATATCTTTATTTATTTTATTTATTATTTTTTTAGGTGGTGCTGAGGATCAAACCCAGTACCTCACAAGCGTGAGGCAAACGCTCTACCACGGAGCCACAACCCCAGCCCCAGGAATGGATTTTGCCAAATGCTTTTGTTTTTAGTTTTTTGCATCTATTTTGAGATAATCACCTGTTTTTTTCCCCCTCTGTTAGGAATTGCATTGATTGCTTTCCAAATGTTAAGCCAACCTTTGTTCCTGAGATGGACTCCATCTGGTCAAGCTGAATTGTCCTCTGAATATATCATTGAATTTGATTTGCTAAAACTGAGACCCTATGTTCATGAGGGTTTGGGTCTGTAGTTGTCTTTCCCTAGAATGTCTTGCCTGATTTTTTGTAGCAGGTGACACCGGCGGAATCCATGTTCCGATTCTGGATTCTGGATCAATACTGAAGGTCGAGCCAACAGGATCTGTTGATGGATGGATGTGGAGGCGGGGGGCGGGGGCGGGGGTCAGAGCCTGTTCCAGCCCTGCGGAGTCGGCTGCCTTTGTTGCTCGCTGGGTGCAGTGAGCTGGAGTCAGGAGAGTGTTTTGGTTAGGGGCTTGCACTTAGGGGTCAATGGCATAAAGACACAATTCAGGGCTTTGAACTGGGGGCAGTCGCCACTTGCGCCTTTATCTTAATCTACACTGAGGCATTATTGGCCTTCTGCCATGATGATTGAGTACTGGATCCAGTTCTGTTCCTGCCCCTTCTGAAGGACGCTGTACATAACACCCTGCACGCACGCAGCTGAGCGGGACATGCTGACCGGCTCTGGTGTCTCCTTGGTTCTCAGTCTTCCTGTAGTTTTGCTGGCTTCCTCCAGTAATGTTCTTGGGTTCTTCCAGCTTGGCGCGGACAGGCAAGATCCCTGAAAGGTGGGGACGGTTGATTTGGGGCTGGGTTGAGAGAGACCTGGGAAGCTGGTAAGGCGTCCTTCCTTCCCCGGCTTCCCCCATGCTTCCACAGGCACCAGGGTCCCCCTCCTGCTGATCAGGAGCTGTGGGTGGTTTGGCATTTGAGGAGCATGACTGGTTGCTCCAGGTGCTGGGGCAGAGTGTTTCCAGAGGAGACTGGCACAGGTGGGTTGGGCTGAGAGGGCGAGACCTGCCTTCAGTGTGGGTGGGCGCGGTCCTGTCCACTGAGCCCAGACAGAGCAAAAGGTGGTGGCGGGTGAGTTCTCACTCTCTTCCAGAGCAGGGACACCCTCTCTGCCTGCCCATGGGCCTTAGCACTGCACCTCTGCTCTAGACTCCGGGACTCTCCCGTGTCCCAGGCTCCTGGCTTGCAGCCAGGACCGGGAGTTACACCGTGGGCTTCCCTGGTCTTGGGCCTTTGGACCCGGGCTGAGCAGCGGGGCTGACCCTGCGCTAGATCTCCTAGTACTCGCCCCACCGCCTCCCTGCTTCTGGGAGTACTATAGTCCCCTCATCCCTGGTTATTTTTAGGCCCTGTCCCTGCAGGCAAGATCCCAGGAGTCCCAGCAGGCAGGTGTCTGCAGCTGCCACCTTGAGGGGTCCTTCCAGGCCAGCTGAGGTGGGGACCAGGTAGGTGCAATGATGGAGCTGGTGCTGTCCCCCCACCTCGGTCCCCCGCAGCAGCACAAGGAGGAGGGTACTGGGTGGGTGCGGGGCCAGGCCTTCAGGCATGGGCAGAGATCTCGTGCTCAGCAGAAGACACACGCACCAGCCTGCGGGTCCCCGGAGAGCATTGCCCCTGTGCAGCCCCGGTGCAGCCTCAGCGCTGCCCCACGGAGCCTGCGGACCTCAGGGCGGCTGATCCTCCCTGCCTTGGAGCCACCCGCCGACGGGAGGGCCTCCTCCTTCTCCCGTCCTACATCTGCCTGGTTCTGGGAAGTCGGGGAGTGTGACCCCCCAGCCCTTAGTTTGAGTCCTGGAGGGGAGGTGACAGTGAGAGAGGACAGAGGACCCTCTGCAAGGCGGACCTGGCGATCTTGCTGCACAGGGCTGCAGGTGGAGCAGGGAGACAGGGTAAGAGGGACGATAGGGACATGCACAGCCTCGAGGTGGAGCTGGCAGGGCTGTGGGCACTCAGTAGAGGCTGGCAACCCCCTCTCCTCCTCCCTCCGCCTTGTCATTGCTGCCACCATCATTGTCACGGTCACGGTCCTCATCGCCATCACTGTAGGCAGGACCGCGTCCCATTCCTGCGTCTTCCTGCCACTGTCAACTCAGCATTGTCCGGGGCTTGTAGCTCCCACTCCCATGTCCCCGGGTCTTGGTAACACAAACCCACCCCTCCCAACCCAACCCCGAGTCCCCTCCCTCCTCCCCCAGCCCCCCAAAGCCCCTTGGATGCCCACCCAGAGGCGGCACACTTGGGGGCACCAGTCTCTGTGCTTGCTCGGGACCCAGGGTGGGGGGCACGTTTCTGAGGTCTGTTGGTCCAATGTTGAGGTTGATCTTCGTGAGGCTGGTCACTGGGTTGTGGGCAGTGACACCCTGGAGAGACCGCGGGTAACAAAACGGGTGTAGCAAGGGTCCTGAGAGGGCACTCTTGCAGGAGGCCCCCTTTGGCCTTGGAGGAAAACCACTGGTAACTCTCAGGGAGACCCAATCAGAAGCCCAAGGAGGGGCCACAGGAGGCCAGAAGTGGGCGGCGGCCAGGGCAGGAGCAAGACAGGCAGCAGCAGCGGGGCAGCCTGGCGAGGACCGGAGAGACCGGAGCCGCGCTTTCTCTTGCCCTGGCCCCGGGCAGCCCTGTTCAGGGACGGAAGGAGGCTTCAGGCCCGTGGCATCTTCTGAGTTTTGTACAAGTGAGTTGTGACTTATCGTAAAATAGAATTTAAATTAAAATGGAAGGAAGGAACCATCCTCAGAAAATTCTGCTAACAAGGCCAGGCCAAGGGGCACAAGGGACACAGCGCCATGGAGTTCGCTGCTCAGAGGAGCCAAATGGGGTCTCAGTGTGACCCAGGCCCCTGCTCCCGCTCGCACACTGTGTACCCCTCCAAGACCCTGTGGAGACTTAGTCCCCGGTGCAGCAGTACTGAGAGGTGTGGGCTTCGGGGGGGTGACAGAGCCATGAGGCTTCAGCCCTCGTGAGTGACATTAGCCCCTCAAGAAAGGGCTCCAGGTGAAGGTCGCGTTCCCTGGCCCTCCCACCCTCCGCCACATGAGGATGCAGCAAGGAGGCTCCATCCTGGAAGCAGGAAGCAGCTCTGGCCGGACATCAGTGCCAGCGACCTGTCTTGGACTTCCTGGTCTCCAGAACTGTAAGAAATAAACTTCTCTTCATTCTGATTCACTCAGCCTCAGGCATTTTGTTATAGCAGAACAAACAAATCGTCAAGAGACCTCTGAAAGCAGGGTCTCAAAGAGATGTTTCTATGCCCACGTTCTTAGCAGGGCTTTTCACAATAGCTAAAAGGTGAGAGCAGCCCAAGGCCCATTGACAGGTGAGTAGATGGTCAAGATACGGCCCCTCCGTACAACGGGATATGATTCAGCCCGACACCTGCCATGGCCAGCAGGCACAAAGGACAAGAGTGAGTTTTCCCTCATCTGTGGAGTCTCTTGAGCAGACAGGAAGTGGAATGGGCGGCCAGGGACTGGGGAAGAGGAAGGAGGGGCTGCTGGTTCATGGGGGCTCCAGTTTTGGAAGATGAAGAGAGCTCTGGAGATGGACGGCGGCGACCTTCGCACATGGGCATGTAAGGTCACCAACTGTGCACTTAAACATGATCAAGATGGTGACTTACCATGTCTGTCTTACCACCGGGAAATAAATTGAAAAAAAATTGATTTCAAGATGGAGCCAGGTCTGGTGGCACACACCTGTGATCCCCATGACTCAGGAGGCCAAGGCAGAGGAGGGCAAGTTTAAGACTAGCCTCAGCGAGTTCACGAGACCCTGTCTCAAAATAAAAGTGAGAAAGGGCTGGGGAGGGAGCTCAGGGCAGCGGTGGAGCACCCTGGGTTCCATCCCTGCTACCAAACAAAAGAAGCCACTTCACAGCACAGCAGGAAGGGGCACGTGCAGAAAGGGGGTCAGAAAGTGAAACGTGGAATGACCTAAGGCCCAGGGTCCCCACCCCAGACACCGCCCCGGAGCACTGAGAACAGGAGTCCAAGGGCGCCCGGCCACACCAAATGCGGAGAGAATCCCGTGCCATCCGTGCGATTGGCAACCTCGGTCCCGCTGTCAGAAGGAATGATGCCTGACACTCGCTACCACAGGTGGGACTGACACAGGGTGAAAGAGAGCCCGTCCCAAGGCTGCGTCTCACGTGGTTCTGCTCACACAAATCATATCCAGAACAAGTAAATCCAGGGAGACGGGGCGGTTGCTGAGGTCTGGGGAGGGACCGAGGATGGCTCTGAGTGGCATGGGGTCTCCTTCTGGGTGTTGGAACATTCTAGAACTGGAGAGAGGCGGCTTCCAACACCAGGGAGGGGTGACTAAGAACAGCGTCTCCTTCACTTTCAAATGATGAATCGTTACTTGAATTTACTTCACTGAAAAGGGGGAGTTGAGTGTATTTTAATTTGTTCGAGGGGCACAGGCATTTCTTTATCTGCCACTTGACACTGTCACTTGACCACATTTCTTACTGAATTATTGAATTCTGAAAAATTGATTTGTGGGCTGGGGCTATAGCTCAGTGGGTAGAGGGCTTGCCTTGTATGTACAAGGCCCTGGGTTCGATCCCCAGCACCAAAAAAAAATGATTTGTCATCTTTTTTTTTTCTCCCAATCTCCTTTGTAATGAATTGCACATCGTTTCTCAATTTCCAATATTTTCTGAGTTTGGCTATGAAGATTTTAAAATGATAACTGTAACCAAATCCAGTTGTTTTTTATGGCATCTGGTTTGGAAATAAAATTTACAATCATTAAAAACTTTCTCTGCACTCTCGTAGCACCCTTCAGCTTTACCTGGGATTTATCCCGTGTCAGGTATGAGGTTCAGGTTCAACTTCACCTTTAGTCTGGACGGATCCTGGGTTGCCCTACCACCATTCAATCTCCATTTTTGCTGGGTGTGGTGGTGTGCACCTGTAATCCCAGATACTCAGGAGGCTGAGACAGGAGGATTGCAAGCTAGAGGCCAGCCCAGGCAACTTAGCAGGACTCTGTCTTAAAAAAAAAAAAAAGCTTGGGGGGAGCAGTGTAGAGCACTTGCCTAGCGTGTGCAAGACTGGGCCCCTCAGAGATGAGTTCCTGGGGTCAGATTCCGAGACTCAGCATCAGGGCTGTGGGTTCTTATTGTGGTGCCTTCTCAGAGCCTCTGTTGGGACTGGGGGGAGTGAAGGCAGAGGCTAAGCTGGGCTGCCCCAAAGGAGCAGTGCTGGGTGGCAGCTATGGGACAGTGCTGGGGGGCAGCTATGGGACCAAGTGCCCAAGTCCTGGAGGGCTCTGAGCAGCACACAGTGTCCACTGCTGCCCACCACCAACCCCAGCACCCAGGGCCACCCACCCCATCAGCCCTCTAGCCGCTGACATCCACTTGTGTTATGTGCCCCATGGGGAAGGAGGTCTCCTCTGCAGCTGGCCCTGGGCTGGCTCCTCAGGCTGCCTCAACGCGTTCCACACATGGTGGCCGACAGCACCGAGGCTGATTCTCCCAGTTCTGGGGCCAGAGGTCTGACATGGGGGGGTCGGCAGAGGTCCAGGGGAGGGTCCTTCACATGGCCTTCTGTGGCCGCCGTCTCTTCTGTCTCTGATGAGACTGGTCACTGGATTTAGGATCCACTGGGGTAACCTAGGGTGATCTCAGTTCAGATCTTTAACTTTAGTCACATCGACAAAGACCTTATCTCCCCCAAAAACCAGGTTCACAGGCTTCTGGGGCCAGGCCTTGGACCTCTCTTTGGGCCACCATTCGACCCACTCTGGTCCGTCCCTGGGGAGGCCAATGAGAGGCAGGTCTGTGGACACCCCAGCTCCGACTCTGTGGCTGCTCTGGGGCTGGAGGTGACATAGCCTTCGTCCCCCATTCTCCCACGTGTGGCCATGGAGCGAGGGTGGAGGTGGGTGCCCCGTCCACTCCTGTCCCTGGCCCCGTGTGTCCCACCTACTGGGGACACGGCCTGGAATGGCGCTGGTTCCAGTGTGCTCTGCTTTGCCAGGATGATGTCACCTCCTTGGGTCATCTCAGCTGCGTCTTCCAGAGCCAGCAGATCCCATGGTCAGGGTCCACTCCCACTCCTTTGGCATAAATGGGTCCCTTGGTCTGAAGTGGGAATCGGGCTTCCCGTCCCCAGGTTGCTGGGCAGTGCTGAAGACAGCTGGCCCCGGCCTCCGGTTGTGCAGCTGCGCGGGAGGGGCCTGCCCACCTGACTCGGTGGCTCTGAGGTGACCCAGCTCATGACTGGCGGTCCTCGTTGCCTCGGTTGCCACTGGTTGGTCAGCTCTCCAGCCAGGCCCAGGGCAGCCCCGAGCGTGGGCAGACAATGTGCCCTTCCCAGGGGTCCGCCTGTGACTCCCGAGGGGCTTGCCATCAGCCCAGCCTGGCTCTCTTTTCCTGCACAGCATCCAGGGTCCCAGGGCCCCCTCCCACCCTGGGTCTCTCGGGGCCTTTCACGCCTCCAGTGCCGAACAACCTGAGCCTCAGACAGAGGAGTCCTCCCAGGTGCAGAAGAGGGGCCAGACCCTGGCTAGCGCCCTGCGTGCCTTGGCCATCTGGACCCTGAGACCTGGTGGGGTCTCCCTCCCCGGCAGGCCCGTGCCTCATCAAGGCTCCCCAAGGCTGGCCGCTTCCTGCCCACCCGGTCAACGCGACAGCAGATAGCACTGGCGTAGTGGTCTCACGTGACGCTGTCTGGGAGGTGGGCCTTCGGGATGTGTCATGACGGGCGCAGGCCACGGTCCTGCCTCGGGAACGCTGCGCGGGATGGAGGAGAATGCCCTGCTGGGCCAGGGTCCCTCCCTGTCACTCTGCACCAGCCAAGCAGCGCCTCTGGAGGGCAGCAGACCGGGGGTGACTCCGTGGCCCTCTCCTGTCGTCCTCCAGGCTGTGCCTGTGTTTTGAAGAGTGAGGGTAGCCAACGAATGGGCAGGTGAGCGAGCCACCACCCTGAGCCCTGTAGGCCCTGACCACTGATGTCCCCAGATGACACCCTCCCCTGTGCACCGTCTTAGAGGAGGGATGGCACCTTCGGAGCCAGATGCTGCCATAACAATGCGCCTTCCAGTCAGTGGCTTGAAACGTCACGGGCCGGGAGCCAGAAGTCCAAAAGGGCTCTTGCTGGGCTAAAATCAACTTAGCGTCAGCTGCGCTGGGCTCCTTTGGAGGCTCCAGGGGCAGCTCCTTTGGAGGCTCCAGGGGCCTCCGCTCGGAGGGCCCCGTGCTCCCGGCCCCGGCCCCTCCTCCATCCTCAGAGCTGGTGGGATCAGGCGGAGCCCCTGTGGCATCACTCCGACTGCCACAGCTTCCTGCCCTCCTGCCTCCCTCTGTCACCTACGACGACCCTTGTGATGACTCGCCCCCACTCAGACTCCGCGGGATAACAGCCCCCCTCCCCTGGCCTGGAGGACAGGACAGAGTCCAGGGACGCAGTGTGGACTTCTCTGGTGTTGTCACCCTGGCACCAGGTCTGAACCCCTTGGAGATGATAGTAAGGGGTGGCCTGGAGGTGACTAGGTCACCTTCTCCCATGTGAGATCACGTGCGGGGGTGCCGTCTACGGACCGGGAAACAGGCCCTGGGGTCTGCTGGCTCTGGTGTAAGGGACTTCCGGGTGCCAGGCTGAGTGACACGGGTCCGTTGACAGGAGCTGCCAGCTGACGGTGTTTTGTTACAGCAGCTTCACAGCCTGACACCTGCCCACCAACAGGGCCATGTCCTCGTTGAGAAAGCTCTTGCTTCATGGACCAATGAGCGGCCGTGGGGTGCAGTCTATGCTGTTATACAGTCAGGGACACTGTACCTTTTCTCCAGTATGTGGCACATGGCCAGAATTACTTCAGGGAAGGGCCAAGGGAATTCTGATCATTGCACTGTTCATGGGGTGGTGGGCCCTTCCATATGGGGACCTGGCCTGCAGGATTTGGGGTCTGGTGTAGGTCTGAGAGCTGGGGAGGGGGCCTGCCTGATCTTTTATGACATGGCTTGATGGTCCCTTGGGCCACTGTTCCATTAATCATCCTCAGCTCTCTCTAAGGGTCAGTCCCCAGCATCAGACACCAACCTGTCCTTGCTGATCACCATGGAAACCATGCCCACACTCTCGCGGTGACACATGCTTGGTCCTGGGGTTCTAGCACCTCTGTGGGGACCAGGGACCCAGTATTTCCTTTGTCAGTCTGGCCTGCAGAGGAACTGACCAACAGGCCCCCCTCACCACAGGGGTAAATCCACCAGCCTGGGGTGCGCTCAGCGTGGAGGGCTCGCCCGGCGCACACAAGGCCAGGTCCCTCCCCAGCACCGCAGAACAAAACGAAGCAAACCAACCAGGCAAACTTTTGCCAATGGGAAAATACAGCTCATTGGGGCTTTTAATTTTGTCTGATTATCCTTAAGATTGAGGATTTGTCAGACGTTCACTGAACAACTTTTATTTCTTCTTTGTAAACTATTTGTGTTCTTTGAATGATCTTCTTCTTTTTAATAAACTTTGGAGGCTAGAGGAGTCTTGCAGAGAAGCTGTGTGGCTGCACGGAGAGCTCCAGGTGCCCATGGCCAGTGTCCCCTACATTGACACGGGTGTGGACATTTCTCACAGTGAGTGAACCAGCATCGACACCCGGAACTCTGTGCTTGAAGCAGATTTCCCCGTTCTCCCTAACGTCCTCTTCCTGCCCAGGATCCCACATGACAATTGGTCCCCATGTCTCCTTGGGCTCCTCTTGACCTTGACAGCTTCTCAGCCTTTCAATGACCCTGGAAGTTTTTTTATTTTGTTTTTGTTTTATTTTTTTTTGGGGGGGGGGCTGGTACCAAGGATTAAACTCAGGGGCACTCGACCACTGAACCACATCCCAGCCCTATTTTGTATTTTGTATTTTATGTAGAAAACAGGATCTCACTAGTGGCTCAGTGCCTTGTTTTTGCTGAGGCTGGCTTTGAACTCGTGGTCCTCCTGCCTCAGCCTCCTGAGCCCCTGGGATTGCAGGCGTGGGCCACTGCTCCCAGAGATCCTGGAGACCCTAAGGAGCCTGGCTAGGGGTTCTGTAGAGGGTGCCCCTGTGAGTGACGGCTGACTGTGCTCTGAGGACAACCATGGGGGCAGAGCGTGCGTACCTGGCTGTGGACGGACTCGACCACCTGGCCGAGGGGGTTTGTCAGCCCAGTCACTCTGTGGCCTCTTTTCAGACTTCCTGTGCCTTTTTAGTTTCATTCTAATTTGACCCCCATTTTTGCAGCACTGAGGTGCAACCAGGGCTTCGTCATGCTAGGCCAGCGCTGTACCCCCGAGCCACACCCCCAGCCCCAGGTGACTTGTCTCAGAAAATGAGCCTTTTAAATGGGCCACGCTGTGGCCTTCCTTGCTGTGCCTGGCCCTTGCCCTGGTGTTGGTGTTTGTCCCCTGTCTGGGAGCCCACAGGTCTGGGTCCTCAGCGCCTCCCCTGGCGTCACCCGCAGCCCAGCGGCTCCTCAGGGTGGGGAGCTCAGTGCTAAAACCGAGGACAACTAGTCCCCATTAGTGACTGGTCCCTTCCCACACTTCACTCCAGCAAACGCCTGGTAACGGGGCGCTCTTCCTAGAACCCAAACCCACCCCCTTTCTCTCCTGCTGGACTCCCAAGCCCTTCAGGATATAATCCACCCCATAGCAGGGCGAGACCCTTCCCCTCCTGCCCTGACAGCGCCGCCCCCTCCCCCTCCTGACACATCAAGGGCAGCTCTGCACCAGACAGCACAGCTGGGGAGGCCGGGCTGCAACGGGACAGAGAGCACCTTTACACCTTTGGTCTTTTTGCTCTGAAATTGCACCAGTTCCCATAAACTAGGAAGCTTAAAACTGCAGAACGGGGCCAGGCACGTTGGCCCCGCCTACAAGCCCAGTGATTTGGGAGGCTGAGGCAGGAGGATTGCAAGCTTGAGGCCAGCCTCAGCAACTTAGAGAGATCCTGTCTCACAATAAAAAACAAATTGATGGGGCTGGGGCTGGGGCTCAGCGATAAAGCGCTCGTCTAGCACGTGCGAGGCCCTGGGTTCAGTCCTCAGCACCACATATAATAAAGGTATTGTGTCGACTACAACTAAAAAATATTTTTTTAAAAAAAGAAGAAAATTTAAAATCAAATTGACTGCAGATGTTGCTTGGTGGCAGAGCACCGGGGTTCAGTCCCCAGTACCACAAAACAAATAAACGAGTGACCATAGCAGGACGCAGGAGGGCACAATCCCGGGGCTCTGGGGGCCTGAAGTGCAGGTCCTCCTGTGGGTTTCCTGGGGCCCCCTGGGGGCTGGAGGCAAGAGCAAGCCTTGGCACCCCATGACTTCACTCCCAGACGTGAACCCCATCTCTGCCTCCCCCAGCATGGGTCCTCCCCACATGTCCCTGTGTCCGCTCCCATCCTGCGAGGACACCAGGTTTAGGGTCCACCCTGGAGATCCAGCCGGCCTCGTCTCAGGGTCCTTCAATAGCCACACCTGCAAAGACCCCGTTTCCTCCTTCCTGAGGTTTGCTGGGCGTGAACTTTGGGGCTGCTATTCAGGAATTCTGGGGGCTGATCGTGCTGCTGGAGAGACGGAGGCCGGAGTCTGCGTCAGTTCTCAGGACGGAGCGAGCTGGGTCACGCTGTGAGGCCCTGCTGCTCTTTGGGGGGTGGACGTCCCCACTGTAGACACCAAGGGGGGTGCAGGTCCAGGAGCCCGGCGCCTGGGATCACACCTGAGGGAGGAGGAGCAGGCAGGACCGGCAGAGGACTCTGTCCACCCAGTGGGTTCTGCAGGAGGGTGACTCCTCAGGGTGTCTGAGTTGGGGGACCAGCACTGGGCTCTTACTCCCCAGCCTCCAGGGTCCCAGGATGCCTGCTGCCCTGGGAGGGCTGTGTCCTCGCCGAGGCCTCTCTTCTGTGGAGTTGAGCCCCCAGGGCAGCAGCAGAAGCAGCCAGATCTGGGGTGTCAAACCTTGGGGCCACCGCCCTGGGCCACGTGTGGTCTGTGCACCTGATCCACCACCCTGCTGGTGGCCACGCCCCTGCCGCACGACCTGGACCAGGACCCAGCCGGAGGCCTGGTTCTCGGCAGATCCGTGTTCTTATGGGAAGGTTAGGACTCTCCATCCGACTCCCCATGGACCTGTGGCCGCAGAAACAGCCCAGCCACGCTGCCCGGGCCTCCCATGGACACAGGGATCTCACTCCCAGTGGGGCCAGGCTGAGGTGGTCATGCTCAGGGGCCCTGCCCTTGCTCTTAGAAAAGGCCTGAGGGCGGAGCCTCTGGACCTGGCTTCTTCGGAGCTTCTGTCCCCCAGGACCCAGCCCTGGTGGTCCGAGAGGCCACCCTGCCCTGGGAGAGCCCCATGCTAACCTCATGTGGGTGAGGTCTCCCGGGGACCCCAGTCCCCCAACCCTCGCAACAGCCTGAGCCACTCTATCCTGTTTTTTTCCAGTTTGTTTCTTTGAGACAGGGCCTCCCTATGCTGCCCATCAAACCCACCTCTTGCCTGGCCTCCTAGGGGGCAGGACCACAGGTGTGGGCCACCACACAGGCCACTCTGCCCACTTCACGATGCAGAGCTCGGGAGGGCAGTGCCTGCGGCTTCTGGATTCTGGTGGCAAAGGGTCCTCCCCTGAAGAAGGTCTGAGGGAGCTGGCTGGGGCCCCTCTGGGGACTGCTGGCCTCAGAGCATCCTCAGCCTGGGTCCAATTTCCCAAAGACACCAGAGTCTCTGGGATCACAGCCCTGCTGAGTGACCGGCCACAGGGCTGGCCAGCCCCACCCCTTTTGGGAAGGGGTATAAAAATAGATGGGCTGACCTCCAAGGGCCGACCCAGCCTCCCCAGCACCCTCCCCCAGCAGCCCTCCCCCAGGTCCCTCCTGCCTGGCCTGGCCTCCAGAGTGTAAGAGGCCCAGGGGCAGAACCAGAGGGGCCCCACCCCTGCCAGCCCTGCTCTGGGCCCCTGGTGACCACAGAAGTTGCCAGGCACATGACACTGGTGAGGAGCAGAAGGTTCTGGAGACTGTCCAGGCTGGGGCAGGGGTAGAGGTGGCCACAGAGCAGGTGGACAAGTTCTGTGGTGAGGGAGGAAGGCGATTTTGCAGAATCAACAACGGTTCAGGGGCGAGACCTTCAGACCCAGGGGAAAAGGCGAGGCGCGCGGCCAGCAAGGAGGTTCGAGGCCGAGAGCTGGCCCGGAGCAGGACTCGCCTGGGAAGGACGATGACAGCCTCGGGTTAGCGCAGACCCAGGCCCGCTCTGTGTCTGCTCCTCGTTGTGCCCAACCCTGGGATGTCAGTACATCCGCCTCGTCTTACAGGGAGGTGATCAAGGCTCAGAGAAGCGAGGTGACCTGTGGAAGTCGTCCAGTTAGGGAGAGCCGAGATGAAGGAAAGCCCGGTTTCTGGTGTGACACTACTTCCCGTGGCCTCCCTGTGCGGAGGGGAGCCCAGCCATCGTGAGCTCCCTGGTCTGACCACTCCTGGGCCAGAGCCCACCACCAGGGGCACTTGGGATCTCCGGGGCGCCCTGGAGTCTGGAGGCAGCAGGGCACCTCAGTGGCCTTCCCTGTCCGGGCTGGGCAGCATGGATGATGGAGAGAGGGCCAGCTCTGGCTCCTGGTTCATGGTCACACCCCGTCATCTGTGCGGTTGAGGCCCAGGGAGGGCCTTGCTGCCGCATCCTGTGGGTGCTGGGGCAGGGGCAGGTACCAGGCTTCACGTCTCTGTCCAAGGGTGTCCCGGACTGGAGCCGGACCTTGGTGGAGTTCCCTCCAAAGACCAGACTGGGCCTCCGCCTCTGGTCTCCATGCACTGTCTAGGGGGCCTGTTCCTGACCCCTGGTCCGCCCCACCTGACTTCTGGAACCCCCTCCCCTGCCCTGAAGCCCCTTCCCTGCTCCCTCCAGGCTGTCCTCCCTGCAGGACAGGGGCCTCACCAAGTCCCTGGGTGGTCAGTTGGCCTCTGGGCTCTCAGGCCTTTCTCGCTGGGCCCACTCCTGCCTCGGATGTCCTCCGTGGCCAGGAATAACCCAGTGACTCAGGCGCGCTGGCTGCCGTGACCCCGTTCTGGGGCCTTTCCCTCACAAGGCGACGTGTGCCTCCGGCCAGTGGGAGGGACATGCGAGCACAGAGATCCCTTCCCCTCACTTGTGCATCCTGGGCCAGCTCCTTTCCCAAGGCACGTGTGTGTGCATGTGAGTGTGTGCACATGGGTCTGCTTGGGTGGGTGGTCGGGAGAGGCCACAGGGGCAAGTGACGTTGGAGGAGGGCTGGAGGGGCTGAGGGCCAGGCAGAGCACGTCTGAGGGGCAGAGCTGAGGGCAGCGGAGGCAGAGAGGGGCCGGAGGCAGGGCTGGGTGGCTGAGGAAGGCTGTGGTGGGAACAGGGGTGGCCAGGGCCAGAGAAGGAGGAGACCAGGGGCTGGGGCAGATGGGCAGGGCTGCTGCCCCGGGAGGGCTCTGGCTTTTTCTCTGGATGCAGTTGGTGGGGGGGGCAGGTCAGGACAGACAGGAGCCTGCTGGGGCCCAGAGCAAGAGCCAGGCCAGGCCCTAACACCAGCACCCTGACAGACTCCCACCTGGGCCGGCCTGGTGGTCCTGGAGGGTCCTGGGCAGTCCTGCCAAGTGTGTGGCTGGGCAACCTGGCCAGGGCACCAGAGTGACCTCTCTCCTGGGGAATGAAGGAGGGGTGCCAAACCTGACCAGCGGGGTAATTACTGCTGGTCTCCTGCTCTCGCCTAGGGAGCCTGCCCACCACACCCACCTAGCCAGCCCCGCCTCGCCACCCCACTGGCCCTGCAGCATTCCCTCCCCAGGGCGGAGCTGACCCCTGGCCACCTGCTGCCTGGGCCTGTGAGTCACAGGGCCCACCTCGGGCAGGGCAGTGCTGGCCAGGGGCTCCACCAGGACGTCAGCATCGCCCCGCAGTGTGGACAGATTCTGCTCCTGGCTGCTTCCTGTGCGAGTGAGAGGCTCCCTCACCCAGGCGAGACTGTCACCCAGGCGAGACCGCGGGCGCACCCTGGCATTTCCTCCTCGTCTTTTTAATCCATTCACATATTTTTAAACAATGAAATCAGGATGTACCTACTAATTAATAACCTCAGGAATATTTCCCATGACACTTAAGATATTTAACACCCTTATTGAGCTATAATTAGTATACCATAAATTCTCTCATTGAAAGTATGAAATTGGGAGGCTTTTAGCAAATTCCCATTGTGCCATGTCACCGTAGTCCAGCTCCGGGACACTTTCGTGGCCCCCAAGAAACCCTGCCCATCAGCCATCACCGCCCACTGCCCTCCCTCCCCCGCCCCAGGAGGCCACTCATCTATTCTCTGTCTCTATGGATTTCCTGTCTCGGATGTTTCGTGTCAGTGCATGACACAAAGGTCTTAGGGACCTCAGTATTGGTGAAGCCCTGTGTTGATTGGGTGTCAGCGCCTGTGGGTGGGCCCTGCTTCCCGGCTGGGCACTCGGGTGGTTTGGGGCACGGCTCTGCCTCGGGTGACCTAAGGGTGGGATGGGATGGCATCTCGCCCCTGGCTTTTGTGCATAGGACCCTGCCCACATGGTCGCTGGATCCTCGCCAGGGAACAGGGCCCTCTTACTCTGCTCACAAGTGTGCCCCATGCCCTCGGCAGAGACGCCACAAGTGTTGGATCAGGGCTCTCTTCACCGTCACTGGGACCCAGGACACATCTGTCACTGCTCTTCCAGGTCTCCACAAATGCTGCTGGGCTGTCCCTCCTGGAGGGAGACTGTCATCCTGATGATGGAGGTGATTACTGGAAAGAGCTGCCCAGGGTGGGTCACAAAAGTGGGTCACTCAGCGTGAAGGGAGAACTTACCGTCCCACCAAGCCCAAGCCCAGGCCCTAGACCAGCACAGGCTGCAGAGTAAAGGGGCCATGCTTCCACCGCTCATGACCTGATGTCAAAGGAAATTCCCAAACTAGTCACAGCCATGGTCAACCACTAACCCCCAAGGGGCGTCTCAAAATGCCAGCTCGCCCAGCACTCGGTGTGGACAGGGAAGTGTCTTGAGGTCTGCGCCAGTGTCCCCTGTGCACGGGGACCCACAGGCCCAGTCTGGCCACTGAGGTCCACCCATGGTCCCTAGGAAGTCCTTTCCCTCAAAATGTTACCAACACTTTGGCACGACACTTGCCCAGTCGTTGCTGAGGTGTGCGCTGTGTGTGGAGTGCCCGCCGCGGGCCGCGGGCATCACACACCTGCAATGTGGGCACGCGGGCAAGCCGACACCCTCTGGCAGCTGTGTCTCTCCTGCAGGAGGCATGATACTGCTCCAGGGGTCTCCCATTCTCCTTGGAGTGGACAACCTGAGGGCTATCCCCACAGAGGGCTCTCCGTGGCATGACCTTGGGTGCTAGGGAGAGGTGAACAGGGGAGGTACATTGTCCAGACCCTGGGGGGTCGGCCTGTTCCAGAAGGGGGTCCCTTTTGAAGTCTGGAGTCACACCTGCCTGAAATGGCAGTAGCACCTTCTATCTGACGGTGACGAGACCTCTCTGAATCCCGTGACCCTGTGGGGGAATTCGCATTTTACCACAGAGAACTGCGACAGAGTGAGCCTGGTGTGAGAGGCGGTGGGCTCAACCTCCAGCCAGCACCTGGGCACGGACCCCTGGGCTCCAGCAGAATCCTATGCGGGGTCCGTGCTGGGCGCCTTGGTAGAGGCCACAGGCTGGGGCAGGACCTCCTGTGGCCGACTCTGCCAGCCCCGGCTGGGCAGCAGGGAAGGGCTAGGGGTTCGGACCCACCTGGCGAGGCTGGCCTCCTCAGCTCCAGCCTGCCCAGACCTCCCTTGCCTCTGTCCACTGCTGGCCGGGTGCGTGTTTCAAGGGCCCACCACGCTGGGTGCAAGGCCACGAGCCTGGCCCCTGCGCTCCCTCCTCGCCGTCTCGGCTCCGGAGCAGTAGAGCAAACCAAGCCCAGGAACAGGTCGGGCTGCCCCTGCAGCCTGTCCCGAGCACGCTGCCCGTGCAGCCCTCGCCGACCTCTGCACACCTTCCCTGGCACTGCGCCAGGCCTTTTCATGTGCTGGCAGTGCCAGGACCTCTCCCTGGAGGGGGGCAGTGGCTTCTTGGCCCTGTGCCCAGCCTAGGCCTCACCCAGAGCAGGCGCTGCTCTCTGATCCAGGAGCCGCCTCCTTTTACAGAGATGAAGTCCCTGCTGCTCACTTGTCACCCTGGGAGTTAGGTAACCCAGAGGGCAGCAGGGCCCAGGTCCCAAGCAGCGTGGGTGCGGCCCAGCTCTGCCCGTCCCTGCTGTGAGAACTGCATCCGTTCCCGACTGCTCTGAACCTCAGTTTCCCTCTAAGGAACCTCCCGTCTCCCCCAGAAGTCGCCCCTTTCCAGCCTCCTGGGGCCTTTGCACAACAGCCAGGGTTGGAGCTGGGCTGGGAGGCCGGGCCTCCTTTGCCTTCTCTCCTGTGCCCAGACTGCACAGTGCCCAAGCGGGGGGGAGCCGGGCTGGCCCTGGCTGTGCTCCTGGCGCCCTGCTGCAAAACGGGTCTGTGAGGGTCCCAGGGTGGGCGGGTGTGGGGTAGGAGGCTCCCAGCACCCGCCCAGGGCAACACCCCGTCGGCCTGGTTCCTGTGCCCTGGAGGGAAGGGGCGTGAGCGGGACGTCTCCACTGGCAACCAGACTGTCGCCGAGCAACCTGTGCCCAGGACCGCTGTGCCCCAGGGAGCCCTGAGGGGGTACCGTGCAGCTCTGCACAGCCCCTCCCGGTGGGGGCGCAAGTGGCAAAGGGCAAGAGCGTGGCACCACCAGTTCCAGAGCCAGCTCATGTGTCCCCTTGCTGGAGCCGCCAGGGGAGGGCTGAGCGGCCAGTTGCGGCCACCGTGGGAGAACAGCCAGGCCTGGGAGGAGGCCAGCAGCACTGGGACCCTCACAAGTCCTTCCCTTCTGGAAAGCAGGGGTGGCAAGGCCTGCCTGGGCAGGGAGAGAGGTGTGCCCAGCTGCAGGAGGACCCTCTGAGCGCCGCCCAGGCTCTGGCTGGGGTGCAGCACCCTGAGTGGCAGGTTGTGTGGGCTGTGGGAGCCACGATGTCTACTGGGACTTCAACACTGGGCCTGTCCCTCTGGGTCCCTGAGACAGCAGCTGGGACCTGCCTTACTGCGGCCTCTGGGGCTGATCCCCCAGACTCTGCCTGGGAGCTGTTGGTGTCAGCGTTGGCGTGGGCTGCCCGACGGGTCCCTGTATTTTAAGGAGACATCAATCCCTTTTACAGTGGGGGGCTTCAGGGAGTAAACTCAGGGCCCTTAACCACTGAGCCACATCCTCAGCCCTTTTTAATTATTTTATTAGAGACAGGGTCTCGCTGAATGGCTTAGGGCCTCAGTAAGTTGCTGGGGCTGGGTTTGAACTCACAACCCTCCTGCCTCAGCCTCCCGAGTCGCTGGGATCACAGCATGTGTCACCACGCCTGGCTGGTCAACCCCTTGGGACTGGCCCAATTTAGCGTCTGCTCACATCTCTTGAGTTCCAGGACCGTTAACTGCACAAGTACCAAGCCCAGGAGAGTGACCTGTGGATGTGGAGAAGGAGCCTGTCGGGAGTCTGGATGAGGGGGATTTGGGTGGCTGAGGATAGCTCTCTGGTGACCTGGGCTGGCTTGGGTTCCAGGTCATCTCCGTGTGGAGGACAGTTTCAATCCTTACAGGTCTTCCCAGCTGCTGTCCCTTCCCAGGGTCTGCCCAGGAAAGGGACTGAGGTGCCAGGAGGGGCACGCACAGTTGGACCCTCCCGGCGGTGTCCTGGAGTCCCTCCTGCACTGCTGCCTTGGCCGCCAGATGCCCTTCTCTGCACCTGCGTATCTGCAGACTCGAGACCCCTCCCCCCCATAGCTTCTTGATGCTGACAGTGACCTGGTAAAGGGCCCACCCATGGAGCCCCTGGCTGGCTCCAGAGCACTCAACGGGGCTTTACCACTTCCCAGCAAGGTGACCTTGAGCAGGTTCCTCAGCCTTCCTGGGCCTCACTTCCTCATTCTGTAAAATGGGGACAAGCGCAAGGTTTCATGGGCATTGTGCTGAGCTGCTTCCCCTCCCTCCCCCAGCCCCTGGGTCCAGGTCGTGCTCCCCGGGGCTGGCCTAAATCTCCCTCGCCTCTCCCCACCCAGGGCTCCTCTTCTGCCTGCCCCTCCCGCACTCCCTCTCCCCTTCATCTCGGCCCCTCCCCTTCCACTATCAGTTTCGGTTCTGTGCTGCAGAACTTGGGGGCAGCTGGGCGCCCC